>NC_069388.1:79902477-80531977 GCF_027475565.1 Acinonyx jubatus | reverse complement strand
TACTTAACTGCAAAAGCTGTGACAGAATCATGCCTCATAACTTTGCATCTTCGAAAAATAAAAATGGAAAAAAGGGATTAACAAAAACATTTAAGGCGTAAGTAGGATCCTAGAACCAGCATGTGAGTAAATATGTCTGCTCACCTCCCGAACTGAAGCAAACTTCTATAAGCTATAGTTTTATTTGTAGGCAGAATAGCCAAGGAATCAAGTTTCCTTCCTAATCATTCAAACCACAGGAAAGAGAAGATACGGATATTCAGTCTTGCTTTTGTATATATACTGTGCTAAGATTATATGTAATGATTTATTAAGAACCCACTGCATCCTTAACAGGTAGATGGATAAAGAAATTGGTACATCTATACAACAGAACACTACTGAGCGATAAAAACTATTGATACACACACTACATGAATCTCAAATGCATTACGCAAATGGGAAAAAACCACCTCAAAAGATTACGTACTGCATGATTTTCTTTCTAGGACACTCAGGAAAAGGCAAAACTATAGAGAGGGGACATGGAACAGTGGTTGCCTGATTAGGGGTTAGGAGTGAGGGACAAATTTAACTATAAAAGGATAGCACAAGGGAATTTTGGGGGGTGATGGAACAATTCTGTATCCTGGTTGAGGTGGTGGTTAACAGGAATCTATGCATGAGTTAGAACCCGTGGAATTGTACATCAAAGTGAATTTACTGTATATAAATTATACTTAAAAAGAAAACCCATTGTACACACAACATAAACTCATTAGGTCTCCGAGGCACTTTCCTTCCCTTGATCAGTTTATCAAAGTGGGAAACATGTGAACAAGTGGTCTTGGAGCATATATTAAAGTGAGGGAACACTGTTAATACCGTTTGGTTTATACTAAGTACATCATATCTGGTGCCAAATTTAGCATGTTACAAACCAGAAACCGCTTTGTAGAAAATTCCTTTATTATAGTGCAAATAACTTTCAGCAGTGACATAATAATGTAAGAACACATTTAGCAACATTTTACACCACGCAGTAAATAAGAAAGTGTTTCCTTGAAAATATGTGATCATAAGAACATTATTTCTACATTAATGCCGGAAAATGCCAAGGCTGTTTCTCTCAAGGCCACAGGGCTCCCTCCCTCTTTTTGGATATATATATTTTTTAGTACAAACGAAAGGATTTGCCATTTTAACAAGTCACCATCAATTCCAAGAGTGATCTCTTAGGGGATTTGAACTGAGGTTGGCAAGATTCGAAACGGGGTTTCAAATTTTAAAAAAATAGTATTTTTCAGACAATTCTGGGACAGCCCAAAAAGCAGAAGTCACTTCTATTAATTTTTAAGTAGATATACACATTCAATTCAATTTTGATGCAGAAATGGACAGATTGTCTAAAGCCTGCCTTTCGTTCCCCCAGAGCCTGACTGTTATTTATATTCCTTGGTTTTGGTCATATTGCAAAATTAGGCTCTGGTCAGAAATAACTCCTTACACACCCAAATGCTCTCCTGTGAAGCTTTATTAAATTGCACTTTCCACCCTGAATTCCCACCTTATACCTCACATGCCAATGAGAGGCAAGAACACTGTTTCCAGTTTCCAGCTAATGATTAACACAGCCCCCCTGCTAATTTCGTTATACCTGAATCAAACCATCACGTCATTTAGATTAATTCCAACAGGCTTAACCAAGAGGTTCCCACTGGCCTCCCAGAGAAAGGAAGGGTTAACAGTGTATCTTCACACTAAGCTGCGTAAGGGCTTGGCCGATAAGCAGTTAGCCGATAGGTAGAGAGAACAGTGTCATTTCCAATCAACACACCCAGCTCCTCTGGTTTCTGCTGAATTATGCAGTGCGTGGGGATGGACAGCCACTCAAAGGAAACCTCCCGTGGGGGTCTTCCACCAAAACCCCTACAAATACAGTTCAGGGTGCCCTCTAAATGCCTGTACAAACACTCCTCAAAATCTAGTGGCTTGAGAAGCCACAAGAAGTTAATCACAGGCTTGAAAATACCGGGAGCCACAGAACAGCCCTCTTGGCTGAATATGGCTGATTAAGTCAGCTGGTACATAAAGCTTTTCAATGCTCAGCCAGTCTCGTTGGATAAAGTATCTTCTTCTAGAACACAGTGGAACTGTGCTAAACAGTTTCAAAGTTGAGAAGAACCCAAATACATCACCTATAAAAAATTCACAATTTTAGGTTGCTTTTTCTTAAGACTTTGGTACTGAAACACTGTCTACATTCTCGACACGTGAAAATGACGTGGCCACTTCCGTGTCTCTGCATGTTGTGTAAAAAAAACTCCAAAGCAAAGCAGGGCAAGGACGTGTCATAACATGATGCAGTATGCTATACAAACAAAACCTAAATTATATATAAATACACCCCCACCCCAGCATCCCTCAGTCCTCCCCACTACCTGACCAAAGCAATGCCAGGGGTCCTTCTCTCCAGGGCCAATGCACTTTGTGACGTCCAGTGCCCAGGACTCCGACCATCCCTTGCCGCGTGGTGACATTTACAGTACTGCAGGCTCCTCCTGATGACGCTCTGCTGTCGGATGGATCAGTTCCACAAGTGCACGGAAACTCTTCCAGCTTAAGTGGAAGCATTCATACTATTGGCTGGGCTCAAGAGACCTGGAGTTCTGGGAGTTAACCTTCCAGATAAACTAACTGGATCATTTCCTAATCCGGATCCCCTCTTATCCTAATGTCTCAGCACAGCCAACACAGCGGGAAGCATACTCTCCTCTGAAGTTCCAAAGGCATTGCTTACGGACATTGGCGAGGGTCACATGATAAAAGTAATACAATGAGCTAACAGCTTAAGTTGATATAAATTACTTCCAAGTAAGTTATTTGGGGCCACTTGCTTCTGCTTTACATTGCATTCCAGAATCATTTTCATAGTATACTTTTAAAAGTTTATATAACAGTTATTTTAAAAATTGTCTATGCAATCATCTGTTATATGTTTTCAATCAGTTTAATAACAACTTAATGAGCTGTTATAAAGACCTAGGAAAAAGTAGTTAATTAGTCTTAAGGAAGCCAATACTGTGCTAATTCACAGTAAGGAGAAAAAGTCCTGTAAATAGAATTCATGTAATCATCGATTACTTGAAAAGCAGTTTTATCGAAATGTTGCCAAGTTTTCCCAAAAGCACTTACAGCAATTTATATCAAGAGATCCTAAGTTTAGGGGTATGGAAGATACAATTCTTTCATGATTGTAATATGTAATTTTCCCCTTTGGACCTAAGATATTTGTACATTCAAAAGTTCATAACTTGTTTTTGAGACATTAATCATTCCCTAATACATACACTGAGTATAAATAAATAACTCCGAGAAAGCTTTCAAAATCTGAATTAACAATTATGTTGTGCAAAAACAAACAAAAAAAAAAAGAAGAAGAAAAAACCAAAAAAACAAAACCAACCAAACCTCGAACAACCTACATTCTATGTAAATACCCTGACTAAAATGTTGGTTGTGCTACACGATCCCACTTCAGTGCAGAAATGAGTTGATTTCGGTGTACCGTCTTTGTTGGTGGTGGTGTTGTTTTAGGTCTTTAGCACTTTTGTTTCTAAGTATCACCTTGTTTTGAAAAGATGAATAACTTGCTACCAAATCACAAATTATCACAAATCCATGTCCGTTTAGTCTGAATAAAATCCAGCATAAATGTATTACTTGGTTCTGGAAATAATGGCTCGGTGTCTTTGTTCTGACGGCTTCCTAAGGGCAAACCACAGTCTGAAGTTGTCATTTTGGGTCTAAACTGCACAGAAAGAAGAGACAGGGAAGCTTGCTTTTTTGTTTTTGTTTTCTTTTTAAGTCTCCAGATCTTGCTAGGACACTTCTTCCAGACCGACAGTCAGATAGTCGTGGCACCTGATCCTATTTGAAACGGAGGTGGTTTCAACAGTGTCAGCCAAGCTTAGTGATCTGGAGGTCCCCGTTTATCTTTATGGTGTCGATTGCAGATAACGTTTGAATGCGGTGGTAAAAATCAAAAAGTTGGTGTCCATCCACAAACACTCTGAAACGTGGGTGCTCACAAAGAATTTCCACCTGGAAGAAACAAAATCATCATCTATGTCTCTCTCTTTTTTTTTTTTAAATCATCATCTATCTCAATTCACAATTTCACTGAACCCTGCTGGGGAAAACAAATAAATAATACTTCATTTTAGAGAAAGGCACCATCTTCAGTGGTTCTCAAACATCGGGGTGTACTAGACTCATACAGAAGGCTTGTTACGACACAGATTGCTGGGCTCCACCCCCCAAATTATCCATTTAGTAGGTCGAGGGTAAGATCTAAGAATCTGCATTTCCATCAAGTTCCAACACGATGCGGGCATGGCTGGAATGAGGAACACACTTTGTGAACCATTGCTCTATACTATTCAATATCCTTTAAAGATTTATTCATGCTTTAATTTCTCCCTTCTCCTCGTACTCCAGAAAGGGACATAAAGTAGCATACATTTATTTATATGACACATAATGTCTCCACTGTCATCCCCTGAACAATTTTTTTTAAAAAAAAAAATATTTATTTTTGAGAGAGCGTGAGCAAGAGAGGGAGGGGCAGAGAGAGAGAGGGAGACAGAGGATCTGAAGCAGGCTCTTCGTTGAGACAGCAGAGAGCTCAATGAGGGGCTCAAACTCATGAACTGTGCGATCATGACCTGAGCTGAAGTCGGATGCTTAACTGATGAAGCCACCTAGGTGCCTCCATCTCCTGCACAATTCTGTCCTACCCTCAGAGAAGACCCTAACAAAGCAGAACCGGAACCCCCTTAGTAGCATGTAATAACAGTCTAGACACTCAAACATGGTAAACACTACAGCAGAGAGGAGGTAATTAACCCTGGACCATGTGTAATTAACAAGGCTTTGTTAAGCTAAACAGAAATGCTGATTCCATATGGCAAAAGCTTTTTCTTCCTCTTTTCCTCAAGTAATTCACCATACATTTTAATCATTGGTTCTGTACTATGTATTCATTAAAAGCACTGGTGGCTCCCATGCAAGAAGAGACTTTATATGTGATATTAGTCACATTTAATACATATTATTACTAAAACTGTATCACCCAGAAGGGCTGATTTCATTTCAATTTGGTTGTTGGGGAGCATTATATTCTTGGCTGTCAGAAGCTCTGGTTACTCATACTCATGAGCTACGCATTAAGATTCATCATTGAGAAAGTGTCACAGTCAAAAAAAAACAAAAAAAGGAAGAAAAAAAAACTGTCACAGTCAAGAGGAGTCTAAGGGGTCATTACCATTCTAGAGAAGGGGGAGGGCATGGGACATGGACAGGGGTGCCTTCCCCAGGCTACGATGAGAACAACAATCTCGATTATATCACTGATGTAGACGTCGTGGATTCTTATTCCTCCCACTACTTCTTTATAAGGCCCTTGTAAATTTCTAGATGAAGAGCAACAGGTTAAGGATAGCTGTGCTTTTAGTAGGCTTATATGCAACAGGGAGCTTTTAACTGAGTTGTCATTATTGTGATGTATATTAACAAGGTGTAATGCAGACAACTTCATCACCAGGACTAATAGTTCAGTAAATCCTTTCCTAACACATTACCCACACTACTTGTATCTCTTGGCATTGGCCTTCATAGAGGAAGGTGCTACTCATATTGCTTGGTTGGATGGGAAGTTTGGGCTGTGCTTCCTGCCCACAAGATAGTGGAGAGCCAATTTATACTCATCTAGGCCCAAGAGAAGGAGTCTGTCAGCCACACAGCCTGTGGCAATAAAACACACTGAGGCTACTTAACCCAGAGGCAGAAACAGGACCAGGCCGTACAGGCAAAAGCAACAAGAAACAATGAAAAGATCATCACTATATTCTTTAAAAGGTCACAACCAATAAGGCTTACTGCTCCTTACAGGTTGAGGAAAATTCTAGCACTTATTATTATTTATTAATCAGGTGTTTCGGGGCCAGTATAGATTACGTTCCCAGTACTAGGTTGAGTACTACACAGAAAAGTATTTGTTCTTAGCAATCCAGACATGGGTTTATTTACTAAATGTACTAGCTAAATAGAGCCAAGAGCTAGTATGGTATTAATTCCTATCAGCAAACAGAGCTCTTTTGATCTTTTTTTCTTTTTTTCGCCGTCAGGTGACAAATTTCCTGGACATGCAAAAATTCTGGCTGCTTAAAGCCTTCTTGGCATACACTGCCGGAGAACAGCATCATCACCCTGCCAGCAGTTAGAATTGAGGCACTCGAGGTACTCACCCTGAATGGCTGGTCTGGGATGAATGGAAAGTAAGGGATTGCTGACTGTTCTTCACCTCTTTCCCCAGATATACAAGAATTTCTGAGTAGCTGCCGGTCTGTGAACACAGCTTTGAGTTCAATTGCCACGTCGGCGGGAGGGTCTTCAGAGTCACCACAGGTCAAGCTGATGGCAAAGCTGAACAGAAAATTACCTCGTTAATCAGGGTTGGCCATGACAACACTTGTCAATGACCCAGGCCCCCATACTTGCTCCTTCTTCTCACGGTGTGTTTGCTTTTAATGGGCCACTTTTTACACAGGGAATTGGGCTACGTATGGAGAAGGAGGATTACAATCAAGCCAGGCGTTTTGATACCTAAAGGAGGCTTTGCAAAAGGACTGATATTAGGGACGTCAGATACTTCAAACCACCCACACATCTGTACCTTAATCCATTTCAGAATTCTCAGAAGCAGCCCCAGAAATTGACCAGGGGAATAATATCTTGTAAAGTCTGCTTGCCATTTACATTGACAGATCTTGCTCTAAGCACCATGTTTAAAAACCCTTAGAAAAAAATCCTTTGGCCTCCCTAAGGGTCAAAGAGAAAATGATGTGGGCCTATATTTATAATCTCTGATATAAATAGCTGTCTGGACAAATGATGGCTAGGATTCATACACATTCTTTTCATGGGAACATGGTACTTTCTTGGCGCTTCTAACTAGCAACACTGGCCACAGGGAGAGGAGGAGGGGCAATAAACCACAACAAGAGTGGGCGCCGCCTTGTAACTCCCTGATAAGCCTTCCCGTGACAAGGACTCTCTGTCTTACCTCTCTGGGTTGAGGTCTACGATGCCCATCACCAACACCTTCTTGCCTGGTCTCATGCCACCTTTAATGTGCCCACAAAATGGAACTATCTGCAAAGGATGACAGGAGAAGCAGGAAGTTTACAGCCTGTAGGGGAAGAGCCAAGCCCTCAGATCCTGGGGACCTGACTCATTAGAAAATGCAGTTAGAAAGAAAATGGGTACAGGCGGAGACACAGAGCACAGAACTAAATCACTTACCAGTCGTGGGAAGTACACGTCGGCTTGAACTGGAGAGCCCAAAGAGTTGTTTAAATGCCCATCATCTAGTTTCTAAAAATAGAAGCACACAGATTGGCTTTCCAAAGGCTCTAGTTTTGGGGGTGGGGGCGGGAGAGGGGAAGGGGAAGGGGTGGGGAAGAACCTACAGGGGTCTGGCTGAATCCAGCAGCCTTGGCAGGACACAGGCAGCGTCTGCAGATGCTGCCACCTCACAGCCCATTGAATAGCCGCAGAAAGCCCCGGAACAAAACCCGTCCTTTCCACCTGGTAGCTAAGCTTCTGAAGATCCCCAGACCTTCAGATCTGGATCAAAATCCAGGTCGAGGCACACCGGGGAGCCAGAGCCCCGCGTCGGTGGAGGACAGGCCCCTCTTTAAATGCAAACGCCTCTGGACCCGCTGTCGCCCAGGCCTGTCCCGAAGGACGTGGCTGGAGTGCAGGGCCGCGCTCAACTTCTCTCGGGAGCCCCCGGGCCAGACCCATTTCCAAGGGGGAATCCCCGGGACGTCGGAGGCGGCGGCGGGGCGCGCGCCCCAGACACACTCACACACGCGCACACTCACACGTGCAACGTGCACACACCTGGCCGCCGGCTGCACGGCATCGAGGGGGCTGTCGGTCACCCCCATGCCGCCGTCCGCCCCCACGCACGCTCCCTCGGCTGCACCCGGGGCGCCCCGCCTGCCCCCCAGGCCTGCCTCTCACAGCCGGCGCTCGCTAACAGGTACCCGGCGCCTTCCCACGCGGGGGGCGCCGGGCTGGGCCTCAGCCACCTCTCCGCCGCAGCCAGGCTGAGCAGGCGGCGGCGTGCGGGGCCGCGGGAAGGGGGCGCCTCGCGTGCACCCCTCCGCACTCACCACCGCGGCATCGCTGTCGGCCACGGATCCCGCCATCTTCTTGCACTGCGCGCCGGGGTGCAGGGCTGGCGGCCCGGCGGCGGCGGCGGCGGGGGACGTGGGACGCGGCGCGCGGTCGGGGATCCCGGGGCGGTCCTGCGCCGGGTGGGGGCGCGGGTCCGAGGCTGGCTCGGGCGCGCGCACACAGGCGGGCACGCGTGCGCGCACGCCTGGGGCCAGACGCCGACCAGGCAGGCTGGGCCGGGGAGGAGGGGGAGGGGAGCGGGAGGCGGCTCGGGCCGGGAGGTCGGAGGTGGCCGCTGCTGCCGGTCCGCCGCTGCGCGGTCGGGGCTGCTTTCTTCCTCGGGGTGCTGCTGTCGCCGCCCGAGGAAGAAGGGTGGCGAAGGCCGCGTCGCGCTGGCCCTGGGCGGCATTTAAAGGTCGCAGGGGCCCGGCTCGGGAACCGGGAACAGGGCGGGGACCCAGCTGGGCTGCCGCGGCTTGCTCAGCTTGCCCTGCCCCTTGGCCATTGGAAGGTGGCGGGAGGCTGGGGCGGGAGGGACGGGCTAGTCGCAGTCGGGGCGTGCGGGAGGGAGGGCGGAGGTTTTGGGGGCTGGGGAGGTGGGGACCAGGGCCAGCCAGGTGACAGATGCTTGTGACACTTTCGCCCCTCCCTTCCAGCCAACCTCCTTCCTTCTGTCACGTCCTGGGGCAGGTGGAACGACGGAGGCAGAGGTCAAGGGAAGACTGGAGGGTGGGAGCGGTATCCCAGAGCTGGAGATTTTTTTCAGAGAGTAAGTTCTTTCAGAAAATTCCTACAGAGTGGAAGGGGAGATTCATTCGGCCCTCTAGGGTAGAAAGATAATGAAGTCTCTAGACTTGAATAAATAAATATTTGACCCAAAAGCAAGAGGCAGAAAGGACTCAAAGTAAGGACTTTTATATCCCAGGAGGCTAGATAACAGAATAGGCCTCTTTCTGCCCTGTGGGAGGGGGCGGGTCTGGGGGACACTGGAGGCTGTCTAGGGCAGGGGTCTGGCTAAGTCTTAACCAAGTGGAACTGCCCATAGTGAATCCTTAGCCCCCATTGCGACCTGTTTTTTACAAGTCACCTGCTCTGTCTAGGGTAATAAGTTTCTCACTGGAAAACTCCTTATATCGTTTGTGGAGTCAGTCATTCCCAGGGGTACATCTCTCTTTTATTCCAAGGCACAAATTCCTTTTTGGCATTTCCACATTGGGATGATTATGTAACTTCTCAGATAAAGCTGTATCAACATACCCTCTATTAGGTGACATCTTGGCTTAAGCATTCCACTGTGTGAGTCACCAGGGTGTTTTACACTAATAAGCAGGGAGCATGTGTGGCCTGCTGCAGTCCCAGAGGGGCCCTCAATGGCTCCCTTCCAGCCACTGTTCCTGGCTGTGTGTCCTGGAACATCACTGCAGCTTTTATGTCTTAGCTTTCCCTTTATGGACCAGAGCTAATAATGGTAATCCCAGTCCAGTGTGGAGAGTTGCCTGCACACATGTGTATGTCACAGTCCTATGGTTTGTGTGCTCTGAACAAGTGCATCAGAACTGTGGCTCACATTTTTGCTCCTGTTTATGAGTCTTAGGGATTGTTTAAAATATTAGGCAGTTACAGGAAACTGCTGACATTTTGAAAGCACACTGGAATGTATCCCAATTTCTGAGAGTATGGTGTGGAGAAAAAAAACACTGAAGTCATTTTTCGTCATTAGTTAAGCGTGACACAATACATCTCGGTGGTTAAAGAGCCTGTGCTCTGGGTTCAGATTCTGGATTTACCATTTACTAGCTGGGTGATCTTGGACAAGTTTCTAAGCTTCTCTGTGCTTTAGTTTCTTCATCCGTGAACCAAAGATGACAGTGATGACAATAGTTGGTTCTTGCTGGGAAGGCTGAGTAAATTGGTCCTTGTACCTTCCTTAGAATAGTACCTGGCACATAGTAACACTTAGACTTCAAAAATACTGAGTGTTTAGGGGCGCCTGGGTGGCTCAGTTGGTTGAGCATCTGACTTCAGCTCAGGTCATGGTCTTTCGGTTTGTGAGTTCGAGCCCCGTGTTGGGCTCTGTGCTGACAGCTCGGAGCCTGGAGCCTGCTTCGGATTCTGTGTCTCTCCATCTCTCCGTCCCTCCCCTGCTCATGCTCTGTGTCTCTCTGTCTCTCAGTAATAGATAAACATTAAGAAAATTTTTTTATAAAAAAAATACTGTCTGGGGATCCAGCAGGGATTTTTTTTTTTTTTTTTGATCTTCTAGTGGGGAAAGGCAGTCAATGAATAAATAAATATGTAATGTGTCAGGGAGTAAAAGTGTTAGAAAAAATAGGAAAGAAAGCAAGGTGGGAGAGAGGGAGAGAGAGAAAGAGAGAGAGGAGGTGGAATGGTGTTATTTACATAGAGGTGGTCAGAGAAGCCACCTCTGGTAAAGTGGTGTTTGAGAAGACCCCCGAAGAAAGGAAAGGAGGGAGGGAATCATTTGGCAGTCTAGAAAAAGGGGTTTCTGGTGGATGGAACTGTAAGGGTCAGGATCCAGTGAAGAAAGTGTTGGGTGCTTTGATAGAAGAGACAAATAATGACAAATAGATTAGGCTGCGTAGGCCACGTGAGGATTAGCTTTCACCTAAGGGAGGTGGGAAGACATCGGAAGTTTTTGAGCAAAGGAGTGAGCTAGTTTTCCCTCTGTTGTAGATACGTCCCTCTGGCTGCTGTGTGGAGTGATCTTTGTGGGGAGGGGAGGGCACAGGAGGGAGGGTAGAAGTAGGACTTCTGTACCAGGCCCGCTACGGTGTAATGACGGCTTAGACACGGTGGAAGTGATAAAGATGTGAGAAGCTGTGGGCCTTTGATATAAGTCCTAGCTGTTATCATTACGTAGCTGAGAGAGTTCATATTGCCTTCTGAGCCTGTTTCTTCACCTGCAAAATTAAGGGGTTGGGCTCTTTTGTCACTCCTTCTTAGCTCTTAGGAAGTTCTTCTTTCTGATTCCTGAAAAGATGTGTAAACATCATCTGAATTTGAATGGCTTTGAGAGTAAGTGCTGCTGAATGAAAGCAATCTTGGGTTGAATCTTCACCTTTATAAGGTGAAGAATAGTCCTTTGATTTGTTTTGTAAGTGCAGTTGAAGCTATTTGGATTGCTTGGGATGAGTTTCTTACATCTTGGGAATGGGAACAATAGGAAGGTACTGAAGCTTCCCAGAATACTTTAACATGGAAAATTGCCTTTTATTCCAAAATTGCCTTTTATTCCCAAACTACTTTTTATCCCCAAAATGCTTGATTCCTTCTCAGTCTATAGAGTGACTCATTTTGAATATGAAGAGGAAGGAGAAAGCCTAAATCAAATTTTTGTTACAATTAAAGCTGAGCAGAGTCAAACTGCGTTTTACAGGGAAAAGTCATTAGCAAATTAACAAATTATAGAGCCTAATTAATTTTTATTTTTAGTTGTGTAGTGAAGGATAGGCAAACTGCCCTGTGCTTTGATCTCAGGCATTTACGTCTAAAATAACATTAACCAAGATTGTGACCCTTTTATGAGATGCAGCAGTGAAATTTCAAGATGAACCGCATTACTACTGGAAACTGCTAAAAAGGCTCAAGAAAGGGGGAAGGCAGTCAGGCAGATGGTTAGCATCAAAAAAGAAGTATAAACAGGTCTTTGAAGGTAGAGTTTGCTCAAGGATTTTTCCAGATGAAAACAGTAGATCACTTCCTTTTTCTCTTCCCATGTAACATGTTTTATTCACACGTGTGCATGCAGCGTTTCTAATATTGGGGGGACACTACAACATTGATGTAAATTCAACAACCATTTCACGAGGATTGCTTTGTTCTATGATCCTATGGACCACAAGGAAATATTTGAAAAGGCACGAGTCTTGTCTTCGAGGAGCTTACAGCTCACTCTGAGGACCACTGGCAGAAGGTAGTGGTTGGTAAGGTAATAAGGACCTCGGACCCATAGCCTGAGCACTGAGGGGGGCGGCTCTCTCCCATTTGGAGGATTAAGGCGGTTTTCTGGAGGAGACAGCACATTTCTGATCAGATGCATACAGCGACTTTCACAGTCCCCCAAAAGCACATCTTCAAACACCACATTGCCGTTCCATCTATGGCCTGAAGTCTAAATCTCCCTGGTCTGGCAACTAGCTGAACCCCTGTCCCCCGCGGCTGCGTTTTGTCTCTTGCCTGGTGCAGATAGACATGTGTCTCCTTGCCTTGCACTGTGACTGCCTTCATAGGCCTTCTGAGGGCCCTGATCCCCAAGGCCTGACTTGACCTTCAGGCCACTAGTTTTCTGTGTGTATGTATACACTTTGGCTAGAGCAGGGTTTCCTGACCTCAGCACTGTTGACATTTTGGGCTGGGAAACTCTTTGTTGTGGGGGCTGTCCTGTGCGTTAGAGGACATTGAGCACTAGATGCCAGTAGTAACGCTCCCCTACTCCAAGTTGTGATAACCAAAGATGTCCTCAGACATTGACAGACAGGGTGGCAGTGGGGAGTGCAAAATTACCCCCAACTCAAGACCGGTTGTCTGCAATGTGCTTTAAGATTCCTACCATTCATATTTTTATACAAGAAATGAGATTTCTCCAATCTAATCTCGAGTAGAAACTTTGCACACCAGCGGCGCCTGGGTGGCTCAGTTGGTTAAGCGTCCGACTTCAGCGTCGGGCTCTGGGCTGATGGCTCAGAGCCTGGAGCCTGTTTCCGATTCTGTGTCTCCCTCTCTCTCTGCCCCTCCCTGTTCATGCTCTGTCTCTCTCTGTGTCAAAAATAAATAAACGTTAAAAAAAAAAGAATTAAAAAAAAAAAAGAAACTTTGCACACCAGAAACACCTGGCTTTATATTCTGCCAGTCGTTTCTTCCTGACACTGCAAGAGCACTTCACAAAGGGTCCCATGAAGAATGCCTGACATGAAGGAGGGCCTGTGAAGCCCCGTGTGCATACAGCCCCCAGCTCAGAATGCCTTTGTGATATTGAGAATTTTACACTCTGCTTTATAATATTGCCATGTTTATTTTTGATAAACCCAATGTGCTCTCTCTCCCCTTAAATACAGTGAAATTGAAGCATCCCAACGTTTACCTTATTTTATACTGTGGCTCGATGCCCTCCCCACCCCAGACCCCCCAAGATGGTTGCAGCCCATTTTGAGGAGGAAAACACTGCTCGGTTTTATAGGCCTTTCAGCCTTTCAACTCCCCATAATTGTTTTTGTCAGGCCAGTCTCTGCTCAAGAGAAATATTCATGTAAGCAGCAAAACATACAAAGTCAGCGTTCTTTTGTTTACCTAGTTAGGTAGGAGGGCAAACATTTATCAAGCTATTTTTCTATATTTCAATACATGATTACAGTTCTTAATTATTTTAGGAACTATGGTCACCGTTATCAAATAATGATTTCAGACACGCACGAATCTGTGATGTACGAAAGTAATTAGGGGACAGACATAAAGCTTGGAAGTCAATGCCAGTTCCTAACCTTTCATTATTTTCGGTTTATTTATGAGGAAACTAGAGTCAGCCTGCTGCCTGTGTTTTAATTACTTTAGCACAAGAAGGATTGATTTCAGAAACCGTCCACGCTGAAGGAGATAATAATGAACCCATTCCCTGGAGGAGTTCCGGGCTTCAGAAGTCCTTGCTGTTTCCTACCCTGGGGATGTCACCGTGGGCCCTTTAGCGTGTCTGAGAGTTGCTGGGGTGTACCCTGTCCCGAGAGAGAGCTCACTCCTGGGAGGGGTAAAGAGAGCTGACGGAGGAGTGAACGTATTCTGCAGAGGAAAACATAAAGAACACTGCTTTTGGCGTTTGGAACCAGCAGCATGAATGAAAGATATTTTAAGATTCTTTCCAGCATGGCATTGGGCGTATCCTGAGAGCGGAGGATGCGCTTCTGCGCCTTCTCCCCAGCCTCACCTTTCGGCAATCCCAAGAGGTGGATCTGGTCTTCGGCCAGCCTTTTTCCAACAAGGAGTGTGACAGGCCTGTGTGCCGGCGCCCCAGGCCTAATTTCACCCCTGTCATTATGCTGGATGTTTCTGTTTTCATTTGCTGGTTTATTGTCCTCCTTTTTATTGCCTCTGTGATTTTACTTTCTTGTTGTCGAGTGGCATAAAGGGTGTCTTAGTTTTGTAGTTTCATGGAAACTTGCACGGCTTGGCCAGCTGGGAGGAGACCAACATTCAGATGTAGCGGTCATTTGGAAATCCCAGCTAGTGGGCAGGGAAACTCTGGCCGCATGCTGCCAGGGAGTCTTTTGGTTTGTAGAGAAATGTGTTTGGGTGACACAGACTTCTGGGTTTCTTAAAGGGCGAACTATGCCGAGTAGGGATGAACACAGCGCAGCTTCTGAACGCGGACGGCCAGCCAGGACAGACCCGGAAATTTAAACTCGGCATCCAGATTTGACCAACCAAAGAGAGGCAGAGAAAACAGACTCCATGTATTTATTCATTCATTTATTATTTATTTATTATTCTTTATGGAGCCGGGCTCTGTCTTTGTTGTCAGTATGGTCATTTTTTACTTTCTTAAAAAAATAAATAAATAAAAGCAACCATACACATGCTTGCACTTAAAATACTTGCCCCTCTCTTCATATGAGTTTCTTGAGGGTATCTCTAGTCTCCTCAGATTGCAGATTCCTCCCCTGCACCCTGCCTCTTCCATCTGAGAAGGTTCAGAATGGGTCTAAGAGCTCCTTGCCAATATGGCAGCATAGCCCAGAAAATAAAAATGAAATCCTTTGGATCCAGAGGCTGGTTACGTTCCACTTCCAATCAGATAACACATTTTCTATCTAAATTTAGATGATCTGCTACGCGTTTATTTTAGGCCTGAATTGTTCAAATGATTAATTTATCCCACAGAGAAAGATTAAATGAAGAGTTGAAGAAATGCTTTAAATTGCAGAAGAAGTTCAAGTTGGCAGTCTACACTGATGAAACTCACATTTCCTTCATTCACAACCTTGGCCGGCGTTGGCTCAGTGTTGCTCCAATACATAAGAACTAGTCGGAACTCTATGAATTCAGGAGGGCTTGGGCTGGGCATGGATTTTCAAGATGCCTTGCGAGCCTGCGCGTGTGTGTCAAGGCTGGGTTGAATGGGGGCGGAAGGAAGATCTTCAGCTTTTCTGAAAAGCCAATCCTCATTTTAATTACCAAGAATAAACACAAGTTACTTGGAGAGAGAAAACAAAGTAGCTGCCCGTGCTTGTTTTTGATCCCATCCATTTAATGCCAGGGAAAACTCCATCAGGAGAAGAGAGGAAACGCATGCTTTAAAAAATTGTGTGTGTGTGTGTGTGTGTGTGTGTGTGTGTGTGTGTTTTAATGAGTGAGGCAGAGACACAAGTATTAAATTTATATCCTCTGAAGCTTTCTCTGGTAACAGATGTTCCCCTTAACACTGATCTGGAATCTGCCCTCCCACAACTGGATTCCTGGCCAGTTCTGCCCACCTCACACATGGGTTGCATGGGCACTTAATGATGCAAAGTAGCTCATTTCCCTGGTAATCCCAGCTTCTCCCCTGGGCAGGTTGGTCTACTTCCTTCCTGGCCTTGCAGACCCCTCCCTACTTCTTCTGTTAGCCCTGGGCTCTCCTGGGCCAGTTCTTCCTCCACCTGGCTTGAATAAGTAGCTTCTTAGTCTGAAAGAAAATTAAGGACAAACCGACACATCCTGTTTACATTCAGTTCTTTGGAAGGCAGAAGTCCCTGTCTTTCAGGAGGCCAATGCTCCTCCTTTTCTCTTTTAGTCACCGTTGACAAACTGATGCCATAGCTAGGACAGGCCAAAAAATGATTATCATCCCATTTCAAGCCAAGGTGATATAGCTAACAATTATCCTAGAGATGTTACCACCAAGGGTTGGCTCTAGATGATTTATACAGACGAGCAGATGCCAGGTGATATGCTATATATAGAAATAAGAAGGAATGGGCTTGGTGAGAACACAGGATGGTTGCAATTTCTGAGTGTGGGCAGGAGGAGTGTTTTTTCAGGTCTGGTGATGGTTTTAACCCACAGTATTGTTCGTTCTCAGTGCCTTCATAGTGGCACATAAAATAGCCGCAGGTTCACCTAAAAGCCCTTTGAAATAATGACACAATGCTAAAATAGAGCATCACCCAGGAACCTGGGAGAAGCCATATCTTTTAGTAAATTGTAACGCAGCTTCCTTCTTCACTGCTGAGCTTGTGTTTAGTCAGCATGGTCTTTTAGAAAATAAGTTGTGTGACGTCAACACTCCTTAAGATCACTTGCTGGGGTCTCATCGTATTTAGAATGAAACCCTAATTCCTTTCTGTGACTTTTAAGGCCTATAGGATCAAGCCCCATGTTCCCAACTTCACCTGGAGGCCAACATTCTCCCTCAGCTGCTCTTCAGCCCAAACTGGCCTCCTGGTGTTATCCCCCCGACAGCCAAGGACACTTATTCCTCAGGGTCTTTTCATTTGCTGTTCGTCTTCCGGGAATGTGCTTCCCTAGAAACTTTTCTGGCTTCTCATCCTGAAATTCTTAAATGTCACCTTCCATGAGAGGCCCTTCCTAATTTAGGCCCTTACCAGGGCTCCTTACGGTCTCCTCATCTTCTCCACGGTATTTACCTCCGTCTTTGGTTGTCCTGTTTATTACTTGGTGTGGCCTTTCCACACCAGAGGGTAAGGGCCTTGAGAGCAGGGTCCTTTCTTTCTTCTTCACGAAGTGAAGTGAATCTGGGTACAGCCACAATTCGCAGATGAAATACAACCTCAGAGCTGTTGAGGACTCCAGGGTCCCCAGGCCAGAGTCCACTCATTTCCCTCCTGTTACACAGCCTGAGAAGGATCTGCCCTGGGTTGTAAAGACGGCACTGAGCATTCTTCCCACCGCTGAGAAATCTTGATTCTAGAAGCCATATAGGGGCTATATATAAAGTCATGTTAGACATTGGGAAACGTTACTGAACCTAACTTTAAAACGTCAGAAAATACCCTTGTGAGCAATAACAAGTTGAG
Organism: Acinonyx jubatus; assembly: GCF_027475565.1. Lineage (NCBI taxonomy): Eukaryota > Metazoa > Chordata > Mammalia > Carnivora > Felidae > Acinonyx > Acinonyx jubatus. The sequence continues at coordinate 80,514,728 of NC_069388.1, read as the reverse complement.
TTGGTAAGATCAAGCACAGAAAAGATAGTAGTGAAAAAAATATCCTAAAGCGTAAACATAGCAATACAATAGTTATACTAGCATCATTGTTTCCTCATCCCGAGTAGGGAGATTCTGTGGCTCTTTAAAATAACCTGATCGTGAACATTAATTGTAACATCTTCTCTAAGAGGGAGGAGCAGTGAAGGTACTGCCTTTCCAGATTCCTTATTTAATTTTATTCAACAAGCACTTACAGAGTGTTCACTGTGCTCCAGGTACCTGTGTAAATCCTTGGCAAATGCTGTCTCGGGTTGAGGTCTTTCGAAGCAATCGCTGAAACAGAGTTTAGGATGTGAGATGCTTATTAGGGATGGACACCTTTGAAGAGAAGGGGAGAACGCAGGAAGATGTCAAATTGCAATGCAGGCTCAACAAAGCCTCAGCTGGCCAACCTGGCAGGGAGCCTGAGGCAAGCGTTTCCTGTCAGTGTCCTGTGCCGGACTAGAAGGGGTGGCCTTTATATCCACCCCCTCCCCCCCTGCCCCTCAAATGTGGGCTCCCCTTGGAAGGGCATGGCCTCTGGCATGTCTGCCAGCTCAGACGAACTGAAGTCGTTGAGAGCTGGAATCTTCTTACCATCCTTTCTGTACCTGAACAGCAGGTCCTCCCTGGAAGGGGGATCTGGGCAGTGAGTGCACTTCTGTGTCTGTTCAAAGATGAACTCATTTAACCCACAGGACAACCCTATGGGGTAGGTCTTTTCATTATTCCCATTTAGCAGATGAGAATACTGAGGCATGGAGAGATTAGCTCACTTGCCAAATTAGGTCAGGTAGCAGAGCTGAGATTTGACCCAGGCAGTGTGGCCCTAGAATCAGAGCTCTTATCTACTCAGCTATGTTGTTTTAGCTACTCAGGGAGGGTTGAAGAGAGCCTAAAAATAGTAACAGCAGCAATATTGTTTGTTATTGGTCCTCTCTAAGGTCCTGGGTGCCTGCTCGTGTGTGTGTGTGTGTGTGTGTCTGTGTGTGTGTGCTGTGCGTGCGCGTAAGTACATGCCTGGTGCTGGTGAATTTATTAAAAACAACATCAAAAGGATGATAATTTTGTATTGCCTGCTACATTTGAATATTAAATCCTGCCTGTGAAAATCTAAGAATCAGGACTAGATGCTGAGGGGCAATGACTGGGCTTGAATTCCAGAACAAGACGACACGGGCTAGGCTTCTTAACGTTGGCCTGGAAGAAGGAAGGGCTTCTTTGGAGTTTAGGGCAAGAGAGTGAGTAGGTGGAAGAAAGGCTATAAAATGCAGGGCGAGGCCAGTCCTGTGCTTTGCCGGTCACGGGAGCGAGGTGTTAGCTAAAAGCGCCCGAAGGAAAAGCAGGTGGCACCACGGGAAGAGGGTAAAGGAAGGAGAGTGAGGTTCAGCAGCTGTGAGTGAGTGGGCCCTGGGCCCTTCGGAGGGTGTGTAAGGTAGTACGACACTGCCAAGGACCAGGAGGGCACCAGAGGAGGTAAGAGCCGGGGGCCTGGGCTGCTCCGCAGAGGGGAAGTGTGTGGACTTAACCAGAAGAGGAGAGAAAAGAGGAAATTCAGCAGAACATCTTTTCCATCACCATTTTTGACATTATACATACACATACCCTTTTAAAGATATTTTTAATTTTTTCATGTTTATTTATTTTGAGAGAGAGAAAAAGAGAGAGAGAGAGAGCACAAGCAGGGGAGCAGCAGAGAGAAAGAATCCCAAGCAGGCTCCACGCTGTCAGTGCAGAGCCCAATGTGGGGCTCACCCCCATGAACCGTGGGATCATGCCCTGAGCTGAAATCAAGGGTCGGGCACTCAACCTACTGTCCCCTCTTTTAAAGATACTTTTAAATCATTTCCAATATTATGGAATTAGACTTCTTACTTCTAAAGACCAGGCTTAGGCAAGGGAGATATCCAAAGATGATAAGTTTTATTTTGGATGAGGCAGAATACACACTTCCCCTCCCCGCCACGTGCAATTCTATTTCTGTCATTATCCTTAAGACTTTGGCTCCAGAAGATTCACTGGCTTCACATTCTTTTTACAGGAATTTGGTAAAATCCCCTCTTTGAGCCTAATAGTGAAATGCTGTTTGAAACCTCTCTACCTTTATTTGCGTATGAAATCCTGGTCCAAAAGGCTGGAACAAAATTTGGTAGTAAGTGCTCGTTGCATAACTAGTCAGCAGGAATAACATTCAACAATATGCCGTGTAAACTTCCCAGCAAACCAAATGTGTCCTCTGAGCCAGAGGGATTAAGGATTCTACTTGAGATCTGAATAAAGATCATTCTTGCTACTGAACTGTGTCACCATCATCGATCCTTATGTTAATGTGTTCTTTCCCTTCACACCTGCTCTGTCACCTTCTCTTATGGATATTTCAACAAGATTTACCCATTTCACAACACATGAAGCTATCTTAGAAACTTACCCTGTAGCTCACAGCATAACAATACTCTAAAGAATTCACACACTTGTGAATAAGGCAGGAATAAGTCTGGAGGGCCAGGAACCATTTGGGAATTTTTCATGCCCTCCATTTCTCTTGGATGATCCTGAACTGCCTTTCTGCAGTCACTTCTAGCTGGGTATAGTACATGGGACCCAGTGAAAATAAGCCCTCAACCAGGTAGTGCTCAAAAGGCGAGCTGTTTCAGGATTTGAGATGCCTATATTTTAATCCTTAGACACTACACTTGCAAGCTGCTTCTGCTTCTAGAACATTTGTCCCTTCCAAGAGCTGGATTTAGTATCAAAAAGTGAACTGTTTCATAGAATGCGACTCTTACAAGCAAAATTGGGATACGTTCTTATGAAAAATCTAAGCATTGGCTCACTTGGAGCTGAAATTGCTGGATCATAGGGTGTGCACATCTAACAGTTTTGTGGTTTCTGCTGGGTTTCTGTCCAACAATGGTTGCACCAACTGCATACGTTTTCGACTCCCCTGTGTGATGCGTCCCCATGCAGCTTCACCACCCTTAGGACAAATTCATTTCCCCTTCTGAAAAACAAAGACAAACGCAACATCCAGGTCACCAAAATTCAGTCTCCCAAAGATCTTGGCTAACAGATTTAAAATGAATTTGATGGAATCCGATACGGACCCTCGGCCCTGTGCTCCTCCCCGAGATGCAGGCCCCACACATACTCTTCAGCCTGGTGTTATCCTAGAGTTAACTGTACACTTCTTTCATGGGATGACATTCCAGCTGCAAAAAGACAGCAAGGTCAGTGAGGCCTGGAAGGGAAAGTGAGTGTGGCTCATAAAACTGAGAGGCACTTAAGATTTAACAAGATTAACAAGGACCTACTCGCCTGCGTCACGGTGGGGGGGTGGGGGGGGTGGGGGGGGGGAGGATGCCAGTTCAATTCTCTTGGCTTTGCTGTCACACGAGTGGAAAGCTCCTGAAAGCCTTCGTGAAACAGCAGTAAAGCTCTTGGGAAAATGTCTGTGTTTTTAATGGTATTTCTCTTGGACTTTTACGGAAGGAATGAGTCGTTCTTTTTCACTGTCCCAGTTATCTGCTGTTAACACTCTGTTGTCTGCCTTGCTGGGATGGTTATGTCCGAAGTTTGCTCAGGTTCTGACATTCAAGTCATTGAATACACAGTAAACTCACACTGGACTCTTCGGGAACAATTTCTAAAAAAAAAAAAAAAAAGCCTACAGTGGATTCAGCAACAGCAAGTTGTAGAAGACAATCCATCCCTTTTTCAGGCTGTGTGTAAATACATGGATTAGTGGAATTCACTAAAAAACTTGTCGCTCAAATGCCTACCAACCTTTTTTGTCACTGGGCAAAAGCAGTTTTTAGCTTTGATGACAATTGCAATTTTTCAGGACACATCATGGCTTCTGTTTTCTATTTTGAATGCCTTTTAGGCGCTTAAATTTCAGGTTGTGTCCATACAGAATCTTCAGTGCTCTCTGCCTGACGGTGCAGGCGGCCCGGTGCCTCCACTGAGTCAGACACTTCTGGCTGATTACTTAATTTCCAATCACCTCTTCTTCTTTGCAAGCAGAACCCATTTGGAGGTGACTGGCTCTTTGTCAGCTAAAAAGCTCAATTTCCCAGACTTCCTTGCTGTTTATGGTAGTCGTGTAATATAGTTCTTGCCAATGGGATTTAAATAAAAGCCTGATTGATGGGGCTTTCATAAATGCCCCTGTTTCCCCCTGTAAAGAGCTGGCCTGTGTCTTTTGTTCTTTCTTCTTCATCCTTGTTTCTTACTGGAACACGGACGTAACAAAGGTAGGAGCTACGTGCTAATGATGGCACAGCAGGAAGGTAGGAGAAATCAGTCCTTGATGGTGTCAAAACCTTTGGATGGCTAACCTTGGAGTGCTGCCTCCACAATTCTTATCCTAGAGAAATAAGCCATTTGTCTCAGCCACCGCAGTCAGGTTTCTGTTTCATGCATCTGAAGCACTGATACATGTTGCCTCATTTCCTTAGAGCAGGGTACTTACCTAAGGAGACCTGGCACTGAACAAGAGTGGCTCAAAGGGTCCCAGGACGTCCGTACATTTAGGGTTTAAGAAAGATCCGTTTTCAAACATCCTGAGGATTTGATCTGACAAAGAAAAAGAAAGAAAACTCTGAAATTCCCCTCCTAATGCTTGAGTTGTTTTCAGGGGTCGCTGTGACCCAAAAGGCAAGGAGATATTTGTCTGATGGTCTCAACTTTGCAGAGATTTAGTGGAAGAAGATAACTTCATGGAACCTGTCTGTGCAGCCCTGGGCATGCTTTCGTCTTAGGTTCTCCCTCCCAATAATGCAACAAGCTTCTCTAGTAAAGAAGAACAGCAAGAACAAAAGTTGGTTTCATACCCCGCAGCACCAGATTATCAAAACTTCCTTGGTGGGGGTGCCTGGGTGGCTCAGTTGGTTAAGAGGCCAACTCTTGATTTCGGCTCGGATCACGATCTCACGGTCGTGAGTTCAAGCCCCACATTGGGCTCTGCATTGTCTGCTTCAGATCCTCTCTCTCTCTCTCCCCCTCACCCCCCCCCCCCCACACACACTCTCTCTCTCCTCTCTCGAAAAATAAATAAATACGGGCGCCTGGGTGGCTCAGTTGGTTAAGTGTCTGACTTCAGCTCAGGTCATGATCTTGTGGTCCATGAGTTCAAGTCCTGCTTCAGGCTCTGTGTTGACAGCCCAGAGCCTGGAGATTGCTTTGGAATCTGTGTCTCCCTCCCCCACTTGTGCTCTGTCTCTCAGAAATAAATACATGTTAAAAAAAAAATTAAATAAATAAATAAATAACGTTAAAAAAAAACCTTCCTTGGTGTGCGTGCATCTGTGAATGTGCACGTGAACCCGTGAGCATGCGCATCATTGATACCATTCTTTAGCATCGATGAGGAACCTAGACTTCCTTTTCCTTCAGCTGAAGATCTAGTTTACGTTGTGTAAATGTACACTTTAGTTTGGTAAATCTAAATGAGCCTGTGGATTGACAGGACAAGAATCAGAGTGGTTGACTCCTGTTTGACTCTCAGAATAAAGCTCTTTCCACCTCAAGAGAGAAAGAACAAGAAGTGTTGGTGGAGTGGTGACTCGTTTGGTCTGAGTGGGTATTTCAGGCCGGTGTGTGACAAGGCTGGAAAGGCAGACCCGAAATCTGACTATGGGCTGCCTTGGGGCCAGGTTCTGGAGTTTGGAATTATTTAGGCTGGCCTTTCCCAGAGGCTTCCTTAGAACTCTAGAAAAATGAGATGTTTCATCAAAGGAGGATTCCACGGTCAGATAAATTTGGAAACTACACATTACATCACTCTGTCTTGAAAATTCACACTCTATAGCTGCGTATTATAATGCTGAGAAGCTTTGCATTTAAGGAGCTGGTTAAAATCAACCCTGGGTTCCTCTCTCCCCTCCTCCCCTCATAAATACTTGTCAGCAGGTGTCCACACTGGAAGGTGCTGCAGGGGCAGTGGGGGAGCCAATGGAAGTCTTTGAAAAGAGTAATGTAAGTAGCTGCTTTAGAAAGATTTCTGAAAGCAATGTACAGCCTGGATTAAAATTTGGAGAAGAGGGTGCTTGAAGAAAACACGAGAGGCAAGGAATCATTAGGTCAGGGGCTCCTCAACTTGGAATTATTTGGGGATTTAAAAAATTCTCAGACTCCATTGCACTTCTAGAGGTTCTGATCCGTAGGTGTGGGTTTTGGCATGGGTGTGTGCGTTGTGTGTGTGTGAGCGTGAGCATGTGTGATTCGGAAGCAAAAACTAGTATTGGAATTTATGAGTCCATATTAATTGTGAGGATTATGATAGTCCAGTTGAAAGTTAATGAGACTAGTATGTGGATAGAGGAAGGTGCAAAGGACACAATAAACAAAGCAAGGCAAGAATCTACATGTTTTGGCAAGTGATTGAATGTGCGAATGGTATATAACAGGATGGAAGTCAAAGATTTTCAGCCTGGATTATTGGGAAAGGTGATGCTATCACTAACAGCAGATAAAGGTTAGGGGGCCAGGTGGTATTCTGAGAAAAGAGGATGCTTGGACATGTTTAGGTTGAGATGCCTGACACATAGGAAGGTCTACCAGGCAGCTGGAAATGCAGGTTTCACATACAAGGGAATGAAGGGGTCTAGATCCGCAGACAGATCATAGTTACAACTCTGGGGGCAGCTCAGTGTTCCAAGGGATGAAGTGTAAAGAGGGGGAAAGTCAAGAATAGAGCCATGGGAATGCCTCCATTCCAGGCTTCTGCTCTCAGGATTCAGTAGGGATGGCTGGAGGAGCTGAACCAGGAACTGCATTAGAGATGTCAGAGAGGGGAAGCCTCTAGAAGGGTGCCTTGGTTCAGGGTCCTCTCCGTCCAGCCAGATCTTCTAGCAGACAGTGGTAGGCTATGGTGGTGGCTCCCAGCTCTACTTCTTATTTGCATCGTGTTCTTGAGCAAGTTTACATAACCTCTCAGCTCCCTGCTTCCTTGTGTGTAAAATGGAGACTATATTACTTTCATGTTTTGTGTTAAGTGCCTACTGTAGTATCACGTGGTATGGCATAAATGGTATACAATGCAGTGTATTACTGTATACATACTCTATTATATATATTTATTTCAGTGAAATATCCTTTGATGCCATTAAAAAATTAGTTGTATAGACAAAGTAAGTGAAAAAGAGCAATAACCAAACAGAATTCTAGATCATCTTAAAAATAAATTCTTTTTAGGGGCACCTGGGTGGCTCGGTCAGTTAAGCGTCTGACTTCTGCTCAGGTCACGATCTTGCGGTCCGTGAGTTGGAGCCCCGCGTCGGGCTCTGTGCTGACAGCTCAGAGCCTGGAGCCTGCTTCAGATTCTGTGTCTCCTCTGTCTGTGCCTCTGCCCTGCTCGTGCTCGGTCTCTCTCTGTCTCAAAAATAAATAAACGTTAAAAAAAATTTAAAAAAATAAATTCTTTTTATTTTAATCGTTGTATTTTAGTCTTTGTCGCATGCATAGGTAATTTTTACATAGCTACAATTTTGAACCATACTTTTGAACTTAGCATTATACCCTGGGATTTCCTCTCATGGTTACTTAATTTTTTTAATTATCATTTTATTTACTCAATCTTCCAATCAGTAGAATTTATTTCTAATGTTTTTTTTTTTAAATTTAAGCATTGATCTAATTAACCTAAGCATTAATATAGCCCTCTAATTTTCATAAATTATTTCCTTTTGGATGAACTATCAGCAGAAAAATTACTGCATTAAAGGGTTTGAACATTTTTTTTTGAAACATATTGCTGAACGGCATTCCAAGAGTTGTATTAATTAACACGGTTTCCAAAAGTTATACCTGTTAACAAAGGCTCACCATATCCTTGCCAGAACCGGTAATATCATTATTTTTTATGTTTTTGCCAGCATAGTGGGAACTGACCGGCAGAAAACAAAGTTCACTGTTGCTTAATTTGTGTTTTGATAATAGTTGAGGCTAAATATTGGATATTTCCCCTTATGCTTATTTTACTAATTTTATCTCCTGTGGCTGAGGAGTCCAGTTGATGCCAGTACAAAGGTAAACTTGTTGGTGACACATTTACTCACTTGTAAAAATGAAAGTCTTATGGAAGTCGCCCTCGGAGTTTTGAAAGAAAAGAAAGAATTGGGTAGGACATTTGTGTCAGTCAAGGTCTTAGCCTTGAATGCGGTGAGGAGTGTTTAATAAAGAGGATATTTACGAAGGTGTGGTAATGTTAAGGGAAGCTAACAAGGGTAGTCCAGTGCCCAGGGCTAGAAATAGTGGTACCATTTCTAAGCCCAAAGTGGTGAAGGGAGGGCCCAGGTAATGGATCCCAGAGAGATAGTTGTAGGAAAGGGCTGCCTGATAGAAGCTGGACTTTAGAGAGACACAGTCAATCCCTGGTGACCCAGCAGGGAGGGTACAGGTAATGAATATCCTGACCTAGATGATTTCTACTTACCCTCTGGTCTCCTGGGGTGCCTCTCATTGACCCAGCCCAAATGCCAGAGGGTGGTTAATGCAATCCATAAAGGTCAGTCTCCTGAAGCCCTAAGCAGGATGGAAAAGAGAGTTGAGTGGGTTTAGAAGGACAATGGAAAATATTCAGCACAGATATTCTGGCATTAAGATATTTTAGGGTCACCTGGATGGCTTAGTCAGTTATGCATCCAACTTCGGCTCAGGTCATGTTTGTGGGTTCAAGCCCTGCATTGGGCTCTGTGCTTGATAGCTCAGAGCCTGGAGCCCCCTTTGGATTCTGTGTCTCCCTCTCACTCTGCCCCTCCCCCACTCATGCTGTCTATCTCTTATAAATAAATAAACTTAAAAAAAATTAAAACAAGATATTTTTGAACGGCTGGTAATCTGAGCCTTCACAAATAAACGCAAGACTATGGATCTGAGGTCTCACTTAATTCAACTTGTAAATGTTGTTAAAAGCTACTTAATTTCCATAATTTAGCTATTAAATAAAAGAAACATAATGTTAATGCCATTACTGCATCTTTTTAAAAAAATATGGATAAGAGCATTTTTTTCCTCGCTTGAAGGAAGTCTTACTATGCCAGAATTTTAGAAGCAGGCAAGAAGGAAGAATTCCAAATCTCAAAGTCAGTAAGAAAGCAAAAAACAAGCAAAGGGGAAACTGTCTAGGAATGTTAAGAATGAAAGGGATTGTAGTGAGTCTATCGCAAACTTTCTGATCCAGAAGGTTGGCTGGGTCCTGGGCATTTGTATTTGTAACAAGGGGTCCGAATCATTCTGATATGGCCAGTGGACTGTCGCTTGGTACAACCCGACAACACAAGTTTTAGAAAGAGGATTCAAAATCTACCACCTCACAGACATTACTGGAATCAGTTGGAATGCAAATGGCAGGCTTGAAAATGATAAAGACAAGTCACTGGGAACAGGGACCCCCTTGCCTTAAAAGCCAGTGTTTGGAGCCATGGTTGCACATGACGGCCAATAACAATGGTGGTTCTGACACAAAGCACTTCCTACAGGCCAAGCCCGTGACAAGTGTTTAACACTCCTTGTCTCACTGAATCCTCTCAACAACCTCATGAGGTACTTCTAGTTTCTGCATTTTATAGATGGGGAAATTTAAGTTTATGAAAATTAACCATAAACCAGGACACTCACCACTGTCACTCCTTAGGCCCTGAGGTTCCTGACCTGTCCACCTTCTTCTCTCTACCTTTCAGAGTTTCAGTGTTTGTCTTATATTTAATATCCAGAGTTTTTAGGAGCACCAGTGGGAGGAATGGAGACAAGTATGTCTACTCCATCATCCTAGAGGCAAACGTACTTTAAAGAATATATTTTTAAATCAAAGTTTCATCATATTTCACTCAGGCACAATGACTATTCTCATGCCTCTTTGGTCATATACAAAAATATTTGTATGAAGTTATAATCACGGTTCATAGCATTATGATGGAGCGGTTGAGGACTTGGGCTTTGGAGGCCAACATACTGGGGCCTGAGTGTCAATTCCACAACTTACTAACTATGGGTTCTTGGATGAAGACCACACGGGGAGCCTGGACTTCTGCCTCCACCCAGCAGTAATGAGGAACCCATTGTCCTCCTTGCTGGGATGGTGTCACAGGAGGCCCAGTGAGGAGTCGGGACTTTTACTACCACCCAGGAGTCATGAAGCCACCCGCCAGTGTCAACAATGACCGTGTGAGGAGCTGGAACTCCCGCCCCCGCCCAGCAGTAATAAAGAATCCCCCCTCCATCTTCCTTGGCTGAGTGGGGCAACCTGGGCTTCTATCCCCACCTAGGAATAATGAGGTAGCATTTCTCTTTTTTACCTGCCAGAGCTGTGCCAGAAAAAGTCAGCTAACACAGGTATAAAAAAGATCCAGAGTCTCATAGCATAATTCAAACGTGTCTAAAGTTCAACGAAGAAAAAACCCTCATCATACCAAGAACCCGGAAGATTTCAAACCGAATGAAAAACGGCAGTCCATAGATGCCAACACTGAGAGGACAGTGATGCTAGAATTATCTGACAAAGATTTCAAGTAGGCCTGATGAAATCTTCAGGATCTTGGTCTACGCAGAAAGTTTTTAAACTTGTCACCAAAAGCACAGTTCGTAAGAGGAAACATTAATAAACGGGATTTCATCAAAGTTAAACATTTTTGTTCTGCGAAAGACGATGGTAAAGGATGAAAGGACAAATTACAGAGAGGGAGAAAATATTTGTAAAGCACATTATCTGAGAAAGGAATAGCGTCTAGAATATAGAAAGGACTCTTGAAACTCAACCATGAAAAACAGAGAATCCAATTAGAAAATGGGTAAAAGATGTGAAGATAGGGGCACCTGGGTAGCTCAGTCGGTTAAGCGTCCAACTTCAGCTCAGGCCATAATCTCATGATTTGTGGGTTCAAGCCCCATGTCAGGCTCTGTGCTGACAGCACAGAGCCTGGTGCCTGTCTCAGATTCTGTGTCTCCCTCTCTCTCTTCCCCTCCCTCATTCTCTCTCTCTCTCTCAAAAATAAATAAAACATTAAAAAAAAAAAAGACATGAAGATATATTTCACTGAAGAAGATATACAGACAGAAAATAAACACCTGAAAATCTGTTCAACATCACTAGCCATTAGGGAAAGGCAAATTACAACCACAGTGAGAAATCACAACATACCTATCAGAATGGCTAAAATAAAAAAAAATAGTGATACCACCAATGGCTGGCAAAGATGGGAACAAACAGGATCTTTCACACATTGTCAGTGGGAATGTCAAGGGGCACAGCCACTCTGGAGAACGACGTGATGGTTTCTTTAAAAAATAAAACATGCAACTATCATACAACCCAGCAACTGTACTCTTGGGCATTTATCCCAGAGAAATCAAGCCTTATGGTCACACAAAAACCTGTGCATGAATGCATAAAGCAGCTACCTTTTATGTAAATGCATCTTGAAGTCTCCTGAACTAATTTTTAAAAATCCAATTTATACCTTCTAGATAGAAATTCTGGAGTCACTACGTCTGCCTTTGTAGACTGAAAGAGAAAAAAATATATAGAAAACAAAACCAAGTGCTTGATTTGAAAACTCGATACGAAGCCTTCCAGGAATCATTGACCAGAACCTGGACACTACTGGACATAATTCAGAGTCCTGAAAAAATAAAATGTTTTAAAAGTTTAATGAATATTTATTGAGCATGTACTATATGTGAAGCATGAGATTTCTGCATTAAAATAACCTGTGTACCTAATAATTATCCACATCTCACACGTGAGCAAATGGAAGTGCGGAGAGGTTGAGATTAGATTCTACTAGAGATTCAGTTGTTATCTGATTTAATTCTTCCTGTTGGTCTTGGTAGAACTTTCCTTCAGACTGTGAGTTCGAGCCCCGCATCAGGCTCTGTGCTGACAGCTCAGGGCCTGGAGCCTGCTTCGGATTCTATGTCTCCCTCTCTCTCTGCCCCTCCCCTGCTCATGCTCTGTCTCTCTCTGTCTCAAAAATAAATGAAAAACATTAAAAAACGTGCAAAGAAAGGAGGTCTTGAAATATCAATCTTGGCGCTCTTCCTTCTCCCCCTGCATTCTGGGTCCTTTCTTTAATGGGCTTGTTATAGCCAGAATGCAAAGAGAATACCAATATTGAGGTTATCGTAAGCTTCCAAAATCAGGTTCTTGCAAATTAAAAGACAAGGCTCTGAGGGCCCTGGGGCACAGAGTTTGTGCCCTGGCAAAGACAGGAAAGAGGTGAGAGAGGAAAAGCCAGCTACACTGCAGGGAGCCTACTCAGGGGTCTCCTGTACTAGATGGGGAGAGAGCTGGGGGAACTTGCCAGAGGGCCCTCCTGCACAATTTGAGAATATCACTTGTCTGCTAGGCAGCGGAGCCATGCGACAGCTTATCTCTTGCTATTATAGGCTGAATTGTGTCCTCCTCAATTCACAGGCTGAAGCCCAGTACCTCAGAATGTGACTGTTTTTGGAGACAGGGCCTTTAGAGGTGATTAAGTGGGTGGGCCTGGATCCAATCTGACTGGTGTCCTTATAAGAAGAGGAAGTTTGGAGACACAAAAAGAGACACCAGGGATATGTGCACACAGAGGAAGGACCACGTGAGGACAGTGGGAAGGCAGCCACGTGCAAGCCCAGGAGAGAGGCCCCAGGAGAAACCATACCTGCTGGTACCTTCATCTTGGGCTTCTAGCCTCCAGAACTGTGAGACAATACATTTCTGTTGCTTAAGCCATCAAGTCTGTGGTATTTTGTCAGGCCAGCCCTAGCAGACTAAGGCACTTGCCATCTGGGGAGAATCTCCCATCAGCTATGGGAAAGACACTGTCCCACACACAGTAACTTTGCTGAGCTCCATTCATGCCACCTTGGCAGGCTCGCTCGACAACATCCCAGGGGACTGGTAAACCCCTTCACAACGGAGGGTCCTTGGCCTAGCAGGGGGGAGGATGGTGTGGGACGAAGACCCAGCCCAGGATCTTGGGTGAAGCTGGACTGTGGGGAAAACCCTCCTGGCACCAAGCGCAGAAGTTCCTCATGGTGTATCCCTGTAGATAACGATTAACCTGATTATGTAGCAGCCAGAGGCCCTGGGAGACAAGGGTGAGGGGAAATCGGTTTCTTTCTTTTATGGGCCCCAGGATCCAAAAGTTCTCTCGGTTGACTCGGTGAGGACGTGTCTTGTCTTCCGCAGAATCAGGGTGGCCTAGAGGGCCAGTTATGAAATGGTCAGTGTCCAGCATGGCTCCCGGACAGCAGCCATCCGCAGTGTGACCCATGGAGTCGCATTCCTGAGGAGTCCCAGAAAGTCTCGGGTAGAGGATCCAGTGGAAGGCTGGCCTCCTGGGGTCATTGGTTCAGGGGCTCAGGTGGTGTCTGTGGGGCACCGAAGGGAAGGGTGAATTCTGAGTGTGGGGAAGTGAGGGACATCTGGGTGACAAGAGGCTCTACTTGTGGCCTGCATTTTTCTCACTTTGCTCTGAGCCTCTGCTACCACAGCAATTTTATCCTTGCAGTTTTCTGATCTGGGTTTGGTGCACAAACTGAAAAACAAATGATGAGATTATAGATGTTGGAAAGAAAGGAAGCCCAGGGTTTTATGCATGGGTAACAAAAGGAAGCAACAAATTCCTTTTTTTTTTCCTTTTAAACTTAAGTCAAAACAACAGTTGCACAGACGAGGGTATGTGTGTGTGGGTGTGTGGGTGTGTGTGGGTGTGTGTGTGTACGTGTGCACGCACGCACCCGCGGCTAGGGCCAAAGTCTTCACCACCATGGATATTTTTAGAACTTGAGAAGAGGCACAGCGAGGGCTTCCCTAGCAAGATCTGACAGAAAGCTCCAGCCTGGGAATGAGAAGGGACTCTCCTACTTTCAGCTACACCCCAGCTTCTTTGCCTCACAAGTGGTGACATTGGATTAAGTGATTACAGAATATTGTAATGCTAGGATTTGTAATTTTACACATTTAGATTCGTGCAAGTATTTGAGTCAAACCCTCCCTATCGCCAGGTCCCTCTTCCTGAAGATTAGATGGCTGTATGTATGTGTGTGCATGTGTGTTATGCGTGTGGTGTGTGGGTGCCATGTGCATTGTTGTGTGTGGTGTGTGTGTTGCATGTATAGTCTGCATGGGTTTGGTGTGTCACGCATGATTTGCTCTCGCCTTCCAGAACAGCCTCCCACATTGCCCCCTTCATGCTGGATGTCTGGATCCTTCAGAAACCCCCTGTCCCACACCAGCCAAGCAAGCAAGAACACATGTGAGAAGCCCTTCGCACTGCAGTGCCTCTTGAGATAACAGCCAAACGGCTGGAATGACATGCTCTGTAGAGAACCGGGGACGTGGCAGGGCGATGGGGATTCACTCTGTATTTGGAAGCCAGATTCCTGATCCCAGACCTGAGAGGGCAAGACAGGATGGAGGCTGGACTATGTGTATGTCTTGCTGGCAGCTTGGTGTGTGTGTGTGTGTGTGTGTGTGTGTGTGTGTGTGTGTGTGTAGGACGTATCTTTTATAAAAATCTGTCTTCTCCAGCATCCCCCCATTTACATGTGCATTTGCAATTCGGACCCTGATTTTGAAAGCCGCCTCTTTCCTCTGCGTCTCTTCCTCTAGTTCTGTCTCGCATTCATTTCTCCCGCCCGCTCGCTTCCTCTTTTGCCCTCAGAGCAGTGCGTCAAGCTCTTTGTGGATAGTAGTTCAGACTTCTTAATCGGCTGCGCGGAGGGGGCCCCAGATGAAAGCGGGGAAGGTTAGAAGCTCCACAGCAGCCAGGCTACAGGGCCTCGGAGTCTTTGACCCTTTCGGCTTCCTGGTAACGGGAGGGCTTCCTCTTGATTCTGGGGGTGCCCAGAGCTGCCAGGGTCCAGCTTGCCTTCGTTCCAGTCACCTATCGCTGCTTAACAAATCACCCCAAATTAAGTGGCTTTAAACAACAGTCATTTGTTTCACTCAGGAATCTGTGATTTGGGCAGGGTCCCACTGCTCCCACTGCTCCCACATGGCACTTGCTGGGGCGGCTCAGAGGTGAAGGGTGACTCTGCAGTGGGGGGTTGGAGTCATCCGAAGCTCACTCACTCACATGTCTGGTGTTTCTTGCTGGCTGTTGGCTGGGACCTTAGCCGGACCGTCTACTGGAACACCTATATGTGGCTTTTCTATGTGACTGGGGTTCTCAGCATGGTGGCTGGGTTCCAAGAGTGAATGTCTGAGGCGACAAGACTGAGGTGCCTATTAGTTTTATGACTTAGTCTCAGAAGTCATTTAGCATCATTTCTGCCATAGTCTATTGACCGAGACCGTTACAAAGTCAAAGTCCAAGAGGGGGTGACATAGACCCCACTACTCAATGGAAGGAGGTTTCAATGTCCATTGTAAGAGCAGCGTGGGTACTGTGTATGTGTGTTCATGTGTGTATAGTGGACTCAGCACTATATTGTAGTAATGTTGTGTACATGTATTAAGTGTAATGAACACGCACTGTATCAGGGAAGCTGTGCTTGAAAATACAACCTGCCACATCTCTTTTCACTATCCCTTTCGTTGCCTCATACAGTCGTATTGGTTTAAATTCGTGGACAGAGGGGCACCTAGGTGACTTGGTCAGCACCTAGGTGACTGAAGCATCTGACTTCAGCTCAGGTCATGATCTCACGGTTCGTGGGTTCGAGCTCCGCGTCGAGCTCTGTGCTGACAGCCCAGAGCCCGGGGCCTGCTTCGGATTCTGTGTCTCCCTCTCTCTCTGCCCCTCCCCTATTCGCACTCTGTCTCTCTTTCTCTCGAAAATAAACAGACATTAAACTTTTTATAAAAAAATAAAATAATGTTTAAATTTGTGGGCGGAAATAGAATTTGCATTGAGAAGTGTGTTATCACATGGTTGCTAAAGATTACACTTTTGCTTGAATTGTGTGGGATGCAGAGTGTCCTCAAAATGGACCCCAGGGTTTCTGCTCCCTGGTGTACATGCCCTGAATAATCCCCTTGAGTGTGGGGGCCTGTGAATATGATGGGATTTTACTGGGATGATTAGGTTACGTGAGATGGCGAAGAGGAGGGGATTTTTCAGAGGCTATTAAGGTCCCTCAATAAAGCAAAAGGGAGATTACCCTGGATGGGCCTGGCACAATCAGGTGAATCCTTTAAAGGAAGATTTAAGCCTTCCCTAAAGAGATTCTCCTGCTGGCTTTGAAGAAGCAAGCTGCCATGTTTTGAGAAGGCTGCCTAGCTCCAATATGAGAGTGGCTGTTAGGAGCTAAAAGCAACCCTCAAACAACAGTCAGCAAGAAAACAGAGACCTCGATGCTACAACTGCAAGAAAATTCTGCCAACAACCTGAATGAACTTGGAAGAACTCCAGATGAAAACATGGCCCAGCTGATTTCAGCTTTGTGAGACCCTGAGCAGAGAACCTCACTACTCTGCACCTGGGTTCCTGACCAACAGAAACTGTGAGGTGATAAATGTGCGTTGTTGTAAGCTATCCAATTTGTGGAAATGGGTTATACAGCAATAGAAAATGAACACAAGTCATAACCAGGAGCTCCACTGGCAAGAAAACTTTGTTGAGTGGGTAACTGGAGAAATGCACGGCGGATCCTGTAGCGAGACTATGCCCGTGTTGAAGGCCCAGCTCAAATGTCACCTCCTTTAAGACCTTCATGGATTTCCTTCAGCCAGAAGTAATCTCTTGCATCTGAAATTCTATAGCTTTGTTTGTATCTCTTTTGTGGTACTTCTCATATTCTACTTGTATTTACCAGTGTGTATGTTTTGTCTCCCTGACTGGATTGTGAGGTCCTCTCTGGAAATGATGTCCTAGTCATTTTTGTGGCACCAAGGTACTTAGCATAATTCTATGCAACTAATGTTTATTGAGAGTTTATTAGGTAATTTACTCAATGATAGAACTTCAACTTTTATTTGTTGAGAGAGTTTGAGACTATATTTTGATACAAGGAATATCAGGAGATGGTCTTTGCTATTATTTTGTGGGCGTTAGTTTCAAATATCAAAACTAGCCAAGCATTCTCGTCCTCATTTGCAGTCAGTGGGAATGGGTCCGTCATTTGAGATTCTGAAATTAAGCCTATGAATGTTCATCCAATAGATTCTGGATTTCAGACTCGGAAACTGTCTGCCAAGACAGAATCACAGATCTACCCAAGTAATCTTTATTTGGATCCTACCAATGGAGAAAAGAATTTCCTGAGCCAGTAGGACAAGCTGCTGTTTAGCTTTCTACCTCTAGAATCAGGACTATTATGTTTATGAAGGCAGGCATGAAATGTCTTCTTGGAGCACTAAATACACATCTACTTAGAGAAACAAGTAGCCTACTCTTTTGAATTTAGTTTTGGGACACGGGACACGGAGGAAGCAGGAAGGCCAAAGAACATAAAATAGTCATAAAATGCTTTTAGGATGGCAAAAGTAGCCAGCAGCTCCAGCGGCTGGTTCGTCTGAACCCCAGGAGGCCCCTTGTGTCTCAGGGAACCCCACACAGGTTGTGCTTGAGGACCTGCACACTAGAGGAAATTGTTTTTGGCAAGCTTAATTATTAATAACAAAAAGAATTGCCATTAATAATCTTCCTTGTAGCTTTTATAAAAATAGAACTGTGGTGCCATGAGGGATTCTTCTGGGGCCAAGTTGTTAGTCAGGTCTGTGCTTATGATGTGCTTTAGGGGGTGCCGACTGATTAATCTGGGCTCAACAGCATCTTTCTAGGACTTCCAGATCTGGGCTTATAATAACTGTGAGTAGAAACACTACATTTATATTTCTCCTGAGAATTTGCAGAGTTTCATATACATTACCTCACTATACCTGGGAATAGGCAAAAGTTGTCCTCTTGTAATTTGGGCTCCTAGGAGCAGGTGAAGTTCAGGGACCATGATTGCTAAGGCCTCAGATGGCATCCACTTTGGAAATGAACAGTGTGTGTCCTGTTCTGGCTGCTAATTTCACGAGGCCCCAGACATCTGGAGCCAGCAGATCAGATCACTGCTAGTTAGCATCAAAGTGGTGTTGAAGGCCTGAGTCAGAAATTAATCACACTAGCTATTCTCTGGTTCACCCTGTGGTTATCCCCATGGTCAGTAATGAAACTGGATATGACAGCTCCAGATTTTACAGTTCATGTGGAGGAGGAATAAGCATTATTTTCCAAAAATCCTGGTATGGGATCTGGGATCTTTTTGCTGTTTGGATAATCTTTGGAGCTCACTGGGTATTTATCCTTGAAAATGGCTTGCAAGCCAAATGTGTTAGGGAAAAGGGCTGTAGTAGTAGTGTGTGTGTGTGTGTGTGTGTGTGTGTGTGTGTGTATCTACCACTTCCTTCTCCACTGTATTGGGAGAGGGAGTGGCTAAGAGGAAGGAGACAGTGTAGGGTTTGAGGAGTAAGGAGGTTGGGATAAGTAAGCTACGTCCATCCATCTCTGCCTTAGCTTTTCTTGGAGTGGTTTTTAAAAACTCAGATTTCTAGGGGCGCCTGGGTGGTTCGGTCCGTTAAGTGTCTGCCTTCAGCTCAGGTCGTGATCTCACAGTTCGTGAGTTACAGCTCTACGTCGGGCTCTGTGCTGAGGGCTCAGAGCCTGGAGCCTGCTTCAGATTCTGCGTCTCCCTCTTTCGCTGCCCCTCCCCCACTGACGCTCTGTCTCTCTGTCTCTGTCTCTCTCAAAAATAAACATTGAAAAAAAAATAAATAAAAATAAAAAAATTGTTTAAAAAAAACCCTCAGATTTCTAGATCCAGCTTTAATGAATCACAGTCGCTGAGGCCCAGAAACCTGCATTTCAACCAACCAGGTAATTTGGATGCACTGGGTAGTTTGCAAACTGCTGGGTTAACAAATAACAGACTGCAAGCAGCACGGTCAAAAGCACTGGACTGGAATCAGGGTCCTGAGTTTCCGTTCCACCTCTAGCTTACTGTGTGACCTGTAACAGTTGCTTTGTCTCTCTGCGTTCATTTCCTCACCTGTAAAATGGGTAGTAGACCCAAGTGCTAACATTCCATCCACATTATAATTCAAAGACTGTCCATGACACGATGTCTGGAGCCACTGGGGGATTCTGTGAAGATCTCTATGCAGGTGCGGGGAGGAAAGGCAGTGAGAGAGAGAGGCAGAGGTGTGAGAGGCAATTAGGGAGAGTTTCAGGCACATGGGCTCTTCAGGGCGGATCCTGGTTTTGTGATACTTATATGATGGGAAGTGTCCTCTTTAAGAAAAAGGATACAATTAGAATAAAAATTTAAGTACGGGGGTGCCTGGCTGGCTCCGTTGGTGGAGCATGTGACTCTTGATCTCAGGGTTGTAGGTTCCAGCCCGATGTTGGGTGTGGAGATTACTTAAAAGATAAAATCTTTAAAAAAATTAAGTATAAAAGTGAATTTTTATTCAGGGTAATAAAAGAAATCACTGTAAACTGCATATTTTATGAAAAAATACCATAAACATAGAATCCAGAAAAATAACAATACTTGTATTAGTTTGTGGCCTAATATACCCTTATCATATTTTTTTCCCTATACCTCTGGTCTGCATACACTTCGCTATTCTCTTCATGTGACAAAAAAAATTTTTGTATTCTCACTCTCTCTGGAGAGAATAGAAAGACAAGTTGGCCTTATCTCTAACGTGTTTGAAATTTGTTTTTCTCAGCTATTGAAGGCTTAGTAAAGTTTCTTCCAGTTTCACAACTCATTGGTAACATTGTGTGCGTTTTTTAGGACGGTACCAAGTCTGGGAAAACCTTAACTGAGTTTCTTTCATCTCAGAACTTTAAGGATTATAAGAATTTTTCTGTATACTAGCTTGGGCTTATACATTTTAATCCTTGTGTGTTTTCTCCCATTGCCTGATAGTTCTGGTGCTGGGTGTCACAGGTCCCATTCATGGCACAGCATCCCCCTGTATAATGGATCCATCTCTGCTCTGATGCTAAGACAGTGACCAGAGTTGATCATGGGAATCACAGGGCTGAGGTTCTTCCCCTGAGGGTTCTGAGTATTTCGAAAGGCTTGGGCACATACCTCTAGGGTGCAGTGCTGTGACCACGGCAGTGGTGAGGGTGGGGGGTTCATCTGTGTTTCTTCCCTCTCCTCTCAACTCCCACCTGGGAGTCAGGGAGGTTAGAGTCCTAACCATCCAGGTAGGATGCTGCTTTTCCCCAATTAGTTATCTTCACTGCCCCTGCCCCATGAAAATGGAAGCGTTCATCTTTAAGAGAAGTGGGGAGGGAAATCCTAAGATAAATCAGTACCTTGAAGAAAGGCTGAGAAACAGCAGCACTTCCTTGGCACCCACTTGGAGAGCACAGGCAAAACTAGACTATCAGCAGAAGACCCAGCAGAAAATAAGGCTGACACGTCATGTTAGGGGCAGAGCAGGCAGAAGACTCCAGCAAAGAAGAGAGGAAACTCTGCTTGATATCAGGGGGTGGGGTGGGACTGGGCAGTGAAGGTACCTGTCTAGGTGATTGACTTCAAGAGGCAGAAGGCAACTGGAAACCTTCCAGAATCCCCAAATATGTGAATAGTCAAGTATGGACTATACCCAGTGGAATGTGGACACAAAGACAGCAGAGAACAGTAAATTCCCCTTGTGAGTGGTTACTGCACAGTTGGCCAAGTTTGCTCGCACTAGCTAAGTGACATTCCGGAGCATCAAACTTCTAGAGGGAGATAGTCACAAGTGAGCCTCATCCAGAGGTCACCTGCATCATAGGCATTCTGGGTCATGAGGACTAGTCAAATACTCATCATTAAATTAATACCATGGGACTACTTTAAAATTATTAGTTCTTCCCAGAATTTTGCAAGTGGCTTCATTTTGTAACTAGAAAAGGAGCGTGTGTGTCGCGGGGAAGTTCCCATCAGCCAAGGGAAGGCTGAAGGAAGGTACTAGAATCCAAATTCTGGGAACCTCCACACACTCTCTGCTGGAGATTCAACTGGATGCAAGACTGGTAAAGAGATGGACAAGGGATCCTCCTTCAGAATTCCCTCTTTCCCTTGGTTTTCTTCTTCTTATTTTCTAAAATTTTCAAATCAAGAACATGACATATACAGTATAGTGTTTAAAGCACATTTGTCTGATGCATACAGCTGAATGAATTTTTGCATATATATACATCCAGGTAGCCAGAACAATACACAGAACATTTTCAGCATTCTAGAAAGTAACCCTTGCTCCTTCCTAGTTCATAATCCCTCCTTCACTGTAGAGGTAACCACTATTATGACTTCTATCACCATTGATTAATTTTTCTTATTGTTGAACTTGGAATCATTCAATATATTTTCTGTGTTAGTTTTCCATTGTGGCATAACAAATTACAATAAACTTATGGTTTAAAACAACACACGTTTATCATCTCACTTTATCTATGGTCAGGGGTCAGGGCACAGCTTAGCTGGATCCTACACTCGGGATCTGACAAGGCTGCAGTCAAGGTGTTGGCTGGGCTATGTTCTCATCTGGTGGCTTTGCTGGGGAAGGATCTATTTGCAGGCTCATCCAGGTTGTTGGCAGAATTCCCTTCTTTGTGATTGTATGACTGTTGGCGAAAAGCCACTCTCAGCTTTTAGAGAATATCTGTAGTTCCTTGCCACGTGGTCCTCTCACAGTTTCTCTCACAACATGACAGCTTACTTCATGAAAGTAAGGAGGAATATCTCTCTCTACAAAGACAGAGTCTCATGTGAAGTAACAAACCTACTGAAAAAAATTAAAGTAACAAATCATGGGAGTGATGTCTCATTACTGTGACATATACCATAACCTAAGCAAGGAAACAACTTCCCATCACTTTTGGCATATTCTTTTTGTTGAAAACAAGTCACAGTCTCTGTTTGCAATCAAAAGGAGGGGATTATATAAGGGTGTGACTTGTTGGGGGTCACTGTAGAATATGTCTGCCATATTCTATTTTGTGCCTGACTTCTTTGGTTCAACCTGATACCTATGAAATTCATCAATGTTGATGAGTGTATCCATTGTTCATTCTTTTTCATTTTGTGTAGTATTCCTTTATGTAAATAGACCAGAATTTACTTACCCATTCTCCTACTGATAGATATTTGGGATGTTTCTACTTTTAGGTTATTATGAATAATACTGTTTTAAATATTCTTGTACATGTTTCTAGGTGAACATATACATTTGTTTCTCTGGAGTATATAATTAAGCACACTTTGGTTTTTTTCCTGTAGTTTAATTCATTCAACATGTATTTACATGAAGCCCTCTTGCTGCAATTTTAAAGGTCATGACTTGGGCCTGAGCTGGACGATAAAAGACAGGTTGACTCTCATTGTGACAATTATGTTCACCTCCTCTCCCCACTTTGCCAGGGGTGGTGGTGATTGGATCCCTATTTTATGAATGCTTTCCTGATGATTCCTCTCCCCTCCACCTTTTCTTTCAGCAACCAATAAAACATAAAACAGCAACCACCCACCCTAAACTTAAGAGACTGCCTTGTGATTGCTAATCTGGTTTCAGTAGGATACAGGTTTCCACTTCTCAGGAACACCACTTTCTCAGTGCATGCTTTCAATATGCACCTCTCTGAGAGTCCTGGATAACCAGAGTAGCACGTGGAGCTCTCCAGGGCACTGGAGCCTGAGTCTGTAACCTTGGGAGGACTGCCAGAGGACCCTTTCCCCTTAAAGTGCAAAAGAAATGGAAAGATCCAGTCACATATGAAAGGCAAAGCCACATGATAAATAAAACTTAGAAGGACACAAAAAGAAAAACACTCCCGCTTTTCTTTATCGCTTCAGATTTCTTCCTCCCACTGGCCAGGAACAAGTAAACTCCATTTTACAGGTATCCAGAGCTAAAAATTGAACAGTATGTATCTGAATTCAAAATGATTCGAGGACTTATTCTACACAGCAGCTTTTGCATGGAAATGTTTGCATGGCATGACTGCACATCTAATCTTCCGGCTAGGAATTTCAAGTTCCGTTCAATTAATGTTGCTTCATCTCTCACACTCAATCCAAATAATTACAGATTTTATCGGGGCAATCCCACAATCATGTGTTGAGTTTATCTCTTGTTCTTTGCCTCCGTGACTCTGCTCCAAAGTCCTGCATCATTGCTTCCTGGATCCATAACAATGACTACCGATCAGTAACATTCATGATGTGTGGGGCTTTATTATGTCATTTATTTCATTTAATTTTATCTATTACATTGTTTAACTTCAGAACATTCCTGAGAAGTAGGTACTTTTCTCTCTAGTCCACCTATAAGGACAGGGAGGCTCAGGGAATTACACCTTGCCAGACCATGCAGCTTATAATAGCAGAGACAAGATTCAAACTGTTTGGAAATGTCAATGCCAAAGTCTGTGCCACTGTAATGGCTCTGGACAATTAAAGGGGTGTGCTCTGCTCCACTGATGAGATGGTTTAATGGTGGAGACCTGGAAGCAGTTTCAACAGGAAATTGCTCCTGCTTTTCCACCACTGCCAGAAAGGAAGGCTCAAGAACAATTATTCTAAAAACACAGCAGTCATTTTGGCAGAAGCCTTTGAAATTTAATGAACGCGTACCCAACAATATTGTGCAACAGATCAAATCGTTCAGTTCCTTATGGGTCCATTTTCCACATAATTTATTCTGGCATGATCACCATTCAGTTAGTGTTTACAGAGTACCTAGAATATGCCAGGCTCTCTTCCAGGTGCTAGAGAGAAAGCCATGAAAAGAAGACAAAGTCCCTGCCCTCACGAATCTTACATTCTAGTAGAAGAAATAAAAAACAGGCAGTAAGTAGATAACCTGGCAAAGGGGTGATGGTTAGACATGAGTGCCGTGAAGGGCGTTGATAGGTTGCTGTTGGCAAGAATAGTGGGAGGGAGGGACATTTAACCCGAGACATGAAGTATACGGAGGGGACAGACATGCTGCACGTAGCAGGAAGGAACTTTCAGGCAAGCACATCAGGTGTAGAAAGCTTCTGAGCTGTGACAAGGCTTGGATTGCCCCAGAAACAGAAAGAAGCTGGGTGTGATGGCAGTGTGGTGGCTGATGGGGAGAGGGACAGGAGACTGACGTGGTAGACTGGAGCCAGATCATGCAAGGCCAGGAGTTTGGGTTTTGTTCTAAGTGCAGTTGGAAGGCACTAAAGAGTTTGAGACAGAGGAGTCAAATGGTAAGATGTATGTTTTTAAAAATCCACTTAGGATTCTGTGTGGAAAACGAATTGGAGGGGGGCAAAGAGGGAAGTGGGGAGAGCAGTTATAAGACATCTGCATCTGCCCTTAGTCTTGTAGTGGTCCAAGTGTTATGGGCTGAATTCTGTTCCCCTGAAATTCATATGCTGAAATCTGAGTGCCCAGTACTTCAGAAGGGGCCTGTATTTGGAGACCGAGCCTTGAAAGAGGCAATTAAGGCTGAACGAGGTCATTAAGGTGAGTCCTAATCCAGTTTGACTGGTCTCCTTACAAGAAGAGGTTAGGACACAGACAAGCACACAGGTAAAGACCACGTGAAGACACAGGGAGAAGGTGGAATCTCCATGTCCAGTAGAGAGGCCTTTGAAGACACCAACCCTACTGACACGTTGATCTCAGACTTTTAACCCCCAGAACTGCCAGAACATCAATTTCTGTAAAGCGCTCAGGCCGTGGTCCTTTGTTACCGCAGCCCTAGCAAACGAACTCGTGAAATGAGAGCCGATGGGGCTCGGACCGGGAGGGGACAGTGGAGATGAAGAGGTGCAGTTGGGCTTACCGTATGCTTCTGAGGAAGAGCTGACGGATGAGTTAAACATGAAGAGTGAGAAGGAGGGAGGAATTAAGGGTAACCCCTATATCCCTGACTTACTGTAAGTCACCTCAAAAATTTTTTTGATGGTATGTAGAATATGTATGACTTTCCCTTCCTCACCACTCCTTTCCCCCTCTTGTGTGGGGTGTCGGGGACTATACTTCTGGGGTACTTTGGAGTGAGGGGAGCAAGGGCTGTCCTAGAGTCTCAGCTCAGCCTGTTTGGATTGAGCTCAGCAATGTCAGGACCCAGGCACGCCCCCCTCTGCAGTGTGACTACCAGAAGCCCTCAGCAACTGTTGATGGATAACTTGGCCCCACAGAGGTATCCACAGTTTCTGCCCGGGTGTGGAGATCTTCTCATGGGAAAGAGGAGGAAGGGGCCACAGGGGTAGGCATCATTTCTGCACAGCCTTCTAGTCGTCAAATCCAAGGGGCTGACAGCCTCTCACTGGACCCCCTCATCCCCAGCGTCTCCAGCCACCCTCTGTGCCATCCCTCACCCCAGGGGTGGAGGAGGAGGACATCTCCATGGGAGAGGTGTCACAAGCCCACCCCTGTCTCCTGTTCCCTTCTGAATTATCCTCCCTATAGCCTTGCCTACTGATGTTCAAAAGCATCATTTGGAAGAAAGGGGAAAAAGAATCTCAGCTGAATATTAACTGAGTTTTTCTCCTTATATTTCTACTAAGAAAACTGGAATTCTCCTGGGCAACGTTTGAGTTTCTGACTGGCTAGGAGAGAGGGAATAGAAGAAGAAAAGCACAGTAACTGATGTATCTAGGTTTATATGGGTGAAATATAAATACACATATGTATTTAAAGCGTGTACTTATTTAGATTATTTAGATAATTTCTTTTTTTAATGTTTATTTATTTATTTTGAGAGAGAGAAAGAGAGCAAGAAAGTGCATAGGGGAGGGGCAGAGAGAGAGAGAAAGAGAGAGAATCCCAAGCGGGCTTCGCACTGTTGATGCAAAGCATCACGAGGGGCTCAATCTCACAAACCGGGAGCTCATGGCCTGAGCCAAAATCAAGAGTTGGGTTCTTAACCGACTGAACCGCCCAGGCGCCCCTAGATTATTTAGTATTTTAACTGATTTCACTGTATATGCATCTATATGTTTTAACAATATGTATGTGTGTATATATAAATATATGTGTGGATATATGTGTGTGAGTATATCTCTCAGATCTGACCATGTCATGCCCAGCTTTTTAAAAACTTTCCATAGTTTCCTCTTGCTTAATTATAGGACAAAGTCCAAACTCTCCTTGGCACAGCCTCCATACCCTCTGGCCTCTCCACTCTCGGCCCCAGGCTCCCCTCCAATAGGCCACCTCCCTGCCCCCACACTCAGGCTTGACCCTGGGGACGTGCATTGGCCTTGCCATGAACCTTGCTCTTTCCTGCCTCTCAGCCTTTGCACACAGGCAGTTACTCTGACCACAGTACTCCTGGCGCATCAGGTGCCTGCCTTGAAATCTTCTATTCATTCATCTCCAGTGAGTTCCCCATCCCTTCTGAGCTGAGGCCTTTGAGATCCCAGTGCCAAGCACAGTGCATTGGATACTGAATGAGCTCTGGAGATCACACCACGGTACAGGAGTGCCTTTACTGAGCACTCAGCTCAGTGGTCCCCGCATGAAAGCATTTCTCAGGTGTGTGTTCCTCTCCCATCACAACCCTCAGAATGGGATGCCTGCCTTTCCTCCAAAAGTACATTTTCAGTGCCTTGCATGGGGCCTGGCAGACGGTTGCCAGCCAGTGTATTTTTGATGAATGAATGAAGGTGTATTTATAGGCCACTATTCGTGTGACAGATAAGCTGGAAGCAGAGAAACTGAAAGCAAAATGTTGGAGGCAATGCTCAAGAAACAGTAATCAGAAACAGTGATAAAGCCTCCCCACACAGATGACTAGTTCACTGTGGAACATGGAATTTGATCTGGAGACACACGGACACTACCACAGCTCTTGAGGAAGGCAGTGGTTGCATCTTTTTGGGTCCTCCCCTTCTGTCATCATGGGTGACCAGGGGGTATAATGGTGTCACAGCTCCTACAACAACCAGCACCAGGAAAGGAAGTCCGAGCCCTTCCCCCAGCCTGAGGTAGACCCTCTGACTGCCAGCTGCTCCCCAGACGTGAGCAGAGACATCTGCTGCTGCTGGGTCCAGCCCCCTCCCTGAAGCTTCAGACGGCCCACCTCCTTCCACACTTGTGTTGGGGAAAATCCAAAGCCATGTTTCCAATTTCCCACTCCCATTAGCTGTTATGCTCCTGGCTGGGTTTCTGGCCTTCCTGATTGCCAGATCTGGGCTTCAGGCCCGGTGAGCCCTGCATGCAACAGGGTCAGAGGATAGTGTCGTTCTTTGGCACTCAGCAGCCTTCTAATTACTCTTTTTATTGTCATATTTCCAATGACTTCCTATTCCTTCCTTTGCATTAAATTCCTAACGTGCATCAGTACATAAGATCCACAGGGGCACAGTACTGTGAACAGTAGCTGGTATGTAGCCGATACCTTGTTGAATAGCGAATGAATGAATCAAAGCATGAATGAACACCTTCTGCTCAAAGAGTAGTGTCCAAACTAAATGCCTGAAAGCTGTAGACACTCCTTTGGTTGTTTTTTCAACCGGCCATCTCCCTGTAATCTGCGCTGGTTTAAGTCTGGACTCAACTGAGGGACTGGGGCGAGATGAGCCTGTCTAATTCTCCTGGCCTCAGGATTCCTGGTCATAGAGGCAGGGGGAAGGTAATGAGAGGGGCTGAGGGAAGACGTGGCTGGAAGGCATTTGGGAGCCTCATTGCCCAGTCAAGTTTCCTCTGGCAGCTTCCCCCCACTGGCCTGGAGCCTGCGCCCGCCGGCCCTGCAGAAGGAGGTTGGCTTCGGTTACACTGCAGACTACAAAGCCAAGAATGGTGAATGGAGGGGGCTTGCTCCATGGGGGCCAGTGTGTGGGGGGCAGACGGGGGAAGGGCAAGGAGCCCAGGCTCCATGTGGCATCCGGTTTGAAACAACTCTGCTTAGAAACTGAGAGAACCTCTCCGGAAAATGGGAGGGCTCTGGCCAGCCTCCCGGGGCAGAGGAACAGCGAGTTCCTGTCAGCTTGGGACGGAAGTAGGAGATTTGTGGGAAGGGAGGAGGGACGAGGGCACTGAGGGAGTGGACACAACCCTGTGGCGTTTTTCCTGGTAAAAATCCTGCTCTCAAGTAAACACGTTTCTGAAAATCAGGAGAGTTTTTATTCTTGTGGCCGATGTGCACACAGCTGGCCTACTTCCCAAGTGCAGTTATTCCCAGGTGTGTGTGTGTGTGTGTGTGTGTGTGTGTTTTAAAGAAAGAACATTATATGCTATTCATGGTTCCTGCCTGGAAATGAATTAGAATAACAGAATGCGAAAATCAGCTCAATCTCTTGGTGTTTCTGAGGCAGGAACAGGCCTTCTAGGCTCTCTCTTCTAGGGCAGTGCTGGGAAACTCGTTTTTTCTCTTGGGAAGCTCCTTTCCAGCCCAGTAGAGCCCGAAGGCCAATAATGGCCTCCTCAGGGCTTTTTTCAGGCTGGAGTGGGTAAAGAATCTGGATGTGCAGAAAATCTGCCCTCGCTATTTCAGCAAGGTGAACTCAGGGAAGGAAGGCCCTGGGGCCGGGGGAGGGGGGGTGGACAGACCAAGGGGCCTTAAGGAGGAGGGGGAAGATAGTGACCATTTTTAATTGCAAAAAGATCTGAAATCAACATGATTTCTCCAAGACCCAAAATGGATAAACAAACCACAAGCCCGCACTAATCCATTCTCCTTTCCGGAAACTCAACCCACAGCTGTCCTGCCTCGGTGGGTCCCACAATAGCGTTGACTTCAAATCTAATCCACCTGGAAAACTGGGTCAGGGAGGGGGAGACAGAGGGAAGAAATGGATGCTTTTGAAACCCACCCCCTTCACAAGGCTCTCTGAGATAGTCTATGCGGTACAGGAACCCCGGATATTGCTCGGGGGAGGGTGAATTGGTACAACCACTTGGGAAGACTCTTGTTACATTGTACAGGGAAGTCCAAGAGGTACAAAAGCTACAACCCAGCACTTCCATTTCTAGTTACATGTCCTGGAGCAGCAGTTCTCAACCCTTTTGGTCTCAGGACCCCTTTACACTCTGAAATATTATTGAGGACGCCAAGGAACTTTGCTTAGCTGGGTTATACTGACCAATATTTACCATATTAGACATTCAACCTAAGAATTAAAAACAGCATTAACTCATTTAAAAGTAACAATAATAGACCCATGGCGCACCGACATAAAAAATATGTTTATGAAAAATAACTAGATTTTCCAAAACCAGACAACTTAGAGGGAAGAGTGGCATTGTTAAATAGTCTTGTAAATCTGATGCACTAGAAGGCAGTGGGATTCCCAGCTGTTTCTGCATCGGTGTGTTGCCGTATTGTTTGTCATGCAGCTGCTGGGAAATGCCACTATTCTCTTGTGTGAAAATGAGGCTAAAAAAGGCAAATTGCATCTTATTATCATGAAACCAGTGTTGACTTCACAGCCGCCCCTGCAAGCAGGTCTCAGAGGCTCTAGGCAGTAGTCTCCAGGCCACACTTTGAGAACTCATACTCCAGAGAAAATTCCATATTTCTATCCCCGCAGATGTGTACAAGCATATTCAGAGTGGCTATATTTCTTTTTTTTTTAATTATTTTTTAACGTTTATTTATTTTTGAGAAACAGAGAGGCAGAGCATGAGCAGGGGAGAGGCAGAGAGAGAGGGAGACACAGAATCCAAAGCAGGCTCCAGGTTCTGAGCTGTCAGCACAGAGCCTGATGTGGGTCTCGAACCACGAACTGTGAGATCATGACCTTAGCCAAAGTCAGGCACTTAACCAACTGAGCCACCCAGGTGCCCCTGAGTGGCAATGTTTCTAACAGCAAAGAAACCCAACTTAACCATTTATAAATAGCAGAATGGATAAGTTGTGGTATATTCATGGTACTGATAAATCTCACAAATCACACTTAAAAAAAAACCAAAATATGATTTCGTATTTATAGAGTTCAAAAACACATAAAAATATATCATTTAGGGGTATAAGTACGTGGCAAAACCTTAAAGAGCAAGGATGGTGGATGTCTCTGGATACCCTTGCCGAGGGACATGCGTGAAGTTTCAGAGATAGCGCTATTTCAGTCATGATGGGCTAGTTACGCTGCAGTAACACATAAGCTCTGAAATCTCACTGGTGTAAGTACAGGAAAGGTTCATGACGGGCCAGCTAAGGAGGCCTCCATTAATCCGTGGTCTCTGGTGAGTGTGGTCGGGGTAGGGGCCATGACAAATCATGCTCTTAAAGCCCATCCCAGAGTGCCACTTGTTGCTTCTTCTTACATTCTATTAGCCAGAGCAAGTCACATGGCCATGGGTAACCTGAAGAGCGTGGAGGAGGTACCATGTGATCATGTACCCAGGAGGGAAACTGAGACATTAGGGTCATTTGGTATTGTTCCATTTTGTAAGTTGAGTGGTGGGTTAATTATTATATACTACATATATTTATAGGTAAATAAATGCTTCTTATTAGATACTATATCTTATTCAAATAAATATGTAAGTGTATCATTTTTAGGCATAAAATATTGGAAAGAAAGAAAGAAAAGGGAGAAAAAAAGAATAGGCCCGTAATTGTGCTGAACAAATTTATGTATTTGGATTTAAAAAAACAAAAGAAAACAACGCGGGTGGGGGGCGCCTGGGTGGCTCAGCCGGTTAAGCATCCGACTTCAGTTCAGGTCATGATCTCACGGTTTGTGAGTTCAAGCCCTCCTCCCCCCCCCCCCCCCCCCCCAATCAGGCTCTGTGCTGACAGCTCAGAGCCTGGAGCCTGCTTCCCATTCTGTGTCTCCCTCTATCTCTGTCCCTGCCCTGCTCGCACTCTGTCTCTCTCTCTCAAAAATGAATAAACGTTAAAAAAAAAAACTTAAAAAAATGTGGGGGCTAAGAGAGGGGAGAGCAGAATGAAGAGCTTTTGAGATTCCTGGAGCAGTGGGGACTGTAAACTGGGAACCACAAAGACATTCTAAGGGGTTGCAGTGCAGATAATATTAAAGACATCCATTTCCAGGTGCTCACTTTCAGGTGTCCTCTTTACTAAAGCTGGTCTCCCTGTGAATGCTCCTGTATTTGGGCGGCTCTCCCTTCACCTTTCCTCTTTCGGAAGGTCTTCTTTTCCCATGTTTTGCAGAAAGAAGGACGTGGCCTGTCTCGTCATCTTGTCATTTGTAAAAATCTTGACTCTGATCAAAGAGACAAGTCAAAGTATTGGTTAAGGCTGAGTAAGTGAACTACTTTAATGACTGGACCACAAATCCTTTGGCAAATCAGGCATTATCCCATCATTTTAATAAAGGTGAAGGAGAAATTAATGAACATTTAATATATCAGATGATAAACCACTAACAACAATCTTGTCGTTATGTATGATTTTTGGCACACTCCTTAGAAAGAGTTCAGACAATCAAATAATACCACTACAATAAAACACCTCCAGTCTGAGCACATTTTCTTGGCATTTATATTTTTAAAAGTGAAAATTAAGGATAAGAATTGATGTGGAAACTGTTCTCATTCCAGAGAAAGTAGCATTCATTCATGGATACATAGGGGGAAAAAAAGCACTAACCATTTCATTAAGAAAGGTATTTCTAGGGGCACCTTGGTGGCTCAGTAGGTTCAGCGTCTGACTTCAGCTCCGGTCATGATCTCATAGTTCATGAGTTTGAGCCCCACGCTGGACTTTGTGCTGACAGCTCAGAGCCTGGAGCTTGCTTTATATTCTGTGTCTTCCTCTCTCTCTATCCCTCCCTCACTTGTGCTTGCTCTCTCTTTCTCTAAGGAATGGATAAATGAACTTACAAAAAAAAAAAAAAAAAGGCCTTTCTGGGATGCCTGGGTGGCTCAGTCGGTTAAGCACCTGACTTTGGCTTAGGTCATGATTTCATGGTTTGTGAGTTCAAGCCCTAGGCTGGGCTCTGTGCTGACAGCTTGGAGCCTGTTTCAGATTCTGTGTCTCTATCTCTCTCTGCCCCTCCCCTACTCACCTTTCTCTCTCTCTCAAAAATAAATAAACATTAAAAAAAGGGGGGGGATTTCCAATAAAAATTTACCTTTTTGGATAATAGTTATCTTACCTAAATGTTCAATAAACGGGCGATACACTTATGCTATTTTGATGAATTGTGTGTTACTACTAATTATAATGATGACTAACTCTGGGAGACAATCTTTTCACGTTATAGACCAGCATTGTTCAAGAGAACTTTCTGCAAAGATGGAAATGTTTTCTATTTGCTCTGTCCAGTGCAGTCCCATAAGTCACACATGGCTATTGAGCACCTGAAAAATGACTAGTGTGAATGACGAACTGAATTTTAAATTTTATTTAATTAAAAAACTTAAATAGTCACATGTGGCTAGTGGCCAAAGTATTAGATAGCATAGCGTTAGAGCTTTATGACTTCAGGAAAAGAAAAAATTTAATTTGCATTTATATATATTTTTAAGAGAAATGTGATAAGGTGGTTAATAAAAGCTTTCAATCATAAATGTATATTATATCAAGATAAAGTTCTATAGGGGAAGAGAAACGGAAATATAAATGCAAGGAGAAAAAGAAATAATGTAAAATTTCTGACCTAATGAAGAGCTCATTGGTGGTATTTTAAAAAGGATAATGGAGGATGTCAATTGCTGTAACATCTAAATTCTACTTAGGTACATTTAAATGAGTGACAATAGTTATTTCAAAATGTTTAAGCCGTTAACATGTTAAAATATTTCACATTTATAGTGGAATTTAATCTTTTGCAGATATTTAAACTAAAGATGAATATTTTTAGATACCAACACACAAATGTTTAAGGGGAGTGCATAAGGTTTCAAAATTCTGTAGAGGTATATGTAAGCAAAACACTTGAAGACCCCTGAACTAGAAGGCATTCATTGTTCCTTTCAACTCTTTGCCTTTCACAGATATGATCTAAGGGGTCACTCTTACGAGTGGGCACTGTAAACAGCATGGGAAAACATCTGAAGTTCACTTAGAAACAAGCGTTCTAACAGAAAACAAAAGCCGAACAAACAAGCCAAAATACACACTTCTCCCCATCTCTTTTACACACACACACACACGCACACACACACACACACACATTATCCCCACAGGAGACCCCTGCTCCTACACTGGTGATTCAGGTACGGGTGGTTCATGAACCCCTCTTGAGAAACATGAGTTCAGTTAGCAATGTGGGGTGGTCTGGCCCGAGTGACATCCCCAGAGGTGAGGGTGGCCTTCAAGAGGATTATTATTAAATGTCAAAAATTCTGTTTGAAGTGGTTTGCATTCCTGCAGCAGCCCTCGACAGAGTCTACCACACACACAAAGGTCTTGCATGAGTGTTTAGTTTGGTTTTGGTAGAAATCAAGGGAAGGGCCTGTGAGTTCCACATCCAAGTGCAGACCCAGGACAGCAGACACACAGATGGCAAAGTGACTCAGACGGAAGCAGAAAGAAAGCGGGAGCCAGAAGTGATGCTGGAAACGTGAATCCACTCTCGCCCTTCCCGCCACGAGAATACAAGCCTCTGGGGGCATTAGCCTTTCTATGGAAGTGGGCCTGAGGTTGGGGTTCAGGCTTCTGAGCCCAGCTTGGTTACCCTCATTCCAGCCAGGCCTCTCTGCAGTGGTGCTCAACCCCGGGTGTCAGGGATAGTTGAGCCCAGGGCCACCAAGAGGTCAGGCAGGTCTCCGAATGACCTCAAGTCACCACAGCCAGCAACCAACCTGATGCCAAAGGGAATGGCAAACTATTCCCGCACCCCCAGGGAGTGCTTCCCACAAAGGTGAGCACTGACAGACGGAGAGGGGTGCGTCATCCTGGCAAGCGGGTGGGGAGGGCAGGGTTAGTCATGTTGTGAGAACTGGGGTTCCAGACTGGCAGCTCTGAGTCACCCTCTGATTGGCGAGGGACAGGCCTCCCTTTCCTAAGGGTCTCTCCTCTCCGCAGGGCCCGGCCCAGGTCTGGCAGGTGGGCGGGGCCTGAGCTCAGCATGGGCCCTGGGACCGCCTCCCGGGAAGCAGTAAAAGACCCAGGCGGCCTTGGCACCATTTCAAAGGCTGGCTTCAGATGTTTATCAGCTGGATTTTGTTCATGGCCCGGGCGGAGGTTGTACAAGAATTTGGAAAATGCCAGGGAAGCTAAAACGGCTTGCTTTGAACAGGGCTCAGACCAGAGGCAGGGTACTTGCACACCACTTTGGCCTTAGTGAAAGAAAATGCAAACATTAGCCGGGAGCTGAAGAAAAACAAAAACAAAAAAACAGACACCACCTTGTAGGAAGATGGGGGAATGACTCCAAGAGACTCCAAGAGACAGGAGATGCAAAGAAAAGGCAGCCTCAGCACTTCATGTTTTCTTTGGGTGTTGAGGCATCTCTGAATGTCTCAGAGTCGGCTGGCACGTCATGTGGTGAATGCCCGGGGCAAGGGAGGTAAGCGCCAACAGAGGTGTTGAAGGCCACTGCAGGAGAGTCCTGGAGATCTTAACCTGGAATAAGGGAGAGGGGGGCACTCATGCATTTAGCAAACATTGAATCCCTGGGGGGAAAAAATCTATAAAAACCAATCATTCTCAGTTTTTATTTTAACGCAACTCACATGACCTTTTCCGGCATGACTCACCCCTGTGGCCAGTGCTCGATTTTGACACAACTGTCCGATTTGTGTGCAATCCCTGGCTCCCTGGCCCTCGTTCCATCTCTGCTTCTCCAGCTTAGGACCACAGGAAGAATGCGTGTAGAGTATTGTCATTATTGGGTAACCTTGAATTGCTCCAATTCATTAAAACAGTAAACTTTTGCAAAATTGATAATGAAATGAGGTTGCTTCTTTTTATTGGCTCCTTAGCTCGGCTTCAGCTTCATGCCCTCTATTGTAGGCATGACCTTCTCTCTTTCCCAGGGTCACTGTCCTGTGACAAGCCTAAGAAGTCCAGGTCCTGGATGATGATCTGAAACCCAAGTCAGTCTTGGTCTTTTGGGCCCCTTGAGCCCCCTGGGATGCATGTCTTCTGGCTGGGTGTCTCCTCCGTCATCGCCAGGGCTCCTGGTTGGCCACCAAAGCCAGAGGGGCCAGAGTCTAGACAACCAGCCAGCATGGTTGCTGCGGTTGCTGCCAGTTCATAATTCCACGACCCCATTTAAGCCCCAGAGCCTGTCCTGGTTGCTCCCACCCCCTCTACATTACTGAGGCTGGGACTCTTGTTGCCGATCCCAGAGCCAGCAGCCCCGGTGCAGGACCCACTTTAGAGTACAAGACAGACGATCCCCGGCCCCTTCAATGCTATGCTCAGTGAACACGGCTGCCCATCTGGAACCACAAGGAGCCTAGGACAGCATGTGGGGACAGGTTCCCATGTCCGCCTCAGCTGACCGAGGACCACAGCTCCCTTCTCCCTTTGCATTCCTATACCCTAAGCTCATACCCAGTTCCTAGCACTGAGTGAGTGATGTGTCTTTCAAGGGGGCAAACTTCTCTGGGCTTCCTCAGTAGCAAAGTCCTTGGAATCCATCTTGCAGCCACGAGGTTGTGACTCAGTTTTGGAGAACTGCTGAACTTGAAGGTGGGCCCTGAGCACACGTGTCTCCTCACACAGCCCCAAACCGAGCCAAGCTCTGAAACTACCCCCCCCCCCACCCATTCTTGTTCTTAGGGAACTGTGACATCACATGTTAGAATTTCCTTCCTTTGGCACGCCGAATAATATTCCATCATAAGGGGCACCTGGGTGGCTCAGTTGTTTAAGGGAGGACTGTTGGTTTCAACTCAGGTGATGATTTCATGGTTCATGGGTTCGAGCCCTATGTTGGGCTCTGTGCTGGCAGTGTGGAGCCTGCTCGGGACCCTCTCCCTCTCTCTGCTCCTCCCCCACTCACGCTGTCTCTGTTTCTCTCAAAATAAATAAAGAAACTTAAAAAAATAAGTATACACGCTTTATCCATTCTTCATTAAGGGACACTTTGGTTGTTTTTACCTTTTGGCTTTTCACACCCTCTTCATAACCATCTTGACCTACAAGTGACACGCGTCATTTCTAATTGCATTCCATAGGAGAACCCATCGCATAGCCCCACCTACATGCGAGCCTGGCCAGGAAATGTAATTCCTGGCTGGGCAGCCACTTCCCAGAAATAAGTCAGCCTATGGAAGGTAAGGCACAATTTGTTGGTGTCCCTGCTGCCCCCTTACCTTTGTACTTCCTGTAATAGCTTCTTACCATGGATCAGGGAAACCATGTCTTTTCTTTTTTTTTTTTTTCCCCAGTTTCAGTTCCTTACAGGACGAAGATTTTGAAGTCTAAATGCACTTTCAGTAGATAGTGATCGCCACCATTTGTGTCATTTTTTTTGTAGTTTTCCTTGTCCTTTTGGTATGGTGTAGTGCTTCGAGTTCTGACTCTGTCTTTGTCGCTTTCTCACTGGGTAATGTTTGTAAAGCCCTTAGCACTACAGTAGATTCAGTAAATAGTAATTATTAGTCTTCACAACAACAGGATGTTTATGCATTATCTCCCCATATGTATAGATGAGGGTATTGAGCCCCAGAGAGATTAAGTAACTTGTTCAAAGCTACCCAGATCAGAAATGAGGACCCCATCTCTCTGTCTACCCTCCTTTCCTGGGGAGCCATCATCAGGGGTTTGAAAAGCAACCTTGATGTCCTTCAAAGGATGCTTTGATCCCCCAACCAACACTCTGCTCCCCCGCACACCCTCCTTGCACTAGAGCTGCTGGATGATCTTCTCTAGGACCCAAGCCGAGTCCCACTGCAGAATGTGGTGAGAGAGGGAGAAGAGGTCTCATTGCTCAGGAGGCTGTCCCGTGCTCCTGGCCCCAAGGAGCTTTCCAGGACACATGCAGCACACACACAAAAATATCTTCCACTGCTGCTGCTGTGGCCTCTCTCCAACGACATTCACGGAGCCCCTCCTGTGTTCTAGGAGGTGTATGTAGAAATAAGAAATGACCCCTCCCCTCCAAAGAGTGCATCGTCCGACCAGCGAGACAGATATGAATACTCTCATGTTATGTGACGAGTGATGTAAAGTGATGTACAGAGTGCTATGGAAATTCGGAGGAGGAGTAATTAATTTTGCCTGACGTGTTGTGGCAATCTATAGCTAGGAGGTGACATCTGAGCTGGGTGTAGACAGGTAAGGGAGGATTGGGGGAATGTTATTTTAAATTGAAGGGACAACAAAGTCTCAATGGTGTGAAAGAGCATAGTGTGTTGAAGGATAAGGAGTAGGTAGAGTGAGGGCAAAGTGTGGGTAGAGACAGGGCAGAGAGAGGCTTGAGTAGGCTGGGTGGGGCCAGGGGTGAAGGGCCATGACTCCGCAGATGAGGCAAGGCGATTATTATTAACTGGGGGCTAATACAACCACAGCTATCTTATCCAAAGCTTCCTCTGGCTGCGGTAAACAATGGAAAACAAAACTGATTATCCATTGCATTCCAACCTCACTCATTCCCAGAGGGCAGGCTTACCCAAGCCATCCTGGGGTCATCCCCGATGCCGCATAACAGGGTCACCCTAGGCAAAGGCCGGAAAAGAGACCACTTGAGGATTTCCATGTTCCCGCAATGATACTTCTCCCCTAGGCTGTAGGTGATAAGGGACTCGTGACAGACTTTCTCTCTCCCTTTTGGATTATAGGGCCAGACTGAGCTGAACTCCAGGTTGGTTATCTGGAAGCCAGGGTCTCTATCTGACACCTGCAAAGGTAGAATTGAAGCCTGGGCCTGATGCCAGGACCACTGTGGCTTGTCCCATCTCCCACAGATAGTGTGAAGATTGAGGCAGAGGGAAACAGGGAAAGAAGTTGGGAGAGGTGATAGTGGAATGGTGTCAGAACCCAGTTTCCATCCACAACTGGTGGTCACTAGGAACCCAGTCATGCGAGAGCTGGCTTCCCAGGCCCCTGACATCAGAATGGGATTTCCAGACATGTTTTTCTAAGTCATTTACAAATGAGGCAGGAAGGAGGTGGGGGGGTGGTTCTAGGTTGACAGGGCATCATGGTGAGAAGTCAAAACCTGAAGGCAACACTGCCCTGCCCAGAAAGCCGAAGCCCCTTCTCTCACATAAGGCTGTGGGCCAGACGCACTTGCCCTCAGAAGGGTCTTGGAAGCTTGAGTCTTCGCCGTGTGCCCATGGGTAGGCCTGGGTTTGAGGCCCAGCTCCGCACTTCTGTGTGACTTTGGGAGGCATTACTCTTGCTAAGCTTCAGCTTTATTATCTGAAAAACGCCTCACAGGATGGCTGTTTCGAGTAAATAATAGCATTTATACTTTTTTTAATTTTAAAAAAACGTTTATTTATTTGTGAGACAGAAAAAGATAAGACAGAGTGCGAGTGGGGGAGGGGCAGAGAGAGAGGGAGACACAGCATCCGAGGCAGGCTCCAGGCTCTGAGCTGTCAGCACAGAGCCCGACGCGGGGCTTGTACCCACGAACCGCAGGATCATGACCTGAGCTGAAGTCGGATGCTCAACCGACTGAGCCACCCAGGTGCCCCTAAATAACAGCATTTAAATGTAGGTCTTCTTTTCTTAACTCTAGACACCTTTTGGATTTATAATATTGTGACTTATAAGTTCCAAAGGTCGGGAAGCCTGGGCCTTCATAGGCCACACTCTCTAAGCTTTGCCTGCCTAGAGCTCGGGGATGTGGAAAGGAGCTGACCTCCTGCTTTTCCGCCAGACCCTTTGATTTGATGAAGATGCCAGCAGAGGTGTGGAAAAGATCAAAACGGCGTTAAAGTTGATGCCTGAGTTTGGCAGAGCCGAACTCAAACATATCATTCAATATGTACTGATACATCTTTAGTAGCTACATGGGGTGTCATTCACTTGTGATACATGCTCCCGAGCAATGCTGAACAAAGTTTTGGAAATTGGATCATTTAAAAAGTTGTAAGGGAGTTTATGGTTTAGAAGGGCTATGCAGCAAATCCATTTTGTAAAGTAAGTAATTCTCTTGTACTATAAATTGCTTCCTGATCTAGATGTTGGGATTTCCGGTATACGACGTGTTCCCGGGTGTGCTGAGACGCACAGTGTGTGGTTGACATCAGAAGATGCCACCGATTAACTCCCCCAAACTGGCAAACCAGTCAGGAATGAGAACCTTTTATGGATCAGTTTATCCAGTAAATAAATATTTGCTGAGAAGCCGGCTGTGCCAATCCTGAAGGCACGGTGACGAAGGAGACATTTCCTGCCTCCAAGGACCTCCCAGTCTAGTGGCAAAGGCAGGCATATAGCTCATTATCATACTGTATACCAGGTGCCATGCATTGTGGAAACTGTGATTGATTCTGATCTCTTCATGTTGAACATCTAATCAAAATACTGGGTTGTCTGGTTTTCCCTCCTGCAAGCTGGCACTCAGTGGGAACCATGTCTAATATTATTAAAATTGCATAATACTATTTATGAACTAATCATAAATGACCCTGTCAGTTTGACACCAAAACCTGTTGGGGAAAAAATTCAGATTCTCTTATCAACAGATATCCCTATATTGGCATAGACTCGAATTTTTTATTTCATTTTCCTCTCTAATTTTGTGCTAGTCTTTGGAATGACTTTGTACAACAATATGCTGGATTCCTGAATTCCTCTGAGCCCTGCCAGGTCTGAGCTGTGGTGGTGTTCAGAGGGGAGGCAGCTGAAACACTCAAAAGTCAAGGCAGAGCTCATGATTGGGTTTTGTAAGCAACCGTGAGTCCAAGCTGCTGTCAACATATCTCAGCAGAACAGGATCCAGAATTTATTTTGAAGGAGTGAAGATGAGTAAGTGAAGAAATGACATTGGGAAGCCAAGGGTAGAAGGATCTTTGGATGAAAGTTATAGGGAAGTGGGTT
Source organism: Acinonyx jubatus (assembly GCF_027475565.1). Lineage (NCBI taxonomy): Eukaryota > Metazoa > Chordata > Mammalia > Carnivora > Felidae > Acinonyx > Acinonyx jubatus. The sequence continues at coordinate 80,474,950 of NC_069388.1, read as the reverse complement.
TGGGATCATAGCAAGGAAGAGTTTATCACAGTTGGAGCCATCCAAGACCTGTGGAGACAGGGGGCTTCCTGCTGTTGACAGAAGCCAAGCAGAGGTGTGATGACAATCAGGGATTCCCAAACTGTGTAGGAAGTTGGATCAGATGAACTCAACAGCCCTTTGTGCTGAACTTAAGTCCTTGCTCACTTTCAGCTGATAGAATAACTCTGGGCCAGCAATACCATCTTTCCTGGGCTCCATTTTATCGTTGCTGAGTTGAAAAGAGGGAGCAGTTGTCAGATCCCTTGATGGCCACTGTCAGGAAATCCCAGACCTATAACCCTGAACCTCAAAGGTGAGTGAGCACAGTCTTGGGAGTTGAACCTCCAGATCCATCAACTCCATCTGATGACTTGGAAGTTCTTTCCATCCTCAACATCAGAGACCAGCAAGGCTGGTTTGTCTTGTTCTAATTATTATTTAGATGACTATTTGGCTCATTCCTGAGCAAGGCTTGAATCAAGTCAGACCTGTTAATTGAATCAGGGTTATATAATCACATCTGGGCATTTAAATGCAAACCAATTATTTCAGAGCCCAAGCATCTTACACAAAAGGAAGGAGCTCTAGTGTGTGGCAGGAATGTATGCTAATGCACAAAGCCTAACCCTTAAAGTGGAAGGTGGAGCATTCGTGGGCACTCCTGTTTCGATGAGGTTGTTGTAATAGTTATTGCTCTGGGCATATTCTGGGAAGATGCTGGAAACATCTCAAACAAGCATGACATTGATGTTACCCCAGTTCATCGAACCCACTACATTTGGGACATGTCTGCCTGTAGCATTTGGCTTGGTTTATAAATATATTATCGGAATCTGTAGGAAGCATTTGCAAGGAGGCGTCTCTTGGCCTTTCTGGTTATCAGCATTCCCTTGTCCTTTCCCTCGACAAAGATCTGCCCAATTAGTCATTTAGATTTTTCACTCTTTCTAGTTTCTAGTCTCAGCCCCAATGCCTCCATATCTTGCACTCCTCAAATATTTTTTTAAAAAAATTTTAATGTTTATTTATTCTTTAGAGAGAGAAAGGCAGAGCACGAGTTGGGGAGGGGCAGAGAGAGAAGGAGACACAGAATCTGAAGCAGGCTCCAGGCTCTGAGTTGTCAGCACAGAGCCTGATGCCGGGCTAGAACCCACCAACCGTGAGATGACCTGAGCCGAAGTCGGACACTTAACCGACTGAGCCACCCAGGCGCCCCATTGCACTCCTCAAATATTGACCCCTTCTACAAAGAAAGAGGAAAGCAAGGAGGAAGCAGTGGAAAAGTCATTGATGAGTTGTATGAGGACAAGCAACATAAAGCAATGCATCAAGAAAGAAGGTGTAAGACTCGAGTTTGAAGTGTTTGTCCCTAAACTTTCTAAGACTCACCCAGGCTAAATAGCCCCAGGGGATCCTCTAGCCCATAGGCTCCTCATATATTCTACCCTCCTCACTTGGAGAGTGATGGACCAAATGCCTAGTCTCTGTCCAGTGTTAAGAAGTGACCTGGCAAGCTTTGTTGAGATCACCCAGCCTTGAAACACAACCAGATGCTATCTCTGGAGATGACGTGCTCCTAGAGGAAGCACTTTCTGCTCTCGCACCTTGTCTTAGTCTCGGACACAAAATTGTCAGGCATGTCTGAAGACGGACATTCCAGAGAGAGCTTCATCTTCACCACCATCCTGGCTAGGAAACCCTCACAGACCTGGAGTTGCAAAAGTCAAGGAGGGATGAATCACTGGAGGTGGGGTCCTTGGGATAGTTTTCACTGCAAACACACGGCTGAAATGTGTCACAAGTGGACAGGCATGCCAGTGTGCCCTGTATATAGCCTCTGGCCAGAGGGCACTGTCTTCAACACGGCCAGAGGAAACAGCAAGTTGATTTTTTTCAAATAGGCTTCATTAGACCCACAGAGGACTAACCCTAGGCCTGACTTTGGATTACCCTTTTCTTGCCAGGAATTATATTAAATGATTTTATCTGGAACCGAAAGTCATGATGGATGTTGGCTTCTCAGTCTTGAGAGTTAGCTATCAAAAGCTCATTTTTATTCCAGGTCAGCCCTTCACCCCCTTCCTTCTGGGGCACCTGTGATACAGATAAGACCATGACATCTGGCAGGGCTGGTAGGAATGTTAAGTTGAGGCGGGAATGTGGGTGTTAGCATATCAAAGTAGATCTGAGAAAACATTCCAAACCAACTCTTCCACACTAGGAACTCAACCCCTAAGAAACAATCACGATAAGGGCAACTGTCCCACCTCACAGAGGGAAGTGCAAGGTAAAGGCCAGGCCTGCTGTGTGCCAGTACTCAGGGAAGAGGGTCCCACTCATTCACTTGGTGGACTTCCACAAATGCTACTCTGGAGACTAGAGCATGTGAAGGGGGGAAATAAAACACCATCCCTGTCCTGAGTTCTGGGATGGTGATTGTAAGGCCCCAAGATGCCTGTGGAGCTGAATGGTGGCCTACAAGGGCTTGACTGAAGGATAATGGTTTCAAGCCTAAGTTCATTTGCATTACTCACCCAGGGGACTCTGATTAGGAGCTATTTCCAGATGACATAGATCCCCAAGGGACACTTACCTCCTGCCTGTGACACCTCTAAGAGTGACTCTTGCCACACGACTATAGTGACATGTGAAGCTTTTCTCTGATGATGTCATTAAGAATTCTGAATGTCCCAGAAGGGAGAGACTATGATTGGGAATACACTTCCCAGTGTATACCACTTGTGATATCCCAGATCTGTGGGCAGAAAGAGAAACCTTTGACAGTTGAGTATACTAAAAAGAAAACGAAAAATGCTTTTCAAGTTATGGAATCTGGCTACTTTAAAGAATGTGGTGCTGTCAGTGTCTAAAACAGGAGGTGGCCAGACCCAGAGTCCAAAATGTCTAAGTGGCTGTTTGGCAGCAGATGTTTCAAGGCAGCTTAGAAGAGAATATTGGGACCAGGAGTCTGTAGTCACTTCCCCAGAAGTGCCCTCAGGTCTTGGGTTTCAGAAAAGATAATCACAATTCCTCCTTTTAGGGAAATTTAGTCTAGTTGCTTTTTCTGCCTGAGGCACTGTCCTCTGTCTCCTTATTTCCCAATTCTTTTTTTTTTTTTTAATGTCTATTTACTTTTGAGAGAGAGAGAGAATAAGCCATACAGAGAACGACAGATACCATATGTTTTCACTCTTATGTGGATCCTGAGAAACTTAACAGAAACCCATGGGGGAGGGGAAGGGAAAAAAAGAAAAAAAAAGAGGTTAGAGTGGGAGAGAGCCAAAGCATAAGAGACTCTTAAAAACTGAGAACAAACTGAGGGTTGATGGGGGGTGGGAGGGAGGGGAGGGTGGGTGATGGGTAATGAAGAGGGCATCTTTTGGGATGAGCACTGGGTGTTGTATGGAAACCAATTTGACAATTAATTTCATATATTAAAAAAAAAAGAGAGAGAGAGAGACAGAGCACGAATTGAGGAGGGGCAGAGACAGAGAGGGAGACACAGAATCCAAAGCAGGCTCCAGGCTCTGAGCTGTCAGCACGTAGCCTGATACCAGGCTTGAACTCACAAACCCCAAGATCATGATCTGAGCTGAAGTCAGACACTTAACCGACTGAGCCACCCAGGCGCCCCTTTATTTCCCAATTGTTTCCATCCTTCAAGACCCAGTTCAAATGCCACCTCCTTTCATAAGTCTTCCATGATTGACCTCGGTTGGAATTTACCTCTCCCTTCTCTCACTCCCACTGAACTTTATCTACACTTCTCTGATGTCCACTTTCCACTTTTTGTAAGGTAAATTACACCATTGGTTTTTTTTTATCAGTAAGTTTCAAAAGATTGCATTCCTACAGAGTATGTTCTTTGACCACAATGGAATTAAACTGAAAATTAATAAACTACTTAGATGATCCTAAATACTTGAAAGTTAAATAATACACTTCTAAATGACCAGGGGGATCCAATAAGAAATCTTAAGAGAAATCAGAAAATAGTCAAATTGAGGGGTGCCTGGGGGCTCAGTCAGGTAAGTGCCTGACTGTTGTTTTCTGGCCAGGTCATGATCTCACAGTCATGAGATTGAGCCCCTCATTGGGCTCCACACTGGGTGTGTGGAGCCTGTTTAAGATTCTCTCTCTCTCCCTCTCCTTCTACCATTACCCCCCCCCCCCAAATAAAACTTAAAAAAAGGAAAATAGTTAAATTGAACAATAATGAAAATTGAATATTACATTTCAAAATTTGTAGGGTGCAGGTAAAGCAGTGCTTCAAGTGAAGTTAATACCATTAATGTGATCATATTAGAAAAGAAGGAAGTTTTAACATTAATTATCCAAACTTCCACTTTAAGAAGGAGGAAAAAAAGAAAGTAAGGAAATTAAACCCAAAAAAAGTAAAAGGAAATAATAGCTATAATAATAATAACTAAAAACAGAAATCAATCAATACATTGGAAAACAAACTGGAGGGATTTTTAACAAAGTTGGCAATTGGTACTTTAAAAATTTTTCATAAAATTTATAACCCCTAGCAAGATTGCTCAATTAAAAAAAAAAAAAGAAAATGCAAATGCTCAATATATGGGATGGAAGAAGGGATATCACTAATAATCTTACAGGCATTATAATGACAATAGGGGAATGCTATGAACAACTTAATGCTAATAAAGTTGGTAACTTAGATGAATAAACAAATTCCTTGAAAAATACAATTTACTAAAATTGACTTGGGAATAAATAAAACATCTAAATCGCTTATATTTTATCAAGAAACTGAATTCACTATCAAAACTTTCTCACAAAGAAAGCTCTATACATAGATGATTTCATTGTGAATTTGATTCATTTAAGGGAAAAAAATAATACAAATCTTACATAAACTCTTTCAAAAAGGGAGAAGAAGGGAAAATTTCCCAGTTTCTTTTATGACATTAGCATAACCCTGATATCAAACTTGACAAAGATGTTTACAGAAACAAAAATGACAGGTCAATATATCTGTGAATATAGACACAAAAATCCTTACAAAATATTAGCAAATAGAGTTCAGCAATACATAAAAATCATACATTGTGACCAAGTGGAGTTAGAGTTTATTCTAAAAATATAAAGTTGGTTTAACATTTGAAAACAAATACATTTAATTCACAACGGTAATAGAATAAAGGAGAAAAACTATATAATCATTTCAGTAGAGGTAGAAAAAGCATATGACAAAATATGACACACATTCATGATTAAAAAAACAACACAGAAATTTAAAAATAGAAGGGAACTTTCTCAGTCTGATAAAGTGCATCTATGAAAAATCTATAGTTAACATCTTACACAATGCTGAAATATTAAATATTTCCCTCCTAAAATCAGGAAAAATGAAAGGTTGTCCATTTCTAGCACTTCTATTCAACTTATAAGTGGAGGTCTTAGCTGGTACAATAAGACAAGAACATAAATAAAATAATTGGAGTTTGGAAATAAAGAATAAACTGTAGTTGCAGATGACAGGATTGCTTATGTAGCTAAGCATAAAAGGTCAATATACAGAAATAAATTATATTTCTATATAATAGCAACCAACAGTTGGAAAATAATATTTAAAAATGTAAAATGAGAACTAATTTAATAAAAGATGTATAATAAGTTTATGTTAAAAGCTCTAAGAGAGTATTGACAGAAATTAGAGAGCTGCAAATTGAAAGATACATGTCATCGATTGGAAGGTGCAATATAGTTATAATTTAAAATTTACTCAAAATGACCTAAAAATTCAGTACGATTTCAATTACAATCCTAAGAGGCTTTTGTAGAAATTTACAGGTTGATCCTATAATTTATATGGAAATACAAAGGGCGTAGAATAGACAAAACAATTCTGGGAAGAAAAAAACCCCAAGCTGAAGCACTCACACTCCTTGATATCAGTACTTCTTTTTTTTAATTTTTTTTTCAACATTTATTTATTTTTTGGGACAGAGAGAGACAGAGCATGAACGGGGGAGGGGCAGAGAGAGAGGGAGACACAGAATCGGAAACAGGCTCCAGGCTCTGAGCCATCGCGGGGCTCGAACTCCCGGACCGCGAGATCGTGACCTGGCTGAAGTCGGACGCTTAACCCACTGCGCCACCCAGGCGCCCCTTGATATCAGTACTTCTGATGAAGCTGCTGTAATTGGGATAAGGTACTATTTGGGTAAGGATACACAAATACACATATCAATTGAACAGAATGGAGAGCACAAAAATACACCCATAAATCTATCGTTTATTGATTTGTGACAAAGGCATCATGAGCTTTCAATGGAGAAAGAATAATCTTTTTAACAAATGGTTCTGGAATAACTGGATAAACTAAACTAGATAAAACAAATCTCAATACTTACTCCATCATATCATACATAAAGTTTAATACAGGATAGAACATAGACCTGTTTGCAAAAGCTAAAATTCTAGAGCTTGAAAAGAAAACATAGAATATCTTCCTCAGATTAGGCAAAACTTTTTCTTCTTTTTTAAATGTTTCATTTATTTTTGAGAGAGAGAGAGAGAGAGAGAGAGAGAGAGAGAGAGAGAGAGACAGAGCATGAGTGGGGAGGGGGAAGAGAGACAGGGAGACAGAATCCAAAGCAGGCTCCAGGCTCCGAGCTGGAGCCCAAACTGAGACTCAAAATCACAAACCATGAGATCATGACCTGAGCTGAAGTGGGACACTTAACCGACTGAGACACCCAGGCTCCCCTATGCAAGACTTCTTAAGTCAGATATGGAAAGCAACAGTCAAAAAAGAAAAAATAAAGGTAAATTAGATTTCCACAAAGTTAAGTTCTCCTACTCATTGAAAGAAACTTGAGAAAATAAATAGGCAAGCTACGGAGTAGGAAAAATATTCACAATGCATGTATCTGACAAAAGACTTATATCCAGAATATAGAAAGAACTCTTACAAATAAAAACCAAGAAGATAACCTAATTTTTAAATGATGGGCAGAAGATTTGAACAGGCAACTCATGAAAGAAGATACACGAATGACAAATAAACATATGAAAAAGTGTTCAACATCATTAACCATCCTTAAAATCAAAATGTGGTACCATTTCAAACTTACTCAAATGACTCAAATTAAAAGCCCCAAATGTTGGTGAAGATGTGAAGCAACAGGATCTCTCTTATCTTGCTGGTTTAATACAGGATAGAACATAAGAATGTTACGTGGGAAGACCGTTAGATGATTTCTTATAAAATTAAATATAGGCCTACTGCTAGAGACGGTTTAAACCACATATTTATGGGTGTATTTCTGTATAGACCTTCCCCCTCCCCAGGGTCTTATGTTGGTTTTGGGAGATGGGGCATTTGGGGAGGTGATTAGATCAGGAAGGTGGAGTCCTTATGAATGGAATTGGTGCTCTTATGAAAGAGACCCCAGAGAGCTCCCTCACCCCTTTTGCCGTGTGAGCACACAGTGAGAAGACAGCCATCTTTGAACCAGGAACCAGGACCTTCCCAGACACCGAATCTGCTGATGCCTTGATTTTGGATTTCCCAGCCTCTAGAAATGTGAGAAATAAATTTCTGTTGCTTATAAGCCACTCAGTGTATGATACTCTGTTATAGCAGCCTAAACGGACTAGGACTCCTACCCTATGACCCAACAATTCCACTTGTGGGTATTTACCCAAAAGAAATGAAAACATATACCTTCCCAAAAGAATTCTATAAAGATGTCACAGAAACTTTATTCTTACAGCTCCCAAGCTGGAAGTAATCTTAATGCCTATCAACAGAATGGGTAAACAACTACGGGATATTCATACAATGAAATACTACTTGGCAGTTTCTCCCTCTTTACACGTATATACACACATTTACATTTACTTTGATTCCTAATTCTGTACATATGGAAAACTACGAGTTCACATTGATGCCTACAATTACAACCCAGCCACTGCAAAGTTCACTTTGCTCTCTTTCCGTATCTGTAACCCTCTTCTCTGACAGTGACGTCTACTATCCTTAATATAGATATAAACTGATCAGTCTTCCTGTATGTAATCTGTCTCTGGCTCTTCATCTGGATGCTCTCTTCACCACATACAGGCTCCGACACTGCATGTTACGCTGTCCCTCCATGTGGATGCCCTCCTTCCCCAACCAGGGCTTGAATGCACTGCTCTGGGCCACCAAGGACCCCCCCCCCCCCCCACACAAGGTGGACACCTACTTTGTCTTGCCCTCTCATGGCTTTAGACCAAATGGTTCAGGAAGGAAAAGGAAGCAACAAGTACAGAGGAAAAGGAAGAGTTGAATTTCATTCTTGCTTATTATTATTATTATTATTTTATAATTTAAGTTCATTTTTTTCGCATCTAAACTGTGTCCTGGGGAGCCTCAACTTTTGCAACTACGTGGGGGAGGGGAGGAAAACTACAGAATTTTCTTAGATAAAAGGGCAGTTCTCTCTAAGAGAAATTTGCTTATTCTGCTAAGGGCATTTATTAAAACAACTGCTAATTTTTATTTTTATTTTTATTTTTATTTTTATTTATTTATTTTTTTTAATTAAAAAATTTTTTTTTCAACGTTTATTTATTTTTGGGACAGAGAGAGACAGAGCATGAACGGGGGAGGGGCAGAGAGAGAGGGAGACACAGAATCGGAAACAGGCTCCAGGCTCTGGGCCATCAGCCCAGAGCCCGACGCGGGGCTCGAACTCCCGGACCGCGAGATCGTGACCTGGCTGAAGTTGGACGCTTAACCGACTGTGCCACCCAGGCGCCCCACAACTGCTAATTTTTAAAATAAGAATCATTTTTAAATTCTTCTCCGTGTCAGTAATATCAACAGTCTTTTCTGTGCCAAATGACAGGCACATATTTTCCCTGTTTTAGCAACTCTGAGCTAAGGTTGTCCTCATTTTACAAATGAGAAGTTTGAGTCTCTGAGGGATTAATGGAGCAGCTGGGACTTGAAAATACAATTTTTCTTTTCTAAAACTTGTATTTCCCACCATCCTGAATGCCTTTCCTACAATCCACCAAGCAAGCAAGGCACACAATTCACTATAACATGGTTGGGAAGAATTATTCTGGTAGTCTGAGGAACCCAGATGAGGGGGTTCTGTAGAAAGATCTAGCCGAGGCTTCCTGGAGAAAGGATCACCTGGTCACGCTCAGAACAGTCTAGCCAGACCAAAGAAGCAGGAACAGGGAATTCACACAGACCCAGAGGTGTGTAGGGCTCCTTTTGTAAAATAATAGGTTTCTATATGCCCGCTTTCCATGATTCCACTACATCATTATTAGATTTAATTATTTGCTTTCAACTTATTAGACACTTGATGTTTAATTTTTAAAACCTAGTGAACTGTTGAATTGTTAGGCTCACACCAGCCCTGGGGGAAGTGGGAGATAGTGGGCACTGAATTAGGAAAAACTTCACTATCAAGTTTATTATATAAGAGGCATAAAACCCCTCCTCAAACTTTCAAATGTTATGGACATATTTTATGATATGATTTTCTAGCATCTGTTAACAAGTCTCGGGGGGTACACAGAAGCTCCTTTACTGTTTTTACAATTTCCTGTGTCTAAAATTATTTCAAAATACAGAGTAACAAACAAAACACAACCAAGGTCAAGAACACTATAACAAATGTTTATTGTAGAACTGTACTTGAGTTCAGTATTACATTTCTTGCTAAAATCAACTCTATTACAAATATAGAAACCATTTAAATATTGGACTTAAAATACTTGTATATTGAGCTATATATCTATGAAATAACATTATTTTCTCCAAACGTGTTCTCTTTATTTCCCAGATTGAATCCTAGCTTTAAATGCTTCTTTTTCCCCAAACTGCTCTATCTGTAGAAGATAAAACCTGAAAATTTACCAATTTTATTTCTTATTTTTATTTCTTCTTGAAGCTAAGAAGGCAGGTCCAGTTGCAAGAGGCTCCAGCAGCATCCCACGTTTCCTTCTGAACTGGCCCCCCGAAGAGGCGAGTATAGTTTATTAGGGAATCACTATGATATGGTGTCAGCAGGCTCAAGGTTTCTGTGGTGTTGGGGGAGAGTGTCCAAGGATGAGAATAGGTCATGCATTTGTAGCTAAGGAGTTGGACTTCATACTCCAAGCAAAAGAGAGTCGCTAAGGTCTTTAACAGGGAGAAACACACTTTCTTTGCATTTAGGAAGGTACCACATTTTATCTAATCCTAGGTACCTGATCGTGAGACCCACCATTATTAGATGTGCCTCCTAGAAAGAAAACACACCCCAGATGGGGAAGGACACAGAGTAGGACACCAAAGGGCTCCCCTCTCAGTGGAAGGGTAAACAAGAAGTACATTGCAGGAAGGGCTACCCGGGAAGCCTGAATGCCTCAACCTTGGCACCAAGTGGAAGTCACAACAACAGTCTCCCCCGGGAGCTTGCACTGAGAATGGCACTCACGCAAGTTCTGAGGTCCGAAGTCATGCCACCAATGTGGCTAAGAAACGTGAAGCAGAAAATGTAAATGGATCTCAGCTGTGAGGGTGGAAGCAAGCACACCAGGACTTGTCAGGGGTGAGAAAATTGGCTTTGACTTGAGTCAAGGAAATAAGGTAACCAGCAGCAGTTTGGAGAGACAGCAGAAAGTGGGACTTCTTCCTTAGGGCCATTCTCATGCTGGGGACCCCAAGTCTGTATCTTGAGACTGGCTGCCGGACCCCTCGGTGCCTCCGATACTTCACAGCAAAGGAGCTCCCCTTCCCTGGATCGGCCCCACCTCCTGTAGTGAAACCAAGAGTTGTTCTAGATGCTTCCTTCTCCCTCACTCCTGGTCGTGGATTGGGAGGCTTGTGGCAGGGCCCCTAGTTTACTGGTACCTCACTCAGACACCCTTTGTAGCCCCAGAAATCTGACCTTGTTTGTACCTTCAAATGATAAGACCTCAGGACCTGACTCTCACCTCATCCCTAAGCAGCCCTGTGAGGCACGGTGTTATCAGCGCCATGGTGCGGCTGAGGGAAGTGAAGCTCAGAGAGATTAAGACACTTGCCCAAGCTCACACAGGTAGAAGCTGGGATTTGGACTCAGGTAGTTGTCTCTTGAGCCAGCACTCTGTACTGCTACACTCTACTCCTCACGCTCACAAAAGGAGAAGGAGGCTCCAAACATCGTAGGATGTCAAATAAGATTAGGTCATTCAGGAATGTCACAGGAACAGTGTGTAAAAAGGAGGGGTGCGGCAGGCACAAAGCAGATTGCAGTGGGCTGAGGAGGGACTGGCTTTGGGGAAGTAGAAAACCCTGCTGTAGACCTCCCTCATAAAGCATGGCAATTAAAAGGAGCTGGTGGTTGGATTTTTTTTTTTTTTTTTTTTTTTAGGTTGGGAGGGACTTGGGCCAGGTCTGGAAAAATCTGCAGAGGGAGAGAGGAATAGGATCAGGAGTGAGGGGGACAGCCTGGATGAGACAAGGGACACATCCTCTTAGTCTGAACGCAGGAACCCAGGACTGTTTGGAGATACCGCTAAATTTATGGGAGCAGGAGGTTGAGGGGCTCGTACCCTCTTTCCTTGGTGGAACAGGTAGTAAAGGCCATTAGCTGAGGGTGAAGGAAGTGGGTCCCTGAGGACAAGGGCACTTTGGTATGGCCACTGTGAGAAATGAGAAGGAAAGGGACAAAGAAAGGGATTCTTGAGCGATAGCCAGACCCCATATCCCCCAGGAATGTCCTCTAAGACTTTATCCCTATTGTGTATTTCCAACTGGTTCTGCAAAGCAGCCTCTGGACCCAACATGCTTGTCTACTTTGAACCCCTCTCATCCTCAGAGGAATGGTCCACAACTCACCTTTGGGACTAGCTTAGGGACATGCTTAGCTGGTGCCATGGCATTAGTGGAAAGCGGGTTTTGTCCCTTTCTCTGGGAGGGGCAATTAGAAGAGAGCATAGACCCTAGATTCCCCAATTGAATCCTGGCTCTAATATGCACTAGCTGTATGACTTTGAGTAAGTGACTCAACCATTCTGTGTTTTAGCTTCCTCATCTGTATAGTAGAGATAATAATAGTGCCTATTTTATAGGATCTTGGTGAGGATTCAGTGAATTTATATATATGAAACAGAACCATGTCAGGCACTTAATCAGTGCTCAAAAATATTAGCTATGATTGTGAGTGCTTATTCTGAACATACAATAAACTGCACAAATAAGGGATGAACTGTGTGATGTAGTTTTATACGGTAAACCCACCTGTGTAACCACCTCATAGATTGAGATGTAGGACGTTAGCTGAACCCCAGAAGCTGCCTTTATCCCCCCTCCCAGTCATCTCCCCCAAAGGTAACCACTATTCTAACATTCCATAGACTAGTTTTGCCTATAAGGGGATCTAACACCTTCCACCCGACTTTATGAAACTGAGCTACGCCCGTGTTGTTGGGTGTGGCAATGGCTTGTTCTTTCTTATTGCTGTCTAGTACTTCATCAAACAACTTTACCATTATTGGTTTACACACCCAAACCTCCATTCAAGTTATCCCTTTACTGGTCTGATGTGAAGAGATGAAAAGTACGAGCATAGAGGCAGAAAGAAGCGAGGACATTCATTGTTAGGAATTCACAGAGTTGTGCGGGGTGTTTGGAATATTCAGGGCCTTGAATTGGAGTTTGGGGAAAACTTCAACTCTCTGGGGTGCCCCTCGAAACCTCTTTTCTTCAATTAATCTTTATAGCAACTCCTCTAGGTGTGATTAGCCCCATTTTAAAGACGAGGAAACTGAGGCTGTGTGAATTAAGTGACTCTCCCAACAACTGCAAACAGTATGTAGAGATATGGCAACGTGTAATTTGAAGTGAAAAAAGTTGAATAAATTTGTAGATAAGCTTGATAATTATGGGTACAAAGACTAGATGGGATGGATATATAAAATATTATTTTAAATTCAGTTAAAGATGGTTGACTATAGAAACTTTAAAAATTCTTTCATTATTATATTGAGTTTTCAGTGAAACGGTGATTTGTTTTTTTTGGTTTTTTTTTTTTTGTTTTTTTTTTCAATATATGAAGTTTATTGTCAAATTGGTTTCCATACAACACCCAGTGCTCATCCCCAAAGGTGCTCTCCTCAATACCCATCACTCACCCTCCCCTCCCTCCCACCCCCAGCAACCCTCAGTTTGTTCTCAGTTTTTAAGGGTCTCTTATGCTTTGGCTCTCTCCCACTCTAACCTCTTTTTTTTTCTTTTTTTCCCTTCCCCTCCCCCATGGGTTTCTGTTAAGTTTCTCAGGATCCACATAAGAGTGAAAACATATGGTATCTGTCTTTCTCTGTAGTGAAACGGTGATTTGAAAAAACACTTTGTCTCCTTCTTTGTGCCTCCCAAACCACCATGCTCAAAACTTTCAGTCTGGCCTCCTTCACCTCACTCTCCTCGTCTCTTTCCCAGACTTCAAATCAGATTAGATTGCCTATCTAGTTTCTCCTGTGATCTTACATTCTTCAAATAAACACACACCCTGTTTTGTGAGATGAGACTCTTTTTGGAGTGTCAGCTTTTTACTTAGGAAGCCTCGCTCCAGTTTGGTAATTTTCTGCTTTACGCTCATAAAAACTACTGGGGCATTTATGGCTCTACATAAATAAAAACATCACCACTTTGTTGTCGTGGAGATGGGCCGCTCCCCACCTCCAACCCTGTGAGTCTGGTTTGTGCAGCCTGGTATACAGTCTTCAGAAAGCTCCGACCTTACACAGAGACAGAATGGGCCCCTTGGCATATCATAGCTGCGAGGCAGTAGCTTCTGAGGTGTGGACAGGCGGCTCGGCTGCTGGCAAACCTCTGTATCGCTACAGATATTGCCATTAAGACCTGAAATAATAGAGGCTTAACCAAGCAGAAGGTGATTTCTTTCTCCCCTAAGCAGTGCAGGACTGGTGGAGGGGCTCCATCCTAACAGGGGACCTAGGTTCCTTCTATTTTGTAGCCTTGCTAAATTTCAGTTATCGCTTTCATCTGCTTTCTCCACGATGGCTCCCCACCACACCCGCATCCTGCTTGGAAAGATGGGGGAAAGGGGTCCGGAGGGCATGCCCCTCCCTTCAACATCCTGACCAGGTGGCGCGTCCATCAACCCTGGCCCAGGAGGTACAGATGCATTGCAGGAATGTGGCCGCAGGGGCGCTCCAGGGCCAGACCACCCGGGTTTGAATCTTGGCTCTACCAGTCACTAGCTAGTTAGCCTTGAGCAATTTATTCATCCGCTCTACACCTCAGTTTTCTTATCTGTCAAATGGGGGTGACGGTGATACTAATACAACCCTCCCTCCAGCATTGTTAAAGCTTAAATGGACTATCACATGAAAATGTGGGCTTTACCGTTGTATCTAAGTTAAACGTACATAAATTATAGATACACTGATGTATTAATTGGGAAGCTTAAATGAGCCACTATGTGGAAAGTGCTGAGAATAGTGTCTGCCACACAATAGGTGCCATATATACGTATATATGTTATTTTATATATAATAGTATATATACTATGTCATAGTATAATTATTGTGGAAACTTTGATGTAACCTGAAGCGGTGGTGGTGGTGGTGATGGGGATGATATTACTACGGTAAGAGCTCACGAAGACAAGATCATAGCACACTGGGAAGTCCTCTATCGCTGATATGTGACCTTGCACTCCAGGGTTGAGCTCATTTGGAGGACCCAGGGCATCCTGGAGATGCCTACCAGTAATGGGTCCCACTTTGACTGCTGTAGATCCTGGCACAGAGCCAAACTGGGCTGATCGTGTCAATTCCCGGGCAATGTGACCTCCATCTGAGCCAAATGAAATCACTTCTGGGTAAGGAAGATGTCACCTACTCACTTTCCGGTGAGAGGCCAAAGACTCCTTAAAGCAGGAACAGTGGTCAGCCATCTCCACCTCAGTCACAAACGCAGATGAACGGGACCGGGGATTTCCGTCAAACTCTACGAGAGCTTCCATCCTGAAAAAAAAAAAAAAAAAAGGTTTTCTGTGTCTAGAGAGGGAAGGAGACAGGGTTGGAATGAAGCATTGTAATCCCTTCTCATAATAACAAGTGAATCAGCTCTGAAAGGCCTCCTGCCTCCAGAAGTTTTAACAGACAAAACGGTAAAATCCAGTTGCCCTTGACTAATTGTCTCATTTTACACTGCATTTCTATGTCCCATGTATCCCGAGGCCCTCGTGGACGCATGCCCTCGAACACTGACTTGGATTTACAACAGGGTTCAAGGCGACCGTGGCGGGTACTTCATATCCCATCTCAGATCTCTTGGCCCGTTCTTTGCTCTGGCTGCTGGGGCAACAAGCTGCGTGCAAATGTGCTGTGGCAGCACCCCGCTTCACCTACTCTTGCGTGTGTTTCTTCTACCCTAGGACTTCCTGCCACTGCTAAGGCAGGTGCCAGTGAGGGCGGCCTACCCTTGCTGACACACGCACACACCTGGGACTTGGAGGGGCTTAACGGTCCCGGGGCAATGCTGCCCAGTGAGAGATGGGACAGAGTGGATGAATTATCCCCTCTCCTGAGTCTCAGGTGGAAAACTCTCGGGGGCATTCACTATGGTTCCTCCGACGGTCCTCAGTGGGATCAAGCTGCCCACAGTGGTGACCGGCATCATCAAAGACCCTTGCATTGGCTTTCCCTCCTTCCTCATTTCGTCGCACAAGTTTCTGCACTCTGGCTCATTGGATTCACTCCCATAATAAACTACTTGCATAAAAGCCCTTGACTGGGGCTTTGTTTTTTTGGAGGAAACCCAAGTAGGACAGGCACACTGGAGGGCCCCTGGGAGAAGACTGGGGTGCAACATGACCTAAGATCTTCCCGCTCTTGCCCCCTGCTTTCCACAGCATGGTGGGACTGAGAGGGTCTCTGGGTGGGGTGCCAGAAAAGGGGAAGAGCAGACCCTGTTTTATGGCTATACATAGCATTCCAATGCTGAGGATTCCCAGATTTCTAAATCTGTCCCTTAGCTCTCCCAGGGTTCAGATTCATGTACCCAAGTTAAGTTGGCCAAGCCTGCCTCACCCCTCCACCTGTCTGTCTAATAGGTGGCTCAAATGTAGTATGACCCAACAACTAACTCCCCACCTCCCCTGCCCTTTCCCACTGCCCCTGCCTCCTTCCCATTGCTTGCTGATAGCACATCACTCACCTATTTGCTCCAAAAACCTAGGAATCACCCTTGGTTCCTCTTTTCTCCTCAACCTCTTTTCTACCTCCAATCTGTTAGCAAGGCTCTTGGGTTCTACTTTCTGAATATCATATTTCATCAATTTTAAGATGCACTCCCCCCCATTATGATAGCATCTATAAATGTGGAATGCACCTTGCAGTGGATGGCACACCACAGTTTAATTTATGGCATCTTCCTTCCTTAGTAAAATCTGGCCATGCTCATCGTCCTCCACTAACATTCTGGTCGAGCCCAGAGTCTCCTCCCTGAACACCTGCAGTGACCTCCAGACCAAGCCCCCTGCATCCACTCTGACTCCACTTCAGTCTGTTCGGCATGCAGCAACCAGAGAGATTTCTTAAAATCATAAATCAGTTCACCCACTCTCTTGTTCGAAAGGTTTCAACATCATAAGTATTATATGTGTATGAAACCCTCCATGACCAGGCTCCTTCCTCACCTGCCAGTGTTGCCTACCCTCTTACTTGCCACACGCCAGCCACTCCCTGGAACTTTGTTGCAGGTCCCAGAATGGATCTGGCGCTTTTCTCATCACAGGAGCTTTGCATGGCTGTTCCCTCTGCCTGGAAAACCCTTCTCACAGAACATTCTCTGGCTCACCTCCTCTTTATTCAAATGTCTTTGCTCAAATATCTCCCCCTCCCAGAGGCCTTTCCTATCCATCCTAGCTAAAACAGTAAATCACCCTACCCCACTTTCTTTGTTTGTAGCACTTATCTGAAATCATGTCGTTGGCTTTTTGCTTGCTCATCTCTGTCTCCCCTACTACGATGTAGACTCCGTAAGAGCAGGGAGCTTGCTTACTCCCGCCAGGTCCTGACATATATTAGGTGCCCGGGAGATACTTGTTGAATGAGTGGTGAGAAGTTTGGACAGCATCACCTGCAGAGGCAGCTAAACTGCTCACTGTTTCTGCAGCAAGAAGGAGCCATTGTGTTCGCCGCCCCTGCTGGGTGGGGGGGACACCAGAGATGCAGTCTGTTTCAGCTTAGCTCTGACTTATTTATTTATTCTTACCCTGCCTCATTCCACAAAGGATTAGGTATGGCTCATAGGAAATACACAGTGCATTAGTGAAACATAAATATAGAACAAAATTAGAGTGAGGGAGGGGTGCCTGTGGCTCAGTCGGTTAAGCGTTTGACTCTTGATTTCAGCTCAGGTTGTGATCTTGCGGTTTGCGAGTCCAAGCCCTGTGTCGGGCTCTGTACTGACAACACGAAGCCTACTTGGGATTCTCCCTCTCCCTCTCTCTCTGCCCCTTCCCCTTCCCTGCTCGCATGTGTGCTGTCTCTCTCTCTCTCTCTCTCAAATTAAATAAACTTAAAAAAATGGAGTGAGGGAAATCAGAACAGATGCTCCAGACAACAAGGCCTCCTACATGTCTGAGATATTTGAGTGGCAAATACAGCTGAGTTTCCTGGTGGCCAAGAGAAGAAGGTGCAGAACTTCCCAGGAAGCTAGGTGAGGACACAAAAGGAGAGAAGGACCATGGCTGATGGGAGAATGTAGGTGGCTTGCTGTGGCTCTCTTTAGAGGGGCTGGCTGGGTTCAGGGACCCTGTCTTATTTTCTCTTAGTTCAAATATTTAGGGGTGGAGAGGTAGACAGGGCCAGGAAGGAGGATTTGCTTAGAAACTCCAACTCTGAAGACAGCCTCATCTCCTACCTCTCTGGGCTGGGCCTCAGCAAACCCAGCTGATGGGCCAATTGAGAACCTCAGCCTTGTCCCTCCCCACCTCACCCTGCTCCCATGAGAGCTACATCACCCACATGCCACTTTCTGGATGAATGACAAGTTGGAGACACTCCAGACAGTTACATTTTGTCTTAACCCCTTTTATTTACAGGTCTGTCCTAAATTTGAGCTGAAGCTGAACTTCCCAGCTTGGCCTTCAGTTAGTTCACGGTTTTGGAATGTAGCAGACAGTCAGAGTCTAATTCATGTTGCAAACTTTATTACAGACGGGCCATTGTTCCAGGAGCAGAGTTACTCACCAGATGAGCTGAAGTGACATATCTGGACAGGTCTCTTTGTCAGCCAGTCGTCAGGCAGCTATGGCTACAGCTGTTTGCTGTTCCCACCTACCTTGGTTGGCTCTCCTTTAACATGAAGCTGAACCAAGGACAAGCAAGCCGAGGGAAGCCCAGCCCCTAAAAAGCTAAGCAACTCTTTCCTAGCAAGGTTAACACAGTGGTTTTGAACTCCACTTTAGCAGCTAATCCTAAGTGGACCCCTAGGGTGACCCCACGATGGCTCGGAACGCGGTTTGAAATCATAGGTGATAGGAACAACCCAAAGTTCATCCACAGGAGAATAAACTGTGCTCATCTATACAATGGATTAATAAAAGAATAAAAAGACTAAACTCAGCAATAAAAAAAATTAGCTATTAATAGACCTTGTACCATGGATGAATCTCAGAAACATAGTCAGTGAAAGAACTGGCCATAGAAGAGTAAAGAAAGTATGATTCCATTTATATGAAGTTCTAGAACATAAAAAGTCAATCCATGGTGATAGAAATCAGAACAGTGGTTGCCCATGGAGTTGGGTTTGACTGGCAGGGAATGAAAGAACTTTCTAGGGTAATGGAAGCAGTCTTGATCTTGATTGGAGTAGTGCTTACACAGCTGTACATATCTGATAAAACTTATCAGATGGTACGTTTGTGATCCATGCATGTCACCATGTGTAGGTTTTACCTCTAAAATTAAAATAATAATAAAATTAACAAGTGTTCATTGATCTTAGAAGTTAACCATGCCTTACTGTCAAATTAAAAGCAGGTTTGAAACATCTTCTGTGGTGTAATTACTTGTATATTTGAATATCCGTAGCAAGTAAGATTTTTTTTTAAACCACCTAACTGAACTTGTGGGTCCCCTAACTTGTGAGTGTGAAATGAGACCAAAATTTCAATCCCCCAGATGAGAGGCAATTGCTGGATGGCAGCTCTATGGCCCAATCACTTCTGCCCACTCCAAAGTGTCTTCTAAGGATTTCTGGAAGTCCTTACAAAGATACCACCCATGCACCTACAAACCAATCTGTCTGTGGCCACCACTGTGCAGAATCTATGGGATTTTTTTCTCTCTTCCAGCTACCTCTGGCTGTGGTCCCTACCCTCCCAGTCACGGTGCCCCCGGGCACAGAGCGCCTCCCGTCTCTTCCCAGAGGTGCTCTGTTTCGGGCAGACACAGGAAGAGTGTTTTCCTACCACCCTGAGATCCAGGCAAGTGGGGCCCCTGTCCCTCACACTCCCTCCACCCCTGCTTTGGACCACCTTTCTCAAAATTTGAGTTTCTGGGACCCTTGTCTAGCCTTGCTTCCGGGACAGAGGGCTGATGAGTGAATTGTAGGCGATTGCTCTGCAATACTACTAGGGTCTTTCCGACCAATGACATCGTGGTCTCCCAAGTGGGTCTTAAGTCTTGCGGGATAAGAGATGGACTGTTTTGCACTACTGGACCAATCTTCTGGCCCCATCCCTGGGTCTCTCGCTTATCCTCCTGCTGGTGGTGATGTTTGGAAGGCAGGGGCGCCTTCTTGTGAAAGAGATCACATTCTAGGAATCTGGTGGTTATGACCTAAGGAGTTTAAGAGAAGACAAAATCAGAAGATCTCCTCTGCTTTTGCTATAAAATTCCTATCAGTAAATTTAACATGACTAGAAAGCAAACTACTGTTCACATTTTCCTGCACACTCTGAGCAAGACTAATGTTTGTAGTCATTATCAAGGAAGCACAGAACCACCTTTGACAGAGTGACTGACAGTGGGTGATGTAGCCTCATGAGTAATGATATAGCCAGTATTAAATAACGGTATTAGGGAACTGCAGAGGTAGGAAGATCTATACTGTTTAAATACAGAGGGCTCCAAAGATCCATGGAACTGTAAAAACAACAACATTGCTACCTTTTTGGGTGCTTGGACTTTATGAAGAATCTTCAGGTGCACTGACGAAACAATAAACACATTCAGAAGTTCCTCTTTTCTACTCGTGATTCTAAATCTTTATGGATAAATGGCTACATCCAGTATAGACCTATGACTTTAGTAATATATTTAAAATTTTTTTTAATGTTTATTTATTTTCGACAGAGAAAGAGAGACAGAGCATGAGTGGGGCGGGGGGAAGGGGAGCAGAGAGAGAGGGAGACAGAATCCAAAGCAGGCTCCAGGCTCTGAGCTGTCAGCACAGAGCCTGATGTGGGGCTCGAACTCACAGGCCACGAGATCATGATCTGAGCCAAAGTTGGACGCTTAACCAACTGAGCCACCCAGGTGCCCCTTTAGTAATATATTTTAAAATCATACATGGGGTGCCTGGGTGGCTCAGTTGGTTAAGCATCCAACTTCTGCTCAGGTCATGATCTCACAGTTCATAGGTTCAAGACCTGTGTCAGGCTCTGTGCTGACAGCTCAGAGCCTGGAGCCTGCTTCGGATTCTGTGTCTCCCTCTCTTTATGCCCCTCCCTCACTCACGTTTTGTCTCTGTCTCTGTCTCTCTCTCTCAAAAAATAAACATTAAAAAATTTTTAAAAAATCAAATATAGACAGAGACTCCAAAAAATATTTGCCTGGGACCTCACACACCCTAATGGTGGCCCTGATATCTTCTCTTATTTGTGCCAACTTTGTTCCCTTGAGCTACTGACAGCCAGGTCACAAGTCTTTCATGAAACCATTCCCCTGAACTCCTGCAAGTGGTTCTCAGTACCAAAAAGCCCATTCTGGTGGTGATAGTCCCCAGACCAAGGAGTACTCATCCCCAAAGGTGAATAGAAGTGTCCACATCTAAAAGCTAAAAATTGCCTGGCATCTTTAAAATAATGGTCATTTTTTAGGCTCTCAGCTCCACTGCATACCCACCTTGCTTCTTTTCCTGTCATTCCAGTTTTAAAATCCTTAAGATCCAGGCTCAGCCTAGCCCTCTATGTATGACAGAGGGCTATGAAACAATTGTTTCAAACCTGATCACCATCTTGTAAGGTATGTCAACTCAGGCAAGCTTCTTCACGAAAGCTTTAATTCCCCCTTTAAATCATATGAGGATGCTTCTCTTTATTTTGTAGAAGCTGGTTTGAGAATGAAATGTGTTAACACTAAAGTACCTAACACAGTGCCTGACAGAGAATGCTGGATGTGCAATTCACATTAGTTCCCTTGTCTTTCTTCTCTTTAGCAACAGCAACTTGAATTGCTTCCCAGCAGCTGATGTTTCCCTATTTGGATCATGAAGAGCACACTTTTCCCTGGAGGTGTTTTTTATTTGCTGGGGCCTCTGGGTCAAGTTCTGAAACAGGTCCTGGGTGGCAGGATCAGGGGTGTAGCTAGGAGGGCCGAGGAGAACAAGCCCAGGCTGGTCACTTTTGCTGAAGCCTCCTGAGACAGAAGCAAAAAATTCACTGCTAATAAATATAGAAAGTGCAGGAGGCCCTGGGTGGCTCAGTCGGTGAAGCGTCTGACTCCTGGTTTCAGCTCAGGTCATGATCTCGTGGTTTCATGAGTTCCAGCCCCAGGTCAGGCTCTGTGCTGGCAGCTCGGATCCTGCTTGGGATTCTCCCTCTCTGCCCCCTCCTCCACTCATGCTTGCTCTCTCGCTGTCTCTCTTTCAAAATAAATAAATTAATTAATTAAAAAAATAAAGCAAAGCAAAGCTTATGAAACATTCAAACAACTACTAATGAAGGACCAAGGAAGAGAAAACCATTATGTTTGGGGGAGATAGACTTCTCTTGCAATATAGAGATTCTCTAGGCTCAATTTTCTCTCCATGATAGGACGGGACAGAAGGCAGAATGATTAGACTATTGTAATAATGACTGTCATTAGTTCAGCCCTTGAAGGTCTACAAAGCATTGTAACTGCACTTGTCCTGCAACTATGTGAATCAAGCACATCATGTATTATCTTCAGCCCCAAGGAAAACTCGAGCCCCGGTGTCAAAATGCCACTTTTTCTGCTGTACCTGGCATAAGTTCTTATTCCTTGGTTAGGAAGAATTGTTCCTTCCTCAGTTGTATGCCAAGTGCAAGAGGGTAAATAGATAAAACATCCCTGGAGCTATAAGCAAGAGAGAAGAGGCCCAGTAGGATAGGTCTAAAGAGACAAATGAGCGCTTTGACTTCTTCAGAAGCAAGCTGCTCTCATTCACCAAATAGCTATTGAAAACAAAGTTACAACTGTGGTGATGACAAAACACAGTGAGAAATCAGCTCTTTTTTTTTTTTTTTTTTTTTTTTTTTTTTTTTTTGTGGGCTGCTTCTAACTGGGTCACAGGAAAACCAGTGACTCTGCATTGCAAGGGGCCCTAGTGGTTCGTCACTCCAATCCCCCATATGATGGAGGATATCCCACATCACAATGGTCTAGCCACTGCTGGCTACTCCTGGACAAGGGGCCCTCGCTTGCCCATAAAACAGTCCTTCCCCGAGGGCCAGCTCCAGGCAAAGGCAGGGCCAGCCTAAGGTGTGGGGTACCGCTTTTAATTTTCCACCTGTTTTCTTACTCTTGTCCTTGATAGTAATGCAGAGGAAGTAAATTTTCCTTCCATGTGACAATTCCATAAGGTGACCATCATATTCATCTAATTTGTTTCTGTTTCTGTCCAAACATCTTCAATTTCTTCCACCATTCCTAATATGACATGATATTCACACTCCTCTGGATATGTTTTGGTTTGTCAGCATCCATCTATGGCAGACATTTTTCATTGGCTAACCTGGCAATTGTTTGTGATCCTTTCTCTTTGGCCCCCTCCAATGTAAAAGATGGAGAAACTAAGTGCTCACTTTCCCAAGCTTTCCTGTGACCAGGGATATTCATGTGACCCAGTTCCAGCCAATGACACAAAGCAGAAACCCAATGGAGGGCTAATGGGAAAGGTTTTGCTTTTTTAATTGATGTGATAGATGCTGGCACAGTCTCTTTATCCCTTCTTGCTCCCTTGAAAGTGGATGTGATGCCTGGAGTTAGGTTAGTCATCTTATGACCATGAGGGAGAGGTAAAACATATCTTAGAGACTCCAGGAATGAAATGTTTTTAAAGTTTATTTATTTATTTTGAGAGAGAGAGAGAGAGAGAGAGAGAGCAATTGGGGTAAGGCCAGAGAGAGAAGGAGAGAAAGAAACCCAAGCAGGCTCCGCACCATCAGCGCAGAGCCCGGCTCGGGGCTCAAACTCACGAACTGTGAGATCATGACTTGAGCTGAAACCGAGAGTCAGAGGCCTAACCGACTCTGCCACCCAGGTGCCCCAGGAATGAAATTTTCAAAGTATAGAATTCATGCCACCAACTGCCAACATCCAGGCATTCAGCTTCATGAGAAAAGTAAATCCTCATTTGTTTCGGACATTGTAAATCAAGTTTTACGTTATTTACAACTGAAAGCAATTATATCTGATACTCCTTAAAGTGTTGCATTCAGAACTAAGATGTTCCAGATTGGGTGACTGTAACAGTGTGTGTCTGAGCGACTGTCTACCTTGTACCACCTGAAGAGCAACATTTTGGCAGCCTCATATGGTTGGCTTGCATTCTTACTCGTAACAATAATAATTGGAACTACCATTTGTTGAGGAATTATTATTTGCCACATGTTATTCATTTGTTTAACAAATATTTATAAATGTGAGACACTGTACTTAGAATATAGTAGTAAATAAAACAGATAAATTCCTGCCCTTGCAGCCTAGTGGAATTATTCTTCATCTTAGCAACATTCAAGCTATATATATAGCCACTTTTGTACATATTGGGCTTGTGTCCAAATAAAACCCCCAACTGCTTTACATCTGAACTTCTGAGAAAATATTTGTCTCCGTCCTGAAGTTTATTAGAGGTGCAGTTTCATGGAATTAAACTTTTTTTTTTTAACTTTGGAAGTAATCTCAAATTTACAGAATAGTTGCAAGAACAGTATTGTTTTACCCTGAAACAATTGAGAATATATTCATAACACGCTACCCCACCACCCCCTGAATACTTTATTGTGTATATCCTGAAAACAAGGTTATTCTTTTCCATAACCACAACTGTTGAAATCAGTAAATGAAGACTGATATATTATTGCCATCTAATCATTACACAATGTTTGAGTTCTGCTGTGTCCCAGATAAGTTTTTTTTAATTTTTTTAATGTTTATTTTATTTGTTTTTGGCAGACAGAAAGAGAGACAGAGTGCAAGCAGGGGAGAGACAGAGAGAGAGGGAGACAGAATCAGAAGCAGGCTCCAGGCTCTGAGCTGTCAGCACAGAGCCTGACGTGGGGATCAAACCTACAAACCGTGAGATCATGACCTGAGCTGAAGTTGGATGCTTAACTGACTGAGCTACCCAGCCTCCCACCCCAGATATGTTCTCTACGGTGAAATGATTCAGGTAAAGATCACACATTGCACTTAATGGTCAAGTTTCTTGAGTCTCCTTCATTCTGGGATAATTCTTATAACTTTCCTTGATTTTCATGCCTTTGACACTTTTGAAGAACAGGCCATTTATTTTGTAGAATTTAACTTTGTCTCATGCTTCCACACAAACACACTCATGTTATGTCTCTTGAGTAGTCATGACAAAGCACCGACGCTGTGCTCTTGGCTTTGCATTTTATCAGGTGGCACACAATTTCAAGTTGGCCCCTTAGCTGGCGATGTTAACTCAGATCAATCGGGTAAAGTGAGGTCTGCCAGTTTCTCCGCTGCAAATTGTTATTTTTCCCTTTGTAATGAATACATATTTTATAGGAAAGTGCTTCCAGCATTTATTGTGCAAATACGCTGTTTTTCATCAGTTTATTCATTCACTTATTTATATCCCTGTGGACCCAAAGATCCCAATCTTTGGATAAGATTCCAATCTTATCAAATGGATTATAACTCATTACCATTATTATTATGGTGCTTAAATTATTCCAGACATGCCAAGTGGCAGCTTCCTAAAGCTGGCTTCTGTGTCTCTTTGACATTATTCGGCGAGCACTTCCTTGCTTTTTGATACAAGATGTTCCAGGCTTGTGTACTTTCTCCATTCTAGCCCTAGAATCAGCTATTTTTCCAAGAGTTAATTTCTCTTAGAGGAGAATGGTGTTTCCACACCAAGTCCTGAGTCTGTCTCAGCCTCCCCTTCCATCCCTCTAAGCTATGCTTAGGCCCCCAACATGACAGGAACAGGCACCCAGGGCACACGTACATTCAGTCACGCTGAACGAACGGGCCCGGGCCCTCCTGTGCACCTGGTGAAGCCTGGGTTTGCAGGGTGTGCCCCAACCTGTAGGATCAGACTAGCTCCAAATCCTCTATCCAGCCCCCATTCCCACCCCTTAGAGGGGCCCAAGGAGATCTGCCCAGTTGAGAGCTTCGGAGTTAATCTTGAGGGGCTCCGACAATGCAAGAACAAACTCTTACTTTGTGCTTCCTGTGAACAGCTGAGGAGAAAAGTTGCAGAGAGAACATTGGGAAGGACAGGTTCAGGGAGCGTCTGTGTGGGGTATACGTATGCCTCCACCACATCAGACAGACTGAAGTCGGCAAGGGCCGATGAGCACAGCAGGAGCTTTCCATGACCTCTGCTCAAGCTGCTCTCTGACTGGTCACCGCCTCCAGCCGGGGTGCTTAGTTCTAGCTCACAGCTCAGCAGAGAAAGACCCAACACAGGGAAATAAGTATCACACAGAAGAGCAAGGGGGAATTGGGGCCAAACCTGATCATCAGCTCCACCTGACATTTCTTAAGGCTGCAGCACAGGCAGGGGGCTCTTTTCAGGTTTGTCCCTGTTCACTTCCACAAGAGGAAGCCTCGTAAGAAGTGACCTTGCTGGACACTGTGGGAGGAAAAGAAGGAAGGCCAGGCTGAGTGGATGGGCCAACCGGCAGTGACACTTCCGTCCAGACTGACTGAGGCTGCTGTTCATTGCCAATGCAGAATTTATGAAGACACGTGGGTGTTACTTTCTCAATGGCAATGGTAGCCTGTAGGTCTCTGATTCCATTAGACCATCCCAGACAGAAGATGAAAAGCGAAAGACTGCCTTTGGGGACTGCAAAGATGAGAACACTTCTAGGCAGAAAAAGATCAGGGAAACAAGGTCGCCAGGTCAGAGGCTAGATGATAGGGAGTCTTTGCATGAATTAGGAAACTGTGCCCTTCGGGGTACATAGTCCAATGATCAAGGGGTGCTTTTGTGCAATGGAAAAAAGAAGGTATCTCGCACCAGAGTACACAGCGTGGCCGATAAAGTTCTGGTTGGGTTTCAGCCTCCACTCATCCCCTCACCAGGGCATATTTGTGCGGTATATGTAATCTACACAACCGTCCACAGTGGCCCTGAGGGCTGGTTGAGTTATTACTGAGAGAATCTGAATGTGCTGCCTTTCCTGAGTGGAGGCAAATATACCCCTAGGAACTCTGCCTTTGCTGCTGAAGATTTTCTCAGCCCACTTTGGCGCCTGGGGAGGCCGTGGGGAGAAGCATGGGTGTAAGTTCTGCCGAGGGAGGAGGAATTGTGTACTACCTCAGGACCTTCCCAGGCTGACAGAAGGAAGCACATTCCTGGTTCGTGATGGATAGACACCCGTGAGTGGGGAGTGAACTCCAGTGACGACCACGCCTGGCGCCACCCAGGGAGGAAGAACTGCCACAACTTCAGGAATGAGGAAGAAGGCAGGAGAGGGTATCCCTTTGGGGCCAGAAGAGAGACTCCTTTTCTGCAGAGGTGGAACAGCTGTTCCCCTGTGGCCAGGCTGCAGAGGGAGGGAGGCACCTGCATTCCCCAGGCGGCGCGTCACACTCTCTGAGCAGGTGTGGAGGGAGAGAGTTGAGATGACTCTTGGCGCATTGCTGTCAGGCAGGTCCCAAGGCCCTGCGGTGCTTCACTTTCTTTCTCTCAACCCCACCACTCTTCCTGTGACCTGAGCTGGTAGTTATCTTTGCTGCCAGGCTGCCAGCGAGGGCTTACTCAAGCAGGAAAAATCATGAGCCCTGGAGTCTGGCTTTACAGTGGGCCTCAAACCTGGTCACTTGCCTTGACCCAGCAGGCCCTGACTGAGGGCAACGCATGCATGAGGGAATAGAGGAGGGGTGTGTGTGTGTGTGTGTGTGTGTGTGTGTGTGTGTAGGAGGTAATGTCGAATCTCCTCCGAGGGTGTTCTATGCACTGTGTGTCTTCTCATTAGAGCATTCTTACATGAAACTCGGGGAACATGGCTCCTCGGGTGAGGTAACCCCTGTGGGAATCACCGCCTACTCTCACCTTAGTTCCGTCTCTGAAAGCAAGGGCCACTGTCAACCCAGACGTCACTGTGTACAACTGGGAATTCTGCAGGAGGGGTGAATGTCCCTGCCCTGCCCTCTACCTTTAGGGACTCTTTGACCCTAAATGTCCCCAGAGCCTCATGATTGGTGTGATGTCCAGTGAGCTCAAGTCAACTCAGTCTTCCCAGAGATGTTGGTGGACATCACAGTGACACTGTCTTCAGTCTGGCTCCCAAGAACAGAGCCTGATATGAGGTTTGTGCACACGCAATTATGAAGGCGTGAGAAATCCCAGGGAAGTGGGGAAGTACACAAGGCAGGGAAGGAGCCAAGCAAGGTGGTGACCTCCATGGACGTCTGGCACCAGCCTGGCTCCTGAGGAGCTCCAGAGTAGAAATTACACCTTAGCCTTTGTACACCTTGATGTGGGGCCGCTGAGCTTTCAGCCACCATCAGTCCTTGGCTACAGGTGACTTGGGGGGTTACACATTCCCAGGCTCTTCCTGCTCCTGGAGGGGAAGGTGGCTCCATCAGCACAAGGCCAGGCCTCTGAGGAAGCTGCAGGTGCAGGTTGTTCAGAGCCAAAGTACACACAGCCAGGAGCAGGGACCTGAGAGGATCTGGGTGGAACATCACCAGAGTATGTGGAGGCGAAGGGGTGACTAGCACCCAGTGGGGGCCAACACAGGCTGGGGTTCGGGTCAGAAGCCAAGGGCTCCCATGCTGTGGACATGGGTGGCCTATCAGAGTGGAGAGATGGGGTATGGTTTCTGGGATCACTGTAGATATCCCCTGAAAGTCCTTCAATGTTCCTTTTCGTGAAACCAATGGATTTTCACGGCAGAGTTCAAGGCTTTCTTTTCTAGAATTATCATATTTCTCCTTCCCACTCCACTCCCCCTTTCTCTTATTACCTGATTTTTTCATTCCTCCAAGTTCCTATATCATCTATAGTTGAATTCCTATATCACCTACTCTCTGAACTGCTCCGATTTTCTGACCATCCTTTAGGGGTAACTCAGGGTAGTGGTTATGAGCACAGGCTTTGGACTTGACTTGGATTTGATGCTCAGCTTAAACCTTTACCTACTTTGTGGCCTAGGGCAAGTTACTTAACTTCTCTGAGCTTCCTTTTCCTCTGTAAAATATCACAGTAGCAGTAGCTACTTCCGGTGCACTGTGAGGATTAAAATGGGTAATCCATGTGAAGTGCTTAGCAATGTATCTGGCACAGTCCATGCCCAATAAATGCCAGTTATTGTTTTGAAATGAATGTCATGATTCTTATATGCAGATGCAGTCTCCACACTATGCTGCAGTTCAGGACAGGCACCAGCTACAGTACCTATGGACTTAAGTAGGTGTTCATCTACGTGAGGGATTTATGCATAGAAAATTCTGGGCAAAAAGCATAAGAGACTCTTAAAAACTGAGAACAAACTGAGGGTTGATGGGGGGTGGGAGGGAGGGGAGGGTGGGTGATGGGTATTGAGGAGGGCACCTTTTGGGATGAGCACTGGGTGTTGTATGGAAACCAATTTGACAATAAATTTCATATATTGAAAAAAAAAAAGAAAATTCTGGGCAAGAAGACAATGGATTTGGGGCCCCATGATCAGTTTCACAGCAAAGCCCAGGATGTCCATGCTCCTCACACTGATGCTACTTCCCCAAATTCAGGGCAGATCACCTGCCAGGAAAGGTGTCTCCTGGCACTATCCCACCTTTTCCCTCCACCAGCACCGAGAGCCTGACGAAGGAGCCCCCTGCCAGCTCAGTAGGAAGAAACATGTACAAGACTACGTAGGAGAAAGTAGCGGAAATGAGGGCTGGAAATCACCCCACTGTGGGGAGTAGGAAGGGCAGTGACAGAAGCCCCCGCACATTCTGCTCTCCCCAGAACAGCCATGGACCTGAGTCCCCAGCTTGTAGAGAGCAGAGAGCAGGTGTGACCAGGTGTCTCCAGGCCAGGCTAGGCTGACTGGGATGTTACTCAGCCCTGGGTGTGGTCACTCCCCCTCCTCTGTGAGGCGGTCCTTTAGAGCCTTAGCAGTTCCTGCACTTGCTTCCCAGTTTCAATCCTTGCTTGGCCCTTTTTCCGTGGCCAAGGGGAATGGGGCTGCGCATGCACTGGGGGCGCTAGTCCACCAGCTGCTTCCTGTCCTGGGTGGGAAACAATGCTTCCCTTCATCCACAGCCACTTCCCAGGGAGGGATGGGTATTGCGTCTTGTTGGAAAGAAACAGAACCCAACCTGGAGAAAGGGATGATATAGGGGCTTATATACAAGGAGTTCAAGGTGGGCAGGGGGTGGAAATGTTGGTGGCGGGAGGCTGGTCTCCTTGAGGAGATTCCAGCCATTTTGAATAAGCATTACAGGGCCCGGGAAACTGGGATCTGCTGACAGGGGTAGGCACAGGAAAAATGAGACACGACTGCCTGTCAGATTGTTAAACTCAATGCTCAGTGTGAGGAGGTCTCTCTCTCTCTCTCCCTCTCTCTCTCTCTTTCTCTCTTTCTCTCTCTCTCACACACACACACAATCAGTGTTCAAGATGGAGGATGAAGGATGGCCACTAATGCATTCCTCTACCTTCCAAGTTCTCAGAAAACCAAATAACCCCCAGTCTCCTATGTCCACAGAGGCTAGCCTAACCTAGGCCACCTCATTCCAGATCTTTGTGCCAGAATAATGAAAAAACTCACCCTCTCAAGGCCTTCTAGGATCAGTAGGAAGTTAAAACTGTGGGGAAGACTGTGGGAGGTCGATGGGCCAGAACTTTTGCAGTTTCTCGGGCAACTTTAAATCTGAAGAAAACTAAGGGGCTCTCCCTTCAGAGAGATGTGCTTAAATCATGGTGATGCAATACTTTACGTACTATCTTATTTTATTTCTAAATTTATTTTTTTTACATTCTTTTAACGTTTATTCATTTTTGAGGGACAGAGCATGAGTGGGGGAGGGGCAGAGAGAGAGGGAGACACAGAATCTGAAGCAGGCTCCAGGCCCTGAGCTGTCAGCACAGAGCCCGATGCTGGGCCCGAACTCACGAACTGTGAGATCATGACCTCAGCTGAAGTTGGACATTTAACTGAGCCACCCAGGTGCCCCTATTTTTTTATTTGAGAGAGAGAGAGAGAGAGAGAGAGAGGGCATGAGTGTGAGCAGTGGAGGCGCAGAGGGAGGGAGAGAATCTTAGGCTCCACACTCAGCATGGAGCTGGACACGGGGCTCAATCCCATGGACCTGGGATCATGACCTGAGCTGAAATCAAGAGTTGGACACTCAGCTGACTGAGCCACCCAGGCACCCGTACTTTACATATAATGTTAGAAAGTCATGGATCACCCTCTCTAAGACCCTGGGTTAAGATACCCCATTTTGAAGGATTTAGTCACAAGGAATAGAGCTGCAAAAGAGCAGGGCATAAACAATGCTGGTACATCCAATACACCCGCAGTCCCAAGCTAAATGATGTCATCCTGAGACTCAGAGAATGACAGGTGACAGTGTCAAGTGAGTGTCACATCCCAAAGAGAAATCATCTGTCATGGAACACTTGCTTCCAAGGCCCTCAGGAGATTTCTCAGAACCACCCATTAGGTTCTAGACCTTCCAGCGCTTAGGGTACCACATTCCTGGGCCAGTGGGAGAGCAGGTTTGGAGTGGCTGGATGAAACATTCTGAGAAGACGGTCCCCAGCCATAGCAAATAGGAAGCAAACCTAGTGTGGTGTGTTTCCCCGCCCTGATGGAGGAGGCAGTAGAAGAACAATGAAAGCATGGAGAACAATGCCACAGAGAGTGCCATGCATGGGAACCTGGGAGACTCAAGTGTGGAATGTATTGTGATGCCAAGTGCACACCCAATGTGCACTGATGGTTCAGTCTCTGAAAGTGAATGCCAGGGCATGGGGACTGGCGGCAACCATCAACTTCACTCTCTTGGGATGTTCATCCATGCACTAAGTGAGCGTTTATTTATTGAGCTCCACTGTGCACTGGACATAGAGAAACAGATGCCATGACCCAGCCCCAGTCCTCCAAGAACCCACAGTTTATTGGGGAAAGAGATCATTACAGGAAGGGCCTTTCAATAAATATATACCTGCAGCTGTATAGAGCTGAAGTCCTGCTGGAAACCAGCTGTGGTGAAAAATTTTGTGAAGCTGGTGCCAGCGTCGCTGGCATTGACATTGAATGAGGAAATGCCACATAGGCAGGTAGTTCTATCTTAGGCTGGAGAGGTCTGGGTTGGTGAGAGAAATTTGGGAGTCAAAAGCAGAAAGAGGGCATTTCAACTCCTGGGCACTGGTGAGATGAGCCAGAGAGAGGGTGTAGACAGAAGAAAACAGAACCTGAGACCAAACCCTTGAGTAGAGCTCTCAACCTTGGCTGTGCATTAGAATCACCCGGGAAGCTTTGAAAACTATCAAGGACCAGGCCACACCCAGAACAAATAAATCAGAATCTCCAGGGAAAGTCTCAGTCATCAGCATTTTTTAAAGCTCCCCCAGTAAATCCAGTGTACAACAGTGTGAGCTATTGACCAGAGCTTCCCAGCCCATTATGTGTTCTTGCTCCAGAGAACTGTCCCCCAACCCTTGAGGGGAAGCTTCATGGTTGATAAGTTAGGACTTTAGGGGCCAGCCAGGATGGGAGATGGACTAGTGAGTACATGGACTTCAACAAAAAAGCTTTAAATGTTATTGTATGTTCATGTAACTCAGAGACATGCCCACAATGTCTCCAGACCTTGAACACAGGGAGGGATTATGGTTTCCCTTTTCTTCCATATAAGGTCTTGAACCAACTCTTCTGGGATTGATGGCACTGAGAATATCTTTCTTTCGCAGCAAACCCTCTCACCACCTGCATCAGAAAGGGTATGGCCTAGCCCTGTGGTCCCAGCAAGCTGATCACCACAGTTTATAGAACATTTCCCAACATTCTAGGAAATGTATGGGATATAGGCGTTTGTTGGTGTTGGACTCATAATTCAAAATAGCATAGAATCAATAGGGAAAGACAGACCACTAGAGATAATCCCAGGAAAAATGACACATAGCTGCCAATCAGGACACCATACACACTGCGAGTGGGAGTAGAATTCAAGGCGCCACACACACACACTCACACACACACACCTAAACCACACCTCATATATGCATGGATTTCATGAGTAGGCATCATCACCCAGGATGAAGACAAGGACAAATTACTTTAATTCTCAAATGCTCAGAAATGCATATTATCCCTTGTTTTGGATTGGTCAGACTTGGGACATCCAGGAGACATTGAATGAGGAAACGCCACATAGGCAGGTAGTTCTGTCTTAGGCTGGAGAGGTCTGGGTTGGTGAGAGAAATTTGGGAGTCAATAGCAGAAAGAGGGCATTTCAACTCCTGGGCACTGGTGAGATGAGCCAGAGAGAGGGTGTAGACAGAAGAAAACAGAATCTGAGACCAAACCCTTGAACTGCCCCAATGTTTAAAGTTGGATGGGGCAGACTAAGCAGATGTGGGCAGAGAGGAAGAAAACGATGAAAGAAGCTGACCCAGAAACCAAACTAGAGTCCAGGAGGAAGCAGTGGTCAGGTCGAAAGGATTAGGACAAAACCATGGCAGTCACTGGAGGTCTTGACAAGGGCCATTTCAGTGGCACCATGAAGACAGAGACCTTGGCAGTGGGCAGAGAAGTCATCCTACAAATTTGGGGGTGATGGGGACCGGAGATGTGGGGCTGTAGCTGGGGGACATGAAAGAAGGGGTTTTTCATGTTTATTTTTTATGCACATGGGAATGATTCAGAAGAGAAGGGAGGGATTAAGGCAGCAGAAAGGAGAAAGAGAGGTGATGCCAAGGATTGAAGTCCTTGGGAAGATGGGGAGATCATCCCACAGGAGAGAGGAACTGGCATTTGGCAAGACGAGAGATATCTAACATTTTACATGTGAAGCAAGGAAGTTAAAGTTTATTCAATTTAGCTGTGAGAGAAAATACTTCTTGCCTTCCTCCCCCCCCCGCCCCCCACTGCAACCGCCCCTGTGCAGGGGGTTTGTGTTAATGGGTGGGCCCTGGAGAAGTCCTCCTTTAACAGCAAGAATCCTGGCAGTGGAATGTAAGCCTGCCCGAGCTCATCAGAATTTCAAAAGGCTTATTTAGATGTACTGTATTATATCAGAACTGGCAGGGGTGAAGTGTGGGCTGTTTACTACTATCTAGGTCACATTTATTAAAATATAGAAATCTGAGCTGTCTTTAATCCATAAGATGAAAACAAATATTTCCAGACAGCAGCAAGAGTACAAAGGAACATTCCATCAGTGTGGCCTCAAAATCGTAGAGTTAAAAAAATACATACACAGCAAGTGTTGCAGTCAAATAGCCAAGGAAGCCAACGCAACACCACTCTGCTCTGTTTTTGTCTAACTTGATGACATAATGATCTAGTCTTTACCTACACTCACTACCAGAAGAACAGCCAGTCACCCTCTGGAATGTATGTGATGGGTATTGGTGAAAATTTGCTGTATAAAGTGTTCCTTGGACATAGTGCACATCTCCAGAAATGGACTACCAGTGGTGAAATTCATCTTCCAGAGAAAAAGTTATTTGGGATTTTAGAACCTTGTATCTCCTCTCAAAGACCGAGGAAGAGAAATCCAAGGCAACAGAAAAATATGCAGAGAAATATATCATTTGGTTGATTCTTGAGCGCCCTCAGTGAAGTAGGCGCAAGTACGTATTGCACGAATGAAGGGAGAGGCTTCCACGGGTTTGAGGAAAACACAGAAAGTGCTTGGGATCTTGCTTCATTTGTAGCCTTTCTTCAGAACCCAACCTGCAGCTTCCCCTTTCTTCCCATGATTTCCTTCAGCATTTTAGCATTTGATCCTTGCCCCCATTTCACAGGCTATCTTTCCAGAGCTCTCTAGACATTTCCAGTTCTCTGAACACTGGCTGCCACTCTTTTGCCGCTCCTCCGCACTGAAGGATCCTTATTCATTCTTAAATTTGCCCCCACAGCCATCATCACTTTCCAGAACGCATTCACACTAGTTGAACTGAACAACAAAAACAATGTGTCTTCTCTAGGTTAGGTAAGCAACCATGCTGCGCTAGGGTGGAACCACCAGCTCTGTTTGGTTTTTCTTTACTCTGTGGTCTCCATGCTCTCCCAGATTCAAGTGAGATAGAGGACCCAGGGGGAGCCATGGGGTCCAGTCTGCTTTCCTCGTCCACCTTGTAAGGACATCCTGGGGCACCTGGGAGATCATACACCACTCAAGTTTTCAACTAAGTTTCCAGGGCCTTGTGAAGGGCAGAAACGAGTAAGAAAGTCTGGGAGGGGCCCCTTGGCTGAACACCAGAAGGAGTGGGGAGCCTGCCAGCAAGCCCTAGAGGGGGAGTCAGTGGGAAACAACTTTATAGAGAAGAGTGATGAGTAGAGACGTGGCCAAGAGAGGCGTGAAGAGAAGACGCCTTTGACACATTATAAAATTAACGTGGCGCGGTGGTTCAGTCAGCAGTTCCCCCAGGTTGTACTGAGATCTCTCCTGGCCCAGCTTCTGCTCCTGCTCCAGCTCGGAACCCTGTGGGACCCTTGCTCCTAACAGGGCTCCTCCGTCCCCAGCCTCCAGTGAGCTCCTCAACCACAACCAAGAGAGCAAAGGAAATCAGTTGCCTTTGGAGCAACTGATACCGTAAGGGTACATGGCGACCACAGAAACAGAGCTGTGTTTGTGGTTTGGAATGTCGTTCCCATGGTGGGGACGCGTGTAATCCTGCGTACGCAGGAGTCTGCTTGTGGTTGAATGGGGGACAGATTATAAATTCTGGTATGTGTTTCGAAGAAACACCGATACCCTTTCCTTTGGGGATTATTATTAGACCGACGATGTCACAGGAGGAAAACCCCAACCATGCTGACAGCCTCAGAACTATTCCCCACTAGCTTGGCTCCGGGGTCTCCAGTAGCAGCAGCTCTAGGCGCTATGCCAGTCTGCAAGAGAGGCCCAGGTGCCCCTGCCTGTGGGCTCTGGCGTCACCCAAGTGCAACAATGGCTCCAAGTGGCCAGTGTCAACCACACGCAAGATAGGACAGCTCTGCCTAGCACTCTGCACCAGCTAGAGTCTCATCCAGAAAGAGTCAGGTGGGTCCCAGTCTAACCCATAAAACCCATTTTAACACTATTTTTTAAAAAGCCCTTAACTGCTAAGAAACTACTATATGTTATTGCCTGTTCACATGGAGGAAGGCAGAGAGTGTGGAACGAGGGTGGCAGACAGGCTTCTTAATGTTTACCTTTTTATATCCTTTTGAATTTTGGACCATGTGAGCATGTCATGTATTTTTTTTTTTAATAGTAACAAAAAGTGTCATTACCTCAGGAAGTTTCTTCTAGCCAAGAATTTCCAGTGGAGATTTTATCAGGCATGTGCTATGTGCCCTTGGCCTTTGATTCAAGGTGACCCCTTCCCAAAGGACAGGGACCCCTGCGTGACAAGCAATGAATGTGAGATAATGTCCTCCCCAGTTTCTGTAACTCATGGCCTCTGAGAAAGTTGTGAAATGAGAGAAGATGATTCCCTGCATCTCCAACCTCAAAGGGTGACCCAAGAGAGGTAGAAGGGTCTTTCCTAGACTGAGGGGAGGAGTAATCAGCAAAAACACCTGCCATGTGTGACACAGACATATCCCACTTTTAAGTGGAGACCATCTGATGTGGTTTATTTACCACCACAGCCATGCGGGGCCGTGTTGGAGTCTGAGGCAGAAGGAAAACTGTGGACCTCCATATGCATTTAAAAAAATTTTTTTAACATTTATTTATTTTTTAGAGAGAGAGAGACAGACCATAAGCAGGGGAGGGGCAGAGAGAGAGGGAGACACAGAATCCAAAGCAGATTCCAGGCTCCGAGCGGTGAGCACAGAGCCTGATGCGGGGGCTCGAACTCGCGAACTGAACCATGAGATCAGGACCTGAGCCGAAGTCAGCCGCTTAACCGACTGAGCCACCCAGGCGTCCCCTCCATATGCATTTTTAATGATGAATTTCTTCCTAGAACGTTAAAGTAGTTGAAAAACGATTGAAATATTGAAAGTGGGTGTATTAAAACTCACAATGTTATTTTAAGTTTAAATATCTGACTTATACCCAAGTGGAATTTACTATCATTGTAGTTCTCCTTAAATTAATTAAAAAGTATTTAAACTTGTCACTTAGTCAAGAGCAATCGTCAAACATGGCAATTCTCTCAAGTAAAAATGAGACAAGCAAAGAAGCATATTTGGAAAATACCCAAGTAGAGTTTGCCTCCACTAAAGCAGGGGCACACATTTTTCTTTTTGCCTCTTGCTCCAATATGACTCAACCTGTCATTTTTTATTTAAAATTTTTTTAAATTTAAAATTCCCATATTTTGTTCATCATGGATGTTTTGTGGTATTTTGAGAGCATAATTTTGGTTTTTAAAAAATATAGCATTAAAATATTATTTTCCTTGACTGCTGAATTTTTCAATGTCCCCTTAAATTTTATCCTGAAGGTCAGTACCTCACCCTAGCTCTCACCCAATTAACAACAGTGGCCCAAAGCTGACCTTTGCCCTATGGATTGCTTTCCAGATCACTGTTATCAGACTTGTATATTCATTCAGATCATACCCAACTCAACAGTCCTGTCCATGCCCATGGCTGAGGAGCCATTTTCCCTCAGAGAACTCGTTTCTGCATTACATCCTCATTATTCAAAGCCCTAAGCCCTGGAACCAGCTCCAGTAATTCTCTATTTTTCATGCATAAAGCTATTCAGAGAATCACCAGCAATTGCCCTTTAGCCTTTGGCTAGATGGAGTCTACAAATATAATTCTCTTAATCTCTTGCAAGGCCCTTAATCATTTGTAACACGTTCTGCCTGATCTAGTGTCCTGATGGAGCCACGTCCTGACGAAGTAGGGTAATAGGAAGGAACAGCGACCCAGTGATGCATGAACAACTAACACCCAACTCCTTCCAGTGGCTGGTCCCCATTCCTCTTCCGGACGCCACTGTGGGAGAAGGGGCATTCTAGTGACTCCTTTTCATTTCCCCAGCTGACACCCTGCCCCTGACCAGATGTCTGCCAGCTGGAAAGGAGGAGTGGGCAGTTGTTTCCTTTGTAAAGAGCTGCAGTATGAACACAATTTTCCACATGCTGACTCATAAGACTGTCAGTGCCCTGGACTCCAGTACACGGCTCCACTCCTTTGCTGGCTTAGGGGGTGGGGTGGGGAACTGACTTTGATCTAGCAATTTTAGTTACTCCTTGCCTTCTGTTTCCCACAAAAAGAGCACTTACTCCCTTCTGCAGGCAGAAGACAGACTCAGTGACCTCTCCCGGTCTCCTCCAACCACAGAATTCCATTAGGCTATTATTAGAATCATCTGGACAGAGCTGCAGTGTGACACGAGGCGTCTGGGTGGGCAGAACCAAATGAAAATGTTTACGGGTGTTCTGGCACACCAAACCACCTCTGGTTGTCTTTCTGGTGTCGCTCAACTTTATGAGGGCTATTTCTCTGAGCATTTCTTTCCGGTAAATGTTTCTGCTTATTTTCCTCAGTCTGTTCATTTCTTTCACCTTTCTCTCGTGTTTTCCATCTTAACTGGGCTCCACTTCCATGAAAGCAGGAAGCCTCATTCCTGCTGGTATCCACCACCATGCCTGGCATGTGGATTACAGCAGGAGGTGAGAATGTGGGATTTGCAATCAGGCAGACCCATTGGGATCTCAAGTCCTGTTCTACACTAGCTAGATGGGCAATTGGGCAGATTACCCAATTGGTCTTTGGGTAATTGATCTTTGGGGTCTTTGGGACCCCAGGGTCCTCTTCTATAAAATGGGATGATAATATGTGACTCGCAGAATGCTGTGAGGATTACAGCAGATCAAGGGTAGAGCACAGTGTTCAGGATTGAGCGAAGACAAAAATATTAGCTGTTGATCACACCAATGAGCCTTTGCATGATAAAAAAAATAGCTACACCAGAGACACATGAGTATGTTCCTACTGCACAAATTCAAAGAATACAGAAGTACACAGAGTGAAAAATAAAAGAGCCTTTTCAGTGACTGCCTCTCCCCCTCACCCTCCCTTCCTCTGTATTAATAATAGTTCTTTCTTTCTTTGTCTCTCTTCTTTTGGGGGAAGGAGGAGTTAACTATCTGATATGTAAATCTGTTCTTACTGTGAAGATCCAAATGTTCAGAAACATACAACCTCCCCAAATTTGAAGAAATTCCCCTTCATCACCTCTTTCACTCTTACTTCTGCCTCTGGAGGTAACCACTCTTGGTAGAGCTTTTTCTCATCTCTGTCCTGTAATTTATATATATGTAACACACACACACACACACACACACACACACACACACACACTTAGACTTTTTAAAAATATATACATCTTTCAAATATTTTTATATCACAGAATTCAACTATATTTGCTATCTTGAAACTGCTTTTTTCGTACTTACCCATATGTTCCCAACATCCTTCCATGTCAGCACACATAGATCCATTAAATTATTTTTAATGGAAATATAGTAGTCTGTAATAACATATTCACTCCAACTTACTTATTTCCTATTGATAGACATTTAGGTTATTTTAAATGTTTCATTGTCATATAAATAAATAAATACATTTAACCTCTGCAGGCTGAATACCAAGTAACATTTTCGCTGTCATCCATATTGGCAGCTGTCCCCAGTACAGCCT
Organism: Acinonyx jubatus; assembly: GCF_027475565.1. Taxonomy (NCBI): domain Eukaryota; kingdom Metazoa; phylum Chordata; class Mammalia; order Carnivora; family Felidae; genus Acinonyx; species Acinonyx jubatus. The sequence continues at coordinate 80,435,684 of NC_069388.1, read as the reverse complement.
GGAGGAAGTCACCCCCTATGCTGTCAGGGAAGCACGGTCCTGGGTCTGGGCAAAGACCTCTACAAGACCCAAGGTCATTCAGATCCTCGCACCACCGCACCTAGAGCCATGCTGGTGGCTGCCGTCAAGGTCCAGTTCCTTGGGGGCCACATGAAAGGGCTGGAGCCCAGACAATCTAAGTGTCCCACAGTCAGAAATAGGAAAGGGCAAGATGCCTTAAGGAGGTTGCCTCCAACTGGGTTTGCCTCTTTGGAACACTGGCCAACGAATTATAAGTGATAGACAATTGGTACTTCTCCAGTATTTGAAGGTTTTAAATGTGAGCAAATGTAGATTTTAAGTATGAGTCATTGCCCAGGAGCCTACACACTACGAAACCAAAAAAGGAACATTACTTGAGTGAAATGCTGACATGACAGCAGATGGTAGAGCTGTGTGATCAGCATGTGCCTGCACGTCGCAGGTCTCCCATAAAGACCTGTTGAATGAATGGGGCTACGGGTGGAGGGAGGATGAGGCCATGAGAAGCCTTGAGTAAATAAAGATCTAGCCTGACCAAGAGGGCATTATGGGCACTAACATCTCAGGGTTCCCCCTCACCTCGGTTTCCTCGCCCCGAGAGTCCTGGGATCAGGGGACGACAGGCACAGGAGTTGTACTCAGAGTGATGTAGGTACTCCACATGCCAGGAGATGGCCGGGGCTCCTGGACGTAGCAGAGGTAGCCCAGGCTATTGGAGTTCTCCAGAATGCCAAGGATCATTAACATATTAAGAAAGCCATAAAGATGCGCCCAAAAAACCCCAGAGTACCAGTAGGAAGATGGCACACTTGAAAGGGTTTAACTAAAGAGACTTGAGTGAAGGGATCATTGATTGAAGTAGGTGAGGGTAAAAGAACCACGAAAGGTGATGAGGTACCCAGGGATTAACAACTGTGGGAAGCCAGTATTTGCCCTCAGCCTGAAGGAGGTGAGGGGAGGAAATGGTTTTACTGGAGCCGCCCTGCAGTAGAAGGGCAACCTCATGGGAACTATGGCCACAGAGGACCTCAGCCACTGTCAGGACCTCAGTCAATTAGTAGGAGGAAGGGGGTAATAAATATCTAAACACCCCTCTCTCTCCATCCCCAGATCCTCTGTAGACTGCACTGAATCCAAATGGCCAAACCTTCCTGGAAGCAGAGCGGGGCACAGAGGTTGGGAAATGGATCTGGGCAGGGGCTGAGGGTGAAGCAAACAGAAGAGATTCAACATGTCCAGTAAGTTTGGGTTTTCAGAGGCAGGAGCGAAAGGCAGGAGCCTGAGCTCAGGCGGGATCTGGCTAAGTCATCCTAAGCGAGTCCCATGAACCTGTGCCTACACGGCCAGCTCCCTTATGCCCGCTGGTTTGCATGGACTGACCTTGGCAAAGGAGCCAAACAAATCTCCAGGATCCAGGCACCAAAACCATCTCCAGGGATGGTTGACCACTTGCAATTCCATCTAGAAAAGTGAAAAAGTGCAGGTTACCTAAGAAGGTCTGGATTAATACCACTGGCACTTTCCTGCAAAGGGGTGAGGGTGATTTGGCAAAGTACCAAGGACCCAGAAACACGGTTGTAAAGAAATCAAAACCTCTGAATATAAACTTGGCCTTACTCTTTTGAAGTAGGGGCCCACGTTATTCTGACCATTGCAAATGATAGAGAGGGGTTTTGAGGTCATTAAAGAGAGAAGGAGGCCTTGCTTCTCCCCAAGATGAAAAGTTTGCCAAGCAGAGAGATGAAGCATGCCACCAACTCCAGGAAGACATTTTCTCAGGGAAATGGGGGGGGGCAAAATTTTATACATAACCCATCAAAGAGGATGGAATGATTGAGTATATCAAAGACTTATTATCAGCTAGCACACCAGCAATTCTCAAACTCACGCACTATCATGTCCATTCTTCATTGGTTGCCACCGAATTTTGATTAATACGTATGATTTGAGGTACCTGGGTGGCTCAGTTAGTTAAGCGTCCAACTGCAGCTCAGGTCATGATCTCACAGTTCGTGAGTTCAAGCCCCGCATCGGGCTCTGTGCTGACAGCTCAGAGCCTGGAGCCTGCTTTGGATTCTGTGTTTCCCTCTCTATCTCTCTGTCTCTCTACCCCTCCCCCCACTTGTGTTTTCTCTCTCAAAAATAAATAAATAAAACTTAAAAAATATGCGTACAATTCGTTTTTGCTAACATTTAGGATGTATCTTACTAAAGTGCTATCTGGAAGATAAAACATTTTGTCACAGAAACTTTCCAGTGTCGTGCTGAGTGCAATTCATTACAAGTAAGAGGAGTAAGGCATGACATAATAACAATGTAGCACCAAATGAAATTTGTGGATTTACTCAACCATGGGAGAACAACACAGGCCAGAATAACATAGTGGATAAAGGTTCAGGCTCTGGAGCCAGACTCCCTGGGTTCAAATTGTGGCTCTTACTAGTTCTGAGATCATAGGTGAATTTCCTCAGGTACAAAATAGGGGTAACACTACTCCCAGGTGCAGGATCCTGGAGGAGGCTCCCTAGCTCTTTGCAAGTCAGTCAGAGGCCCCCAAACACCATCATTCTCTCACAGACAGTCTGGCCGGTACCCAGGGTAATCATTTTCTTTCTCTCTCCTTGCTCCAAGGATCCCAGGGTTGAGGGACCTGAGAGAACCTGTCAGATTATGAGCCACTAGCCCAAGGGGGTACTGTTGCTTCCTGGAGGAGGCTCCCTAGCTCTTTGCAAGGATCCACCCCTGGAAAACCATCCTGCACTAGGTCTATGGTAGCCTCAGAGGCTTTTAAGCCAACCGCCAGCTGGGAAAAAATTTCAGGTAAGTACAAGTTTAGCAGATGAAATAACAGTAATAAGAGCCTATTGTGTATTGAATGTTTACTATGTATCAACGTAGCTCAAACACTTTACATTCTTACAGGAGGCTTCTCAGGTGGATACTCTTATTATCCCCATTTTACTAATGAGGAAACTGAGGCTTAAAGTGGTCAAGTGCTTCCTAAGTGGATAGAGTAGGAGTCTGACAACTGAGCTCATGCTGTCAACACTATTTATCCAGGTTTCCCAGAAACTCCTCAGGCTCTTTGGGTTTCCCCAGCTCTCCTCTTCCCATTCCGAAGCAGCCAAGCACATCTTGGTGGCTGGGGACTGAAGAGTATTTAAACAGGAGATCGCGTACGTCTGCTGCTGTGCTTGGCACATGGCAGGCACTTAACACGTGCAAGACTCTCACCAGCCCCTGCTGCTTGTCAACACCAGGGCTTCACTCTGGGTAACAGCTGAGATCCCATCCTTCACACATGTCTCTCTTCAACTGAACTCGTGGCTGTTGGTAAGAGGTGGGTGAAATAAATATTCACTTATCTTTTCATCCAACGATACTGACAGAACACTCACCCTGTGCCAGGCTCAGTACCAGACGCTGGAGCTAAAGACACGAACAAGACCCCTATCTTCTTGGAGCTGATGCCCTGGTCAGGGTGTGAGACTAACAAATGGTTCATTTTCATAGAGAATGATGGGGGTCAGCACCTGGGTTTGGGGGGTACAGGATAGAGCAGAGTCATCCAAGAAGGCTTCCTGGAGGCAGTGTGTGAGCTGAACTCTGATGGGGAAGTGAGGAAGAGGAGGAAATTCCAGGTAGAGGGAACAGCATGTGCAAGCGCAGTGATGAAATAAATAAGAATAAACAAGAAGGAAAAAGAATAAATAACAAGGAATAAATAAGAAGAATAAATAAGAAGAATAAACAACAAGGAAAAAAAAAAAAGCAACCATGAATGGCTAGACCAGTGGTTGTCAGCAGAGATGATTTTGCCCCCAGGGGACATTTGGCAACATCTGGAAACCTTTCTTTTTCTTTTTCTCCTTTCCTTTTTTTTTTTTTTTTTTCTTATCGTAACTGTGTATGTGTGTACTTCTGCTATTGGTATCTAATGGGTAGAGGCCAGGAATGCTGCTAACCATCTTACAAGGCAGGACAGCCCTCACAAAGAATAATATCTGGCAAATGTCAATAGTGCCAAGATTGAGAAACTCTGTACTAGATCAACAAATAAAAAAGCAGATTACAGCACTTGGTTGATTAGAAACTTCACAGTACTAGTGCATGAATAGACGGAGAGATCAGTGGAACAGTTTGGGAAGAATATAAATATGTATAGTATATGATAAAGGCAGCATCCCATATGCTATGACCTATATGCCATATGACTGTATGATAAATGGTGTTGATATTCCTGGACAGCCAGCCTGAAAAAGAATTAAGTTAGAGCCGTACCTCACACCATCTACTAGAATAAACTCCAACGTGTCAAACATTTACATGTAAACAAACAAAAAAACGTAGAAGTATCAAGAGAAAATGTGGGAGAATTCTTTTACAACCTTAGAGTGGGAAAATCCTTCCTAATTAAGACTCAAAACCCACAAGCTATAAAATAACAAACTGATACATTTAGCAAATAAAAGTAAAAAGCAATGTTTACAGCGTATGCATACCAAACAAACAAAGGAAACTTACATAAGCAAAGCGAAAAGCAAAGTGAAAACCAAACGAAAACCTGGAAAGAATGTGCGCAGTGCTGCAAAGGGCATATCCCCTTAAATTATAAAGATATGTAAACAAACCTCTAAAGAAAAGACCAATGAAAATGTGAGCAAAGGATATGAAAAGATAACTCACAGGAAAAAAAGAAATACAAACGGCTGTTAAACATATGCAAAGATATGCAACCTCTGTCATGGGGGGTGCACCCTCGGGCACCTGCTTGGCTCAGTTGGTTGAGCATCAGACTCTTGATGCTCAGGTCATGATCCCAGAGTTGTGGGATCCAGCCCTGTGTCAGACTCCATGCTGAGCGTGGAGCCTGCTTGGGATTCTCTCCTTCTCTCCCTCCGCCCCTCTCCCCAACTTATGCTCTCTTTCTCTAAAAAAAAGAAAGAAAGGAAGGAAGGAAGAAAGAAAAAAGAAAGGGAGAAAACTGCACATTAACAGTGCTGAGATGCCTTTTTTGGTTTTTATTAAACCCATTAGACTGGCAAAAACCTATGTGTGAAAATACACGGTTGGCTGTGAGGACAACATTGCCATACATTGCTGGTGGGAGTGTGAACTAGCACAGCCCCTGGAAGGGCAATTTAGCACAATTTACCGGAATAAGTGCATATGTCTTCTGACAAAGAAATCCCACTTTTCAGAGCTTTCCCTACAGGTAGATATATTTGCATGCATATGAAGTCACATGCAGACAATTATAAATCACAGCAAAAAATTTGAAATGATTTACATGCTCATAATAGAGAACCAGTTAAATAAATTAAGGGTCTACAAAAGGGCCTAAGTGGCTCTCGGACTGCTTTTGCAGGGCCTGCACCCAAGAACAGCTTTATTTTTAAATGGTTCAAAAAGCCGAAAGCAGGGGCGCCTGGGTGGCTCAGTCGGTTGGGCGTCCGACTTCGGCTCAGGTCATGATCTCACGGTTCGTGGGTTTGAGCCCCACGTCAGGCTCTGTGCTGACAGCTCAGAGCCTGGAGCCTGTTTCAGATTCTGTGTCTCCCTCTCTCTCTGACCCTCCCCCGGTCATGCTCTCTCTCTGTCTCAAAAATAAATAAACATTAAAAAAAAATTAAAAAAAAAAAAGCCGAAAGCAGAATTATTTTTTGTGACTCTTGAACACCACATAAAATTCTAATATCAGTGTTCTTTTGCTCTCCAAGAACTGAGTAGTATCCACAGAGACTGGACGGCCCACACAAGGTGGAAATGTTACTGTGTGGAATCTCCATGCAATCGAATACTGCAGAGATACAAAGACAATGGAGTATTGTTTTGGTCAAGTATTCCTATGGAGAGGTTGCTAGGATATTATTGTTGAATTTTTAAAAAGCAGATGTAGAAAGTGTGAATTGCCCGTTATCATTTGGGTAGAAAAGGAGAGGATGTAGTTGTATTTTATTGAATATGCAGAAAAACTATCTGATTGGAAATACAAGAAACGATTCAATAGTGCTTACCTGTGGGGGAGTGTGTGTGTGTGTGTGTGTGTGTGTGTGTGTGAACGTGTTGTCTAGTCAAAAAAGTAAATTAAAAATTATTTTAAAAACTACACTGCGCTAAAACACACCACTGTAAGTGGTCGGGCTTGGCTGGAACAGAGCTTGTGAGTGGCATCCGGAAGGCAGTGAGTCTGGAGACGTCTGTAAGGCCCGATGGAGTTTACGTTTTTGCAAACCTGGAGGAGAATGAGGAGCAACAGGATGTCTGTGCTCTTAAAAATACTATTCTGGAAACCAGAAAAGAGTGGGTGGAAGAAGCTTGGGCAGGTAGAGACAGAAGGGGTTGGAGAGTGGGGATCAGTGGTTGCCTCTGGGACAGGATCTGGGAGGCTAGAAGCAAGAGTGGAAGGGAGGCTTACCTATTGCTATGCATCCTTTTGTTGGATTTATGTGTGTTTTCACTTCCATTATTTCCTATAAAAGTACTACCATTTATTTTTAAAAGAAAAGACTTTCAGGGAAGGTGTGAGGAGGGCCTGAACTGTGGTAGTGGTTGGGGGGTGGGAGAAAGGACGTAAGTCAGGAGCCAGGTTTCCAGGACTCGGTGGCTCGGTGGAAGTGGGGGTGGTAGGCCTAGTACTTGGCTGCCACACCTGAGGGCCTGGGGAACAGAAGCGTGTGGGGAGGAAGACTGGAGTGTGAAAGATTCGCCTGCCCCTGGGTGACTTCTGACTTCCTGGGCCACAACACAAACCTCAGGTAGGCATAAACCATCACCTGGAAGCTCTGGGCCTTCAATTCCACTTTGACCCCAGCAAGACATCTCCAGCCCGGATGTGACCTACGGGAAAGCCCCTTCTTATGAAGATGATAAGATCCAGCCAAAGCCAGCAGGAGTGCTGACCCGGTCCCTTCCTCCCACCTCCTCCCAGTGCCTCCCTGACCCTCCCTCCTCATTGCTCCAAAGGGAAGTTCCACATAACCGAGCTCTGATATTGGGTTTCTGGACTCTTGCTAGGACTTCTCTGTGAGTACTTTACTTTCTATTTGTATATACCGTCCTTGCCCCAATGACATTGCACCATAAGCTCTTTGAGGCAAAGACTAAAGGTCTTTGTGACCTCGCAGAGGCACACCATTTCTTTTCTATATGGTAGGTGAGCACGAATGTTCTGATTGGCTGATGGATGGGGACTGCCCCATCATCTCAACAGCCCTGCCAATGCACCTGCCCTCTGACTCTGCAGAGCCCAGCTTCCCAGCGCAGGAAACTCTCCCAGGGCCAAGAGGTCAACTGTCTGCTCAGGCATTCATCTCTCTTCAGTGGTTCTCCACATTCAGCCCTTCTCTGCCCAGATAGTATCAGCCAAACGGAAACTCATCAGCCAAAGGCTGTATTTAAGCAAGTGTTCTGTTTGGACATCAAAGGAAACATAACAGTGAAAATGATAATAAACAATAATGATCATCATCATTTCCAAGAGACAACATCAGTGCCTACAGTTCCAATGAGGCTCTGGAGTGTCAGTCGCTTTATCTGCAAACCCAAAATGCACCTCACCTGCCTCTTCAGGTATAAAGAGAGCTCATAATGCTTAGAAAACTGGAAATCACTTTATAACTGCCACTTACCATTATTGTTCATAAGAGCTTTGGGATTGCAGCCATAAAAATTCCAATATGCTCTCAATATAAATGAGAGTTTATGCTCAGTACAATGGAATTAAACAGGTATTTAATGACAACCTCAGCCCAGATGTCTGGACAGAAAATAAACCACAGCTCAGCTCCTCTAGGCCACTGAGGCCTCAGGGAGTAGGGCCTGGAGTCAGGGTGAAAGTCGTTGGCTCTGCCCCTGGGGAAAGAGCAGAGGGGTGGCAGCTCTCACGAAGGAGCCTCAGGGATCTGCCTCTCCTCCACTCCCTTCTCCAAAGGGAGAAAACTCTTTTCTTTCCCACTTCTCTGGGCGGAGGGGAAGTTGAAAAGGGGTTACTTATTCCTAATGTTATTTATAGCTGAGCCAAAGACTGCTAGGTCTCCAGCATCAGGTCTGGGAACTGCCTTCTGCAGCCACACTGGGAGAGGGTCCCAGTTAGCAGCAAAGCCAGGGTCCATCTCCTGGTGGCGCTTTATGTTCGTAGTATAAACTGAAATAGCCCCCGGGTCTCTGGGAAGGAGAGGACCTCACTGCAGAAACATTTTGTCCGGAACGTGTGCGGTGTTAGAACTGCCTGGATAACGTGGGGTCCGGCGCCCTCTAGTGTTTGCTGCGGGGCGTGGAGGGCATCCTGCTCTTTTGATGAGGTTTTTGGGGGAAACTTTCTCTAAACAGGAGAGGGACTGAAATCAGGAAACACGTTCCCTGCGCACAGGGCTGTCCTCCTGCCCACGATGAGGGACTAGGGTTTCGGTAGGAGAAGCTGAAAAGCTACAATCCTAATGCGTCACAGTCGGGGGCGTTGAGTGAGGGCATGGGGGAGTCTTTCTGTTGGAAGGAAGCTGGGGTGACTCACAAGTAATATTTAGAGTCTTAGTCCCAAAAGATTGGCTTGGTTTTGTCTGCTTGAATATTTTTGCTCACACTAAGAAAAAAAACCACAAAAAACACTGGTGCTATTTTATGACTTTTATGCTTTTCAAACTAGTGTCTTAGCGCTTGCCCAGAGCTAGCATATGGACTATTTACAAAAGTGCTTGCAAGCTGTTTCATCACTGCATCCACTCCTGCTCCTTGCTATTGCCTTTGTGGACCAAGCAGTCCCCTTTTCTTATTGTCCTGTGTCCTAACTGCCTCAAACCCTCTGCTAATCAAAGTCACCATTCGCTAGTTGCTTTACACAGTTCATTTAAAATTCAGAGCAGCCCAGGGGCACCTGGATGGCTCAGACAGTTGAGTGTCTGACTCTTGATCTCAGCTTAGGTCAAGATCTCACAGTTCGTGGGTTTGAGCCCCGCGTCGGGCTCTGTGCTGACAGCATGGAGCCTGCTTGAGATTCTTTCTCCCTCTCTCTCTGCCCCTACCCCACTTGTGCTCTCACTCCCTCACTCTTCTGTCTCTCTCAAAAATAGATAAATAAACATTAAAAAAAAATTCAGAGCAGGCCACAGAGTGGATATTGGTATTCTCATTTTATACACGAGAAAACGGATTCATGGGGAGGTTCAGTGACATTTCGAGTGTTCCATCTGGGGGTACCCCACATTGCAGAGGAAGCTATATTATCCAGGAGGTCCTGGAGAAGATAAACATGCCTCTAGCTCAGAGGACACTTCCTACTCATGGACCAGTCCCTGTGACCCCAAGCCTTGGCCGGCCTGTTGGTGTAAACACCCTCCTTCCTCACAGCATCTGTCCTGCTCTCCCCACCCCAACACAAACACTTCCGCAGCCAATACTCCTCCACACTTGGAAACCACCCCAGAAGAATAATGAGAGCAAAGAGCAGGGATTTGGCAAATGTTCAGAATGCCAGGAGAATCATGGATTTGTCTCTCTCTGGGCTTTGGCCTCATCCAGTGGAAAACTGGGAAAATTCCCTGCTGGCTACTCCCTTCCCTTCCCTTCCCTTCCCTTCCCTTCCCTTCCCTTCCCTTCCCTTCCCTCTTGACCCCCTCCACCATTCTCCACCAAGTAGACATACCTCCAGAGCAAGGTTAAGTCAGGCCACTCTCTGGATTCCTCTGAAACAAAACTGTTGCTTAAATATACAGATTTAGAAATGAAGCTTAAATGGGGTAACACGCCGCAGTGGAATGCAGACCCCAAGCTCCACAAACAGAGTACACGTTCAAGGCTACTGGCAGCCCATGGGAAGTAGGTAATGGAAGGAGAACAGGATTAAGAGACCTGAATTTAAATCCTAGCTGAGTGACTTTGGGCAAGTCACTTAACCTCTCTGAGCTTCAGTCTCCTCATTTGCAGAATGAGCCCATTCTTCTCTGCGAGGCAATGGATGAGCACGTGCTTTGTAAAACCCTGCAGGGTAGAACGCACCACAGGAGGAGGGAAGAGCAGGCATTCGCAGGATTTAGGTAGGAGATTTTATTATTCACTTTCCCCTTTTCCTACCTTCCCCACTTAAAAAAAAAAAATGTCTGTTTCCTTCTACAAAATGGATATTCACTCACACACAGACACACATCCCCCCATGGTCCCTATGGGCTCCTCACTGTTTTAGAACTAAATGACCTTGGGAAAAAGCTTTTCCAATAAAGACCCAGGAGTCCCTGGGTCTTTCTTCAGGGGAGACGGGAAAAGCAGAACCCAGGAGGACCTGTGGCAGCATCCATTATTTGCAAGAGGGAGGCCTCAGAAGGCTATTTTCTCTGCTGCCCGCTAATAAAGATGGACGTGTGTGGCTGGTGCAGAGGGGAATCATCCACGACAAGCCAGAAGAGCCAGTGCATTCAAGGGGAGAGGGATACAACCGTCATAAGGAGCTGTTAGGGAGATGGAGGTTGAGTCTGGCGTTCTCTCCCTGGTGGCAAAGCCAGTTTGAAAACCTCTTGATTTCTTCACGGGCTCTATTTCTCATTTAAGATGCCTCCACCCGTTTGGCCAACTCTGTGCCTCTCCACCAGGGAGGAAATAGCTTCCTAAGAGAGGCTCAGGAGGAACAAAGGCCTCATTAGGATCAATCACTTATTCTGAGTGCCCATTCCCGAGAATCTCTATTGATGATCTCGGGTACAAATGAAGTGGTAATTAAGGATATAATGCAAATGATCTTCAGCTTAGTAACTCCCCTTGTAATTGAAATTTACTAAATTAAGTCTGAGGTTTTTGAAACTAGGTCTTAAAAAAAAAAATTCCCCAATTATCATTACCCCCCTCGCCTCCCTCCCACCCACCCCTCCATAATGTAATTAGTTTAAAATAAGATCCATGGTATGATGACGGTGTGCTGCCTACGGATATGTTAAAGCGGCGCTTGCTCTCTGAAATGCTGGTCTCCTACACGCACTCCCCGGGGAGCGAATGGGGCGAGGAGTCTTGCATCAGTCAGGCTCTGCTGTTGTCTAACATGGGACAGGGACACTGGACACAGGGCTGGTGGCACAGGCAATGCTACACAGGGAAAGATTCCCTGGTTTCTCTCTTCTGTTCCCTTCCTCTGCATTTCAGAGGGAGAAGTAAACAATTGTTCTGTGGGGGTAGGAGAGGAATTGGAATCTCTGGGATCCTGACAAGGCTCAGACAGTGGGAGACAGAAGGGTTAGGGGGCATCAGAAACCCATCTCTGTGTTCTTAAAGGTCAGGGAGCCAGAGTCAAACTAGAACAACACTGGGACTCCTCCGAATCCTGTTCTCTGCCACTTGATGCAACCATCACCAGCCTGAACTCATTTCTCCTGACCAGGTCCAGCAGGGGGCCAGGCCCACTAACCTCAGCCTGCCGGAAGGAACCCCCCCAGAAGCCAGGTGGTCAGAGACCGGGAACCCAGGAGGTGGTCCAGCGTCCCCATCCCATCCCCAGTTTGGTCCCTGGCCAAACCAGAAAGAGGGCTGAAGGTTGTCCTGAGGACATCTGGCCTTCCACAAGAGCACCTCGGCCGGTTTCACTTAATTCAGATGAAAAGATCTGTTTGTCTTTGAAATCATGCTCTAATTTCCTTGAGCAACGGCAGGACTGGTGTGCGAGATCAGGGGAGAAGCTGCCACAACCCCTCTTTCCTCTTCTCCCCTCCACCCCACCCTCCTGGCCCGCAGCCTTTGCAAACTGTGATGTACGCACAGAAACGCCTGGCGCTAACTGACCCTCACCCGGGGAAAGTCAAAGGCCGCACGGTCCATCTAAGAACTCGGAAAACAGCCGCTCTCAGCCCGGCAGCACAGACCTGAAAGAAAACGCCTTCTCCCCCTGACCCCACCCTTTCCATGTTGTGTGTGTGCCTGCTCTCCCTTCGTCAGTTCACATCACTCGTGTTGGAAACTTCAGGAAATGCCTAGCTAAACAACTTCTGATGGCAGAGACAAGTAGCAGAGTTGTATCTGGAGACCATGATAGGTGTACCTTCCATTAGTAAATCAGATTAAAAGGAAAAAAAAAAAGACAATAACAATCTTGTTTCCAGATAAGCTTGCACTTAAAACGCTGTTCTGAACTAATGTGGGTGTGTTTACTGTTCGATCCTGGTGCCCTGGGTGGGGCCTGGGACCTGGTAAGTGCTCAACTATTGGTTGAAGGAAGGAAGGAAGGAAGGGGGGTGAGGGAGGGAGGAAGGAATGGCTCTTGTTCAAAAACTTTCAGTAGCTTCTCAAAGGTACGGGAAAATGTCCTAACTCTAGAATCTGGTATATAGGATCCTGCAATCAGATGCCATGCCTGCTTTCAGAGGCTTTCTGCAGGCCTGCCTGCCCTCCACTAGTGATCGAAATCACCTGGAGAACTTGTTAACACACAGTCATCTGGGGCAGTCACTGCCAGAATTCCTGAATTAATAATAGGTCTGGGGCGGGGTGGAGAATTTGCCTTTCTAACAAGTTCCCAGGTGATATTGACTGCTGCCGGTTGAAAACCAGGCTTTGCCTGTTTCCACAAAGGGCATTGCTTACCCTGTACTCTACAGAGTCAAGGTCCAGCTCCAATGCTACCTTGCCAAAAAACTCAACATGCCAGCAAAACCGCACCTCCCCGCCCCCAGCCCTCATGCACCTCCGACTGGGGGCAGCTCCCTGTGGGTGCTTAGCTCTACCTCTCAGACCTTGTAGGTCTAAAGCTTCTGCTTACCTGGACCCACAGCTGCCTGATCTTCCATTGCACTCTTCCATGTTTTGGAATCCCACCCTGTAGGACCAGTGGAAACCCCACTCGGGTGGACATGGGACCATGTCTTCTACTCTATGCTCCCCAACTCAGCATTTACCCCCCCTCCCTCTCTGTGTGGAGCTCCTCAAAGGCAGGAGCTGGGCTGCTGTCTTTTCATGCACCTCGCAGGACCTTATCCAGTGCGGCCTTATGACCACAGTGAGCTGAAGATGAGCTGTTTGCCTGGTCACATTCAATTCCATTCACTGAGACCTTAATAGAAAACTTAAAGTACCTGGTGCTGCCCTGGGCCCTGGGGGGTTTGCCCTGGGATCAATGTCTATCTTCCAGTGCTCATCAGGCCCACTCCGCCTTCCTTGCAGCCACTAGCCTGGGTCGTGGCTGACCTACACAGACAGCTGGACGTCCTTCCTCGACTACACGACTGGAAAGTTCCTATCACTTGGAACATAGTTCCAAGTTTTCAACGTGGTGTCTTTGAGACTCGGAAGGGAAGTGTGACTTTCGGTGGTAAGCCACATGATGTAGCTCATCCTGGACACGTGAGAGGCAGATAAAAGGAAATGTTCTGCAGCCTGTTTAAATGTCGGTGACTAAGACACGGGGAATGCACTGAGAATATCCTCACTTCTCAGCTGTGGGCACCTGAAAGGGCAGTGCCCCACGCCACCGGCCTGTCATGTGACAGCTCCAGCTTCAGGTCCTCTCATCCTTGTGATTCCGGGCGTAAGTTACAGAAGCTCAACTCAGACTGCTTAAGCAAAAAGGGAACTTTGTGCTCACCTTTGCAGCGTGGCTCAGGGCAGCTCGTGGACCTGAAGAAGGAGCTCTAGGAACCCGGATGGAGAGACTGACGCTGGTCCCATAAGTGTCCCAGGACCCTCTCTTTGTCCGCCTGGCTCTCCTTTCTGCTCAGCTTCGCGTGTGGGCCCAAACCTCCTGCTGCAGGCGAGAGACAGGGTACTATGATCAGGCCAGTCTCCGTAACCACCAAGGCCATGTGGAATGGGAGGGAGACTGTTCCCTGAAGGAGATATAGGTGCCAGGCAGACCCAAACGAGACATCTGCTACAAACGGCTAGTAAATGTCAAGTCTTTATCATGTGCCAGGCGTCGTGCTAAGTGTTTTACATACATGAGCTCATTTGGTCCGTAAGCTGACTGTATGATGCAAGTCCAATATAAGATATTTGCCTGTCTTATAAATGAAAAGGCGTGACACAAATTATACTTAGGTCCTTTCTTCCCACTTCAGTGCTGGGTTTGGGGCACTCAGAAAATATTATTTGGATGCCAGAATACATTTTCTTTGGAAGTAAACATATGGCTTAGGAAGAAGGCCTGCAAACCATCAGTTAGCTCTGGTTGTCTCCCATATCAGTAACTATGAGGCTAAGATCATAAACGTTGTGTAGCCTCTTATAAATGTTGTTTTATGTTTCCAGTTGTTAATTTGGAATAATTAAGTTCTCTCTAGGAAGGTACCATCTCCCTGTGTGTCCACAGTGAAGGGAGCTAAGTCTCCTCAGGGGCTTCCTTCCCTGTTCCATTCAGCCAAGAATACACGTAGCTTTGGGATAGCATTTAAAAGGATAGACAATCCAATTAAGTCAGGATAAGTCATGGGGTTCTCCTTCCAGCCAGAGGATATCTGCCATCTGGAGATGTTTTCATGGGTCCTGGAGCTCCACCCAGAGAAGGACTCCCCGTCTCTGGCTTTATTTCTATGGCCAGCTCTTGCCTGTGTTTCCTCTAAGAAGAAACAGCTTTAAAAAACTTGCTCCCAACTTTGCCACTAAGAGAAAATGGATCATAACAGACCCTGATCACCCCCTGACTCAGTGGTCTCATGTCACCCCAGGGGTGTGGCTCCAGGCCTAAGGGAAGCCCCTCCAATGTTCCCCACAGACTGCACTTCATGCAGTCACAGACTCTACCTCCTCTGCTTACCATTATATCCCAACTCCCAGCATGGTGGGCAACACACGGTAGGTCTCCAATAAATGTATTTTGAATAAATGAATAATAATCTATTCTCAAGTGATGCCTCAGGTAACTACTGAAATCAGTTGGTGACGATGAGCCAGGGCCACTCTGCTGGGCACTGTAGTTATAAGCAGCAGAGACCATCATTTTTTAGGCCCCGAATAATGACCCAAGTTTGTCACAAACACCTACAATTTTTCTCCTTGCTCAGTCCTGAAGGTCCTACGTCTGGTTGTTATCGGTGTAAATCCAAACACTGTAAGAAAATGTTGTCATAATCCTTCTGTAATATTCCACAATGCATTCGTTCACTATAAGAGTTCTGACTAGAGACATCATATCTGAGGCAAAGAACATTCAACCGAAGTCAGGCAACCAGAGTTCACCAGCTCAATAGCCACTCGCAGAAGCCGGTCGTTCCTGAACACTTACTGTGTGTCTGGCACTTTGATGTATGATCTCATTTAATCTTCAAGAAAATCCTACGTAGATGGTGCTGTCACCATCTCCATTTCACTTATGAGGAAAGTAGGGTTTCTAGAGCATATGTCCCTCCTTCAGTGCCACATAGCCACGTGACAGCTAGTTACCTTAAAGCTCAAACCCATCTGTCTGACTTCAGTGCCAGTGCCCTGCTGCACTGTAAGTTACTTGACCTCCCAAGGCTCAGTTTTGTCTTCCTTCAAATGGTGATAAAAATCATCTCTTGGGGTGAACATTGCTATGTTGATGCATCCCAGAAACTGTAAAGCACCACTCACCCTTTAAATTAGCATTGCTATCGCTCCAATTCAAAGCAGAGTATTAGAAGCCAGCACTAGGCCGATAGATGCTTCCCCCCACCTCCCTTCGTCATCTTGCCAATGCTTCAGCCATCAGCAAACTTTCCCGAACACCTAATTTGTGCCACTCTCACGGAAATGAATAAGAGAGGGTCCTTGCCCTGGAGAGGTTCACAATCTTATGAGCATTTCCATGACTTAATGAGGCTCAAGGTTGGGTCTACACTTAGCCCAAGAGTCACCCTTGCCTGATGGTATCTTGTTCCTCTGGAAGTTCTTCTGTGAAGTTTGATCCTGATGGTCAGACCTGTGGGACGAGAGGTTAAGAAGTCAGGCAGGAAGTGGAAATAAAGACCACCCCAGCTTTGAGAGGCACACTCCAGGGAGGAAGGAAACTCTCCACTCTTGCAAAGGATGATCAAACAGAGTGGTTAATGGGCTCAAATAGCCCTTTACTTTCCTGGCCACATGACCTCTGGTAAATTACATAACCTGTATTTAAGGCTCAATTTTGTCACCTCCCTTCCTTAAAGGTGGGGGGGGGTAGGGATGATTTTTGATAACATGTGTAAAGAGTTGAGTTCAGGTCGTGGCACATAGCAAACATTAGCTCATGTACAGTCAAAGGTGGCAGGAGAGTCAATACTGGTCACAGTGTGAGGGGCACATGAGCAAATGTGAGGGGAAATGGTAGCCAGTGCCTGGAAGTAGGGAAGGAGGACAAGAGGAGCACCCACCCCACATCCCCCCCCCACCTCAGTGAATTAGAGGGGGCATTTGGAACCAAAGCCTCACTTATCCAAGTTAGCCAAGATTTAAAAGGACCAAAATACCAAATAATAAAAACTGAGTGCTTTTCCCAACACTGAAAACTATGTTTGCATGTAAAGGATATCAGCTTTTCGTTATGCTTTCAAATTCATCATCTCGTTAGATCCTCAAAACAACCCCATGAAGCATGCAAGAAGAAAATGCTCATGCCCTTTTTACAGATGGTGAAATTGAGACTCTGACGAAGTCTCTTGAGGTGAAGCCATTTGATTAAGGTCACACCCTTAGGAGTAGCGAAACGGAAATAGCACCTAGTGCTTGGTTCAGGGCTCAACATCATCTTTCCAGGGAAATCTTTGTGGAGAAAACGGAAAAAATACAGACGCCCATCTGGGTTACCTGGAGAAGCCTTAAAACTTCTAATTCTTGGGCACTCCTGAGACCTTGTAAGTAAGAATCGACGGGTGCAGGGTCGATTCCCAGGAAGCTCCCCTGGGGGGAGCCGAGGCAGTTAGGCTGGCATGGTGAACCGGCTTCTGGAAGCCAGTAGCAGAGACAGTAATGCTTGGCTTGTGGTTGGAAAAGGGTTTGAAGGCACGTGCCAGCCAGGACAAATGCCACAGCCCACCAGCTGGGGCTCCACCCATCAACCACACTGCCACTCCGCTTCCCCTACCTAACCCACCCTCCAACTGCAACCAGCCAGAGCTTGCTGCCACCCAACCTCATGTGGTCACAAGCCCACTTCGATCTTCCTGAACTTTCCCAGGCCATTAGCCTGGCCAACAGCATTATCTGCCATTCCCTGTTCCCTAGCCCCACATGCCTTCTTCAGAACTGCAGAGATTCTCTCTTACCACAGGGCTTTTGCACCTGTCCCTGCTGCCATCTGATGCCCGTGGCTCCCCATCCCACTGCCCCACCCCTTCCTCCACTGCCTCCTTCTGATCTCAGCATTATTTCTTCAGGGAAGTCTTTCTCAACTCCCAGTCGAGGGCAGAGTCCCTTTTTATATCTTCTCTTTCTTCGGTGGTCCTCATCACTGACTGTAATTGTGCACTGAAGGGTGTGGTTATTTTATTTAGGTCTATCTTCCCTCCACACCAGCACTGGGCTTCTGGAGACCGGGGGCCATGTCTCCATGTCTGCCCTGCTCATCAATATCTCCTCAGTACTTCGCGCTCCGTGAACATGTGTGGGATGATGTTGTAGGATATGTGTGACAGGAAAGGCCAGGAGCCTGCTGCCCCCATTCTAGATTCCCGGGAGGCAAGATGTTTTAAAAAGGCCAGTTTGAGGAAGCCATTTGAACATCAGTGCCCCTGTCAAAGTGCAAAGTCACTAGGTTTTATGGCCAAGTAACATGCACAGCTGACACTCTCTCTCAACTTTGTGCTGCTCATAACCCCGCCCCGACCGTGAGGGACCTCGCAGTCTTCTTGATCTCTGTTTTGTTTGAATTTTTATAAGGGGAATTATTTTTATAATCTGTAAAGGCCATAAAGAGAATATTTGAAGTCTGTAAGAACTGGGTAAGACTCTAAGGTGACATTAATTCTATCTCTAAAAATCATAATTTGGAAGGAAGTAGAATGTATTTAACATATGTTTTTTTATGGAAAGTATTTAAGGAAGCACTAGAAATTTAATTGAAGTTTTTCTGGGTATTCTGAAGTTAAGAAAAAGAGGTAATGTTATGATTCACATGTCCTCATTACCTTCACACACCTGATGACAGCAGTCAGGGTCGAAGGACCCTGTGGGTCCCACAGGACCAGCCAAGACGGTCTTTGGTTTCATTCAGGATGGAAATGTGAGCCAGCAGAAGGGGAAAGCAGAATTTATTGAAGATATATATAGATACAGATATAGATAGATATAGATATAGATAGATAGAGATAGAGATAGAGATAGAGGTAGAGATAGAGATAGAGATAGAGATAGAGATAGAGGAGATAACAGAGTGTCCCAGAGACTCAGAAAGGAAAGGAGGGAGTGGGGCACTCCTTTGCCTGGGATGTGGGGTTTTTATTGGCGATTGTGGTCTGGTGCACGTGTCCTCTCAGGCATCCAGGAACTGGTCAGAACAAGGACAGGGTCCTGGTGTCCTTCATAAGTCATCCCTTCCCTGAAGCCAGGGGTCTTGGTGTTGAGATATCTAGAACCAGTGGTCTGGATATCTAGCCAGGGGTCTGTCTGCCTGGCTAATTCCTTAGATATCATCTATTGTGCCAGAATCCTCAAAAGATATCATTACCTCTTTGTCCCTTACAAGGAGGACAGAAGCTGTTCTCATTACAAGGCATGCGTAGAGTGGGGCAGGAGTACTGGGTCCTGGCAAGAGTAGAAGCCAGAAAAGGAGCAAAGGAAAAAAATCAGCTTTTTTCCCGTGGGATCCTTTCAGTTTCCATGTCACCACAATGTGTTGTTAACTTTAAGGGGCCCAGCAGGGAATTTGTGAGGTGGACCACGAAGACACAAGTAAATTCTCAGAGAAAGGCAACTGCCTGCTGGTCTGATTGATGGCGCCTCCTGGGATAAGTAAATGGAGCCCAAATAGGAGGCTGGTCCTATGTGGTACCAGCTCTCTACCCCTCACCACTTCCTTCCCCGACTCCTGCTTCACCCTGGCCCCCCAGTACGGAAAGGAAGGCCAGTGATGGCGTAGGATTATTTGGCTTTTCACAGCACTGATGGCTTTTTAAAACCCAAAGACTTAGTGTGTATTTTGGTTTGGCTACTTCAGAGAACTGGTGTCTGAAATGACGGCACTAAGATTTCACTTACCTGAGACTGTGCCTCCCCTCCCCCTGCCAGCACCCTAGATTCTGGCTCACTTCTGGTTTCTCACTGGTGACAATCTCTTTGATTGCTTGGTTATTAGAAAAAGCATCAGAGAGCCGTTAAAGGATCTGTGCTTTCGGTTGGGCAGGAATAGAGCATTCACTAATAGCATAGGACTCACCGGTCCCAACTCAGTCAGGTGATTCTCAGCTCCTTCAGGCTGGGTGAATCCTGCCACATTCAGGTGATTTTTCTCCCTTTCCTTCTGATGGCCCATATCCAAAGGGATCCTACCTGTGAACCAGTAATTTGAGTAGTTTTAAGTGTTGGGGTGGGAGTGGGAGATGGAAGGAAAAAGTTGTAAGCACAACAAATTTTTGGAGAATCAGAGAAAACAGTACTTCCTGGATTCAAATAGGTGGCCTGGGAGACTGGCACGCAGATAACAAGAAATGAGGTGGGTCAGTTTATTCTTGGTTATACAAACACGGGCCCAACCCTTATTCTGAAGTGTATGTATCTATCACTTGATAAACATTCTGTTGGATGGATGGGTGGATGGGTGGATGGGTGGGTGGAAAAATGGATCATGAAGCTCTCCTGTCAGTGTTCATTCATTGTGGCAGACACTGTCAGTGCCTTGCCTGTATTCTTTCTGTTCTCACTTCCACATTCAAAGGGCTGCTTATTTCACATACCTGCCACTCTGTCTCTGTGAGCCTTTATCTGGCCGGGGGAGCATATGAGGCCAGTGAGCCAGAAAAGAAGAGTTAATGTCCTGGAAGCAGACCTCAGTCATGGTGGATGGGGACTTGGTGGGTAACTAGCTCATGTGCATATCACTGTGGGTGTGTCTACACAGTGGGATTAACCCCTAGTTGCCCTCGGTGATAACTGGTAACACACACTTTAGTGCCTTTCTTTGCCCTTCCACTGTTTCCTGGGATCATCTTCCAAATGAACTATTTGCCCTTGAGTCCGTGTTTTAGGTCATGCTTCTGGAGAACCAAACTAAGACACCCATCTCACTGACTGCTCTGTACGTGTGACCAAACTGTCCCCAGGTGTCACTTTTAACCGTCTGTGTCCTAAAAACAAGAATAAACTGGTTGTAAGAAAAGCACTCTTGAACCACACCTCGCTAGAATAGTATTGCAGCCTGTCCGAGTGCAAAATCACTAGGTCTGATTGCCCAGTACTGTGCACGGCTGATGGTCCCGGCCTTGGTGATGTCAGTAACCTTCAGCCTGAGCCAGAGGGCCTCCCACAGCCTTCTTTGTCAATGTTTGGTTTGAGTTTTTATGTGGTGCATTATTTAACCCACACCTAATTGGAATAGTAATAAACTCATTCTTGATTAATTCCCTCTGGAAAATCTTATCTTATTAAGTACTTAACAGAAGTTCAGCTTCATTACGGAAGCTGATCGGATCCTGTTATTTAATGACCAAAAGGAGAACGAATGTCAGACACACAGACCCGTTTTTCTGGTCAACCTCCTTTGACAACACAGTTTTCCTAACTTGAAGGCAGTCACGTTTGTTAAAAGAACAGCCCTTTTAGCTTTTCTCTGATAATGAAGTATCTAAATTCACTACAGATCCTCAGAATACCTACAACAGTGTCTAGCAACACTTTAAAATAATGGTTTCTCCACCCTAAGTGTGCATTGGAATCAGCCGGGAGCATTTATTTCCAAGGACCCCTGGGTGAAACAGGGTGCTGTCGAAAAAGGCCACCAGATGCTGAATAGAAGCGAGGCAAGATTTTATTCATGGCTGGGCCAAACCTGATCTCCTGATCTTAAGGAGAAAAGTGAAGAGAATGGCCCCGAACAAAGGTAGTAGTGAGCTTGTATGGATTTTAGCAAGTCAGAGTAGGTAACCAATTACAATTTACAGCATTTCATGGCAGCCAATTATATTGTGACCCACAGACGTTAGGTTTGATGGGAACCTATCAATTTAAAGGTCTTTGTCCTAAGAGGGTTTAAAATGACCAATCATAGTTAGACACCTAAGACTTTTTACATGTTGGTCTTGCCGAGGCTAGATCTTGGTAGAAGGGGTGGGGGAGCTTTTTGCAACCTAAGTTATCTATTTAGCAAGCAGGCGAGGTTACAGAAGCAAGATAGGGCGGTTAGTAATTTCCAATAACCCTAATAGGGGACTACATAAGCCTTTTATCTCAATTATTCATGAAAGGCGAGTTTAAGCCAAACTTATATACGATAAGCTTTCTGATATCTGATAAGTTGCCCTATTTCACTGGGTCCCACTCCAGACCAGTCAATGGCAGTGTCCAGGCAGCTGTAGTTTTAAAGTTCTCCAGCTGGTTCTAACGTGCAGCCAGGGGTGAGGATAAGGGCACTGACTTAAGGGCACAGAGCTTGTAAGAGGCCATGAACACCAGCTGCCCCAGGAGCTGCATTTCTGGACAAAGCAGGAAGAACTAAAAGTGTCATTGGTGGCAGCCCCAGGTGACCCAGCACATGCCATAATAATATGGTCACTGCACGTGTGGCCTGCTCCATGCTTTACTCCACCCTCCACTCACATGTCCCTCCTGCACTGGAGCCAAGAGGCCTCCAGAAACCCGTCACTAACCCATGCTCTAATGAGAAAACATCCACTACGAAATAACCTTTTGTTCCCAGAGCATAATAAAAAACTGTCTTCCCCAAGGAGATTTCAAATCAAGAATTTTATCTTCTTATTTGAAAGTTTGGGCAGTTGAGCCTCATGCATTTTCATTTCCCTCTCTTCCAATCTGAGTAATTTTTGTTCCTGGCTGAACCTCCAGATATTTTCTCAGCCTTGGTGGATGCGACTGCCTTTATCCCTGGGGTATAATTCTAGAGAAGGAGTTCCTAGAACTAAAAGGAGTCCCTTGTTTAGTTCCTAAGCAAGTCAAAATTGAAAAAGAAAAGAAAAGAAAGAAAATGGAACCCATAAGCTGTGACATCAGTTTATGACTGGCCTCTGTTAAGCCTGGCCCTTAACAACCTTGGGGCCCCAGAGGACTTTTGAAAGGCTGATAATGCTCTCTCATAAAGCTTTAAGAAACCACGTTGAGCATTTGGGACTCTAAGCCAAATGGTAACTTAATTAAGTAGGTCCATGAACTTTTAAGGATGTTTATATATTTTGGTGTGTACCTCCATTTTTCTGAAGTGACAGTCTCACATTCTCACGTGGGTATGTGACTCCACAAAGTTAGAATTAGCAACTTGGCGCCCAAACCCAGAGGTTTGACGTGAAAACTTATGTTGAAACTTCTACACACCCTGGGTCTCCTCCCTCACGCTGTTCTCTTACCTCTGACCTCTTCTTCTACCTCCAACCTTCACCATCTAGGGGCTCTGGAATGTCACCACATGCAAATTCCTGGTCTCAGGAGAGGGGATCTAAGACTACAGGGCTCCCAGATGCCAAGGGTCAAGGAGACCAAACTGTCCAATGCTCCGGGTCCAGCAGTTCTTCAGAATGATCTGGCACGAGCTTTCGGGTGGTCTACAGGGTCCCCAGGAATCACTGTCCAAGACTAACATACCTGCGGGCTAAGGACTGGGTCAGTGAGAGTGGATGACCTTGCTCTCTTCTGCAAGTTCATGTGATTATTTTCTTTCTGTGCATCCTTACAAAGGCATGACAAGGTGGTCATCTGTCACTCCAGGCTTCCCACTACATCGAAGCCGACACCAAATGAGCTGAGGGAGAAAGAATTGCAGCCTCCACCCTGGCATACATTTCGCTCCCCTCCCCCCCCTTGGAAAAGCCAAGCCTTCTCAGTAACTCTTCTGTGATGGGGGGGGGGTATTAATAATGTCTCCCCCCAAGGGAGGAAATACAGGTCTCTGTAACTAAGTTCCATAAAGGGGAGGAGGACTGTGAGTGTGCATGGAGGCTTGGAGGGGGCACAGGGAGAGGGAGCCAACCTCTACTGACTGCCTAGAATGTGCCAGGTGTGTGTTAGATCCCTCCCCCGTGATATTGCCTGCAGAGCATGCTCTAACAAGGGAGCACAGAGCCACACTGTAGGGTTGGAAAAGTCCCCAACCCCAAGGGACTTACTCCTGAAAGGGGCAGGCTAAATCTTTCTATTGCCTGTGACAATGACTGCCAATTGTGCCCCAGGATTTCACTCTTTCTTCTACAGCAGCACTGTCCAGTAGAATTTTCTGTGACAATGAAAATGTTCTGTATCCACACTGTCCAATACAGTCACCATGAGCCACATGTGGCTATTGAGCACTTGAAATGAGGCTTCATTGACTGAAGAACTGAATTTGGAATCTTATTTAGTTTTAATTCATTTAGATTTAAATAGCCACATGTGGCTAGTGGCTGCCAGTATTGAATAGTGAGTTCTAGAGTAGCCCCAAGTTTTAGCTGGGCATGTGGTCACTGAAATAAAGACTATGTTTCACAGCCTCTTTTGCAGGCATACGATTAAGTCTTGGGCAATAGATGTGGGGAAAGTGACACAGACAACGTCTAGGTTATGTCATAAAGGGAAGAGGCATGTCCCCTCACCCCCAGTGCCTTCTTGCTGGCCCAACAGGGATGTAGCTGTGCACCATCTGGAACCAAATGATGAAGACAACACCTCACGGGCAGCAGAGAAACAAGATAAAAGGGACCTGTGTCCCTGAGAATGACATCGGGTAGCAGTTCCCCAGTTCCAGCTCAGATATCTACATGTGAGAGCAACTAAAATTCTGTTTCATTTAAGTCACTGTCATTTTGGGTCTCAGACATGAAGCCACATATCCTATCCTAACCGGTATACTGCCCACCTCTCTCTCACAGAGACCATGGGGAACAAATGTCCTAGTTAGGCTTTTGATCATGTGGTTTCAAAGCTTCTGTCAGGTCTTTAAACAGCTTAAGGGCAGGCCCCCCAGAATAAGGGGCCTCTGCTTAGCAAAGCACTTTGGTGAGCTGGCAGGTCTGCAAAGGTAAGCCTATGTTTACCCAGGAGAAAGGGATAGAGAGTTAGAGGCCATGCATAAGAAAGAAGTTCGAGTTTGGAGGAAGACTGGCTTCTGGAGAGGGAGAGACGGCCCGGAGAGGGAACAAGGAGAGGCCTGAGAAAATCAAGAAGGGCCTATGGGATGACATGGCCAGCAGGGAATTTCCCAAGATGACGACAATTGATATCGTTCCTGTGCCGGGCTGTGACCTTCCAACTACCGCTGCACACCATGGCCTCCTGTTGACGGGGCTTTGGAGAAAATGAAGAAATTAGAACAGTGTCCAGCATGAGACAAGGCAGTGTGATCAGAGCAGTCCTAGGAGCCAAGAAGACACAGGGTTAGCTCGAGTGCGGTGGAAGCAAGAAATCTAAGAGGTGACCATGACCCAAATAAGCACCTTGAGCCTCCCCAGAGACGTTGTGAGAAGGAGCATGCTGGCTTCCAGCACTCTGCCGCTCTGCTTGAAAGTTAGAGAGAAGTGTCACCCCCATCAGTCTCTATAGCCTGCGACATCCAGGCAGCTGACACTTGGATTTGCACTTCCCTATGGCACCATCTTTCTCCTGGCCCACTCTCAAAGACCTGACAGCCAAGAGGGGAAGAGAAACAAATGTTTCCTTCATGCTTTCTCTGCGCTGGCCTGCATTAAAGGAGATCTGCTCCCCTTAAATCTAGAGTACACGGTCCTTAGGAGAAGTGAGAAAATCTGTCATTGATCAGAGGGCCAAGATGGAATAGTGAGCCAGGTGGTTGGAGACATAGGGAGCAGGAGCCTGGGAACTCTGGCTTTGAGATGGGCCAGGATCCATCTCTCAACTGGCTCCTGAGGCAGAGCGTGTAACACTTGCACAGAGGTGTTTGCCGTCATCACTGCTAATAGTAACACTTGTGTTCAACATCCGAGTATACTCTGTTTACACTTGCTTAAGTGGTGGAATTTTAGGAACTGCCCCTGGCACGATAGAAAGGGGTTGGCGTTTCTATGGAAACCCTCCTAAGTAGGATCCTACCACAGCTTTAGTCAGGTTAAGAAACACACTGAAGGTTGGGATCCAGTGAGGAAAGAACACTTGGGAGTAATAATCACTGATAACCGCTGAGTGCCTTCTATGTGCCAGTATTATGCTAGGCACACTCTGTTCATACATTCTTCACGGCAATTCTGCGATGCAGCTTTTTTTGCATGCTAGCAGATAGGGAAAGTGAGGCTAAGGAGATCAATAATTCGCACAAAGTCACAGAGCAAGTTAAGTGGTCTGGCAGGAATCTGAACCCAGGCCAGCTGCAGTTAGATCCACATCGCCACTGCCATGTTCTGTCTCTTTGTTCTGTAGGTGTTAACACTTGGGCCTTGGGTACACACAACCCTTCAGAACCATCCAGGGCCCTCCCATGAGCACAAAACCTCATGTAGAGGACTCTACCCTCGGGTGGTGAATATCCCAGCTTCAAGCTACACGGCTCTGAAGGTACCCCCTAGAAGTCTTTGTTTTTGCTAGTTACATACATCTCTTCATCCACTTAGTTACTAGTCACGTCATAAAAACCATGAAAGCAGAATGTTTCCGACGCCTTTCTGTTACTTGACACTTTTAGTAGCTTGGATTCCAGGCGAAGAATTTATTGTGGTTTGAACAATAAATGGTCATTTTCAACCCCAACTTTACTGAACAGTTAGCTCACTCATTTTGTTATTTATTGCCTGCCCAAATAAGGCAGATTTAGTTTCACTAAATCTTTGATTTAGTAGGAAAATTATATTTCATTTGAATACACATGTGTGGTAGTTCTACTGAGTTAAAACTTACTGAAGCTCATTTTGAAACATAGAGTATCTGAAGGTTGTATGCACAGTACATTTCTCTATGTCCTTTTTTATTTAGGTATAGTTGACTTAAATATTATATCAGCGTCAGGTATACAACATAATGATTTGATATTTGTGTATACAGTGAAATGATCACCGCAATAAATCTAGTCAACACCCATCACCACACACAGTTACAGTTTTTCTTCTTGTGATGAGACCTTTTCAGATCCACTCTCTTAGCAACTTTCAAGCAAAACAATATAGCTACGGTTGCCATGCTGTACATTACATAATTCCCATATTTTATAACTGGAAGTTTGTACTTTTTGACCCCCTTTACCTATTTTGCCCATCCCTCCCACCCGTGCCTCTGGCAACCACTTCTATGTCCTTTCTTCAGTTAATAAATACCTAGGGACCAGCTTAACTGCCAGCTTAACTCTTTTATTGCAAACCTATCCAAGTAAAATCGTATGTTCAATAATTCTGGAAGAAGACCAGTTCTTCCATTTTGAGGTAGTATCTTTTACCGTAGAGTTAAGAATTTGAAGTTTAGCTGATGTTGACTTGGCATGATCAGAAATACTTTTTTGTATTATGACGTTAGTGGGTTTTTTTTTAATGTTTTTATGTATTTTTGAGAGAGAGAGACAGAGGAGAGAGACAGCCCTAGTGGGGGAGGGGCAGAGAGACAGGTAGAGAGAGAATCCCAAGTAGGCTCCAGGCTCTGAGCCCAACATGGAGCTCGAACCCACAAGCCATGAGATCGTGACCTGAGCTGAAGTCAGACGCTTGACCAGCTGAGCCCCCCAGGTGCCCTGACATTAGTTCTTAAAGGGGAAGCTCCAGGATTATCATCCTGTTATATATAAAAAAAAAATCTGTATTTCAAATACAAAATGCATTTTCAGTTCTGTATTTTGGTATATATTGAACCCATATTACCCCATTGGTAGAAAGCAAGATGAGGGTTTTTAGATTTTCTGTTATATTAACAGTTACATCAAATGTGTAAAAGAGAAGATAGACTTGAGCAGCTTGTAACACCACTGAATCTGATTTTCATTTGGTCAGATTGACAGAGTGATTTGGGAGTTTAACCTCCTCCTAAAGAGGCTCATACATGAGAAGTGTGTCAGTTGTATTGAAAAGGGCCTCAAAAGAGCTTCTCCCTGCGGAATTCAGAACTTGAACAGCATTATCAGCTACTCTCAGCGCAGCTGGTGAAATCTGGCTTCTCAGATAAAACAGGATCCCAAGGAATGACATTTACAAAAGTGTGGGTCGAGCCAGTTTGGAGCAAGACTTCACACATTCACACTGTAGTCCTCACTGCTGGCAGAAACCAAATTGTGAACATTTTTAGCACGGAGAGCTGGCACTTGGCTCTGACCCCCGTGGTGAGGGCCCATAGAGAACGAGATAAAGGGTTGTACAGTTCGCTCCTCATAACCACGTCCTCTTGACATTGTGAATTTTTGCACGAAATTATCCAGAAGGCATTTCAAAATGCGCTTTACTTTGTAAATCATTCCTGTAAGTGAAAAATATATAGTGATCACTGGCGAGATTGGGGTTTCCTTTTCCAAAGTTCTTTGAGCCAACTTGTAGTTTCTTCCCACCCAGGGAAAAGCTGCTAGAACGCTTGGGGGGGGGGGGGAAGAAAAATTTGTTTGTTTTAAATGTGAGTCATGACAAACCTAGGGATTAGAAACTCAGAAAGAGGAAAACTTATCTGAGCAGGGAGAGTAGCCAAAGAATTCGGAGGAAAACTGGGGGTAAAAAAATCCTGTTGCTCCAAGACTTTTCAGACCAGTGTGCATCCGGTGGTGTTGAGACATCCCTTGCCCCCAACTACTCACCCCAATGGGCTACATGATGCCTCAAACACTCCCACCGGTCTTCTTTTAGGTGAAGGCACATCTCCACAAAGCAGAATAAAATGTTATCTGGAAGAGGGGATACATTAGTCCAGCGTGACTGATTTTCAAAGTGTCAGAGTCCCTAAGGGAGAGACGAAGGTTGGGTACGTTTGGAAACTGGGAACTGAGTGGAGAAGGGAAAGGGGATCAAAAGATAGGTTCAGAGTATAAGATGGGGCGGTGCCAAGCATGAAGGGGGCCCTGGTTTGCCAAGGGAACCATGGGGGCCTATGTTTTGGGAATAGGAGGTAGGAGAGAAGCAAAATAATAGCTGGCTGCCTGTCCAGTGAGCCCTCATCGACTATGACACGGGTACACATTTTTTTTTTTTAACCAGCTTTTCATAAACTGTAACGTGACACGGGCCTTCAGTCATCACAAAGCCTGCTAACCTAGCTGCACCACACAGCTGCATGACTCTTTCCACAAGTCTATGCACCTCTGGTTTCACTGGCTCGACCAATCTCAGCCGTTCTGGATTGTTCCCTCCCAAAGTGCTCTGCGTGCAGGAGCAGCATGGGTCCCTGAAATCCAGAGGCAGAGGTCTGATTACAGCCATCAGCCTGAACCTGCTCTCATGGACTTTTTCCCCATTGCTGCCCTTTAACAGCTAAATAAGCAGGTGGCATTTCCCCTTCTGCCCCACTCTGCCCTCTAAGAGGAGTAGTAGGAGGTGAAAGGGAAAAGGTCAGCATGTCTGAATATCCTCAGCCCACCCAGTAAGCCCTGGGATCATCAAGAACCACTGGGGTTCCCCTAGATAATTTTTCAGCATCCTTCCCTCATGCTCTGCTTTGCACATCACTCAACACGCCCTGCGTCATGGATAATTTACCAGCCTTTTTACCGGTTACATTACTTCACAGGGGGTGGAAGCTTCCAATTGGCCTGTAGCCCTCCAAAGCTTAAAAACAAGCCTATTTTCTACCATGTTGAGCTTTCAGGCTCTAGCCATCGCGTTAATATACCTGAGCCCCAAAGGACATCCTTAAAATAGGGGAGCTCCAGATAGCAGCCCTGACACATGGACCTGTTTCTCATCTAAATTAAAAATGTCCAAGTCTATTTTTTCCCCTCTTTCTGGGAAGCTGACCTAAACAAGTAAGGATGTGCTATAAATGTCTTTCAAGACTCAACTTGTAGGTTCTAATTATAATTAAGACAATAATAATATCACTTTGTATTTTCCCTGCGCCTTTCTTGCAAAGCGCCCGGAGCATTCCCAGCTACGTGAGGGCAGGTATTACAAGTTCGTTTGTGTCTACCTGCAGATTCTAATTATACCTTCTTTTGATTCTAGTTCCAAACTCCTCTTCCTTCCCAGAGCCCAAGGCGCAAGGGCGCATCACCCGGGCTAACTTTCCTGGGTGTCTGGCCTGCCCTCCACCCAGTGTTATCTGATGAAGCAGGCTTTCTCCTCTGATGTCTGACCTGGTGGCTGGGCCTGACCCTGGGGCGTTTTTAGAAGCGTGGCCGGCTCTTCCCAGTCCCTTCCTGCTGCTTGAGCCTCTCTCCATCACCGCCCTGGCTCCCCAGACTCCCCGGTGCCAGGGAGTGAGCTCGGCTTCCTGCCTCTGCCGCCAGGAAAGGGCCTTTCCTTTCATGGTGCAGGGATCCTAACCCTGCCCTGTGTGGGACTCGATGCCCTCGCTGGCCCAGCTTCAAGGCGGGAATGGGCTTGGGCTTGCTTATGTCCCCGCTACTTTGTGCCAGTGTGATTGGGGCCAGGTATCACACGGCAGCTTTGTTTTGTCTTCCGGGATCTCTTAGAACTTACAGTGTGGGCTTTTCCCCTGGCCGCGGAAGGAAACCCAGACAAAGCCGCTGACCTTTCTTGCCCCATTTAGCAAAACATAAAGAGTCCTATGGTCATTGAAGTCACAAAAGCAACCTCAGTTCAGAAATTAAAATGTCCAGTCTTATGTAATAATGAAAACTCTGAAGCAGGTTGAAAGCTGAGGCCTCTCCTGGCTCCAGGCTCAGGCCAACTATTGGGGGCGGGCAGTGGGGGGACCGATGTGATTGATTTTCTTTTCCCTCTTCTCCTCTCTTGATTCGTAGACTCCAGTTTCTGACACATTGTCTCCACCCTCACCCCCCACCGCAGGTCCCTCCCCCCCCACCACCACTGCTGGAGGAGAAGGGGGAACTGGGGAAGGGAACAGGAAAGTTCCAGGACTTGGCCAATATGACAGGACTTGGCCAATATGACAGCTCCGTTTTCTTCAGAGAACCCCCACCCCCTTACCAGAATCACTGGGTTCTCTCACCTGTGTGCCCTGGGACAGTGGTCAACCGGACAAGATCCCAGTGGTTGCTTATCCCTCCTTGGTTCCCTGAAATTCAGTGACGTCTCTGCTTCTCTAAGCTGAAGTCCTTTTACACCCTGCCCTCCAACCCTGCCATCAAGGTGGCTCCATGTTACTGCATTCTTTGTCCTGCACACACTCGCCCGGTCCTCTCCCCGGTTCTGCCAGCAAGGCCACCAGCCGGTCCATTTAGGTTTTCCAGGCTGATCTAAGCCACAGTGACCCCCAAACTGAAGGCAACGCACATTAAGTTCTCTATAAGCCCCTCTACTGTGAGGGGAAGGAGGCACATCCTGTTCATCCCACTTGTGTACAAGGATGTGGGGGCCCTCAGCTCAGCATACCATCAGCTTTCTCCAAGAATCCTTAATGAAAATCTTGCCTCTCAACTCTGTTTTTAGGTTGGATGTAGAGAGGGCATTATGAATAATCTCTTTGTACCTCATTTTGAACATGGTTTTTATTGTTCCTAGTTCTTTGGCTATAACCCAAAACTGTGGGAGAGGGACGCACAAGCAGAAATCCTAGCTGCTCTCCCTTTGGGACTTTAACATCACACGCTCCCAAGAGCCCTGATCGTTAGAATACAGATTTTCCCCCCACTTCCAAGTAGGAGCTTTTATGATGCCATAGTGTTGAGTCTCTGAAGAAAAATAGAATTAGGATTTCTCTGTGTGTGTGTTTCCCTGTGAAAATCTGAATAGCTATACCTTCCTGGCCTCCACCAAAATTAGACTTTTCCAACGAGGGCAAGAGAGCCATGGTATTTGAGTTCACATTATGAATGCATCTTGTGAGTACCTGGTACCCAGAAGGAGTTCATCCCACACAATCTCAATCTACTTCCCTAATTAAGACAACCACGGTACATTTTGGATTGCCTCCCCTTTCTATTAGTATCATCTGGGTGTCTAAAAGTACACTTTGAAGAAGCATCTAGACACTTTGGAAAATGATGGTCAGACAGAGTTTTACCTAATGTTTCACCTTATAAAGGCAACTGCTTGATAAAACACCTACTAAAATTCAGTACCAGAAAATATTTCTATCCACACTCAAACTTGTATGCTTTTTTAATTTGCCAATGAGAGCTACATAACTGGATGTATTTCTCACTCTGCTCTGCCTCCCAGGAAGCTCAGCACAAAAGTGAATGCTCCATTGCCCAAGCTAGTGTGTCTATCTTATTCCACTTTTAATTGTTTCCATTATTTCTCTCTCTCTTGAAAAGTTTTGCTATATTTTGGGGTATATTTTAACATCATAAACCACCTCCAATCCTTTTTTTTAAATGTCATCAGGATATAAATCCTAAATAAATATGAATAAAACTTGCATTTATTCATGCCTTCAAAAATATTTGTTGCTTACCTCCTACTTGCCCAGCCCTTTGCAAGTTTCTCCCCAAAGGTATCACTAGCTGCCTTCCCTCTCCTTGGGAGTTTAGTCACATTGTAGAGAGAGAAACAATGGTGAGCAAACCAATCTTCCCAGCCCCCCTCACAGAACTCACAGGGTACCAGGTTTACATGCAGGAAGAGGGGCACTAAGAACTCAGGGCACCGAAGAAGACCCTGAGAAGGAAAGTCAGGAGATGATGGGGTTATGGAAGCCAAGGGAAGTGAGCGTTACTGAAGAAAGAATCGTCCCCTGCTACAAGAAGACCAAGTAAGACAAGAAGTGAGGTGTGCTAATGACAAGAAGGTCATTAGCTACTCTTCCGAGAGCAGTTTCACTGGAATATTGGACGGGAGATGAAGAAGGAGAGACAGCAAGTGTAGACAACTCCTTCCAGAAGTTTGGCTGTGGCAGAGAGAAATGGGTTGCTGGAGGAGGATGTGATGGTTGTGCTAAGAGGGGACTCAAGGCTGCAAGGGGAGGCCACCTGGGTAACTTCAAATGATTATCTGAATTTCTGTTGAGTTCCAAATCTCCTTGTGCTTAGGGTGAATGCTAATCTCCCAGAAAAGAGAGGGGTCCCAGGATGGCTGGGCTACGAGACAAGGAGACAAGGAAGGATACAAGAACTTGAACTGATCAGTGATTGGTTTTCTTCTCTTAAATATCACTGTGGCTGTGGCTGCTATCTTCTCAGAGCACCCAGGATCCCAGGAGCACCTAAGGACTCTATTCTCGACTCCAATGTCTGGCGCACTTGGCTGCCAGTCCACAGCTGGCCTCCAGCCCAGCTTGACTTAAGAACACCAGAGTTTCCAAAATCTGCACGATCAATTCCTCCACATAGCAGAGGAAGAAGGTTGCCAACAAGCCCCACGAAGATGGGAAATACATTCACATTCTATTTTTCCAGCCCTGGGTTCAGGTCCTCTTTGGATCTCTGCTGGTTGCTTTTCTTGTTGACCCTGCATTAGCTTGATTCATCTTAAAGATGGTTTTAATGACTTATGAAAGCAATCTGCAGTGTTGTTTTAATGTTGGGCGTCTAAAAAAGGAGCCAGATAGCTTTAAGGCAAATAGAAGGGCCACATGAAGCTTTTCCAAATCTGCTTTCCCAATTGTTGAAGGAAAGTGGTAACTTTCTCCAAAACCATTGTGA
This sequence comes from Acinonyx jubatus, assembly GCF_027475565.1. Lineage (NCBI taxonomy): Eukaryota > Metazoa > Chordata > Mammalia > Carnivora > Felidae > Acinonyx > Acinonyx jubatus. Next base: position 80,402,995 of record NC_069388.1, on the reverse strand, counting down.
CTCAATATATAATTACACGATACTCTGCCTGCTCTTTCTTCTTTATCGTGCACTCAACTTGTATATCATGTAAACATTCAGTCAACTCTCTCCTATTTTATAATGAGATTTTTGTGTTGCCTGCATGTCTTTCTTTGTGTTGGCTTCTGGGAGGCTCACATTTGGGCTTTCTTTTCAGATACAGCAAACTTCTTGAACTTTTGGGTTGGCATATTTCTTTATCCACTTTCTTTGACTCTTTTTTTTTTTTTCAAATTTGCCCATATTTTATTTACTTCCTGTACATGAAGCATTTTTGGAAGCTGCTTCATATTTTTTTTTAAATGAGGTAGGGAATAAATAAGATCGATAACCAATTTTACAATCCTGTTTTATGAATCCAATCTGCTTTCAGCTTATTCTCATTTGTGGTGTAGGAGGGATTCTCCACCTATTTTCAAAGATAAACTCCTTGCCATCTCACCAAAGACTTCAGGTAGGGGTGTGTGTGTGTGTGTGTGTGTGTGTATGTGTGTATAACACGACACAGCTGAATGGTTGAGACTGTGAACTTTGGAGAAAGGCTGCCTGGGTTCAAATCCCAAATCCATTATTGACTAGCTGGGTGACTTAAGCAAGTTTTTTAATTCTGTGTGCTTCAGCTTTAATTATGAGAATAATGCTTACTTCCTTGTGTGATCGTAAGGATGAAATGCTAATACGATCATACACGGGAAGTGCTTAGAACAGGTGCTCAATTACCGTTAATGGTCATCGCTGTTGTGGGGCAGGCAGGTAATGCTGAAAATCGAGGCTCTCTACAGAGAGAGAAGAGGAGATGGTACCACTAGTTGTCCTCTCTCTTCTTGGGACATTATCCAGACTGTAGAGAAGAAAGACAGGGCTGGGCCTGCTGAGTGGCTTAGAAACACCCCCCCTGCCCAGCAGGCCCGTTTCCTGATGCAGACTCTCTCTTGACAAGGTCTCACCCTAATTTCCCTGCTTTATTGGTTGGACCAAAAAACTTCAGAGGGAGCTGTGTCTCTTCTTCAGTTTAATCCATCTCTCAAGCTTTTAATTCCAATGGCTTAGACTTTCAGTTTGGTTCTTTGTTATTATTAGTCAGGGAGTCCATTTTTATTTTTATAAAGCAACATGTGCTCATTGTTAAAGGAGACAAATATCCTATAAGGGAATCTTCTGTTCTCCTCCCCAGAGAAATCACTTTCAGCTCTATTAGTTGATTATTTGGGATTTACTGCTCTCTCTCTAAATAACATGATCGTATTGTTGTTTCTTGCCTGCTTATTAGTTTGGGCGACTGGCATTATATTGCAATCCTGCTATGGAAAATAAGGTCTGAGTTTGCTTCCAGTCATGCCTCCCCACATTCACCCAGTCTCCCCACATTCCATCCTTCCATAGGCTATTCTCTGATTTGATTAGATCACTACTCAGTGTTTAGATTGTTGTGATCACATAAACACCTTTGATTGCTGGGCCATGTAAGACTACTTTTCCTTTCCTGTAACAGTTTTGTTTCCCATGGAATCAATACTTGTTTTTCTCAACTGCTTATTTTTTTTATGAATTTATTGCTCATTTAATCCCAACCCTCTGATGGCTGTTTAAACCTTCTCTTAGCCTGTTCAAATATATCAGTATCTCATCAACCTTGTCTTTTTCTTATTAGGAAAATTAAGAGAGGTTCTTTATATATCCAAAATATTAATCTTTTGCTAGTTATGTTTGTTGCCATTATCTTCTCTCATTTTTTACTTTGTTTTTTCACTCTTTCAGTGGCATGTTATGATGAACCAAAGTTTTACTTTATTTTACATACTCAAGTTATAGTTTCTTTTATATTTTTGCACATTTCTTTGTGAAAATTTTCCTCATTCAGTGGTCATAAGAACATCCTACATTTTTTAATAAAATGTTTAAGTTTTGTCTTTTTAACACTTAAATATTTAATCTATATCGAATTGATTTCTGTGTGTGGTATGATGTAGGAGCTCAATTTCTCCACCCACCCCCCCCCATCTTTTTTTTAATGATTAACCAATTTTCCCAGCTCCATTAATTTTTTTTTTTTTTACTTTTTTAATGTTTATTCATTTTTGAGAGACAGAGAGAGACAGAGTGCAAGCAGGGGAGGGACAGAGAGAAAGGGAGACACAGTATCTTAAGCAGGCTCCAGGCTCTGCGCTATCAGCACAGAAGCTGACATGGGGCCTGAACCCATGAACTCTGAGATCATGACCTGAGACAAAGTCAGATGCTTAGCTGACTGAACCACCCAGGTGGCGACCACCAGCCCCCCACCCGCCGCCACCCCAGCTCCATTTTTGATTACCCCATTCCCTTCTTGGTTGATATATAATGCTTGCTGTATTATGAATCAAGTTTTTCTCATACAATGAATTCATTTCTAAGCTCTCTTCCATTCCATGGGAGTGGTCTCTTTGCCTACCACCCCCCACCCCCCCATCAAATCTCCCCTCCACCATGTCTTAATTGCTAGGATTTTACAGTAAACTCTGATATCTGGTAGGCAAGTTCTCTCCCTCCTTCTTCTACTTCTCCCTCTTCAGGATTTGGTCTCCTTTTTCTGGCCCTTTGCCTTTCCATATGCATTTTATAAGCAGTTGGGGTTTTTCTGCAGAATATCCACAAAATATTTCCAGTGATTGAAACTACAGATAAACTTGGGGCAAATTGATCTTCATGTTACTAGGTCTTCATACCCTTGAACATAACTTATTTTTCATTTGGAGGACTTTTATTTTATTTTTTTAAGATTATTTATTTTTGACAGAGAGAGAACACACATGTGCAAGCAGGGTAGGAACAGAGAGAGAGAGAGAGAGAGAGAGAGAGAGAGAGAGAGAGAGACAGAGGATCCAAAGGGGGTTCCGCCCTGACAGCGGAGAGCCCAATGTGGGGCTCAAACTCACAAACTATGAGATCATGACCCAAGCTGAAGTCCCATGCTTAACTGACTGAGCCACCCAGGCACCCCTCATTTGGGGGTCTTTTAAATCTCTTTCAATGAGCTCTTTTTCCTTTTTTACTATTTTTTTTAATCGAGGTATAGTGAACATACATTATAATAATTTCAAGTGTACAATATAGTGATTCAACAATTCTATACATGACTCAGGACTCATTATGGTAAGTATGCAACGAAATCATATTTTACATCAAGGCTGAGACAAGTTTTTTTTTCCTTAAGTTTATTTATTTTGAGAGAAAGAGGAGGGGGGAGGGGCAGAGATAGAGGAACAGAGAGAATCCCAAGTAGGCTTTTCACCGTCAGCGCAGAGACCAATGTGGTACTCAAACTCACAAACTGTGAGGTCATCATCTGAGCCGAAGTCAGACACTTAAACAAGTGAGCCACCCAGGCGCCCCAAGACCAAGACAAGTTTTTAACGTTAGGATCATAGCCTGGGTTTCTACATTCTGTAGATAATATGAGTTCAGATCTCACCTTATGCACAGTACAACTCCTATTCACCCCTGGCTTTGATTTTTCTTTTTGCTTCTGTAACTTGGCAATTTTCTTTTCTTGATTTATGCTAAGTCATATACTAAGAACATTTTGCTTATATTTTATCTAGAAGTTCTTAAGCGTTCAGAGTGAGTGAAGGACTTCCACTTGTGTGTTTATCATCTTTAGCTGAAGTCCTCCTGATAACCCTGTAAAACATCTCTCTTGGCTTCACAAATGAATCAGAGGTTGGAAAACCAGTGATAGAGAACACAGTGTAGCTTTCTGTCATCAGCCGTGTCTGTCTGGGCCCATTCCCATCCTTCTCCTTTTGGGCTTCCTAACTTATTTGGATTGTCAACAAAGGCACATCTACTTCCTCAACACTCTGATGACTTTTAAGAAGCACTCGATAATAGCAGAAATAAACCTATTAAGAGGTGACCACTAAGTTTGCAAATATTTATTAGTTATTTCTTTCATGGATGAAAAAATTAGAAACACATGTGGTAGCAGCCAATAACAAAGCTTTTCTGGACTGCAGACTACAGGTCTTCATCCTTTCCTCTCCTTTCCTCCTCGAAGTAAACAAAAACGCCCGTTAACCCCAGAGGCTATCAGACAAATGTCCATCGTGCTGACCTTGCTTGACGCCTTTCAGAAAAACTGCATACCCTTAGAAGTAATTTGCAGAGCCGTGATCTCTCAGCCAGCAACTACAACGTCAGTGTTCAGCAAGCTCCCGCTGAGTAAGAAAACAGAAGATTTAACCACACTAGTAGGAAAGTCAGATGTTTTACATATAGACCACGACATTGTGCTGCTGGCTGCCTTCTGCAGAAAGATCCCAGGCAAACATATTTCCTCTCTTGAGAGGATCAGACGCCTACAGAACCACTCTCTCCCCAGCACACAGTGTAGTCAAGCGAAAACAACTCACGGATGAGGTAGGAAATGTCTCTGACAGAGAAGGGTAAGTGGAGGGTATTTCACAGAGATTAGCAGTGAAGTTAAGCATGGTGCTGCCTTTTTTTTTTTTTTAACGTTTATTTATTTTTGAGAGAGAGAGAGAGAGAGAGAGAGAGAGACAGAGCATGAGCAGGGGAGGGGCAGAGAGAGAGGGAGACACAGAATCTGAAACAGGCTCCAGGCTCTGAGGCTGTCAGCACAGAGCCCGACACGGGGCCCGAGCTCTGGAACTGTGAGATCATAACCTGAGCTGAAGTCGGATGCTTATCCAACTGAGCCACCCCGGCACCCTTAGCATGGCGCTGTCTGGGAGGGAGCAGAAAACAAAGAGTAGACGGAGCTCTATTTCACAATGGGCCTGAGCTCATTTCTGCTCTGCGGCTGTAGGTCTCTGTTTGGCACCAGACTGAATGGGATTCTGAGTGTTCATGACTCTCAAAATGAAATATGACCAAAGAGTCCTAAATTCCTATGATAAGATGATATATACTGTTATTATTATTCAAAAATAATAATGATAATGCAGTAAAAGAGGAATTAAAAGAGAAATGGCCCCCCTTGGAAGATGATTACTTGGTGCCTGGAGAAGTAGAGGCTGAAGCAGCCCTGTCTGGCCCTCCTCCCTTCCAGGAAAAGAAGACGGTCCTTAAGCCTGACAACAGAATCATGGTTTGGACTCCAGGAGTCCAGGTAATGGAGTTTCCGCTTCTTTGCAGTCACCAGAGATACGTCTCGTTCTCAGAGGAAAATAGTGAGGTGGTAAACTGGAGGGCTGGGAAGGTGGGAGGACCTGGGTGCTAGGAACTGGGGTTCTAGCTCCTGTAAACACTGTGGACCTAAGCAAGGAGTGAAAGCAGTAGAGCGCCCCGCCCCCTGAGTGCTTGGACAATGAGCACATCAGCAACTGACCGGTGTGGGCCGGAGGCCAGAGAGCCTCCTTGAAAGTTCTGCTTTATGTAAGTTTCCTCAGACCTTCTCATATCTTGAGGGGAATATTTCCAGTAATGAATAAGATGTAGACGGTAAAGGCTCAGGGTAAGATGTCATCTGATTTAGAAAGTATTTGGGTAATTTTTTTTTTTTTTTTTGTACTCAAGTGTGGTGTTTACAAATACGTACCTGCCACAAAAGCCACTTTTTTCCTCAGCACTTGTATGCCAGGCATGGAGCTAAGGACTTACATGCTTAACTCTTATGAAAATCATTTCAATGTATGTATTACTGTTGCTGGAGACATAGCTTTGATGGGGACCAATGGCTGACATCCTATACCCTAGAGCAAGCATATTTTAAACCATCCAAACAGTGTTTGGATTTTGTTATGCAAGTAATGTAACATATGGAATGTAAGTCACATTTCTACTTGTTCCTTGAGTGTGCAAAAATTGCAAGCTTTCCATTGACATAAAACATAAAAATGAAAAACAATGCATACTGTCCTAACAGAGGCTGAAGAGGCATCAGCAGGGTCCTGGGTTTGGGAAAGACTGACTGACTCGAAGGAAGTGAACATTTAGAACCATAGGCAAAGGGCTGACCATGCAAGGGCAGCCCCCAACCAAAACAAAATACTTCAGGCCTGCTACCTCTAGGATTATCCCCACTTTACAGATGAGGAAAATGAGGCAAGAGTGTTTGAGCAGCTGCCTAAGGTCACACTCCTGATAATAAAAGAGACAGAAATTGAACTCAAAGTCATCTGATTTCAAAGTCTATGAAATTTTACAGTTTGAGTCAATCCTTCCCCTCTCTCCCCTTCCCTTGATGTTTTGAAGATTCTCCATCAGGGAAAGGACTGCATTTTTAAAAAAAATTATGTTTATTTATTTTTGGGGAGAGAGAGAGAGCGAGCGAGCCAGGGAGGGGCAGAGAGAGAGAGAGAGGGAGAGAGAAATCCCAAGCAGGCTCCCAGCCATCAGAACAGAGCCCGACTTGGGGCTTGAACTCACAAACTGTGAGATCATGACCTGAGCAGAAACCAAGAGTCACTCACTTAACTGACTGAGACACCCAGGTGCCCCAGGAGCGGCATTTGGACCTCCACAATGACATTCCAGATTTGAAGCAAGAGAAACAGCCCCAGAAGCGGCACTGATATCCCTAGTGTTTTCATTTCTTCTCTCTTTGGTCCTTTTTTAAGCACAGAGCACTCGAAGCAAGGTGGTGTTAGAGGCACACGGAGCCACATCGTTTCAGCTTATTGCTTCCAAAATGCATTTTCAGAGCCGCTTCCATTCCCCCTCGCCCCAACCAGCCAGACGTCCTCCCGCCCACCCACCATGTGCTGGCCATGTGCAGCCAAGCCGCCTGTCCCTAGCACCTCTGCGGGGTGGCAACAGCTCGGTCCTATCAGAGATTAGCTGCAGAAACCCCACTGTTCATCAGCACCCCTGCATCTAGAGCTAGAAATAGCCCAGCAGTTTCCATGTACCATAAAGAATAGAATAGGGATGGATGTGGGTAACTTTTTTTCAAGCCATTTGGTACTTGATTGTTTTTGTATTGGGCTGTGTACACGACTTCTTTCCAGAGTCAATAGAACCCATCCACATTTGGGGAAAGGAAGCCTTATACTGCCAGCCAATACAAAGACCTGGGCAGGCAGGTCAGCAGCCCCGTTTTCTGCTGTCCCTTCTCCCTTCATCTTCAGGGAAGCTGGGGGGCTTTTTCCTTTTTCTAACAGCTTTGGTCTTAAATGTCTTCTAAAAATCTCTTCTGCTGTTACTAGGAGACAGGCCTTATCACTCTGGGAACTGAATGTGCCAGGGCAGGATACAGGGATGTGGGCAGCTGAGGATGGCAATCAATGGTTTATAGAGTAAGGCCATCAGAGTGAGCAATACTCCTCCTCACTGACTTCTGATTGACTGCTAAGCGCAGGTTCCCTCCATCACTCCCTCTTTACTTCGTTGGTCTTCCTAAGAGCCTGAGGACTCCTCACTGGGAGAGAACCCCGGCTGCCTCTGGTCCTTAGGGCTCCTTTGGCACAGCCTTTTGCCCAGGTTCATATCCAGGGAAATGATCCTGGCTAGATTTCAGCCTCCATTTACTCCCTTAGTTGGATGCCCATGCACAGGGTACGACCTGCACAGCTGTGCATGGAGTCCCTTGTCCTTACTGCCCACCTCCTCCTGCCAGTGTAGAGATGGTCATTTCTCACATCCTCTTCTGCTTTTCAGAGTCAATTTGCTCAAGGTCAGTGAATCAGCTGCATTTTAGGTACTTTGTCCTGAGCAGTTTTAATCTGAGAGATACCAGGAAAGGAAGATTCCCTAGACTCCAAGGGTATATGTTATAGGGAGGATTCGTAGATACCAGGTTCTGTTAGCTTAGGCACCTGTCAGAATCTGCAATTTTCAAACACCGTGGGGCATTAGTCACCCAGCTTTCAAAATGTATTATTGCCTGGATCTTCTACAAAGAGATCCTTTTATGGGGCGGGATATAATAAGGGTTAAGTAAAAACAGAAGAAAGACAACTCTAAGCCTTGAACAAACTGAAAGCCCTTTGTTCATTATTTGTTCACCAAATATGTATTAAGTGCTTATTGTGTGCCAGGTGATGGGATATGAGAATGAACAAAAAGAGACACGAGACATTAAAAAATTGACATAGCAGGGGAGAGAGAGATTAAACAAAGAAACCCACAACAACATAATCACAAGCTGTAAAAGTTCTATGAATGAACAGTACTCACTGCCCTTTGAGGACATGGAGTATGTTTTATTTGTTCTGGTATCACCAATGCCTGTTACTCAGTAGGTGCTAAATAAATATTTGTAGAATCGATGGATGGATGGATGGATGGATGGATGAATAACTACATGAAAGAAAGAATAATTGCATAGCATAAGAACCACCTAAATGCACATCACTGAGATATTGTGAAGACGGAGAGCTGTTATTTCTGGGTGATTTTCTTACCTTGATTAAACTTGCATTGCAATCTCAGATTATCAAATCTCTCTGCAGATCAGCTAGCTATAAACTGGCATGGTCCAGAATCCCAGGCATGTAGCATCTCCTTACAGGAACTTGTTTGCTACTCCGAAATTCTTGGACTGAATGTGGGTTTCTGGAAACCAAGTAATGTAAATAGCCCTTCAGTAGGAAGAGGCAAAACCTGCAGGTACGGTGTGATTTCTACCACATTCTCTTTGTAGCTTTCTTTAGGTTTTCTTCCGGGTTTATGGCATTGTGGTCATCTCTGATGTTCTGATTTCCTACTTGCCTCAGTTGAGACTCTTTGGTTATAAGATACTGAAATACATTTAAAGAAACTAAAAAAGGGGGAATCATAAAGAAAGAGGGAAGAATCTCATAGGAACCAGTTTAGAAAGTAGAGCTAATCTCTCTATCCCTTTCCCTTTCCCTTCCTCTCCCTCTCTACCCCCTCCCATACCCCTCACCTAGAAACCATAATGCCCAACATCTCTTCTTTGCCCTGCTTATCTTCCCCATTTTCTCTGCAGACTGACTTTCTCTGCAAGGCTATTGTTAGGATTACACTGAATGTATGGATCAAGTTGGGAAGAAGTAACCTCTTGACAATATAATTTTCCTATCCATAAGTATGGAATATCTTCCCATTTATTTAGTTCTTTGATTTCATTTATCAGGTTTTGTATTCAGATCTTGTATGTATCTTGTTAGTATTTCATTGGGGGGGTGCTAATGTCAATGGCATTATGATTTTAATTTCAAATTCTACTTGTTTCTTGTGGGCATTTAGGAAGCAACTGGCTTTTGTACATAACCCTAATCCTTCAACATTGCCATAATCACTAATTCTGGGGACTTTTGGACAGTTCTTTTGTATTTTCTACATAGATGGTCATCCCAATCTGTATACCTTCTAATTAATTAATTAATTAATTAAGTCTTATTGTATTTGCAAGGCATTCCAGTACTATATTGAAAAGGAGACATGAGGTGTGCCTGGGTGGCTCAGTTGGTTAAACATCCAACTTCAGCTCAGGTCATGATCTCGTGGTCCATGGATTCAAGCCCCACATTGGGCTCTGTGCTGATGGCTCAGAGCCTGGAGCCTGCTTCGGATTCTGTGTCCCCCTCTCTCTGCCCCTCCCTTGGTCATGCTCTGTCTCTCTCTCAAAAATAAATAAACATTAATTTAAAAAAAAAAAAAGAAAAGGAGACGTGAGAGGGGACATCCTTGTACTTAATTTTAGTGGAGAATATTCGAGTTTCCTAGCATTAAGTATGATGTTAATTGTAAGTTTTTTATAGATAGTCTTTATCAAGTTTAAGAAGCTGTAGATTTTTTATGACACATCACTTTTTTTGTCCCTGTAATTGCAGTTGTTTCTTTCGGCATCTTTCCTTAGGCTGTTCTCCCTGGGTCAAGTGCAGAGAGGCCAGGTCTCATCAATTCTTGGCACTCAAAGGCCCACTGATGTGCTTTAGGAGCACACCCCACAGGTCAGAAGCTCTGGAGTTCCCTGCTGAGTCATGAAGTCCTTTGGGACCATCCCTTCTTCTTCACGGCTGCCAGTCACCTCCTCCCAGAACACCTTATTGTGAAGAGGGTCCATTGGGAAGGTCTCTTCTTGCTGTTGTCCTCTAGTGGCTGGACAAGATGGGGATGGCCTCCTGGAGCTAAGACAAAGGGAGACACTCCAACTGCTCAGGATGTGGGAGGCAACTGAATGGGGTTCGGGAGTTCCTCCCAGATCCCTAGACCCTGTGAAGAGCATATGGATTAGAAGATGCACAACTTGAATCTAAAGGATTTTTTTGAACAGTCTTCTGGATGTTGAGTCTGTGCCTGGTGAGCTAAAATAAACCATGCTACCTATGTCTTCCTCTAATAATCATAGATGTGCCCCCATTTCCCTAGGCAATGTTTGATCACTGTTTCCCACACCAGAATGTAAAGTTCCCCAAGGGTAGTGACTGTGTCTGTTTTGGTTCACATGGCAGTCTCTGCCCAGCCCAGTGCTTGGCACATTGGAGGCCCATGGTAAACACTTGGAAAAGGTCTATATACCTGACCAGGAAGATGGGAGGCTAAGTGGACAGCCAGCATTGGACGATGGGGGAAAGGCTGAAGATGAGAACGTGTGTAGAGCCAAAAGTCAAGTCAGGGCATGGGAGAATGTGGAATCGGGTCAGGACCAGAGAAGAGGGGCCAACACTTAGTAAAACATGGAGGAGACCCTAGGCAGTTCTGGGGAAGCAAAGAACAAATGCAGAGGGCCAGACAATGACAGCAATGAAAGTAGGACTAGCAGGCCGAGCGAGCAAGTTGGAGGGGTCAGCAACCCTGGGACTGCTGCCCAAAGCAGGTGTCTACTTGCCTGGGTGAGCAGGGCAGACTGCATTTAATGGTCAGAGGTTAAAGAGCAGGTAGAATGTGATTAAGCAGTGGTTTTCAATTCTGGCTGCACATTTGAATCACTGGGGGTAATTTTTTAAAATATAAAGGTACCAGGTTCCATGTCCAGAAATTCTGATTTTGTTTTCATCCTGAAGGCAAGGAGAGGCTACTGAAGGTTTTAAGGATATGTGTGTGTGGGTGTGTGTGTGTGTGTGCATGCACGCATGCATGTGTGTTGATGTTTATTTGGATAACAGATTGCAGAGACCGGTTAGCAGGGTATTGGGCATATGACTCAAGAATAGGTATTCTGCAAAAGTATCCCATGCATTTAAAATATGCAGTTGGGTTGGGGAACCACTGTTCTAAAACCATAGTCTTTAGTCTTGGCTGCACATTGTATTCATCTGGGGGGCTTTAAAAACTTTTGATGCCTAGACCTCACTCCCAGGGATTCTGATTTAATTCTGTGCAGAGAGATTTTTCAAAACGCCTTCAGATGTTTACAGTGTGTGACCAGGGTTGAAAACCACTGTGTCTCACTGTTGTGAGACTTGCCACTCAGTGTGGTCCAAAGACCAGCAGTATAGACATCATCTATGAACTTGTTGGAAATGCAGAATCTCAAGTTCTACCCCAGATCTACTGATTCAGAATCTGTACTGTAAACAGATTCTCTGAGTGATTAGCATGTATAGTAAAGTTTGAGAAGCATTGGTCTAGAGCAGTAATTCTCAAAGTGTGTTCCTTAGAGCAGCAACAGCATCACTTAGGAACTTATTAGAAATGCAAATTCATGGGCCACTGAATCAGAAACTCTGGGAGATGAAGTTTAGGATTTCGTTTTAACAGGCCATCCATTACGGTTTCAGAACAATAATTTTAAAGGGAGAAGGCAACAACTTCAGATTGCAAATCCACCAGGGAATCTGGCCAGCTGAGTATTTGAGAGATTTGGGGGTTAACTCACTTTTCTAACCTCTTTGTGCAGCTTTGGCTTTCAAAAGACTTGGAATAAATAAATAACAGTTTCTCCTCTGTGAGAGCCACCTTCCTCCCATCTTGGGACACATCCGGTTGGAGTGGTGGCTTGACATTTTTCTCACGATCTCTCTGATCCCCCTCTCAGGATCTCTGCCAGAGGCTACGCCGACTCCTGCCCAAAGGCTGACTTCCCAATGACTTTCATATTAAATTAAGAAAAGATGGGGCAGAGAAAGCAGCTGCGGGGCCTCAAAGGCACAACCCAAGAAGAACTAAGGAAACAAACACTATCTGCTCACAGGAAGTGAGTTTCCTCTTTATGGCCCAGGTGCACAGAGTGAGACCTGTGGCAGAGGGAGAGGTTACTGCAGTTGACCTAAGGAAGGAGAATTCTCCCTACAGGTGCATTTCTCTGGCTGCCCCCTCTGTGTAACAATGTGTAGCCATAGGTATGATTTGTCCCAAGGTATCCAGCTCTTCTCCTCCATCTTGTGACTAAGCCAGGCTTTGGTCAGGCAGCAAGCTGTAGAAAACATGCGTATTTTGGCACTGGAATAAGGAGCTAACATTTCACAATAATGGGATCAAGGGTGGGCCTTCCCTCTCTTTGTGGATTTTTAAGCAATGTGCAGAAGGTCTATAAATGTGCTTCAGGGACAGGCCAGAGGGCTGAGGCTTGAGTGTTCAATATAATACAAGAAGAAGTTTTGTGTCCTCATCATTTGCCTCCCCTAGTGGGAAGGGGAAGGGTCTTTTGGTGAGGCAAAGACATACTTTGCTAGTTTAAGAATGGGGTCAAATTGGGGCGCCTGGGTGGCTCAGTCATTTGGGTGTCTGACTTCAGCTCAGGTCATGAGCTTGCGGTTCATGAGTTTGTGCCCTGCATCGGTCTCTGTGCTGACAGCTCAGAGCCTGGAGCCTGCTTCGTACTCTATGTCTCCCTCTCTCTCTGTTCCACCCCGGCTGTCTCTCTCTCTTTCTCAAAAATAAAGATTAAGGGGCCCCTGGGTGGCTCAGTCGGTTAAGCATCTGACTTCGGCTCAGGTCATGATCTCGCGGTCTGTGAGTTCGAGCCCCGTGTCGGGCTCTGTGCTGACCGCTCAGAGCCTGGAGCCTGTTTCAGATTCTGTGTCTCCCTCTTTCTCTGACCCTCCCCCGTTCATGCTCTGTCTCTCTCTGTCTCAAAAATAAACAGACGTTAAAAAAAAATTTAAAAATAAAGATTAAAACTTTTTTTTTAAAGAATGGGGTCATATTAATAGGGGTTATATGTTTCTCTGATGGAAAGATTGAGATATTATTTTGAGGTTTAGTCTTGCTAGTTTTTTCCTCCCCTATTCCAAGAAGGTAGCTGGGCCCTTTGAGGTTCCTTCCAGGAGAAAAATTGTCCCAAACTTGGAAATAGGCAAGAGAGAGTAAGATTTAAGTGTTGTTTTAGGGCACTGCTGGACCTGTCTATTCACTAGGCCTATTTTACAACTCTGTAGGGATGAGGTGAACTTACAGATTTTTGTCGGGTAGAGATGCAAACAATTTCTGTCCCTCAGAACAGATAACCCTCAAAGTTATGGTGAATGGCCCTGCTGGACATTTTACCCCATTTTGTATGTGAACCAGCAATCTACGAAGCCGTGTATAAGATTCTCAAAAGCTGTTTGGAGCAGCTTCACATCCCGCCAGTTTCTTTGCAAAATGGGGCTGAATACAATCTTCTACATGTGCTCATTTTATATTTACACGAGAGGCACATTTCTTAACCTTTTGAGAATGTAACATTCTTTTAAGACTGGTTTATGTTACAGACACCTTCTCTTTCTGGCTTTTGTTTTTCAAAAGCCTAAGCTTCTTGGCAGGTTTATGCTAAGTGGGGAGGAAAAGAAGACAGAAACAGCAATACAGAGTCGGGGAGATTCCCCCCAAACTGGGCAGGTGATGGGCCCACAGGTTCTAAAGTTTATGTTGACCCCTGGCCTGCTCTCTCACAGAGTCCTGGGAAACTAGTAGGTTTCCCAGAGGGCGATGGTGACTAGGGCACCCAGGCATTGTGTTCTCAGCCTCTACAGTGATCAAGTACAGAGCATGGGCTCTGATTAAAGTTACTGGATCAAAGGGGCCACATGAGCTTCGTTAATGCTCTTGAAAAGGGACCGGTGTGAGTTAAAGGCCTGATGGTCTTTGAGGATCCTTATACCACCCTGGAGGGATTAAGATCTCCAATAATTACTGAGCTCAAATTTGGGAAATCTGAGACTTAGAATCAGATGTAAATAGAGCAAATTAATGTGACATTTGTCACATACCCTAGATAGTGGGATAAGATCCCTGCCTGCTACATTAGCAGGTGAAAGGTTTGTTTGTCTGACCTCTGTTCCAATTGGAGGTGCCTAAAAAGCCCCACACATCCTCCCACAATGGAGAGATGGGGCAGCTAAGTAAGGAGGTGTCCCTAGTTCCAGGGGAAGCTGATCAGCCTGTTGAAATCCATCACCAGTGCTCGAAAAATAATTCTCACCAACCTGGGGGGCAGTAGCTGGTCTGCTGTAAAGGTAGGATCAGTCCAACATGTGGTCAAAGTAATCACTCTAGGGTGATGTGAGAGAATATTTGGTAGAGTCCCCTGCCCCAAAATACCAACCTCAGCCCCTTAACTTTCTGAATCAAAGCTTCTTTCTGTCGAGCCTTCAGGTTTGCAGATCTCAATACACATATCCCTGGAAAAGATTTCTATTGAGTGTTTCTCAGGTGTGGTCAATGAAAATACCTAGGTCAGAATCAGCTGGGGGAACTTAATAAAAACGTGTATTCCCGCGTGCTGCTCGAGACCTGCTGAATCATGGGAAGGAGAAAGGGGGAAGCATACCTATATTTTCAACCAGTGTCCTAGGTGATTCTGATATCCTCTGAAATCTGACAACCTCTAGAACAGGGCTAAGAGGAAGGGCAACAACTTGGCAATAAGCGTGTGGGTCAGGGCTCACTATCTTGGGGTGTCAAGGGCAAAAGAAAGTGGCCTCCTGTGAATTATGGGACCCCTATGTGATATGAAGGGTTTGCGTTAGAAGCTTATGTATATTTTTCAGGAAAGAGTGGTCTTACCTCCTGTCAGGTCTCTCAAGCCTTGCTATTCAGAGTGTGGTCAGAGCAACAGAAGCAGAGCATCACCCTGGTGCTTTTAGAAATGCTGACTCCCGGGGCTCCTGGGTGGCTCAGTTGCTTAAGCGTCCCACTTTGGCCCAGGTCATGATCTTGCAGTTTGTGGGTTCAAGCCCCACGGTGGGCTCTGTGCTGACAGCTCAGAGCCTGGAGCCCTCTTCAGATTCTGTGTCTCCCTCTCTCTCTGCCCCTTCCCTGCTTGTGTTCTATCTCTCTCTCAAAAATAAAATAAACATTAAAAACAATTGTTTAAGGGGTGGCTGGGTGGCTCAGTCAGTTAAGCGACCAACTTTGGCTTAGTCATGATCTCACGGTCTGTGAGTTCGAGCCCTGTGTCAGACTCTGTGCTAACAGCTCGGAGCCTGGAGCCTGCTTCAGATTCTGTCTCCCTGTCTCTATGTCCTTCCCCCGCTCGTGCTCTGTCTCTGTCTCTCAAAAATAAACAAACACATTAAAAAAATTTTTTTTAGAAATGCTGACTCTCAGGCTCCACCCCAGATCCACCGACTCAGACTTTGCATTTTAACACAATCCCCTGGTAATTCTCTCCCACGTTAGGTTTGAAAAGCACTGCCCTAAGGCAGGTGGGGACGCTGGATTACTGTTCTTGTGTATTGTAGCAGACACCCTTTGGGGGCCTTGCGGCTCTGCTCCTGTGTGTGGTTCTGGGGCTGAGCCAGCCTGGGCCTCCCACCAAGCAGCCATCGCTGCCCCCTACCTCCTTGCTTCAGGCTCCCCACCACCAGGGTGAGGTCAGCAGGGGCGCTGCAGAGGCCCCCTGTGGCTTTCCTTCCCAGGCAGCTGGGAGCTGTGCCCATCTGCTCCTGCAGAAGGGCCAGGCGGCTGGAGGGACAGTCACCCTCAAGTGGCACAACTGAGAAGTAATAAGAGAAATGAGTTAAATCGCACCCCCCTCCGCCCCTTTGGCCATAGACTCTGTAGGTGAGGGAAACGAAGGGGGCTGGGTGATACCTCTCAGTCCCTTCCCTGCAGGCTCCCACTGAGCGTGCTCCTGACCTGGGTCTTGGCTGCCCTCCCGCTGCTCAGTGCTCACCCACACCGTCCTTCCTCTTCAACACCGCCTGCCAGGAGACTCGTTACTCCACTCCCAGCATGGAGCTGGCTGGCGGCCAGGGTCTGGCCGCCGACAGACTGCCTAACCACTTAGCCAGAACGACGGCCTCCTCTCCACGAGCAGCAGCTGCTATCTCCTCTCTGCCCTGCAGGCTGCAGAGGAGCCTCCCGGCTCGTCTGGATCCGGGCATGGCTGGGGGCCGCTCTGGCGGTGGGCTTCGGAGCCCCCTTGGCTCCATTCTCTGTGTGTCACCACTTCCCATATCTGCTCGTTCCCTTCCTCTGCCTTCCTTATTCCTCTCTAATTCCTTCTGATATTATTTCTCCCCACACCACCCCTCAGTCATGGTTGCCACCTACATTCAGACACGCTTCCCTACCTCACAGCTCTAACATCTCCTTTAACCCCAGGAGATGGGGCTACTGCCTTGCTTCTCTCTCCCCCAACAATACAACTCCTTGGAACAATTGTCTTCACATATTCTCTCCCATTCCTCCTTTCCATTTGTTCTCCTCACTGCAGCTTGCCTTCTACCCACACCGCTCCACCCAGACTGTTCTTACAAAGACCACACGCCCACCATGTTGTAAATCCAATAGTCATTGCAGGCTTTGCGTGCTTGACTTCTCAGCGGTCTTTGATACAGGGACACACCCTAGTTCCTGACACTCTTCCATCTTTCTTCTCTGTGGCAGCCCAGACTCTTTGTTTTCTTCCTATCTCCTTCTTGGCTGGTTTCGTCAGCTTCTTCCCTTCTGTGTGACCCGGAAATGTGGCAATTTATCTACACTCAGCTCTGGGCCCTCTTTTCTTTCCTACCTGCTTCTCTTCCTCAAATTTAGAGCCCAAAATGATTTCTTTATAGAAAAATAAAATCCTTTTTTTCTAGAGATTTTAATCATGGTCTGAGATTCATTCCTAAAGAACGAGCAAACATAAGTCTTTAATTTCAAACCATGATAAGAGCTTTAAAGAAAGCATTTAAATAGAGAGCGAGTCTAGTGGAGAGGCTGATTCACACTGATTTATACTGATTCGTGCCTCAGAGGAGGCACATCTGAGGAAGCGATGTTAAAGCTGAGAGCTGAAGGGTGAATGGGAGTTGGGCAGGTGTAGGATCAAGAGCAGACACAAAGGCAAACGAAACAAAACAAAAAGCAGCAAAGTCTAGCTGGTGACATTCATATTCCTATCTCCAACCCAGACGTGTTCTCTGTGCTCTGCACCATTCACACCTTCTGGAGATTTCCACTTGGTGGCCTCTCGAGTACCTCAAACTTATTATGTCCACAACAGAAGTTTGGATTCCTTTACATACACTTGTTTTCTCCCCAGATTTCCTTCCTTCAGTAAATGGCTTCATTTTCCACTCATTGCTCGAACAGAAACTTGAGAGTTCTATTGACCCCTCACTTTGCCTCACTCCCCAAATCCCCCCAATGGCCAGACCTGTTTATTCCACTACGAAAACATTTCAAGGATCCATCCACTCACTCTACTGCCCTCAGTCTGGTTTGAACCACCATCTTCTCTCACCTAGAAGACTGCAATAGGCTCTCAATTAGTCTGCCAACCTGCACACAGGCTATCCCTTCCCCATGCAGCAATGTGATCTTTAAAAATGGAGCAGTGCTTGCAATCCTTCAACACTTGCCAATTCACTTAAAATACGAATTCTCTGACATGCTCTGTGCAGTCCTACACAATCTGACCCCTGCCCATCTTAGCAACCTCATCTAGGGCTACCTTCCCCTCACTCACCATGCTCCACCCTCATAACCATCTTTCAATTCCCCAAAGCCATCCCATTCTTGTGTGTTGCTTGTCACAATCTAGATGACTAAGACATATTTTTCTCTAAACTATTGAGTTTCCATTCTATAAAGTGGTGGAAACTTATCTCAGCCAACTTGGAGTTTCTCTGGTGTTGTCTGACTTCCTAACATTTAGGTTGTGCCAGGTCGTTGTGTTGGTAAAGGCCCACTGGTCTTGAGCCACCTGTCTACAAGGGTGTCAACTGCTGAGACATCCTTTGTTCTCCTAATTGTAGGCCATGGAGACATGTAGGTCACTGCTGAAAGGAGTTCCTAGTCTTTTTGCCCCTTCACAGGTAGTAGTAGGCTCTCATTGTGACTTTCATGTCTCATTTGGGAGATAGGACTCTCTGCCTGGAGATAGTATAAGAACTCTCTTTGTGAAAGAACTATTTGTCCAGACTCATTGCATAGCCATTCTGTAGCCGGGGTCTTGCCTTCTCTTGACCCACACCCCCCCCCCACTGGATCTTCAGGACTGACAACATTTCTGGCCACTTCATGTCTCCTTCACCTACCCTTCCACATGCCTGGGGGATCTCTCCTAGTCCAGAGGAAACAGGCTTCCCTGAAACTCCACATCTCCCAAATATTTTAGTTCTAAATAAAGTCTTCTACAGTTCTCTAAGGGCTATTAGGTTTTTGGAAACCAAAGTCAGAAAGATTCATTTCTTTCTGTTAACATCTAAACTTAAAGCAATGGGCACTGAGTACCAAGCAGCTTGGCTTGAGGGATGGGAAAAAGGAGAAATAATAGGAAAATGAAACATTTATTAAAATTTCAGGCATATTATTTTACCCATTGTTTCCATGCCTACCTTTCCTGCTTTGTTAGGGCCCTCCAGAGAAACAGCACCATAGGAGAGAGATGGGGGGTGGAGGGTGTGGGAGAAAGAGAGAGAGAGGGGAGATTTTAAGGAATTGTCTCATACAATGGTGTGGTGGGAATTAGCATGAAATGAGCATGGCAGGATGAAGACCCAAGGGAGAGTTGATGTTATAGTCTTGAGTCCAAAGACAGAATTCCTTCCTTCCGGGGGTTCTCAGTCTTTTCACTCAAGACTTTCAACTGATTGGATGGGCAGGGTAGGGGAGAGATTGGCATTTGCTTTGCTAGTGGCTAAAACACATGCTTTTCTGCTCTGTGGGCAATTCTACAGCATCTTCACTCCATGGCGGGATAAGGGTATTGGAAAAGCCAGAAGCCCCCCAGCCCACCTGATTATGGTAGCCATTGTAGCTGTGGAATCCCCAGGAGGCCAGCCAGTCAGTTGTCCTGACCATGTTCCTAAAGCTCAGATGTCCAGTTGCACAGGGACACAGTTGTATCTTCCAGCTGTGTCTTTGGTGCCACAGTTTTATAAGTAAAACTCGCATCTTCAGATCCCTTCTATGTAAAGTGGAGTATTATTTGTATAGCAGTCAATATATAATCAAGAGATTAAGAGGTTGGTCAAGTAGGAGCTGAGGGCCAGTACTTTAACAATCTCTGGAAGCAAAAATGGGAATTAAAGAAGTAGTTAATAAGAGCTACTGGGATTCATTTACTAATCACATGAGTTTCTTCAAGGTCCACTCTGTTTTGAGTGCTTTAACTTAAATCCTAAGGAGCTACACTAATTCTGTTTATGTTATATGTTATGTACCCAAATAACAAGAATCAGTCAATTCTGATTTTAAATTTCACTCAGAGTCCCCCCTAACCTGCTTACCTGATAGTGAAATGTACTGATGAGACCAAACACCCTGATGTCTAGAACACAAGCAAGTATGGTAGGAATGAAAAGGTCATGAGTATTCCATGAGCTCTTAGAAAACAGAAGGTCTAGCCAGATGATGAGCAGCTTTATTACTCCTCCTCCAAGAAATGTTCAGCAGGCTACTACATTTTTTAAAGTATGTGTGTTGGGGGAGGGGATTGTTTGTTTGTTTTGTGTGTGTGTGTGTGTGTGTGTGTGTGTGTGTGTGTGTGTTCCTGAATGTTCCAGGGATTGGAAAAAATTGAACTAGACAGATTTTAAACATTCGCAGATTGATGGATTGATGTGGCTTCACTTTTGGCCACTTAGGAGCAGTGGGCTCATCTGTGTTCTGTCCCACTAAAAACTAAGCAAATTCCTTTCCCCCTCCACTTTCCCCTCCAGTATTTTGAAGACTATAGCTAGGTTCTGTGAGATAGTGTAGATCAGATATTGAGATCTGATAGTTATTTCCTAGATGTAGGTAGGTACTGAACTATTGAATTGTCCACTTTTTACGGTAAATGGCTCACACACTCTAAAGAACATTTTAATCATCAGTAGTATATTCCAAGTTACAAAAAACAACAGTAATAAATAACAAAAGACATAAAATCACTGCACATGTTCTGGGTAAGATAATTACAGAAATAGTCTGGAAAATAAAATATGACCAAAACGATATAATTTATATAAATGGTATTTTTCACATGTTCAAATGATGAGGCAAATAGCTGATAAATTAATTAGATCTTTAATATAGAATGGGGATTTTAATCTGTTTCCCTAAGTTTGTAGCAAGCACACTTATTCCTAGTTGATGTCTTCATATTCGCAAACAGAGAATGTATGATAATGTATCACATCACATTTATTCTGGCTCTGCTCTTAATAATGAGTATGATTAATTCTTTAACACCATTCTTTCTGGAAGTTCTAATATTGGAAAGAATGGTTTTCTGTCTCAAACCACTCAACAAGAGTTAATGAGGAAACTAAGAATGCTATGAGATGATATCTGTAATAACCAGTTTGGTGGTGACACCTACAAGGATCCCATTATCTGTAGGTAATAAATGCAGAACTGGGTAATAGTCTACTATTTGAACCTACTGGAAAATACTGTATTTTGGACATAAATGGCTTTCCCTACCCGCCTGCATCAATATATGAAAAATTGGGGAAAAGATTTTTTTTTCATGCCAGCAAATTGCATTTTCTAAAAACATCAGTTAAATTCCTGATTGTTAGAAAAGTACTGGCCCCAATTAAAATGCAATACCCATAGTTTTCAGTTTCCATCCACTTAGAGAAACAATGAATAATGAAAACCAATCTCAAAGGAACAAAGAAAACAATAATAAAGCCCCATTCAGCACTGAGCCGAGTCATCTGGAATTGGGTTGGGTTCGTTTTGGGTGGGCGGGTCTCTCAAATGTTGTCTCTCGTCTTTTTTTGGACTCCGTAACTCCACTGGAAACAGAGGAAAAGTGGTGATTCTCTGCACACAGGACAGATACCGGAAGGATCTGTAGCACCAAGTGTAGGTGAGCTACCGCTGCTGATCTTCCACCAAAACAGATGAAGTCTTATTTCCCAAGGCTCTTTCTTGAAAAAAAAAAAAAATTATGAAGTGTTGAGGTACAGAGAGCACCAACCAGATGCCAAATTCATGTAGCCAGTAAATCTGAGATTGGTAGAAAGTCCTGCTCTGTTCTCTCCCACATTTGCCCTGCCCCCATAAATGACTCACTCAGATCCACACTGGGCCCAGTCACAGAGGAGGCAGTCAGGGGCTAAAAGTGACTAAGCACTTTGGGAAATTAGCACTCTGGTTTGTCAAATGGTGGATCTGATTATATATTCACATCTTGGGACCCGCCTCATTGTGGCGCAGCCTCATCCAAAATCCCCCACACCCAGAGCTGGTGTAGAGCAGACACAAGAGCCTCCCCAGCTTGAAAAGGACTTTGAGAGACTAATTGTCTAAGGACATGAATGGTTACAGTCACAGGGCTCTCACACTGGAATGCAGTTTATGAAGAAGAGCATTATTATTCCAAAACCCACATTCTGCAGACGAAGTGGAACTTCTCCAACTGGTTGGTGAGCTCCTCCGTTGTTTACCTCTGGGCTTCGTTTCCAAGGGTAGCTTATTTCCCAGGCCTCACCGGCTACAGGAAGAGAAAGCAAGGGTCCCA
Source organism: Acinonyx jubatus (assembly GCF_027475565.1). NCBI lineage: Eukaryota > Metazoa > Chordata > Mammalia > Carnivora > Felidae > Acinonyx > Acinonyx jubatus. Next base: position 80,381,250 of record NC_069388.1, on the reverse strand, counting down.
AGTTACAAAGAGGTATTTGATTTCAGGCACCTCCTGGTTTCATAGGATGCCAATGTTCACCAGAGTTTAGGAGGCTACTTGGGTTGTTCCTGCCCAGGGTCTGAGCTTTCTGGCTCCATGGGGAGGCAAGTCTGCCCTGCAGGCCTCAGAAAGCATGGGTCTACCACTTTCAGATCTACTGCCCTGTCTGATGAACCAAGGACCAGTTTCAACCTAGACAAGGTGAGGTTTGATTCTCAAACCCTTTCTGGGACTCTGAACTCAACCCCTCCCACTCAGGGCAAGTTCTCCAACTCATAAAGGAGTTTGAGGGAAGTCTTTTCTTTTTCTTGCTCCTTTCCATGAGTGTCCTAATTCCAATATCCAGGACTTGGAGATAGGTCTTCTCCTTCAGATCCTCTTTGAAGTAAACCCTGGTGGTCTCTTAGATGTTTCAGATCCCTGAACCAGGCAGGCAGGTAGTTCTAGCTGCTGCCCTCACTGTAAACAGATATTTAGGTACCCTTTTCGTGACAATACAGTTAAATGCAGGCATCTTATTCAAACAGGAAATTTACGTTTTTCACATTCTTTAACAAGAGCTAAAGCAATAGAGCAGATTAGGAATTTGGACAATGTGAATGTTCTTCATACTTTTCCCAGTGTTGGCAACAATATTACTTTCTCCATCTTCTTCATCCCCAGGTTTGACAATAGCCTACCTTCCAGAGCCTGCCCTGGAGAGTAGTTGCTTCTTCACCTGGTAACAGCTCCGAAGGAACTAGAGCATGGCACAATGCTCACAGGATCAGCCTTTGGCATTAGAAACCCACTTTCTTTTTTTCTTTTCTTTTCTTTTTTTTTCTTTTCTTTTCTTTTTCCTTTCCTTTCCTTTCCTTTCCTTTCCTTTCCTTTCCTTTCCTTTCCTTTCCTTTCCTTTCCTTTCCTTTCCTTTCCTTTCTTTTCTCTTTTCCTTTCCTTTCCCTCTTTTTCCCTTTCCTTTTCTTCTCATTTTGAGAGAGGGAGAGAGGGAGAGAGAGAGAGCACATATGTGTGAACCAGGGAGAGGGGCAGAGGGAGAGTGAGGATCTTAAGCAGGCTCCACACTCAGCATGGAGCCCAATGGGGCTCAATCCCATGACCCTGGGATTGTGACCTGAGCCAAAATCAAGAGTTGGACGCTCAACCGACTGGGACACTCAGGAGGACTGAAATTCACTTTCAAATCTCCAGGCCATGCCATCATTTAAAGAGTAAGGCTTGAAGAAGACAAATCAAGGAGAAAAGAGAAGAACCAGGAAGGTCTGGGATCCAGAAAGCCAAGAACAGTGATTGGCTCTGTGTAAAGTGAATAGGTAAGACAGGTAGGTGGACAGGGTCATGAAGGAACGGGCTTTTTCCAGGAGTTTAGCTGTGAGGGAGCCGGACAGTGGCAGACTGGCAAGGGAGAGAGATTTTTTATTTTAAGAAGGGAGAAATATGACCACGTTTATAGGCTGTTGGGAAGGGTTCAGAAGAGGGGAGAAGAAAAAAAAAGGAGAGAATAAAAGGCCAAAAGAAATTGGATCCAGAGTCCCAGAAGAGGCTCTATGGAGGAGACAACCCAGCTTTTCCCTCGAAAGTGGAGGGGAGGGCTGGAAGGTGAATGTGATGGCAGAGGAGTCCGAAGTTCTGAGGGTAGGAGTTGAAGGAGTTCATAAAATAGAAGATGCTATGGGCTGAATGTTTGTGTTCTCTCAAAAGTCATATGTTGAAGCCTTAACCCCAAATGTGATGGTATTAGGAGGTAGGGCCTTTGGTGGGGGGGGTGGTAATTACATTCAGAGGAGTTCATGAAGGTGGAGCCCCTATGAGAGAATTAGTGTCCTCATAAGAACAGAGATCAGAACCGTCCCTCTCTCTACCATGGGAGGACGTGGCAAGAACACAGTTATTTGCGAACCAGGAAGAGGGCTCTCCCCAGACACTGAATTTGCAAACAATTGGTCTTAGACTTCCCAGTCTCCAGAACTGTGAGAAATAAATGTTTATTGTTTAAGCTACCTCATCTATAGTATTCTGTTATAGCAGCCTGAACTAAAACAGAAGATTTGGTCATTTTCTGAGAGAAGCATGGCCATGGTTGGGGAGAGGGCGTGGGGGCTGTGGTGGAGGTCCATACATATGTCATTACATATATCCATACACATATGCAATTAGATAGATACAGCAGAGGTAGAACAGGACTCTGTTGCTAAGGTGGAGTGGGGTTGAAGTTTTTTTGATAAGATGTTATCAAATAATGCTTCTAGAAGATTAATCTTCTTTTTCTGGAAGAAAATAGAAACACAACACTCAGAAGGCTGAGGTAATAGCCCAAATCAGGATGCATGTTGCAGTTTCCCTCCTGTGCCCATGATGGTCACTATTAATGGACAACCACTCTTTCCTGATAAACTCAAAATTCTTTTCAACATAGGACTCCAATAGCCTATACCAATTACTTGGAATTGGCCCAGGAGATGGAAACTGCTTTCGATTTAGGTCCAGATGAAAGGTAATAAGCCTGGGCTAGATTTTTAGCAGCAGGGATGAAGTGATGGTAAGTGAAGGAAGTGAAGTAAAGGATTAAGTGAGGCCCAGCCTCAATTCACTGGTTCACAGAGCCCAAAAGCAAAGGATGGCTCTAGGAATGACCCCAGAACTCAGAATCTCCTGGAAATACCCATAAGGCCAGTACCTACTGAAGTCCAGAGCTCACCAGGATGGGTTCTAGTCATCCCAGATGGAAATCCCAGGCCAGTTAGCCTTGGTTGGCTTCCAGAGGTGGAGAATGAGGCAAACCACAGATCTCATGACTGAGTGATGTTCTCCATGGGAATAGATGAGTGTTTCTGGCCCTGACCTGGTAGAAGCCTCATAGGAGGGTGTAGTTAATTCCCTCTAGTCATTCTGGGCCATAGTGTCCTAAAAGCTAGACCCAGCCTAGGCTAGAAGGAAACAGAAGCAGCCTTGGGTCCACCTCTGAGAAATACCTTTTCCTTATTCCTCTCTTCCTTTGGGTTGAGGGCTTCATCTGGCAGGAAGCCTCACTTCTTCCTCTCTGCTAGAAGTCCCTGGTTTTACACCTTTGTTTTCTTCAACTACTGCAAAACCTATCCTGGATTATACAATATGGGTAACGTGATGCCAGTGGCTGAGGCTACTGCCTCCCTTTCAAGCCCGTGGCAGTGATGGATCAGACATCCATGTTAAGAGGTAGTTGTATTAATCACTGACTTGCCACCACAACTTCCTTTCAACTGAAAGGAATTCATATCAAACAGAATAAGTCATCTATCTGCATCCCATCCTAGTCTCCACTTGTTTAGGGATTTGTGTTATTGTTACATAAAGAAATGGCTTTAATATGAAGGCCTTTGGGGTTAGTTTTTGCCATTTGTCTCTTGGTTCATGTTTGTTTCCCCTTAGGCACTTAACAGAAGAACCAAAAACTGGAGACAGGACAATCTCTGTGAGTTCAATGATCCAAAAGGGACTAGGATTTAACAGAAAGCTATAGATCTACGAAACCAAAGGCTTACTGAAAGAATTAACAAGGAAAGCATAACATTGAAATTGTGTGTGTGTGTGTGTGTGTGTGTGTGTGTGTGTGAAGGGTGACACCAGGGCAGAAGGAGAGAGGGTAAGAGAACAAAGTGTTCTTGCGTGGGCAGGTGGAGGTGTGACTTGAAATACCTATGACCAGACACACATGTGGCAGGTTTGAATCCTGAGAGTAACACATGCTCCCTGTCACCCATCACCCTGGCATTTCCTCAGGGCTGAGGTGTATTAGCATCTAGCCACCCACACTTTTTTTCCTGTGTTCTCTCCTAACATAATTAGTAAAAGATTAAGTTCTCCTGAGTAAGTGCCAGGACCTCTTTAGGTACCGTCTCTTTTGGCGAGGTCCACAAATAATGTTTCTGTCATTTCAGATAGCAGTAGGAATCTTGTAATTGATTTAAAAGCAAGACAACACTGAGGCACATGGGTGGCTCAGGCAGTTAAGCATCTGACTTCAGCTCAGGTCATGATCTCACGGTTTGTGAGTTCGAGCCCCCACGTTGGGCTCTGTGCTGATGGGCCATGAGCCTGGAGCCTGCTTTGGATTCTGTGTCTCCCTCTCTCTCTCTGTTCCTTCCCTGCTCATTCTCTCTCTCTCTCTCTCTCTCTCTCTCTCTCAAAAATGAATAAACGTTAAAAATTTTTTAAAAGAAACAAAAATAAAAAATAAAAAACAGGACAACACTCAAATTATATGTAAACATTACTAAAGCTGTAGGCCACATTCCAAATAAGGCTGTAATGGCTACTCTCATGGTTCCTGCCCTGCTCCCTCCTAGTTTAGCAGAGGGATCTTTCCTTAGCTAATAGGCATTAATTGAGCACCTACTGATGAATAGGAAGGATACATGGATTATGACAAGTTGACCTTAGTAAGTTTACAGACCATAGTTTACAGACTGGTTGGGGAGGCAACATTAACACACCCAGGGCAATAGGTACCTGCTCTCTATAGACTGAAGGTTTATGTCCCCCTAAAATTCATACGTTGAAACCTAATTCCTAATATGACAGCATTTGGAGGTGGGGCCTTTGGAAGGTGATTTGGTCATGAGGGTGGAACCCTCAAGAATAGGATTAGTGTCCTTATCAAGAGACCCCAGAGAGCTCCCCCACCCCTTCTACAATGTGAAGACACAGTGAGAAGATGGTCATCTAGGAAGTGGGCCCTGAGCAGACACTGGATCTGCCAACCCCTTGATCTTGGACTTCCAGCCTCCAGAACTATGAGAAATAAATTTCTGTTGTTTATAAGTCACCCAGTCTGTGGTATTGGTACAGCAGCCCAAATGTACTAAGACAGAAGTACACTACCTGTGACTCTGTGTGACCCTACCCACAACTCACAAGGGGCACACAAAACGTGCTAATAGGAAATCTGTGAGATCCAGAATAAGAAGAAACATTTTTCCAAGATGAGCTATGAATTGATTCTAAAAGCAAAGCAATGAATTGTTTTAGTTTTTAAAGTAACCTTGGAATTTTTAATCACAAAACGAGTAACTGTTTATTTTAGGATATAAGGCTTAAAAAAAATTTTCAACTCACCAACTATCCTGTGACTAAAATCCCATAACTGTTGGATTCACCCTGCACCCAAGGCCCCATCTTTTCCCCCTCCTCCCTTTCTATCACTCCAGTCTGATCTACTTCACACCTCTAAAGCATCTTCATTAGATTCTATTTCACAAAATGTTTCTACTGCTAAAGCAAGTTTAATGTTTATTTATTTTTGAGAGAGAGACAGAGAGAGAGACAGAGAGAACAAGTGAGGGAGGGGCAGAGAGAGAAGGAGATGCAGAATCTGAAGCAGGCTCTGGGCTCTGAGCTGTCAGCCCAGAGCCCGACAGGGGGCTCAAATCCACAAACTGCAAGATCATAACCTGAGCCGAAGTCGGACACTCAACTGACTTAGCCATCTAGGCTCCCCTGCTAAGGCAAGTTTAAAAAACTACTGCTAAACACCTGGGCCAAGTGACTCTCCCTGAGACCAGTTTTCTTTGCTTCACTCTTCTCATCAGCCACCAGTGGCGAGTCCTTGGCTTGACCATTCAGGGCCCTCTGCTTCTGGCTACAATCTATCTTTGCATCGTGTTTTCCCATCACCCCTTACAAGACCCTGTCTCTGGAATACAACATGTATGACACTATTCCCAAGTTTTTGCTCACATCTTTCCACAACACTGTGGGCCCAACTCTTCTGTTCAAATGTCTGAATTCAAATACCATGGCCTGAATTTGTCTAGCTTTATTGGCCTATGAATCACAGCAATAGTAGCTCCCTACATAGCTTGAGTGGTGCAAGACTCTGAGGTTCCTCAAAGTCACGCCTAGAAATTTCACTCCAGGCAGTGTGTGACTCACAACGTGCCACAGACAGGTTGTCCCTGCCATGTTCTTCCTTTTCTGCTCCAGCCACCCATATGCTCCACATTTATGCTTCCAGCTGAGACCACCACTCCTGTCCATGCCCTCCATGAATACCATAACGTCCTTTCTCCTGATGAACCCAAGGCTCAACACTCAAGGTGTCAGAACTATAGCCCCTGGAGTCCTCAAGTCACAGGTGCTAGGCCAGCCTCTATCTCCTGGACTCCAGGGGACACTGGTCTCAGCTGAGTGACTCGGATCCTTCCTGAAAGCAGCTCTTTGGGCATCTGCCCTCTTTCTACAAGCTCAGACCAGAGTCCTTCCCATTCTCCTGCCCCTGATCCTCCCCAGAAGCACTTTTGACAATTTACTCATGCAAATGGATGTCCAAAAGCTGTTTTCCCAGCTGGCTCATCAGAGGTGCTCAGAAATATTCTAATCTTGCTGGTGGAAAGAGTTTAGGTTCAAACCAGGAGTCTCACTGCATTTTCTTTAAGAACCTCAGACTCAGCACAAACCTTCATAAACTCCTTTCTATCTCAGCTAAATAAACTTACAGGCCTCTGTAACAACCATGGTTGTACAGTTAATTTGGTAATTAAATATCATGGATTTCCTTGTGACAACTCTCCTGTTCTTTCCTTAAGTTGGTGTTAAATATATTATTGTACTAGAAAAAAAATGTATTTTAAAGGAATACCTTGGGGCACGTGGGTGGCTCAGGTGGTTGAACTTCCGACTTCAGCTCAGGTCATGATCTCGTGGTTCATGGGTTTGAGCCCTGCATCGGGCTCTGTGCTGACAGATTCTGTGTCTCCATCTCTCTCTCTGCCCCTCCCCAACTCACTTTCTCTCTCAAAAGAAGTAAACCTTAAAAAAATTTTTTTAAAAAGGAATACCTTTGTGATTCTGAGGATACTGAGCAAAAAATGGAAAATCAAGAAAGATAGTCCCCTTGCCTATCAATTCTTAAGAACATAGGTATAGCTTAAATAATCAAAAAGTATCCGTGTTTCATGTTTATGTCTTACTTCATCATTGACATAAGGACCATGGTTTTGTATTTTGTAATCATGCTTTGTATTTGCAACCATGACTGATACTCAGTAGGCACTCAAATACTAGTTGGTTCTTTCATTTTAGAGAGGTTTAAGGTCATTATTTGTACCTTAAGAGAGCCGGGGGGCGGGGGGGAGACAAAGTAAGACAGGACAGAAGAAATTATACAAAATAAAAATTTCCAGAAGAGATAACCATGGAAGAAAGTTTACTTTAGCATTTTAATGATAGGTTAAAAGGTTCCTAAAGCAATCTCCCATCTTATAGGCATTGCTTTAAATGTACATATTGTGTATCTCATTCTCCCATTCCACAAGTATATTAAGGACCCACTGTGTATTAAACAGACTTGTAACAAGACAGACAACATCCCTGCCCTCCAGAAACCTCCAGTTTGGTGCAGAGAGGCAGAGACTGAAATAGATCATTTCAGTCTATGATAAGTACCATGAAAGTAATAGAATGGGGAGAAAAAGTATATCTCTGTTGGACTAAATGGTCAGGGAAGGCTTCTGAGGAAGTGATATTTGGGTTGAAGCCAACAGACACCAACTACATGCGGTCCCACAGGTTGTGCACTGCACATGAGCTCCATTTACATGGCCAGTAATGGTGCCCTTAGAGTTATGTGGTGCAGGAGTTCGGAACGTTCCAAGCATGTGTAAGTCAATTCACTTGTATAATTAATTTACTTTGCTCAAGTAGATTTGCATGTCCATCAACATGCACCTAGTCCATCTGGATACAGTGGCAATCGTGTGAACCATGTGGTGATTCAGACGAGTCAGGAAAATGACCGTCGGCAAATTGCAGGCTATAGTTGATCAGCTTATGACTATATGTTCTCCACTTCTGGAGACATGGGAGATGAGCCTAGAAACTGACAGACTTTAAGTGAGAAAAGCTTGAGATTATTTTTGGAACCAATCCACCGTCTACTCCTCTAGTCATAATGCCAGGAAAAGGAAACATGAGTAATTGCTGTCCAAGCCTAAAGCTGGTTTTCATGGTGAGAAATCCTCCTGCTTCAGAAATGATCAAATGTGGGGTTTTGAAAATAGCGTTTATAATTACAGACTATACTATTAAAGGCATGCCACTCAATTAACCATTTGCTGCATGGCATGGTGATATTCCATAATGATAAGTTAATGTATTCCATGCTTAATAAAAAACAAAAGAGACCGGCAGACTTCTAGTAAAGACAACTCTGTAACTCTGTGCTGGCCACAGATGTCCTGTTAAACTGTCCTGAAAAGCAAATGTATAAAAAGCCTTTAAGATCCCAAACTGGTTTAATGGGTTTCGCAGAAGGTGTTCAAAGGTAGCTTTCCCATCAATTTAGAAACGGAGGCTTAAATAGAGGTCATACATTGACCTCAGTTCATTCCAGAAGTGAGACATCCAGGAACTGACCCCTGTTCCCTGAATCTCTCAGCTGATTCTACTTCCTCTCTGAACTGTGCTAATCAGTGTTTGAATCTGTCCAAGTCAGTTCTGAAAAGGAAGTTCCAGTCACTCCTGCCCCCCCCCCCCCATAGTCTGGCATGTAGAGCCTGACAGGAGTCCAAGAGGGAGGGGAGCTGGCAGAAACACAGGGCAGGATGGGGCAGAAGTAGTGCTCCTGGGGAGGTGCTAAAAATAGAAAGTCCTGCCTAAACAGGGGAAGGAAAAATGCAGGCCAGGTTTCGCAGGTGGCATTATTCAGGGACTTCCAATTGTTGGGAGCAGGATGGAGGTACCCATCCACCAGTGCCAGGTGGAGCAAGGTTATTCTGGGATATCCGATTCAAAATAGGTGCAGAGATGGGTCAAGGTGCAAGACCTAAACAATGAGGGTTGAAGGACAGACCATAGGCTCCAGATAGCTACCTAGAGTGTGCTTTATGAATTCACTGTACATATGAATTGCCTGGAATCTGGCTAAAAATGCATATTCAGATTCAGTAGGTCTGGGGTTCTGCGTTTCTTTTTTTTTTTAAGTTTATTTATTTATTTTGAGAGAGAGAGAGAGAGAGAGAGAGTGTGTGAGCACAAATGGGGGAGGGGAAGAGAGAGAGGGAGAGAGAGAATCCCAAGCAGGCTCTGCACTGTCAGCACTGAGACCAACGTGGGACTTGAACTCAGGAACCATAAGATCACGACCTGAACTGAAATCAAGAGTAGGACACTCAACCAACTGAGTCATCCAGGTGCCCCAAAGGGTTCTGCATTTCTAATGACTCTCAGATGATACTGACGTAGCTGGTTCATGTACCACCTTTTAAATAGCGCGAGGCTAATGTGCTAGGCAAGATCCTTCCCCCTTCTTCCCTTAACTGTCATGAGGCCAAGAGAAATAGGGAAGCCTTGTACTCTAGATTAGGCAATAGCATCACTACTGCTCAGGAACAGTGCTGACATTAGCCCTTGGACTGGGAGCAGTCAAAGCCCTCTATTCATTTCAGGGGAGGGGCTAAGCAACTGGCTGCAGGATGAGGTTCAGAGCAGCAAGAAAGAACCTGAATCAGTGGATATAAGAAAACTAATTGGAAGCAAAGAGGGGTCATATCCGGCAAATCACAGGGAGAAGCTTAAATCTTTGTATTTTTTTTAACACCTCATTAAAGGGTCTCTCCTCACCCCCACTGCGGTCAGCGCTCTGACTCAAAGAGGTCCCTCTGCAGAGTGGAAGTTGGAGAACATCGAACAGACACTGACGCAGGCTGGAGGACGGGGTTTATGAGTTATTGCTCTCACACTAGCCTTCTAGGAAAATGCAAAGGGAAGATCTCCTCCTGGGACACTTTTCTGGGTTCTAAATTGGGCGCTGCAATGGTTAGTTTAATGTGTCGAGTTTGGCTGGACATTGCACCCAGCTGTTCAATTAAACTCTAGTGTAGGTGTTGCTGTATTTTGTAGGTGTGGTTAACATCTACAGTCAGCTGACTTTAAATAAAGGAAGTTATTCTTGATAATCTGGGTGGGCTTCATCCAATCACTTGAAAGGCCTTAAAAGCAAAACTGAAGTTTCCCCGAAGAAGCGGAGATTCCACCTGTTAAGTACAGTTCTGGCTTCTGCTAGAGAGTTTCCTGCCTGCTGGCCTGCCCTACAGATTCAGACTTGCCAGTCCCCACAGTCATGTACACCAATTCCTTGCAATAAATCTTGTTACATATACAGTCAGTCCTCATTATTCACAGATTCTATATTTGTGAATTTGCCTGTGTTGTAACCCCCAAATCAATACTGGCAGTGCTTCTGCAGTCATTCACAGATATGAGCAGAGTGACAAAAAATTTAAGTCGCCTAATGCATGTTCCTCAGCTGAGGTTGAATGAAGTGACTCTGCCTTCCTGTTTAGCTCCCGTACTGTAAACAAGTGTCCCTTCTGTGATCTATTCGGTGCCATGATTTTCACATTTTTGTGCTTCTTTTTGGTGATTTTGCTGTTGAAAATGGCCTCTAGCATAGTGTGAAAGTGCTGTCTAGTATTCTTAACACCAGAAGTCTGTGACGTGCCTTACAAGAATATGCACATATTAGATGAGCTTCATTTAGGTATGAGTTATAGCGTTGTTGGCTGCGAGTTCAGTGGTAATGAACTAACAATATGCATTGAATGAGATGCCTTTAAACTGAAACACAGATAAAACAAGGTTGTATCTTGATTGGTTGATGCAGTGCCGTGCCCAGGGGCTCACCGGGAACCTAACTCTGCATTTCCCCTGAGAGCAATGGCTCAGTATTTGCTAAATCAGTGTCTGTGGTGACTTACTGGAATATTACTGTGAATAACAAGAACAGACTGTTGGCAGAGGTGGGGGGGCAGGGGGTTCTGTCTCTGGAGGTATCTAATGGTGCAGATGTAGGACCGTCCTTTCCTGTGCTGGGCACAGATAGTGCGGATCTTCTGCCCTTTCTGCATTCAGATCCCTGACAAGATTCTGCAGAAGGAGGAGGAAAGAGGCCCACGTGTGAAACATCTAGTGAATGTTAACAGTCCCCTGTTAAAAGCAAAGTTTTTCTCTTACTCATTCATATTTAAGAACACAAAATATATGCAGGCCCTGTCATTTGGTATTACCCCGTCTCCCTGATACAGTAAGAAACAGGCTAGACTAGATGATAACTGGAATACAGTTCAGCATTTTTAATGTAATTTGGATGATGAGCCCCAAATTACTTTTCCAATGTAAACTAATCAAGTATATTCCAGTTTGATGTCTTTACCAAAAATAAACTTCTTCATGAATGTATAAAAAGATAATTAGACTGTCTCCAAGGCATTGGGTCAGTTCCCAAAGGCGGAGAGAAGCCAGTAAGTCTCAGGGTCAAATGAAGGCACCAATTCAGCAACCCCACTGCCCTTCCTCTCCCCACCTCAGTGGTCCATTTTAGTCTTCTCGGAGGCTGTGGTTATGATTCGATCTTGCCAGCTCCATGGCTGCAGGCTCTATTCCTAATTCTAAATTTGTCACCTTCCATGTTGTGCTGTCTGCCACAGGAGGGACTGGCAAAGAGGAGTCATGTCTTAGGTCCAATCCCACCTGGCTCCTGGAGCACCACCCAAGCTCACACCCTCTGTGACGTGGGTCAGCGTCTCCAGCTTTGCGGGTATCACGCACCTTCTCCTGTGTGCCCACCGGCACCTGAAAGAGGCTTACAAATGCTTACAAATCTCTTTTGACTTTAAGAACATGTCACAGCTAGGACTAAGCACCATTACATCAGCCACTATTGATCCTGAAATAAAATGCTCACTGGACAAAAAGAGTAAAAGTTTCTTTCATGCACAGCTCCAAGGAAATCAGAACACCATTCTCCTCTCAGACCATCCACAAATGCGTTTCAAGCATCAAAACGTGTTTAATGTAAACTGAAGAGGACAATGTAATGCAGTTAGAAATCTATTTGTATTCAGGGGCGCCTGGGTGGCGCAGTCGGTTAAGCGTCTGACTTCAGCGTCGGGCTCTGGGCTGATGGCTCAGAGCCTGGAGCCTGTTTCCGATTCTGTGTCTCCCTCTCTCTCTGCCCCTCCCCCGTTCATGCTCTGTCTCTCTCTGTCCCAAAAAATAAATAAATGTTTAAAAAAAAATTAAAAAAAAGAAAAGAAATCTATTTGTATTCAAAAGCATTACCCTTTTAATGTTTAGCAACCTCCATGACATGAATAGCATGCCCCGCCGTTAAATGGTAGAATGGGAGCTGCCTGGCCCTTTGCCTATTTAATTGATACACTAAATAAGAATGATATACTAACTAAAATTAAAATAACTGAAAAAATGTGTACCCCCCCATAAAAATTATAGAAATATATGTAGCAGACAAGCCGATTGAGTCAAATAATTTCAACTCAGAAAAAGAAAAAATGTCTAAATGTCTAAATAGGACTAACTCTTAGGACGTTTGGCTTATAAGATCCACCTCTCCGGTGGCTTTTTGTCCCACGTTTACACACCCTACTGGCCACCTCCCCCACATCAGGTGCCTGGTGCTCCCCTTGCTCTCTCAGCTGGTGGCCCCCTTTGAAAGGATTCAATTAAGTCAGGAGTCAGAAACTACAGCCCACAGGCCGAATGCAGCTCACTTCTTGTATTTGCAAATGAGATGTTATAGAAACCCAGCCATGCTCATTTTTTGTGCACCGTCTATGGCTGCGCTTACTCCGCAATGACAGGGGTGAGCAGTTGTGACACTTTATGGTGCACGGAGCCTAAAATATTTACTATCTGATCCTTTGTAGAAAAAGTTTGCTGGCTCCTGGATCAAGTCCTTCACATTAAGGTATAAGTAACTGTTTTATATGTTACTCTTCCGGTCGTGACTTGGATATTAGTAGGAGGTAACTTTTTAATCCAGAAGAACTGGTGGCTCATAATGGGATTTCAGTCATTAGCAACAAGATATTCCGGAGATGTTTGGGGGCGGACGAATTTCTTAAGCTCTGTTACTACCTGCTCCACCTACCCATCAACCCAGGTGTGGGTCCATCTAGTGACGATTTTGATGAAGTTGAGAGGGTTGTGATGGCACGGAGAAAGACCTGAAAGAGGGGTAGGTCCAAGAGGGGGTTGGGGATGCTGCCGATAGCATTCTGTGGAGTGGGAAACACACAGGCCAGGAGACCGACATTTGTCTCAGTCCGACTGAAATGTTTATCCTTACCATTTATAAATTAACAAAACAATTTTGAGATTCATTTAAAGGGAACCAGATTCCTGATGTTGCTTGTCCCCTGATCTTTTGTTTTCTTACTTTAACTTTACCAAAAAAAAAAAAAAAATGTTTCTGGCACATAGATTTTCTCTCTAAAGGTCCCATGAGCTGTGTCATTTATCGGTAGGGAAGTCTCCTCCAACAAAACAGCAACAGAAATCTCGTGGTACAGCCTTGCCCTCAGGACACAGGGGCTCAGCGCACACTAGCAATTATTAAGGAGACTTCACAAGACTTTGAAGTGGCCACTGCACAAGGTGCAAACAAGGACGTCTGGTTTCTCAACCTGAGGTGAATCAGAGACTAAGCGTGCATGGAGAGTACTGACCGTTCCTAATATTTGCATTTGTTCAGGATATTACAGGCCCCAAAATGTTCTCCAGAACATTCTCCTGTTTAATCCTCAGGACAATCCTTTAATGTAAAAAGTGTCATCCCCATTTTTACAGGTAAAGAAACGAAGGATCTGAAGGTTTAAATGATTCACCCTAGATCAAACAGCTTTCGGAAACGGTGTCAGACAAAATTTAGGACCAGAGGGTTGATTCTTTGAGCCCATGCAGGAGGGAGCCTGGGTCCTCATCAAATTCCGAGAGACCAGCACAGTTATTCATGGAACTCTTGAATGCCAAGGTTTTGTCTCTCTTTAGGTACGAGAGTAGTAAGCGGCCACCTAAAGATGCATAGGCTCCGTCAAGATGTGCCCATGAGCTACACACATTTAGTGCCAGAATGCCCCTGCTCATGGCTCCTGGACCCTCCTGGGATGGGACCACATACCGCTAACACTTTAAGGGGGCTTTTCACAGACTAGAAAAATGCAGACCAATTACACAAAGGTGTTCCTTCCCACAGCTGACCCAGCCCTGGCCCAGAGTTCAGCTTAGCAAGCTGAGCAGGCCAGATCCAGCCCCCGCTTCAGCCCTTCCCCCAGACAAGGCGTCATTGTCCAAGCACAGCTGGTACAACTGTCCTGTGCCTACCCTGTTCACAGACCTCTCTGCACTAGGAGGGGATCTTTCTCAAAAGAAAGAAAACCTTATTGAGAAGAACTGAATTCATACAGGACAATAGACACTACACAGTTTATCAAGAAGGTAACAGTCACAGTCTAAACTCGGTATGGTTTGGGTGGTGATGACAATCTTTCTGAGCTGGCAAATGGAGCTAGTCACCAGTCAGGTCAACCCCCTCTCATCTGATTCTCTCTTTTAGCCAAGCCTTTCTCTGTGTCCCACTCACACTCCTCTCCTCCATTAATTCAGGTGCTGCCACATCTAATGGGAACATCCATGAATTGGAGGAAACATACCTCTAGCAGGAGGGTGGAATTTTTCTTTGCAAGTGGGTGGGTGGCCATCCCCTTCAACATGTCTCTGTCACCCCATGACGGGCAATCCTGCTGAGATAGGTCACCTCCTTCAAGCCTACACATTACCAAGAAACCAAGCACCGTCAGAGCATGCTGGGTCTCTTCCCACTCCTCCTCTGTGTGTTTCAGGAGCCTGAATCCTCCCAATGGGCAAAGTCCATCTGAGCTCAGTCACCTTTTTTGCTCAAAGGTCAAAGGCAGCAAGAGCTCACAATCCTCTTTTGCATTGTGTTTTTATAGGATTTGAAGGAAAAAACGGACCCAAGATCAAAATGTTAGCTCCAACTAACCCTGGGAGAGAACAGTAAGGTCACCCCAGGATGCAGCTAGCAAGAAAGCAGGAGGAGAGTTGGCTGGGAGCATAGCTAATCCCAGCCGCTCCCTCTTCATGTGCCACAACCAAGTAGCATTAAGAGCAAGACTGTTAGACTCGTAGAAATGGACCCCCAACTGAAAGCTTCAGTTTACACTAAACACATTCCGTTTAAAGGGGCCCTGCCTTGCGTTTATTCAGTGTGCCAGAAGGGCACTGACAAGAAGGGACGTTGACATCATTTCCAGTCTTGTTTTGATAGTTACTGCCACCATGGTCCACATACAAAATTGTTGAGCAAGTGAGTTTGTTTCAACAACCTCCAGTCACATTTTCTACACCTTCCCTTTATTTGTATTTTTTAACTTTAGAAAAGTAAATCTTTATTATTTATTTATTTATTTATTTATTTATTAACGTTTATTTATTTTTTTGAGACAGGGAGAGACAGAGCATGAACGGGGGAGGGTCAGAGAGAGAGGGAGACACAGAATCTGAAGCAGGCTCCAGGCTCTGAGCTGTCAGCACAGAGCCCGACGCGGGGCTCGAACTCACAGAGTGCGAGATCGTGACCTGAGCCGAAGTCGGCCGCCCAACCGACTGAGCCACCCAGGCGCCCCTATTTATTTATTTTTAAAAATCTACATCCATGTTAGTTAGCATATAGTGCAACAATGATTTCAGGAGTAGATTCTTAATACCCCTTACACATTTAGCCCACCCCTCTCCCACAAACCCCCAGGAACCCTCTGTGTGTTCTCCATATTTAAGAGTCTCTTATGTTTTGTCCCCTTCCCTATTTTTATATGATTTTTGCTTCCCTTCCCTTATGTTCATCTCTTTTGTATCTTAAAGTCCTCCTATGAATGAAGTCATATATTTGTCTCTGACCGATTTCACTTAGCATAATATCCTCTAGTTCCATCCACATAGTTGCAAATGGAAAGATTTCATTCTTTTTTGATTGTCGAATAATACTCCATTGTATATATACACCACATCTTCTTTATCCATTCACCCATTGATGGACATTTGGGCTCCTTCCATACTTTGGCTATTGTTGATAGTGCTACTGTAAACATTGGGGTACATATTTCTCTTTGAAACAGCATACTTGGATAAATACCTAGTAGTACAATTGCTGGGTCATAAGGTAGTTCTATTTTTAATTTTTTGAGGAACCTCCATACTGTTTTCCAGAGTGGCTGCACCAGTTAGCATTCCCACCAGCAGGGCAAAAGAGATCCTCTTTCTCCACATCCTCGCCAACGTCTGTTTTGCCTGAGTTGTTAATGTTAGCCATTCTGACAGTGCACCTTCCTTTTAAAACTCTATTTTCTTCCATGTTCAGATTTGGGTTTGAGTCATTTTGTCATAGAGTTTGGGGTTTAATTACTATTTTCATCATGTAACACTATATGGTGCCTATAGTGGCCCTGGGTCCCTTACCGTCAACTTTTGACAAATAATGAGTTGTCTAAAGAACTTTGACCTTCTACTGTGTTTTCAGGAGAATATCCTGTTCTAAGTTAGATTGTGCTTTTGTATATACCTGTATCAAGTCAGCCAAAATTATATAGGTAATATGTAGGCAAAGTATGCTTTTTAGTGACATAAGAGTTTGTTCAAACAATTTATGAGAGCGTTGTGGTTTTTAAAAATGGTTATATAAAAAGCAGTATTTTGAAATTATGTACAAACAGAGTAGAGTCACCAACAGGAAAGAAAACTCTCTTCTGCTTCCTATGGTAAACAATACCAGCTGCCGTAATAGTTGTGCTAAGACTGTAGACCAGCCAGTAGTGTTCAAATAATCCAGCAGCGTACTGTGAATTGAAGATTATATTCGGAAACAACCATGACTAGAAAATAACTAACTGGCATGGAGTCGAAATGCAGAACAGAGAATGTTGACAGATTTGCTGCTTTATAAGAACCAAATTAAAACTGGAATTTATTGATAGGCTAGTGCACATCACAAAATATTAGGTAGGAAAAACAGATAAATGTGTGGTTCTGGAAAATAGTGACTCTAAGATGGTGTCTCGGTCAGTTTGGGCTGCTATCACAAAGTACATAGCCTGAGACACTTACAAACAATAGAATTTTGTTTCTCCTCGCAATTCTGAAGGTTGGAAGCCTGAGATCAAGGTGCTAGCATGGTCAAGTCCTGGTGAGGGTCCTCTCCTGGGTGGCAGACTGTCAACTTCCACTTGTATCCTGACACAGCCGTGAGCAGAGAGAGGAAACAAGCCTTCTCGTGACTCTTAGAGAAAGGCACTCATCTCATTCACGAGGGCTCCATCCAGATGACGTCATCGAATCCTAATTACCCCTAGAGGCCTCACTCCCTAATACCACCATTATGGTGGGAAGGGAGTAGAGTTTCCACATATGAATTATGGAAGGACACAAACATTCAGTCCATAGGAGGGGGACATCCAGGAATACGAAAATATGGCAAGGAAGTTTGGATCTCTTCATCCTTAGCATCTTGCTGTACGAACAGCAGATGCTCAGAAAATGTCTGTTAAGGTCAACCATGTTATTCTTTTCAGTAAGTTGTGTGGTTATACAACTACAAATTGAGTAATTTGTGTGATCTGGAGACATATCATATTTTGCTCTCAATTTCCTTCAAAGCGTGTTAAATATTCTTAGTCAATAGGCCTTTTCCAGAAAAATGGTTTTTTGCCACCAAAAGCCACCAATGGTACAACATTACTTAATTTTTACTATCACCAAGGAAGAGGTTTTTAATTTCCTACAATGGAAATACTAAGAAATAAAATGAAAAAATAAAAACCTCTTAAGACACTTTGTGGTATGGAGAGAGTTTCAAGAAATAGCCAAATAGGGTGAAGGTTGGGGGGAACCCTGCCCCAGCAATGACCCTAAGACTTACTTCCTGTAATTCATACACTTCACAGACTTTTCTCTTCTGCATGGACACCTGTAGGAGAGCCGCTTGTATGGGAGGCCTGCCGGGTTCCAGAAAAGTCTCGTGGCTGCTCCCCTACGGCTGGGTATCCGATGCTGACAGGTCTGTGTGCAAAACCTGTGAGCAAGCAATGGGGAGTCTGCTTTTCCGTTCACGCTGTCTGGGGGAAAAAGCTGACAGGTCTTGCTTCCTCTCTTCCTGTCTCTGTCTTCATGCTGATCTCTGTGTGCTTTTATAACCTCCTCAACTAAGGACTCATTCCACCTCCTCCCTAAAGAATAATGGAAAAGAATAACGAATTCAGACAATCTGTTAGTACCAATTCAGGTACTAATGAAGGCAGCCCCGGTAAATTGTGAGGTGATTACTCATGCCACAAAACCGTTTTAGAACCCAGAAAAATAAAACTGGAAAGGAGGCTTAGCAATCTTTTGCTGTGCTCATCCTCTACTTTTGTAGCGGGAGAAAACTGAGCCCACAGAGTGAAGATGACCAGGCCAATGACCTTCTCATTCCTAACTCATAATTTTCAGAAAGGAACGTTTGTTTGGCCACAGGAATTTCAAAGTTTTTGGACCAGTCAAAATAGATTTCATTTTAAAATATCTACCTCAGACACACATTCCTGGGAAAATACCTGTATCGAGTGAAAGACAATGGCTCGTGAAATGGAGTATAAATTTAAGTAGTACTACATTGATATATGCAGTCCTAAACCCTAGAATAATGGATCCCGTTCCCCATCCAGGTCACTTGGAATATGTCCGATTAACAACGTGTGCTCCGAATAAATACATATTATGAACAGAATCATCCAGACAGGCAGTTAATGAACATTCCTAGATTATGTAATGACACAAATACAATTTTAAAACCTAAGAGACAATGAACAAAGTCAAGGTCACCTCATTTTCTCTTGATAACCTTTGTAGACACACTCTCAGCTGCCTTCTTAATACTCTCCAGCATCATTTCTACAACTTGCCCTGGTGATTTTTCAATTAGCAGCCGTGTGAGCAACTGGTCGTGCACGCACACGCATATGCACACACAATGCTCCCAGGAACAAAAGCTGGCACAGGACATTAACTCAACTCAACAGGAAAGAAAATGCTTTTCTTTCCTTCCTTCTTTTTTTTTTTTTTTTTTTTTTTTTTAAACCTTGGTGCAGGCACCCTTCTTAGGGGCACGCTGTCAGTCTGGGCCTTTGTCTTGGCTGGCTCCTGATTTTTTAATGCATGCTGAAAACACCACTCCTACAAACTCCCTCCATGGAGGGCACTTTGGATGGCTGCCACTGGCTCTCACTGTATTAAGAAGCATGGATCCATTGCTATTATGGAACCTGAAGCAGAGCCAAGAAGAAGTCTCAAAGGGCCCTCTCCCGAGACAGATGTGAGCAGAATAAAAATGAGACACAAATGATAGCATGAAGCCTCCAGCACTCTTCGGGAGAAGCCAGCACTCTTCGGGGCTGTGGTGTAGGCCAGGAGGATGTTGTAGTTCTTGGGAGAGAAATGAAATTAAAACATGTTATTCTTTACATATTGAGTTCCTTCAGACCTATCATCAATAGGGTGGGTCTTTTTCTGTCTTTATTCCTCAGAGTGGGAATGGGAGTTCCTTAAGGCAAAGATACACATTCAAGACTGAGCAGGGCCGGGTTGAGAGATGGCTCCACCGCTTTCTAAGTGCCCATGGTCCCCATCCTGCTGATCAGATAACAGAGGAAGCAATTGAATATTCTTGTTTATACTAAAGTATTAGAGACTTAATGTGTTACTTCTCCCAGGGGTGTCTGCACACCAGAGGTCCTTGCTTCCCCGAGGCCCCAGGAGAGCAAACGATATTTAACCTAAAGGAATATACAGAACTAATGGTAGCATTCCAGGCACCAGAGCTTTTAAATTGCCCTACCCCGGAGACCATCTATTACTACAAGGATGGATCTAAATATCTGATGAGGTGACAAGAAGAAAAGGGAGTGTCATACAGAAATAAACCTGGAAGGGTAAGTCCTGATTCTGCTGTACTTTCTTTCTCCTTCCTCTACCAATCATTCTAGCCCTCATAACGATGGTTTCTGCAACCCATTGCCCTTGTGACTAAACTGGTTCCGAAGATTCAGCAAAGCATGTCACATGTTTTATTGGTAAAGATGAACTCAGTGCTGAGTGCAGTGCAAAATGAAATTAAGGGTCAAAAACAACGCTGCAGATCAAAAAGAATGAAATCTTGCCATTTGCAACTATGTGGATGGAACTAGAGGGTATTATGCTAAGAGAAGTTAGTCAGAGAAAGACAAGTATCATATGACTTCACTCATATGTGGAATTTAAGATACAAAACAGATGAACATAAAGGAAAGGAAGCATAAATAATATAAAAACAGGGAGGGGGACAAAATATAGGAGACTCTTAAATACAGAGAACAAACTGAGGGTTGCTGGAGGGGCTTTCGGTGGGGGGATGGGCTAAATGGGTCAGGGGCATTAAGGAAGACACTTGTTGGGATGAGACTGAGTATTATACATATGGGACGGATCACTGGAATCTACTCCTGAAATCATTATTGCACTACATGCCAACTAACTTGGATGTAAATTAAAAAATAAATTTAAAAAATCATACTAAAAACAAAATGAAACAAAGAACAATGCCTTGGAACTGAGTAAAATGGCAAAAAGTCAGGTGGAAATGTTACTCCACCCCAGAGCTGGCGCAAATAGCACCCAAAGCCTCAGGAATCACTAATGTTTTAATGGGAAAGGACACTTCGCTAATGATGCGTGATTGTGTTTGTTTGTTTGTTTTTTCCTTTTATTATGAGAGTAAGAAGAGAAGAAAACCCATTTGGTGGGCCAGGGCCAGAGGATTTGCCAGATATTTGCTGACCCACTGCATCTCAGTGTTTCTCCGTCATTCCTTCAAACTCTCGCATTATCGCCCTTTACTACACCCTCCAGCCACCAGCAAGACATAATCATACGGATTCTGCTTGAGCATCGGGCCAGGGGCAGGCAACCCAGGGCTTCATGGCCTAGAGGGGGACTTAAAAAACAATAATAAACCAACTAAAAAGCCAGTCTGCTTTCTATTATCACCATGGCAAGCAAATCTAAACAATGTCAGTAATACTCTGCTCTCCCCCAACCGAAAAAAGATCTTTTGTTGAGCTAGGTTCTAAACAATTGTAGCAGTTGCTGCTGGGTTTTAATAATATACATGTAAACTTCAATGTAGCACATTTTTTTATTGCTTCTCCTTTAGTAAACATCTTCTACATGGAACCTGATTCAGAGACCCAACTCCATGCATTTATTTTGAGGGTAAGTACATAATAGAGCTTGCTCTGGGCACAAGTCTCCCACCTCTCCTAGTACATATTCTGATGTTCAAACAATGGATTCAAGATAAATAACGATAGCATAGTAATTGTAAAGACAAACAGAACTTGAGTTATTTCAGTTGTCCTTCTATGTCACCGCTTGGAGTTTTTTACTGTTTAAATTTTCTGGGATTTATCGTGCATTGGGAGTTTTATGCATTTCTGCCAAACACCTCCTTATGTTTAAGACTTTTCCTATTGATTTAATATGTTGCTTCATATGAAAGAAGCCTTTCAAGATTAAAATTAAAATTAATAAAAAGCGTTCTTTGATCAAAGACAGATTGACACTTCATAAATATGGGAAGAAAAACAAGTTTGACAAAGTCGCTGACAAAGTTGCAGAAGTTACTGGCGAAAACAGAAACTACAAAATTACTATTCATCACTGTGAAAGACCAATAAATAGGTCTAAGTTTTCATCTCTTTCTTCAAAACAATACGTTAATGACATTGAAAGTATTACCCCCAGATTCTCTTCCTTTTATGGGATATTTATTTTTAATTTTTTAAATGACAGAATACATTTCATAAAAGAACATTTCTTTCCTGACCATTATTATTATTGGTTTCACTGTGCCATTACCGCTAAAAATAATTTTGTCCTATAGGAAGGGGGCTGTTAGAAATGATCTGCTCTGGGTGTCCAATATGAGCCCCACCACCCCAGTCTTTCACCTACTCTGTACTCGAGTACAGCCTCCTCCCCCACCCCACCCATCCCTCCAAACAGGACCTGTTAGTCAAGTATTAGAGAAAGGTAGATCTGATGCGCTTTATTTCTTTACTGTTTATTTATTTATTTAGAGAGGGGGGAGGGGCAGAGAGAGGGGGAGACAGAATCACAAGTAGGCTCCCCAGTGTCAGCGCAGTGCCGATTTGGGGCTCAGTCTCACGGATCATGACATCATGACCTGAGCTGAGATCAAGAGTCAGACCCTTAACTGACTGAGCTACCCAGGTGCCCCAGATCTGATGCACTTTAAATGGTTCATCCCTCCTCCCAAGTTCTTCTTCCATCTTTCTCCCACTTTTTCTTCTAGAGACTAGAGTTAGGTTACAAAATTAGAAGGGTTAAAACTAATTCTTCCACTCCCTTTTCCCATTAATTGAGGTTAGAGATGAGCAGAGGGCTGCCTCCCCGGGATCTGCCTACCCACCTGTGTGAGACAGGGGAGGGGGTGGGAGAGAGGAGGGCTCAGCTTCCACAAGCTTGCCTGGACTCTTGGAACCCTGTGTCAAGCCAGAAGTCAGTGGCTTTCCTCTCTAGAGGGAGTTTGATAACTCAAATCTTAGCACCCTCCTAACACCTCGAGAACACTTAGTCCTAAGATGCTGCATTTAATGAGCACGTTGCTCCCACCTTCCACCCCCAGACCACCAGCATCACCCCTAATCTCACAGAGAGAGGGCAGTTTACATTTCAGTCCATACACAACCGCCCCCCCCAACTCTGATGAGCCTGATGCCTCGAACTCTGAATAATCAACTCCAATCCAGAAGGAAAATATTTTCCACCCAAATTTAACACACAGGATCATCATCACCCTTCAATTCTCAGAAGGTCTCTACGTCTCCAACAGAGATTCATTATGTCTTTAAGTGTAGCGTTTCCTTCATGTTGGTAACAGGGAAAAGTTATGATATTTATTTTTCATTTTTCCTGACAGAATATAATGAATTCCACTGATGACCTATTTCTGAAATCCACCAATCAAAGGAAATTGTAAAGTTCACCATAGTAACAGCTCCGTGTCAGTCGCCTGAGTGAGAACCACACAGCATAGGAGGCCCCGGCCAATCACGGGGCAGAGTAATGTTACCATCTCATAGCAACCAAGAGATCTGCATGGCAACATCAGTTGCTATATGAAAGAAAAATTAGAAACAATATTCTGCTAGGGAGAAATAAAAGTATTAACTGTTAAGTCATACTTGAGTCACGGTTGGAGGACCTATCCTAAAATATCCATCTAAATATACTCCGATAATACCTGTCAGATCCAAGAGTCCATGTGCTAGGAACCCCTCGCCCACCACCGACTAGAGCCACTTGAGCATGAAAGAGAGGGGACTACCCATGGAACAGACCACTTCTGAATAGGAAGGGAAAGAGCACTTGAATACTAGCAGCAGTAGGCAGATTGGGAGGGTAAATCACACGTAAGTCATCACATTTAATCCATGAGAGAGGCAGGGCAGATACTAGTATTACCACTAAATTCTCCATTTCCTCCTCCCATCCCGAACCTGTTCCTCCCCCAGCCGCAACTATCTCAGCTAATGGCCACACAACTCTTCTAATTTCTCAGACCAAAAACCTCACAGGCCTCCTTGACTCTTCTCTTTTTCTCACACTCAATCCAGTTCATCAGCAAACCCTGTTAATGCCACTTTCAAGAAATGTCCAGAATCGAACCATCCTCCACCCCACGTCCACAGCCATACCCTGGTTCAAACCATCGTCTCTTCCTCCTAACCCATGTCCCTGCTTCCTGGCCTTGCCCACCTACATTCTGTTCTCAACGCAGCAGCCCGAACGACTCTTCCAAAACACAAGTCCTAGGCTGACAACCCTCTAGTGACTTCCCATCCTCTCTAAAGTAAAAACCCAGGGGCGCCTGGGTGGCTCAGTCAGCTAAGCGTCTGACTTCGGCTCAGGTCGTGATCTTGCAGTTCGTGGGTTCGAGCCCCTCATCGGGCTCTGTGCTGACAGCTCAGAGCCTGGAGCCTGCGTTGCCCCTCCCTGGCCCCCACTCTGTCTCTGTCACTCTCTCAAAAAGTAAATAAACATTAAAAAAAAAATACCTAAGTTCTCCCCACGGCCTACGAGGCTGAACACAGCTTAGCTCCCTCTTGTTCCCCTCTGCCCCCATCTGCTGCTATTGTCTGCTCTGCTCACCTGCTCCAGCCCTACTGGTCTCCTTGCTGTTCTTCCAGTGCACCAGGATCCCTCCTGCCTTAGGGCCTTTGAACTAGCGATTTCTTTATTTGGAACGTTCTCCCCACCCCAGATACCCTCATGGCTCACTGTCTCACTTCCTTCAAGTGTTCACCTCAGATGTCCCCTTCTCAGTGAATCCTTTTCTGACCTATTTTAAAATCTTTGTACCCACGCCATTAACCCCCAGCCCCTAACCCCCCCTTCCCTGGAAGTGGGCACTAGAACAGTGCCTGGCACTTAGTAAATACCTGATAAATGTCTGATTGTGAAGAAAAGAAGCACTGTTTTACGGATAAAGTAAACTCCGGAAACGAAATCAGTTCCTCAAAGCCTCACAGCCAGCACGTATTAAAGTTCAGACCTGAACTCAGATTTGCCAGAGACTCCCCAAACTGTGTTCTGCCTTCTCTACTGCGTTTTGATTTCCTTTTCCAGATCTGCTACCTCTTCTAATAAGTGCCGGGAGCCCATTAATTCCCTGGGACGGGAAGAGGGGCCACTCGGTTGATGGGGCATCTGTGGGCATGGCCGCAGCAGCGGTGGAGAGTGGGGGTAAGCTGGCCAAGAGCAAAAATGATGCACAAGGAACACTTCCCAGTGAATCAGGAAGTGTGGCTAAGGCCATGTCGACTGAACAATGATATGATACCCCACTGGCGATGACCTACCCCACCCCTTTACTTGGTACTCTTCAGCTATCCTATCTCTTTACCCACTCAGGTAAAAACAAGGATTTAAATGGAATTGTTAGTCTGTAAAATGTTTCAATTCTTGCTAGTTTGTACTCAAAGAGTCTCAGAGTTGTATTAAGTGTACATTGCATGACTGGTAGAAAAAACAAACAGAAAAATTCAATCACCAAATGATATGTGTTCTGGTCTACACAATAGTTTTAGGTTGTGTTTCTGTTTTTTTTTTTTGTTTGTTTGTTTGTTTTTTTGTTTTTTTTTTTAAAGAGAAGCCACCTAATTTAGTTATGGCATTATGTGGAATTTTGTGTTTTTGTTAAAACTATACTAAAAACTCATGGTCATGTGCCCACGTTTTCCACCCTGATTCTGATAGCAGGTGGTAAGTGGTGGAGGAGGAGATGGGAGAGACGATCCAGAAGCAGAGAAGGGAGAGAAATAAACCTAAGGCAGGAATATGTTGCTTCCAAGGCCGGGACTGGTGATCGAGAAATGCTGGTGTAGACACAGACATCGTCAACAATCTTGTTGGGCACCTGCTGAAGACAAAAAAAAAAAAAAAGTACAGCCCTTTCACCAGGAAACTAGAACATGAAAGACAAAATCAGGAATAATAGTAGCTATCCCTTCTTGAGCATGTGACAGCATGGCAGGCATTTTGCTACGTACTTTCATAAAGTTTTATATTTAAGCCTCTCAGCAGCTCTCAATAAGAGGAATTTCCCCTCCTCCCTCCTCCCACCATTATATAAAGTGACCTCAGAGAAACTAAATGATTTGCCCAAGGTCATACAACTAGAAAATGATAAGGCTGAACCATTTGCTTCCAAAATCTTCTTCTTTTTTTTTTTAAGTCTCCACACCCAGCATGGAGCCCAGCATGGTACTTGAACTCGCAACCCTGAGATCAAGACCCTGAAATCAAGACCTGAACTGAGATCAAGAATTGAACCCTTAACCAACTGAGCCACCGAGGCACTCCAACCAAAGTCTTTGTTCTTAACTATTACACTACACCTCCTCTCTTTAATAAGATTAGTTAATGTGATATAAATAAACATGGAAGACACAAGGCGACATAAGGAGGTGGACATAAGGAATCATTAAAAAAAAACAAAAACCAACCTTCCGTGAAACTACCCATCCTCCCAAGTATCTTTGTATGGAGAGCGAGGCAGGTGTGTGGATGTCCTGAGGGGGCCAGGCCTACAGTCCTGCTTCTCATCTCAAAGGCAATGCCATCCCTCCTCCATGTCATGCCATAAATTTATCTCAACATTGACAGAAAAGGAAATGCCAATGCTGTGCTCATAAAGGTTCATGTTGCTAAAGGTTGCAGAACACATATTGTTCTATAATCACTCCCTTGTTGACATAAAACTCACAAGTGAGATGTTTCATTACACTGAGAACCCAGGATGGTGAGCTCTCTCCACATAGTGAGGGCATCAAGGGTGGGCACCAAAAGCGAATGGAATTGGGGGCCCTGGAATGTTTCAGGGAGACTTCTGACCTGATGGGGAGGAAAGAGCAGGTGTGTGTTAAAGTGACGACCCCTCTTGGCTGCATTTTATTCCTTCCAGTATTTTTCCTTAGAAGCAAACTTCCACCTAAACAGAGAGAAATGAAAAACCCGTTACAGATTCCTGAATTTAAAAAATTTTTTAATGTTTATTTATTTCTGAGAGAGAGAAACAGAATGTGAGCAGGGGAGTGGCAGAGAGAGAGGGAGGCACAGAATCTGAAGCAGGCTCCAGCCTCCGAGCTGTCAGCACAGAGCCCAGTGTGGGCTCGAACCCACAAATGGTGAGATCATGACCTGAGCCAAAGTCAGACGCTTAACCAACTGAGCCACCCAGGCGCTCCCTGAATTTTTTTTTTTTTTTAAATCAAGCCTGACTTTACAGAAAACATGAAGCCAATATGCTATAGGGTCTGGCATTCTGCCATCGTCCTGGGAAATTTCTACCCAGACTAAACTTTCTGGCTATTTAGCCTGAGAAGTGGCTATTTCTCTGTATTTAAAGGTGGTTTAACTGCATTGCCTAATAATCAGGACCATCAGTTCATTTCTATATTTTTCAAGCAGTAACAGCTCTCACCTTTGCAGTGAAGCTACCCTTAACCATGGTAGACCTGAATGCCCTTAGCATTTATTATTTGGACCAAACATTAGGCACTGGCATATTTGCCATGGCATACTGTAGAAGATAGTATGATCTAGAGGAAAGGATCCTGGAATCGGCTCTGAGATTTGCTAATTGTGAGCTTTTCGGCAGATTATTTATCCTTTCCTCCCTTGAGTTCTGTCATCCGTAAAGTGAATTACAAGCATATTTAATTTATAGAAGTTTTGGGTGAGGAGTAAATATTGCGGCAGGGCCTAATATAGTGCCTGGACATAACAAGTTATTATTTTAAAAGTAAAATACATAAACAAATGGACCAAAAGATGCCCCAAATGGGAATGTTAACTTTCTAACTGGATCTCTTAATCCTTGCTGAACTATCCTAATTAATTATGCATGATTCTCTCCTGAGAACCAAAGTGCACACAATCCCATCTTCGAAAAGGAGACAACTTACCTCCCCAAATTTTGAGACAAGTCTGCTACATTTCCCTCAAAACCGAATGTCAGTTTTCTTGTCAACATACTCAAGGACAAAGCCTCTCAATCCACTGATATCAAATATTAGATTTAGGCTCAATGTTTCTCTTCTGACTGCTGCAACACTGACTGCCTCATTGCACCAAAACTATGGTTAAGGACAGCGTCATCTTTGACTCACTCATCTTTGACTCCACAGGTCTTCTGCTAACCTGTGAGTCCATAAAAACTACCTGTATAATGATGGTGTAGATTTCAGGCTATAAATCCTGTTTAAATGCAGATGGCCAAACTTGAAGTGGGTTGGAATAGTCTTTTGACAGATGAAACCCCAATTTCAAACGATATAAAACAGGCTGTATGCTAGCCCTTCTCCCTTCAGACCATCTGGGTAACGTATTTGGCACGGATATCAGGTGAGTTTGATGGATGCCCTCCAGCCTTCGGGAATAGGACAAGAGTCTTCCCTGGTGCTCATGGGAGTTTATTGTCAGGAACTTGGGATACAATGAAGCTGTTGGACCTGTCCTCTGACTATTGCTGGAAGGTACAGCTGAGCATAAACTGTGGCAATAGGGGTGAGGGCTGGGGCAGTGCTGACACAAAGGCCCAGCTCAGGCATTTGGCTATTTGGGTGGAGAGTGGAAGCCCTGTTGATTTGCTGGAGGAGTCAGTGAGCCCTGAGGGAAAAGAATGCAAAAGGGAACTTTGGAACTGAAGGGAGCCTGGGGATGGGAGTCAAAGCCCCAGATGCCTGAATTCTGCCCAGGGGCCCTGGCTGACTGGTGGTGTGGAAGGGTGCTTTCAGATAATACACAGGAGAATGCTAGCCAGATATCCTCTGAGCCAACTCAAGGGCTCCTGTCTCTTGTTCCCCAGAGGGAGGTCTCTTAGGAAATAGAATAAGTCTGTCTCTTCGGGATGCTAATGAAGGAATCGTGAGAAAGAACGCTCACCCTCAGAGCAGCAGATGAAGTCTGCAGACAGCAGAGCAGGAGTGGCCCCAGTGACCATGGCAAGAAAACTTGAATGGCTTCCAAGGAGAATCTACAAGACATACTACCGTCCTTCGGTGCAGGCAAAGGAGGACCATGCTTTGGAGGGCTCCACAGGACACAAACACAAAGAAGAAAATTTTAAAGAACACATGGCCGCTTTGTCGCTCAGGGTCTGGGTCTCCGCTGTGGTGCTCTGAGACCCTCCCCCTAAACATCTGCTTTCCTGACTGACTTTGTTCAGGCCCCAGGGACACATCTCCCCACATCTCTGGCCTGGCCTCCAAATGTCGTCGTTGATTGTGGCTTCTGCTGCTGTGGACTTCATAAAGGAGCACTGCTTCCAAGGGTGGGTGGGATTTGAGCAGCTAAAGCACTCAGCAGGCAAGAGAAGAGGACAATTGCCCCGTGTTTCTCCTCAGCACGAATGGGATAGATTATTGCCTAACAAGGTCCTGTTTTACAGTAGAGCCGCGAGACAATCGTCTCGCCTTTTTTTCGTGTTTCAATTTGTGGGTCAAAGAATGACACGTATTTTATAACTTGTTTTCTTGATTTAAAACATGTAAGTAACTCCATTGATGTTTTTGTCTGAGCCCCTTTAAATGTTAGGGGCCTGTTCTGTGAGTGAGCCAGGACCCCACCCCCAGAAGGAACAGGAGGGGAGTGCCCAAGGCAATGATTCTGCTGCACGGTGTGGGGGAGGGGGGTCATTACCTTTCCATCTACTACCCAGGGCTCCTGTGTCTTCTCCCAAAGGGTGTGGCCCCAAAAGGCCGGTGTTACCAAATACTGAAACCAAAATCATCCTATTTGGCAAACATTCTCCAATATTGACGTGGGTGCTGCCTCCACGGCTTGTGCAACAGATCAGCCAAGGCAGCACATTGAATAGCTGGCTTGTTTGACTAGCAGGAACATTTTTACATAGAACTTCCACTCTCCTCCCTTCCTAGGAATGAAGGAAAGAGAACCTCCAACTTCTGTCCCCGCCGACTTGCTGTTGCTATCCAGGGGAGGAATGGTGGATTTAGTTGGTCAGAGCCGGAATTTACTGAGCCACACTCTTATGGATGGTGGGGTGATTGGGTCTCATAATAGGAGAAACAGTCTCTGCCTCATAGAGTTCAGATTCTTCCTGCCTACCCCTGTGCTTCACTTCTCCATTTGGCAGGAAAACTAGAAAGGGGTTCTCGCAAAGGAAGGATAACCCTTTTCCTTCCCTCCCTGTTCAGCCCTGGCTGGGTGAGTGAGAGGAACTTTGACCTACGCAGCTGGCCCGGTTACTGGTTAGAATCTGTGCGGCAGGTCTAGTCCTGTGCTTGAAGGCACACGTGACTTCATGAGTCCCAAGGCAGAGATTCAGGGTCAGAGATGGGAGGTCACAGGTCCAAGTCATACTCCCTAACACATTTCTCCAGAACTCCTGTTTGTTGCAGGTGTATCAGACAAGGTAGGCGAAGTGGCTGTAACATCAGACCCACTACATGGGAGAGAATATGGAAGATCATCTCTCTGATGTTTCAGTCTAAGGTGACTGGGTCTCAGTTGGGAGACAGCTCTGCTCCACACAGTCTTCCCGGGCCCTGGGCTGACAGCATCTCTCCCATCTTCAACATGTGGCTTCCGAGGCTGCTCTGTTCTGGCCGTCCAGGAGGGGAAAGAGAGCAGTCCAGGGAGAGATTCCGCTTAAGCAAAGGAGGTGGAGGTTGCCCATATAGCTCGCTCGCATAGTCCATTGACGAGAGCTCAGTTGGAAAACCTGCCTATTCTACAGGAGGCCAACAAACGGGAGCACAGATGGAGGGAGACAGCTAGCATTCTCCACCTCAAAGGAGTTATTGAGCCTTGTAAAGAACATACAGGCTGCACTTTTACTTGGAGGGGGACACTCTTCAGGAACATGCTAAAATGTTAGTTTGTTGACTAGTCAACTAGTGGTTGACTGCTAAGTTACTCATAAAAATGTTCCAACCCAAACCATCTCTTACCTATAAACAGTTACAGAACTCTCATCATATATTTATTGAATTATTTGGGCAGATTCAAAGATTTGGGGATAAAAGTAAACACAGGTTCTTCTTATAGGCCTCATGTAGGCTGTCTTAGGATGAAAGACACCTTAAGACTCCCAAGTTAATACATCCTTATCAGTTTGATTGCCTATCTCTAAAAATAATCGATGATATTATGACCCATCCCTGGTAAAACATTGTGGCACCTTTTAATTAAGACACACGGCCTAAAGGATATATTGGCTCACTCAGGTTCTCCAAGCAATAATCCTAACTTCCAATATTGTTAACTTCTTTAGGTAAGATCATTAGAAAGTCATATACCTGGGACATAGAAGTTTAGTTGCTTCCCCACCCCCCCAAAAAAATTGCTGAATTTTTTTTAAGTTATGCACCTGAGATTTTTGAGGCACAATATTTTAAATGTCTACTTAGGATCATTTATTTTCTTTCATTAAACAGTAGTTGAATACTTTATCCTTTAAGTTACTCATTATTTCTTACATAAGCACTCATGCAGCAGACTCCTGAAATCCTGAGCTGGAAAATTTCATATCTTCAAATGAATATACTGCATCTTTTTTTTTTCTTAAAAGAACCATGCAATTTACCCCCTCCCCTGTTTTAGTTTCTAAGATTAACATTAAATTGAACAATCAGCTGTAATAGCTGGTTATATTCTGTTGCCTGAAATCTATGCCCTGGCTTGTTTTCTGCTTTCATAAACTTTTTTACTTTGGAATAATGGAATAATTTTAGATTTACAGAAAAGTTGTAAAATAGTGCAAATAGGTCCTATATACTCTTCATCCAGTTTCCCCTAATATTAACATCTTAATTAATCTTGGTACATTTGTCAAAACTAAGAAATTAACACTGGTGCAATATTATTAACTCAGCCACAGACTTTGTTTGGACATCACCAGTTCTTCCACTAATATCCTTTTTCTGCTGCAGGATACTCCACTGCATTTAGCCCAGCGTGCTTTAATTGAAAGATCGTGTCCTGGCTGAAAATCATTCCTAAGAAATGTAATGGCTAGGAACTAGAAAAACATTTTTTTATTTAAAATTTGCAAAAGATTTTTTTTTTCAAAAAAAAAAAGAGACATTAATTTATCCTTGGGGCAAACTATTCCTTTGTTTGGGGAAAAATACTCTGGGGTATTTAGTTACATAAGTATAAAACAAATACACTGTGTGTCTGTTGAAGCCTACGGAAAAGCCTTAACTTTACATATATTAGCTGGAGGTTTTCAACATAAACTAAGAGTTCTATTATGCAATTGAGTTGGGTTAAAGCTTTGTATGGGTATATGCTGGCTTTGTGCCTCTATGGGAGACAGCCATGAGTAGAGGATGGAGTTTTCCTAAAATGAGCAAACGTTCCCATTGCCAGTCATCCTGGGAGAAGACAGCCCTTGGGACAGAAAATGGGGACTTGGAAGGATGGCTTTATATCTCAGTTAGGAATGAGAAGGCTTCCTTCTCTCCTAGCCTTGGATTTTTTTTTTCAACGTTTATTTATTTTTGGGACAGAGAGAGACAGAGCATGAACGGGGCAGGGGCAGAGAGAGAGGGAGACACAGAATCGGAAACAGGCTCCAGGCTCTGAGCCATCAGCCCAGAGCCTGATGTGGGGCTCGAACTCACGGACTGCGATATCGTGACCTGGCTGAGGTCGGACGCTTAACCGACTGTGCCACCCAGGCGCCCCTCCTAGCCTTGGATTTCAAGTAGTGAAGACAAGCTCAAGGGATTCCCAGCGGCGGGGATGAGCCCGCCCTTGCCACATGGAGACAGGTTGAACACCACCAAGTCTCATGAGGCTGATTCGGGTCTGCTGGGCTCTAAGAGCAGCAATCATTGAGATATCCACCAATTTGTATCTCCCCTGTGCTACTCTTCTAAACAAGTCTTACCCCAAATTGTGGCTTAGTGCCAGCTGTGCTATGGGGAGTTAAAGGTCAGGCTGGGGATAGAGTGGCAAATAGGAAAACAGTAACCTCTCTCCCAATGCCTCAGGCAGCCTAGCTAGAGAAGAAGCTATAGGTTCCATATCTCTGAATACACATGAGTCCTCACCTTCAAGACCTCCAAGAAATACCTGGGCATATTTGATGAGCATATTTGATGGAAGTTAACTTCCTACAGTGTCAGGTAGAGGCTCAAAGTCATCATAAAGTGGGTATTAAATGTGACTTAATTTTATGGTTCTGGACTACTAAGGTCTATATGTATAGGTTATACTAGAGTTTCTGCTCTGGTTTACTTTAATTGCTTAAATTCATTCATTCATTCAATCATTCATACTTATAGAGTACCCACTGTGTGCCAGGCACAGTTCTAATCACTGAGAATGAAAGAGAAAAAAGAAAAAGATGAATCTGACTTCATGAAAAAGTCCCTACCCACATGGAGAAAAATACATTGCAAGGTACATTGTGTGCCTTCTAAATCCTAATGAGGATGTCAGAGAATTACAGATATTTTAATTTTTAAAGCTATGATTTAATTTAAATATGGTTTTGCTACATGATAAAGAACTCTGATTCAGTCTTAAAAACTTGAAGGATTTAGTAGATACGGTTCATCAGGAAGGTTTGGGGAGCACATCTCCATCCTAAAATAACTTTCTGAGAAGAGAAAGAACCCTCTTAAGACTTTTGGCTTCTCTGTACCCCAAGCCCAGTAGTAATCATTGAGATTTCCTCTTGGCTTATGGCCAAAATCTAAACACCATCTTGGCCACTAACATCTGAAAAAACAGAACAATAAAGTCTTTAGAAACAGAGAGTCTTTAGACATTTCTTTTGAAAACAGCGCTAGAATAGAGCTTCTAAATCTTCTAATTGCCCCTGCTGACGTAGTCTGTTATAAAAACACAATAGTGAATAGGCAAGGACCAGACGATTCCAAATTGTCAAACATCAGAGAGATACTACAAATCATCTCTCTTAAAAAATATGGCTGTCAAAGCCTATGATCCTGATTGCAAAGACATCTGTGACTAAATAATGCTGGTTATGGAAATTGCTGAAAAGTTATAAATAAAATGTTAAATAATACAGTACAGCTAATTCCCCAGGTGTTGTTTCTATTCTCAAGTAAGGATCTACATGAACCAAGTGACAGCATACAGCTTTCCTGTGGGTGTAAATCTCTAGAGATATTGTTCACTCACATTTGCTTATGTCCTTTTACTTGATCAGTTGCAATAACATTACTATTTCTTGCTTTGTTATTTCTTCTTTCCAATCCACATCAGTAGCTTGTTCTTATAAATAATTCAGCATCTATCTGGGCATTTGTTGGCAATATTCTCTTACATGATGTTATATAGGAAGAGGGAGAGCAGTAATGCTTAAATATGGGGAAATAATGTTTCTTTCAATCTTTCATGCTTACATGTTTCATTCTGTCACATCTTTTGCCTCTGAACTTACACTGAACTTTCTCTTCCAGCAAGTCTGGTTGCATGGATTCAAGGCTGCTGCAAAATTTGATATAACTGAAACTTGATAAGAAGTTTCAGTCCAATCAAGTGTACCTACAAAATAATCTACATACCTGTAATTCCTGGTGATCTTGCATCTACTTATATGTTCAAATAGGCTTTAAAGGAAGCACATCAGATTATCTGTCTGTATACACTAAGGGGCCAGCAGAACCTTTTATTGCCCCCCGTCCCAGCAAAACAACAGTGGTCAAATGTTACCCCAGTCTCAATTAATCCCACTTAATACCAAAATAATATATATGAAAGATTAAGAATATGGAGGAGCTTATGAACACAGAACTCTGAATTTAATTTAATTTTTTTCAAACAATTTGAGACAACACTGTTAAAATTTCCAGGACAAATTAGAGCCAGGTGTTCAAATTTGAGATTTGTAGTTGAAACCTTGCTGGCTTACTTCCCACAATACATCCTACATATCCCTGGAACTATTGGGAAGTTCACTATAATTGCAACAGACATTCATCTTCTGGTTTCTAAATAGAAGTAAAGAAGGCAAACTTTGAAAACAGAATGGAGTCCACTTTGGGGGAATTATATTTATACCTTTCTTGATTGACCAGGACTAAGAGCATACCTTTTGTAAATTATGAAAACCTATAGGAACCCGGGTCAAGTGTTGACTCCAGGCCCTCTGCACATGCTGTTCCCTCTACCCAGAACACTGTTTCCTTCCTGTCCACTCTAACTTCTAATCCAATTTCATTTCACCCTTAGCATCTTGGCTTCCCTGATACCTTAGAAGAAGTTGAGTGCCCCAGGACCGTCCTCTTCTTGTCTTCAGTGGCTGATTGATGTCTGCTTCTTTCAAAAAAACATAAAAAGTTGTAAGAAAGCAGAACCATATCTGCATTATTCTCCGCTGTCTAGCCATGTTCAAAGTAATTGTTCAAAATGTACTTGAATGGATATGTTAATGCATGTGAGTGAAAATAACAACTATCACTTCTATGTTTTTTACTAAGTGCCAGGCTCTGTGCTGAGTGTTTTATATGTGAGAATGAATAGATGGATGAATGACCATCAAAAATGAGCACTAATAACATTAGAATCATCTGAATGAATAGTCAATCCTGTCTTAAACAAGTTATGCATGAAACTTTTTGTTTACATAAAATGTAGAGGAAAGTTTCAAAGTCCAGTATTATATGATTTACATAACTTGCAAACCAGAGAGAAACCCAAGTTTTGTGGGTAAACTGTTAAGATCAAACCTTGGGGGAAAAAAAAAAACAGGATAAAACAAGAAGGTATTAACAGTAGCCAGAGAAAACAGGAGATAGGAGATAAGAAGCCTGGAGTAAAAGTACATTTACTCAGGTTCCCAGAGAGGTAGATTACCCAAAAAGGGTTGAAAACTAATGCTATATATTCTATTTGGTGAACTGTATTTTTCACTTAGTACATGTTGAGCATCTTATCATGTCATTAAATGCTCCTCTGCAATATTTTTTCAACTGGCTACAAGGATTCTATTAGGCATGTGCCATTATTTACTTATTCTCCTAATTCTGGACTACCTAAATGTTAGGTTACTTTGAGGTTTTTTTTCTTATCAACTCATAGCTAAATCTTTGCACATGTCCGAGTATTTGCTTAGAATAAATTTAATATATTGAATGGACAAAACTATAGATACCAGTATTTCCAATTCTATGGATTCACAGATATTTTACCCAGGCTGAGATCATATCCTTCCTTTAGTTCATAGAGCACAAAGCTGACAACTTCAAAAAAATTAACAACGTGTATAGCATTTTTATCTACTTGCATTGAGTTACTTTACCATTTCTTCATCTTGCCTCAATGAAAGCAGCAAAATGTTAATAACGTTAAATTGAAAGAAATTCTGAAGGTGCCATTTGGAGATGGCAGGACGTTGGTCCTATGGTGCATTCTTAACAGTGAATATTTAACATATTTGTCATGCTATTTCTTCTAATTCTGGGGAATTTTATTTTTTTAACAAAAAAATATCTTTAATGTTTATTCATTTTTGAGAGACAGAGAGAGACAGAGCGTAAGCAGGGGTGGGGCAGAGAGAGGGAGACAGAATCCGAAACAGGCTCCGGGCTCTGAGCTGTCAGCACAGAGCCCGACGCGGGGCTCAAACTCACGAACTGTGAGATCATGACCTGAACCGAAGTCAGATGCCTAACTGACTGAGCCACCCAGGCACCCCTAATTCTGGGAATTTGTAAATGTATGGATCTCTGTACTATGTTTTCAAGAAAAATCTCTAGTTTTCTAGATTAGTAAGATTTTTTAGAAATATTAACTGAATACTTTTGATTTCTTACCTTCTAAAGGCAAACCAGGCCATTGATGGCTTGTCTGGTCTGAAGAGTTTCTAAAATTAGTATGAAGCCAGTCCTACTGTGACATAATAATGAGTAGAATCACTGATTTCATAAATCATAAGGCTCAGGGTCTATGAGAAAGTCAGCTGGGCCGACATTCCTGGAAGAATGAAAGCTCCTCCAAAGTCAATGCTAGAAATAAAAGATGAGAAGCCATGATGTTTCTATTTAAAAGAAATCTTATTGTAGAGGCTATACTTCAGCAGTGGCCATTCTTCAAGTGCAACATCATCCTAGACAATAAAATGCTATAGGACACAATATAAAGCGGGGGAAAGTACAGCGCGGGAAAGAACTACTCGGTCTAGAATCGCTATTTGTGATATGGAGCCTTCTGTGATACCAGTTGTTACCTTGAAAAAACTTTTTTAAAAGAGTGATCCCAATCTCAGAAAACACTAATAGATCTTCAAACTGTAAAACCCTTCTTGCCGGCTTTAACCTTTCAAACCTACGTGTTGTCAGATGAGTAAATTTAGTGGATGAGATGTATTCGGATCCCTTATAATAGAGATCTGATAATTAAGATGAAGGAAAAGCCCAATAGATAAGAACTTGTCTCAAAAGTTTTATCCCATTTTCATATTTCTTATGAAATTTGGTTTCCAGAGATGATGCCCAAAGAAGTAGAACAGCACTTTCACGGGGTTTTTGTTGTTGTTGGTTGGTTGGTTTTGTGTTTTGTTTGCTTCGTTTTGCTTTTGCAAGTTCAGGTGTTTAACTGCTGTTTTTCTTCCAAAATGGTAGTTTTTTTCCCTTTAGTCCACTGCATCAAGTCACGGGATATCACATTTCTAACAACACGTTGCATAGGCCAAATGCTTTCTGAAATGGGCAGTACTCAAACGTCATGACATGAAGCATTAAGACCCATGCTGCCCTCTTCCTTGAAAGCTAAATTCCACTAATTATTTTCAGCAGTTTGCTCCTACCAACAAACATTCTTCTTAGCACACACTATTTATGCATCTTTAACTATGGTACAGATTCTTTGAAGACCTCTCCTTGTATCCCTAAGGTAACGAAGTATCTGAAACATTCACTGCATCAGTTAATGCCAAAATAGTAGAGAGTAAATCATCTCAGGTTTCCAACTAAAATAAAGACTCTTCCGTCTGGTAGGTCACCAAAAAAAAGTGAATGTACCCATCACCTCCAGAACTTCTCACAACAGAGTCCCAGAAAAGCGCCTTCCTACCAAAAGATCCAGTTGACAACATAAGATACCAGGTTCAATCGAATAAGGTAAAGTTTCAACCTTTGGATAGCTGGCTCCAGACGGGGTAAACTCCGTCCTACGTCTATTTATAGCATGCTGTTATCTCTTGGGTTGACGCAGAGACCAAGGAAAATCTGACCTGAGGATCTCATGAATGCTGTATCTCGGGCTCCTGGATACAACTGGCAGAGATCCCCAAAGACCGGAAAGTTCTATGGTTTACTATCATGACATCAATGTGGGTAGACCCAATGTTAGGTCAGATGCCATGTTTGAAATAAACAAGTGTGCTTTTCTGAAAGAAGAGTGCAGACTTGTATCAGTGATACCACACCCCGACTCAGAGAAATATGACCAGTTTAGTATAGCAGGAAGAGGTCATTTTCCAAACTGGTTGCATTCCAACAGAATCTCCTAAAGGTCAAGAAGGCACGCTATATTTCTCTGTAAACAAAACAGAGTGGGAAAGAATGATAAAACACTCAGGACGGAGTCTTGGCACACAGAGAAATTTTTTAAATATGTAGGTGGAGATCTAGGCATTCTTAGAGGTGAGGTAGAGTCTCACAGGGATGCAAAATGAAGGAAATGTTTAGAGCATCCACAGATCAGGAACACCATGCCTCCACCTGCTCTGCCCACTGCAGGCCCTCAATAAATGTTTATTGACTTGAATTAATAAGCTTCATAGTTCTAAAATGTAGGCCGAGGCCTAATTAGCTAGTCTATGCAAACCAGGAAAAAAACAAGTCATTCTTAATGTACCTCCATTCTATATTTGGAGAACAAGGGGCACGGAATGGTTAAGTTACATCCTCACATCACCTTATAAGTTAGAGGCAGAGCCAAGACAAGAGCCCAGATGCACAAACACCCACCAGCCACCCCTGAACTGGCCAAATACTAACAAGGCCAGTCGCTGAGGAGGCAGGAACTCCAAAACAAATGGACTTTGAGGTCTAGATTCAGAGAATTTTTAGCTCCCTCAACAGATGAAGGGACTTGAAATTAACTCATCAAACTCTCCCAGTGCCTGGCTCAGGAAATTGGGGCTTCCAAGTTCAGGTAAGAAGTTACGGAGGAAGAATTCTAAGATGGCCCGAGGAAGACTGACAAATAGTAAGGTCTCACCAAAAAGGTATGAGTTCTGGAGGCAGACAGTCCTGTTTGGCATCCAACTCTATCACTCACCAGCTGTGACCCGAAGCAATTTACTAACCTCTCCAAGACTCAGTTTCCTCTTCTATGAAACAAAAATTGTAATGGCCATCTTGGAGAGTTGATGTGGAAATTGGACGCTAGTACGAACACTAGTCCATTATAGGCACACAGAGACAAACCAACAAACAAAATGCCAGTTGAAAAGAACAATCCCACTAAGAACAGCAGAGCGTCGTACATTTAGAGGATGTGTGAAGGTTTCCACCAACCTGATGAAAGGAAATCTAAAATAGTTAATAAATACATGGACAGGGAGGCATTCAACCTGAAGATCACAAGGATAATTTTTTCCAGTATGAGAAAAATGCAACTCATTTGCTCCAGCAACTCATGAGCAGATGTCACTCTGGAATGATGCCCTTGACACAGGGCAGGCTGCCTTTCATTGTCTGTTCTCTCCCTTACTCTCCCAGTTATGGCTTTTAATATTTGATGTTCATCAGATACACCACATACTGCATGGTGGTATATCCATATACCATATAGATGTGTTTCTTTTTTAATTGAAATATAATTGACAGAATGTTACCTTATACATTGCCTTTTTAATACAGACTCACAAGATTGAGGGCAGATGTAAAACACACTTAAATTTGTTCAAAGACTTAAGAAAGAGTTTAATTACTTAACGTTGCATCCAATGGCAAGATCTGTGACAGAATTGGCTACTGAAAATGCATTTGGGGGGTTCTCACCTTCTAACCAAAACTTATATTAAATCAACATAGTGATATGCATTTGAAATTTTATTTGGCAATACAATGGTTTCTATTATCCATATCTCTGTATTAAAGGGAAACCATTCCTTTTTCACATGGAATTGATTTCAAAAGGAATTATATTTCTGAGAGAGAGATACTTACGAGATCTGTACCTGGGAGCCTCTGAGACTATAGATGTTAAATAGTATCAGTGTTGAAAGAACCTCAGTGGTCTGCTGAGAGCCTTGAAATATGTACCAATACACTTCTCTTGACCCAAGACTGCAGTCTAGGAGCCACTTAAAAATCTGTGGTAATGCAATGACCATTTAGAGTAACTTAAGAATCACCTCCAAAGGGCAATTACATTAAGAAAACAAAACAAAACAGGATGGTGAAGACAATTTGATTCCCATTAGAAAGTTAAAAATCCTGGCAACTTTCTTACTTCTTCAGGGTGATGTAAGTCAGAAAACTTCAGGTTAAGGAAAGCCAGGAATATACAATCCAGGGTAGGTTTTTAAATTAAATTTACCAATTTACTGTTTCCTTAAACACAATAGAAGCCAAAATTTTTATGGGGACATTACCCCAATAATAAAGCCAAGCAATTTCACCTTCTAAGACATCAAAACTCAACACTTTTGATTACACAGGACCCTATTTTCTTCAAAATTAAATTTCACATTAGTGAATTTTGATCAACAAACTAGTCTTAGTTTCCCAGATGTCCTGCTCCATTCCCAATGACCTGGAGGGGCACTGTGAAGTCAGGGAAGTTTATAAGGGCTCTGCTTTGTCTATCTCCCTCTAAATGTTGGGGTTTCATTAAGTTCCATCTTTCCATCTTCCACCATCTTCTCATCTTACTTTACAGACTCTCCTTGGGTGATCTTGTCCACTTCTCCCAACGTGCTGATGACTTTCAACTCTCTCCCTACCTCTAGCTCAGCTCTTTCTCCTGAGCTGCAGACTCATATCTCCAAACGCTTCCTGGACATCTCTGCCTGGATACCCCATTCTCAAATTCATCATGCACATCATGGAGCTCTTGTTCTCCATCAAATGTACCCCTCTTCCACCTTTCTCATTTTCCTTGCTGGTGCCAAGATCCGTCCAATCACATAGCCCAGAACCCCGAACACAGTGCTATATAAGCACAGGAGACACTTCAAGTATAGTAGCAAATTTACTACAGGGCAGGAAAGCAGGGAGGCATTCCAAGTGGCATATGTAATCATTGAGACACCAAAATGAGAAAGAGCATGGCATGTGTATTATTAGTCAGGATAGGATAGGCTCCGCTGAGATGGTAAATAAACACATAATCTGTGTGGCTTTTTGTTTTTCTCTTTAAAAAAAGATCTGATGGGGGCGCCTGGGTGGCTCAGTCAGTTAAGCGTCTGACTTCGGCTCAGGTCATGATTTCACCGTTCCTGCGTTCAAGCCCTGCATCGGGCTCTGTGTTGACAGCTCAGAGCCTGGAGCCTGCCTTGGATTCTATGTCTCCCTCTCTCTCTGTCCCTCCCCCACTTGCACTCTGTCTCTCTCTCAAAAATATATAAACATTAAACAAATTAAAAAAAAAAATACCTGATGCCAATTGGTAAGTTTTCTTGCAACATAAATCCAGGACTTAGTCTGCCTCCATCTTGCAACCCATTGTCTTAGATTTCTGCACTTTCTGGATTATAGACAGTAGAAAATGAGTATGAAGAGGTCAGACTCTCTCTTAGCTTCCTTGAACCAGAAGTGTCATATCCCTGCTGCTCACTTTTCTGTTGTCAAGTTTGATCATTGTCCCAATCCA
Organism: Acinonyx jubatus; assembly: GCF_027475565.1. Lineage (NCBI taxonomy): Eukaryota > Metazoa > Chordata > Mammalia > Carnivora > Felidae > Acinonyx > Acinonyx jubatus. The sequence goes on along the minus strand of NC_069388.1, from coordinate 80,339,958 downwards.
ACTACCAGAGAAACTGAGAAATATCTTCTCATCTGCCCAGGAAGATGAAATGAGGTAATGAACACCATTGTCTGCACGATAACGTGTTTAGGAATCTATAAAAAGAACAGTGGAGCACTTGGGTGGCTCAGTCGGCTAAGCCTCCGACTTTGTTTCAGGTCATAATCTCATAGTTTGTGGGTTCAAGCCCCACATTCGGCTCTGTGCTGACAGCTCAGAGCCTGGAGCCTGCTTCGGATTTTGTGTCTCTCTTTCTCTCTGCCCGCCCCCCCCCCCCGCCCCCCACTCGTGCTCTGTCTCTCTCTCTCCCTGTCTCAGAAATAAACATTAAAAAAAAAAAGAACAGCATATCTGGAAATCAATGGGGATGGCGAGGGGTGATATGTGTTGTGGGGAAAAGGTGGGTAGACAGTGCCAGCGAAGTCAACAAAACTATCTAGAAGGACTGAGTGTGGCCAAGAGTCTGAGTGCCATGCTGAGGATAATGGGATTTTGAAGGTGAGAACAGAGAATCCTGGAGCTCAAACTTCCCAAACTGAGGCACCTGAAGTAAAGGGCCAGCTTCTGCTCCCAGGCCAGCCTAACGTTCCTATTGCTTTAAGAATCAGTGGAGTCCAGACTAAGGTCTGGGATCCAGCCTGAAAACAAATAAATGAAAAAGCTCCTGGTGGTACTGTGACCACTTTCTCTGGATACTGTATGATTCTTCCTTAAGGGCTTGGTCCCCACACTTCCCCCTTGAGCATGCGGCACCCCAGCTCCCAAGCAGTTTCACCTCCCTGTTCTCCCTAGCCTGACTTTCTCTTTGACCTTGGTGGATGTGGATTCTTGCCCCCTTTGCTTCTGAGAAGGTTCCACCTCCAGCAGTATTTACCCCAGCTGACTTCCACTCTGTTTTAGACTCAGCTGTCTTCTGCCAGTTGAGAAGTCCAGTCAAAAGACAAAATAACAACAATAACACTTACTGTTTAATACATGCCTAGCACTGTTCAAGCATTTTATATACATAATCATATATATACACACGCACATACATGTAACCACCATACATTAATATATATTATATATGATTAATAAATTATATAATGTTATAACATATCATATATACATATGTCTGTAAATGCTATATGTATCTAGATAGATAGATCGATCGATAGATCATTGCATTCTCGAACCAAGGCCATGAGATAGGTGGTTTCACCTCTGTTATGCAGATGAAGAAACTGAGGCAAAAGAAGTTGACTTGCCACATTCACTGTAAGTTGGTCGAACTGGAATTTTAGTTCAGGATGCCAGGCTTTTAACCACTATGCTACACTACGAAGTAAAGGATGATGGAGAGGAAGGGAGATAGAAACAAGAGAGCTTGACGATCTTTAAAAAAAAAAAAAAAAAAAAAAAGTGAGGAGGAGTTGTGATTAGCCTGAGAAGCAGAAGAGTCTCGTGCCACCACAGGCTAGAAAGCCTACAACTAGTCACACAAGGGGTATTTGTCTGCTTGAAAAGGCACAAACTCCTGAAGAGGATAATGCCTGAATTTTTATCAATGGAATTTCACATGCGTGGCAGGTGGGAGGCAGGGAGAGTTGAGCCCCTCGAATTACAGCTCCTCGGCCCTGCCTCAGAGAAGTCCATTCGTCTTGGCAAAGCCCCTCCCACACACGCACAATGCGCGGTCTCTCGAGGCAGGACATCGTGTCAGCCCAGCGCACAAAATGAGAACTGTTTCCCTGAGTGCAGCTGGCGCGCCCTTTCAGCCGGTCCCAGCTGCCCGGAGCCGCGCCTGCAGCCGGGCCACGCCCCCAGATGAATATTCAAGACTGCCTTGTGCTCAGAGCCCGGGATTTCAAAGCCTCTAAAAGGATTAGAAGGACTGTGGGGGCTCCCTGATAGGGAGTTAGAAGGAAGGAGGGAGCTGGGCTTTGTCAGGACTTGCTTTTGAGAACTACAAAGAGCGCAAGGAAACTGAAGTCTTCGACTGCTAATCCAGGCGAGGTCAAATTTATAAAGGGAGCTTGGTGCTCCTCGTAGTTTATCAAATCTTTGAATGTCCCTCCACACCAACAACGCGCAACTACTGCTGTTTTGCAGACAAGCTCTGTTTCCAGCACTGGGAACCATGAAAACCAAGAGTAGAGTTTAGCTGTACTGAGCGCAATTTCAGAACTCTTATCCCGGTAAACTTCTCTGTTCACAGTATACCTCTCTCACAAAAGATCCTGGTGCGGTTATATTAATTTGTGCATTCTTATTATCTAATCTATGACTTCTAACTGGGTGTCAGTCTATGTCCTAGGCTAGAAACTTTTAATTAAACTTTTATGATATATATACTCTTAGATCTAGTTGGGACATAATTAGAGAATTAACCATACCTATTAATACTTATATTGGGCTCTATTATTTTTATTAATGGAGAAATTTCCCAGCACAGATCATCTGAGAGGGTGGATAGTACCCAAATGCATTTCATTGACTTATAATACAAGGTAGGCTTTGGGGGAAGTACATTCAGTCTTTTGTTGTTGTTGAGTCTTTAAGAGTTCACTTTAGAATTCACTTAACAGAAATCATTGGTAACTTTGTTGAGTGTGCATCTTTTCTATTAATCCCTCCATTAAGAGAGAGGTTCTGGAGCACCTGGGTGGCTCCGGTCATCATCTCAAGGCTGGTGGCTTCCAGCTCCACCTCCTGCTTTGTGCTGACAGTTCAGAGCCTGGAGCCTGCTTCAGATTCTGTGTCTCCCTCTCTCTCTGACCCTCCCCCACTCATGCTCTGTCTCTCTTTCCTTCAAAAATGAATAAACATTAAAGAAACAGTAAAAAAAGAGAGAGGTTCTGCTTCTTGCCTACAATTTGGAAATGGAAGAAATAACATTACCAAGAGAAAACAAAAGAATAAGAGGAAGGAATGTAGTGTGAAAGCATTCATTACTTTAAAGGAGGGCAGACTCCTCCTTCACCTCACTTCCATCCCAGAGAACTGAACACATGTGCAGGTGTAAGGGTACAACCACTGTGAGCAGCCATGAGACCTTACGAAAAGTAGGATAGGGAGCAGACAAAGGACACAAACAAACACTCCAGTAATCGTAGATTGTGAAAATTATAGACTGATAGACTTTCCATTAATCCCAGCAAAGTTCTAGATTGGAGACGTAAGCAGGCAGCTGGTGAGCACTTAAAAAGAAGACCGCTAGGGTCTACCAGGAACTGGTCAAGCCAAAGTTTATTTCCTTCTTATGTATTTTCTTAAAAGAAGTGCTCAACTAGTAGTACATCAAAATGCCAAAAACAAAGAACATCTTAAATTTTTTTTAATGTTTATTTATTTTTGACAGAAAGAGAGACAGAGCACAAGTGGGGGAGGGGCAGAGAGAGAGGGAGACACAGAATCCGAAGCAGGCTTCAGGCTCTGAGCTGTCAGCAGAGAGGCTGACGCGGGGCTCAAACTCACAGACTGCGAGGTCATGACCTGAGCCGAAGTCAGATGCTCAACCTACCAAGCCACCCACGTACCTCCAAAAACAATGAACACCTTGACCAAAGGACAGCCTATTTATCTCCCCCCACCTTTTTTTTTTTCAGGGTTCAAAATGATCAAACTGAGCATTTGGCAGCCAAAAGAGAATAAAGTCTAGAGCTGGAGAGAATTGGGTTTGATTCCAGGCTCTATAACTTACTAGTTGTGTGACATTGGGCGTCTCTGAGTCTCAGTTTTCACAACTGCAAAATGGGCATAGAATACTTACTTGACAGATATGAAAGAAAATACAAATAGAGTATGCAGCACAGGTACTCAGGAAAGGGCAGTTATAATTAAGATACAACTTAAAAATTCAAATATAAACTCAGGAAAGAGAAGGACTGAATTGAGTGATTCATATAAAAAGATTTTTTTAATTTACTGAAAGTTCAGAGTGAAATAACCAAGCAATGCGTTTCAAGTGCAGACAGAAGCTGATTAATACAAGTATCTGTAAACCCAAAAGAAGAGTCCCAATTAATTCCAGTTGGTCAGATCAGATCTTAAATTCTTTGTCCCTTTCCGAGTAGGATACTTAAAAGGTAGCAAGGAAACATTAAACAACATCTGGGATAGTGGGAGACCCAGAAACCACAATATCCGAAAAATAGTTGAAAGAAATGTGGTGTTTATCTAGGAGAAGCGATTGCATAATAGCTGTCTTCTGATATTTGAAGAGCTATGATGTGGAATAAGGTATAAACTTGGTCTGTACAACTCTAAATGGTGGAATTGAGACAGATGATTGGAAGTTGCAATGAACAGATTTTAGACTCAACATGTAAGCCGTTCAACAATGCAAGGAAGATTTTTGAAAAATAGCAAGGTCACAATTACTGAAAGTATTCCTGCATTGAGGAGAGGCCAGCTCTCAAAGACAGTGTAATAAGAGATTTTTGCACTGGAAAAGAGAATGGCCTGGTTTCAGATTGGAGTTAGTAATGCACTTTATATATGCCACCCCCCCCCCCCGCCCCCCCAGCCAAGGCAGACATGACTAATCAATGATAGCTCTTTTTCCTGCTGGACTAAACTCAGCCTGGTGATCCTTTTTGATGCACGCTCTAAGCCATCACCATCAACGGAGTTGACAGCCCATCCAACCCAGATGACCCCTTAGAGTCTCTAAGATCCAATAACTTAGAAACTCCCCCACATTATAACTATAAAATATGTCTGCAAATTAACCAGAAGGGGAGCCACAGTGAAGTACAAAAATATTTTCAGATATCTGTGTATGTATGTGTGTTTATGTCTGTCTATGTGCCTTTGTGTGTATATATATGTGGGATAGTACACAGATGACTACACAAAACAGGAATCATATGAAGTAAATGATTCATTATCCACAGGAGCCCTTAAATAGTGAATCAAAATTGAATCATGCCAACAGTTAACGACATTGCTTTATGAATACCCACCCATTTCTTGTACACAAAGTTTCAACCTTTTCTTACCCTATCCCACCTCCTCTGAAATTTCAAACTCATTTTGTAAGTTGTAACTTTTGGGACATTAAGGGCAAGTTGGTATAAAAAGGGAGAATTTGAAGGGTTGGCAGGATAGGGCTGGGGGTACTTAGTAAATCCTCAAGAAAAGGGGGGATTTTATGATTAAGCACATGTAACAGAAGAGGTCAATAAGAAACTAAATTAGAATGTCCAAAGTGATAGCGAACTCTGCCAATGGACAGTAGGGGCTAATGGGCAGCTGGAGCCTCTTGGAATGGGTAGTAGTAGAAGACAGGTGGGTGGTAGCTCATATTTTGGCTTCCCAGCTAGCAATTAAGAGGGACAAAGAACCCAGTCTAACTCCCAGGAGAGAGACAAAGGTGCAAAGACAATTCGTTAGAGAAAAGATTGTCTTTTCAACAGTGCTGGAATAATTGGGAATCTATACGCAAAAAATAAAATACCTTGGTCTAGACCTCTCACCCTATGCAAACATTCACCCGAAATGAATCACAGAACTAAATATAAAACTTCAAACTCTAAAATCCCATGAAGTTTTCTTTTTTAAAAACGACTAAGCTACTTAAATTTTAAAAGTGAGTCAGTTTAAAGAAAAATATAAGTAAATAAGAGTATATACAGATGAAATGCAGATACGCAAAAATCGCTAAGGTGGCCCTCTGGCCACTGCCCTTTGCCATTGCCTCCTAGGGCTGGGGCGGGAGTCATACTCCACCCAGGCGGGCTGGTGTTTGATACAGAACTCTAGTCTCTGTAGAAAAGGATGCATGCAACCAGGAAATTCTACTGGAAGCCCTGTCAGGTGGGCGTGGGAAAGTTATGTTGGAAGAGAGTGAGAGGAAGCTGCTGTCTGCAGCCCAGCGCCCCTCAACTCCCAGATCTCAAGTGTAGGAGACGGGAACGTGAATCCTAGATGCCACTAGTCAACACTTGTGTGGCTACTTTTCGGAACCCACTAGTTGAAGTGGGTTCAACTAGTCAAGCCAGACCGTGAAAAATAAAACTATCAGTACCTGCCACTAAGTGAGCTGAGGAAGGTAGGAGGAAGGTGTCTGATGTTCATCTCATGTGATAGATTCTTGGTCATTATTAAATTAAGACGCCAGTTACATCTTCACCAGGATCAAATTCCAGTATGTCAAGAACTATAAAACAGGTATGTAACAAATATTATAACACACCAACTGACTTTGTAAGAAAGTAACAAAATCTTCCCTTCTTCTTTACCCATACAATCCTTACAAAGGCGATGTATATTGTAAGGCTTAAAAGCATTAGCTGTGGTGTTAAGTTACCTGGGTTCGAATCCCAGCTCTGTCTTCTATTAGATGTGTGAGCTCAGCCTGATGTCTTAAGCTTTTGGAAACTTAGTTTCTTCTTCTGTAACATGGGATGATCAAAACCAAACCAAAGCAAAACAAAACAAAAAACACCTTCCCGGAGATCAGATGATAATGCATGCGAAGGTATTTATTTCACAGTACGCTTGGCACATAGTAAGCACACAGAGTTAGGGAGCTGAGAGGGAACTTAAAGATCATCTGAAACTCTTATCTGCTGTACCAGCAGCGCAAGGCCCAGAGACATGGGCAAACCTACCCAATATCCCACAGCTAAATTAGGGGTAGACCTGCTTTTCAAAAGTTGAAGTACTGTCAGTTTTTATTTCAGTTTCCTTTCTTCTCATGGTGACTAGGATCGTTTTCCTTATGCCTCTTTTTCTTATACCAGGCTTATAACAACTTGCACCATATTTTATTCTGATTTCCCATGGCTTCACTGTGACCCTACAGTCTTTTAGCACTCCTACATTGTGAAAACTGCACACCATCTGTCATCTGATGAGTGTGCAATGGTCCCTCAAGAGCTTAGTAAATGCCTTTTCTATGAAGCATCCTTCCGTTTTAAGCATAATGCAATGTTATAATTTAACTTTCAAGATCTACTCAGGATAGAAGGGATGATAAGACAGGTCCATACATAAACATTCTCCCTATGGGCAGCATGACTATAAATATACCAGGATGTGCCCTTCTTGAGCTAACAACAAATTACCTAATGATCTTCCACTTCCAGGCTTTTAAGAATCCTTCTCTCAGAAAGAAAAGATGCCGTGTTTGGTCTCTACGTCATCTCTTCGTATAATGGGCATAAGCTATTAACCCAAAAATATTTTCTAGTCACACAAACTAATGCAGGTGGAAATCTCCTTTGCCTTCCCATTTTCTCAAAGTCTATAGGGTAGAGTCATAAACTACTGCAGGTTTGACCAATAACAGCTCACCAGAAGGACAAGCTATTTGGAAATTAGGTCACATCTTAGGGCTTTCTGCCAGACTCACACACAGGAATAGTAACGTTATTGCCAGAAGTATCTTTGAACGCAAAGAACAATGACAGATAATGTTGTTCTGCTGGGAATTGCTGAATGGCTGGATTCTTACAGGGTCTCTTGGAGTAAAAGTTTCCTGACAAAATTAAAGGGGTTGTAGGGAATGCCTTCAACGTCCGCCTTTCCAAAATAGACTATTTCTCTACTCAATTTCTTACTATATTTTATATTCCCTGTGCCTAAAATGACTGGCATGGAGTAGGGGATTCAAATGCACAGAATGGAAGAATGATCTATTTTCTTTCTTTTTCTCTTTTACCTCCTTCCTGTATTGCTTCAGAGAAACACGTAAATAAAGATAAGCTTTACAAGTGAAGAGTTAAGCCTCTCCCTTTGGGTTCTGCTCATGGCATTTGTGGAACATTTGATCAGAGCTTCATATTATCAAGTGTCCTTGGAGTGCTCAGCACGTGACCCTTGTCACACCGCTTGCCCTTCCTACCTTGAAGAGGGATAAGTTTAAAGTCCTGCTTCAGGTCACCTGGGAGTGTGTTAGAACTGTAGAATCTCAGACCTCACCCCAGACTCCAACTCTGCATTTTAAGTGTCCCCAGGGAGACTTGTGCACACATTCAGGTTTGAAAAGCACTCATATGAAGCCTACCCGAATGATGGATCCTCCAAATACCAACTGCTTGCTAGTCTCTAGAAATGTATGGCCTCAGATTACATTTCAAGCAGATAATTGTTTCCAGAAAGGAAAAGGAGACAAGGATCCCATCAGACTTCCCGTACTTTGCAGACTGACAACAGTTCTCAGATGCATGGCAAGGGACAGAGCATCTGTTTCAGGGGACTGAAGCTCACAGTTGGCACAGGCAGACAAGTAACATTCACTTCTGTACATCTCAGCAAGACTTTGAAATTATCCAGGGCCTCTTGTCATTTTTCTTCTGTGTGTTACATAAAAACCGTTGCCAAAGCATTTCAAAACTTAAAGTTACAACTCATTGCTGAGTCGACTATTAAAAGAATAAAGATCTTGGGGTGGGGGGCACAAATTGCCATTCCAGAGGAAATCAATAGAAAATTTTAATCTGTCAGTGATTAATTATTGTATGTATCGATTTCCATGGCTTTTAGGGCTCTTAGCAGCAACAGGGGAGAGGCTAATCGTTCTGGAATGTGTGTGCACTTGGAGCATAGCCCTGGGGAATAGGGAGCTTGACCGTTAGCCGAGAGAGTGTTATAAACAAATTATAGGCAAAAATTCCTTTAATGTGACAGAATTCTCCATTTCAGCTACTCTTTAGCATTTGTAAGGCAGACAATACCAAGGACAGAACATTTAACAGCCATCTGCTTTGCATGCGGAATTGGACAGACCGATTCATATGCAGCATGGTACTTTAATCTTCATTTAAAACACTGCCAGCACTGTTGCTCCATGAAACCCTCTCCTTCGGTGCAAACTCCAAAAACATGCCTTGCCACTCTTCTGCTGTTAGGTTTTAAGAGACTGGCACATAACTGAGAAAGGATGAGAGAAAATACTGGAAACATCCATGATATGTGTTCTTTTGAAGATTGAATTTCACCTCCATATATTTGTTCATGAAGTTCCAACTGCCTACATGCTCCCCCCATCCATCTCCATTGGTTCAAGTCCTACGTGTATTCTTCACAGAGCTCCTCTGTGGAACTTTCTCAGAGCTTGCAAATCAGAGTTATCCTGCTTCCTCCATGTTCTCATGGCAAGTTATGTGATCTTCTAGTACACCATGGCACTCTTTCTGCCTTACGTTGTAGTTATTTGACATGCTTCATCTCTCCTAGCTTTGTCTCTCCTAGCTTTGTCTCTCCTAGCTTTCTCTCTGCCTAGTTCTTGAGAGCTACGTCTGATTAATCTCTGTGCCTTTTTATCCAGCACAGAGCTTGGCACATGGTATATGGTCCCTAAGTAGTTACTGACTTGAACAAATGAGGGTGTATTCAGTTCTCATTAGCCAGGATCCCATACATAGCCCAGTGAGACCACAGAGCAATCCATAAGGGAAGCAAATATTTGGGGCAAAGCAAAGAGACACCCCTAGAGCCTTAATTCTCTTTTGTCAACCAGTCAACAAATATTTAACTAGCACTTATTATGCACCTTGAAAGAGGAAATTATGAAACAAGGAAGAGGAGGTTACAATCAGGTTACAAAGACAAAATTTTCAGGACAAATAAAAGGCAAAAATATGAAGCAGGCCAAGTTTTGTCTATCATCTTTTCTAGACCTTCGGACCTCCTCCTTCTGATTTCCTACTGTCTTCAGCTTCTTGTCTCCTTTGCTGCATCCTTGTAAGCACATCTAGTGTAACCCTTATCACTCTATATTATAATTCAGTCGGGAAATTCGGGAAATTAAATTTGAACCCAGGCCATAGTTAGAGTTCAAATATGTCTATTTCCCAGCACGGACCCGAGAACAAGGCCTGAGTTCTTAGAAAACGGAGCTGAGAGAGCATTTGGAAAAGACTGTGATCACCTAGGACTTTGGAAGAGAAGGGGCTGAGATACCTCTGCATCAGCACCCAGAAAACAAATGTAGCACTCAGTGAAAGGGAGGGACATTCTCTCCATTTCTGCATGGATTGCAGACAACTGGACTGCAGTGAAACGTGGACTGGAGGACTCAGTGTATTTTGGCATTCATTCATTCAACGTTCACACATCGTAAGCTGCTAGTAAGTGTCTGGCTCTGTTCTAGGCCCAAAGACTACAACACTGAATAAAATGGACAAAGCCCTCTGCCCTCTTGGAGCTTATTCCTCTATGGCCACAGGGGTGTGTGGGTGGCTCAGTCAGTTAACCATCTGACTTCAGTTCAGGTCATGATCTCATGTTTCATGAGTTTAAGCCCCGCATTGGGCTCTGTGCTGACAGCTCAGAGCCTGGAGCCTGCTTCCGATTCTGTGTCTCCCTCTCTCTCTGCCCCTCCCCCACTCATATTCTGTCTCTCTCTGACTCTCAAAAAATGAACAAATGTTAAAAAAAAATTTTTTTTTAAACTACCACCACAAAGGAGGGGAAACTGGCTGAGCTTGAGAAGAAAATGTGGTCTTAGTCACTCTTCTGGCCCATTTTCCTCCTGTCCTTTAGTTCTACATTTGCTTACTGAGTTAAACTAGCCTCTTCCTTTCTGGAGCAGGTCAGTCTGGAAAACAATAAGAATTCTCTACTCTAAACTGTTCTAGAGACACTAGCTGCCAGTCAGGCTGCCTGCTACAGGGATTTATCCCCTGTTCAATTATTTTCTAGAATTTTTTAAAAATAATGTGAAAAACTTTAAACTAGTATAACAAGTACTATTGTTTTCCTCCACCATTAAATAAAAGTTTTGGGAAAGAAAAGAAAACAGGAAAGGGAAGGAAAGGAAAGGAAGGAAAACACCAGACACCTGGCATCCCTGAGGCTGGGAAGCGGTAGATATCGACAGGCAAGAGCTGAAATGGGAAACCATAAGTAGCCAGTGTGGGAGCCCATGTGAAAAGGTGGCAGGAGGCTAAGTTCCCACAAATGTAAGCGGGGCAAAGCCTGTAAAATCTGGGTTACTTCTCTTAGGAGAACCATATTTGTATTCATGGACTGATGAAGCCTGGACAACTTTGGGTTACATTATGACTTATTTACTTATTTCCTCCCCTTTTAAACTATAAGCAGATTGATAATAGGGACTCTATGTCACCAGCACCTAGAAGAGTGATGGGTGTGTATATTAGGCATAGCTCAGTGCGTAAGAATTATGTGAGAAAGGAAAGGGAAAAAGCAAATACTTAATGACTGCAAATATTTAAGAGGAATCTTTCTTTTTTTTCCCCCCCCCAAATGGCAGGAATCCAGAGCCAAGCCTGGTGACAATGTGATAAATCTCCATCAATATCAGATATTATAATAAGTGGAGAGATTGGAGGAATTCCAAAGATACTTTGAGAAATGGAGGCATTGTTGGAATATAACTTCCAGTTGCAACAGCATTTAACAAAATACTTTGGATGTCTGAGTAGTGGTATGTGTGCTAAAGTCTTTCTGATACTTTATAGTCACACTCATGTGTCAGGTGTTAGATTATGTGGCCTGCAGGAATTTAAAAAAGAGCTCATTATCACAGGAGGTTTTCATCCACTGAATTAAAAAAAATTTTTTAATGTTTATCTATTTTTGAGAGAGAGAGAGAGAGAGAGAGAGACAGAGCATGAGCGGGGTAGGTGCAGAGAGAGGGAGACACAGAATCTGAAGCAGCTGTCAGCACAGACCCTGACATTGGCCTCGAACCCTGGAGCAATGAGATCATGGCCTGAGCTGAAGTCGGGTGCTTAATCGACTGAGCCACCCAGGTACCCCCATCCACTCAATTTTTAAAAGAATCAGTATTACAATCTTGGCACTGACATACCGAACTTAAGAAATGGAGAAAGGAAGGAAGGAAGGAAGGAAGGAAGGAAGGAAGGAAGGAAGGAAGGAAGGAAGGAAAGAAAACTGATCAGCATCTCAACCAAAAGTGAGGTAAATGATTAAAGAAGTACCCCAAATGAAAATCTAAAAACAATGTGAGGTTGCTGTTGTTTACAAATAACAGAAATAAACTCTGGCTGGTTTAAGTAATAAAGAGGACTTGATAGAACAATAATGATGGAATGATATTCCAGCCAATTCACCCTAAGACAGCCATCTTATGTTTTTGTGATTGGTTGGTGTTCATGCTGCACTTTTTGTTAAATATTTTGGCCACCATCTCTGGACACTGGAGCTCCTCATAGACTCCAAGAGCAAGACACAGCCAGACCTCAGAAATGGACCAGAGCCTGTGTATCATAGATGGTAATTTTGGCAACAAGCAACAGAAAAGTCTGACTCAAACTGGCTTATAACAGTGGTTGGCAAATGACAACCTATATGTAGGTTGGACACCTGTCTTACTGGAACACACTCATGGCCATTCATATCTGTATTGTGTAGGGATGCTTTAGAGCTACAATGGCAAAGTGGATTAGTTGCAACAAAGACCTCATAGCCTGCAAATCTTAAAGTATTTACTATCTGGCCCTTTAAGAAAAAGTTTGGTGACCCATGGCTTCTATAATAAGTCATTTATTATCTAATATAATTGATTCAGTCCAAGTTGGGCTCAAAAACTCCATCAAAGTCTCCAGCTTTTTAGAATTCTTTTTACAGTCATCTTCAATATTGCCCTCATCCCAGGATGGTCACACTCATGGTGGCAAGAGAGCTGACAATATAATTGGGACTATGTACTTCCTTGTTCCTCTCAGCAGGAGAAAGAGTAACTTCCTCCTCGATATGGAATATAAATTTTTAATCAGATTGGGCCAATTCAGGATGCATGCCCATCACCGGATCAATACAAGTGCCAGGGGATTGCCATGCACATCTTATTTTAGACTAGTTTGTATCCCCCTCTAAGAAGGGATGAATCCAGAACAAGATCAGCATTGCTTAGAAAAGAGAAAATGGAGAGTGGATATTGGTAAGAAAGCAACAGTGCTGAAACCACGAAGCATTGACCAACTATGGGAAGCCTGGGAATCCTCTATCCTCTCCATCTCTAAATCTCTGCTTCCCTCTTTGACTCTGATTCATTGTTCTTTCTCATTAAGCCTGTTTTGTCTACTTCCCCCAACACATGATGGAAAGTCAAGCTGTTAACAGCTCAGATATTTATTATTATGGTCTTACAACTAACTGAAAGAGACTAATCTGTTTTTCTCTACCTTATTTTTTAATTCCTGGAGAAGGATTTTGATTGGCTCAAACTGGATCGGGGGAGCATCCTTCAATCAAAGGTGAGGTCATGTTCTAGAATTTGGAAATTCACTACTGCCATGTGGATGGTGGTAGAGAGAAGGTCAGTTCTGGAAAACAGTGTTGCAGTGATGAGGTGTCTGCATGTTCATTTTTGGGGGTCAGATTAAATAATACAATATTTTGTATTATAGGTGACTATGTACATGAGGATTGTTTTTCATTTTGAGAAAAGCAGACCCAAAAGAGCATTCATTTAAACAAGATAGTTTCTCTTTCTTTCATATCAAGCAAAGTAGGCAAATTGGTATGGCACTTCTGTCTACTCATCTTCTGTGTTGCCCTTGTCTTCAGTGTCCAGGATGGCATTTGGGACTTCTGTTAGTGTGTCCACTGTTGTAGCAGCAGGATGGAAGAAGGGACAGGGAAGGGGCAAGAGGTACACAACTATCATTTAAGGAAAGTTCCAGAAGTTGCTATATAATACTTTCACCTAGTCCTTTGCAACAGAAACTGGGAAACAGCACCCCCCCCCCATTTGCCTTTTTGTCTGGACAGCTAAACGCCCAGCCTAAAAATCAGGGGTTCTGTTACAACAGAAGAAAGGAGAACAGTGTCTGCAAAACAATCATTCATTTTTAGAATACACAGGTCTTTTAAGCTAAAGGGTTTACTTTTAACTCAGAAAGAAAAAAAAAAGTTATCATTAAGGAACATAAAGGAGAACCTAATAATACAACTCATGTCTTGTATTCCCATAATTGAAATTTAAATGCATTAAAGTAACACAGAAACACACAAAACACAGCCATTGTTTGCTTATGCCATGTTGGGCCTTCGAATAAAGATAGTGCTGTGTCCTAGTGAAGAACTATCTCCCAGACTATGACAACCTGTTCATGTCATTTTAGACAAAATTCTGTGGAATTATATAGCTGCTGTGGTATAAAATGAGACAGACTAGCATTCCTTAAATTCAGATTCAGACTTAGAAACATGAAATGTTGAAAAGCTATTATTTAAGCCCAAGAACTTCTCCTACTGGCTATCAAAATGGAAATGTGCAAAATGACCAGGTGTATTTACTCAACTAAAAAAAACCTGATCCCTGTTCTACTTGCTGCAGTGATGGCTTGGAAAGTTCCATCAAAGGATTTGTAACTTGCCTTTCAAATTATGATTGATGGGCTTAGCCTTTTCATAGCCAGTTCCCTATGGAAAGAAGATTCAAACAATATTCCCCATGCTACTGTGGTCAGTCCTTAATGGTGACTGCACGAGCTTGACTCCATCCATTTAGATTTAGAAAAAAATAGTAAATCTCAGGCCTCCTGCCTGTGAATGAATGGAAAGGAGAGAAAAGTATTTTTTAGCATCTGAAATGTTCCAACAAAACCGAGCCCTGCTACAGAGGGTGGGACAGTGTTTAGGGCAACACCCTTCCTGCAGTCATGGAGTACAAGGGCATGTATTCAAGTATTACTTGGTGACAAGAATAGAACATTATTCTGAGCAATAAAGTGTTATTCAAATTCTACCCAAGTACACAGATGCTGGAACACGGTAATTATTGTAAGAAAAAGTGTTTAATTTAGAAACTACCTAACCTTTTTGGTTTCTATTTTTTATGACATCTGTAATCTAAAGTAGCAGCAAACCTGTGTCTCTCAAGCTTTTACATCAAATTCTAAACCTGATTTGCAATTTTATTTTCGGACCAGCGATCCATTTATTAGCGCTCAGTCTGTTTCAGAGATTTAAAACCAGTCTGGGCCCAGGTAATCTGCAAAGGGTAGAGAAGGAAAACGAATGAGTGCTATTGTTTTCCAACAAGGCAGAAGAGTAACCATACCACCATTGGACTGTCGCATTCCCCCTGTGCTGCTCCTAGAGATCTGGACAGAAGAGAGAGTCGTAGAATAGCTGATGCTTGCCAAGTGTTGGAACTTTGGCCTCTCAATGTGAATCAACAAAATAATCCAGCCAGTGTTGGTTATATTTAATTAAGTCTTAGATCCTCTGCAAATCCACTTATTAATAAATTCATTGTTTTGGCAATAATTTTTCAAGCAGCTGTCTATACCCAACCCTGTGCTACACTATGGGTATACATGCAATGGTCAGAAAAGGTCTTCGTCTCAGAGGGCTCCCATCACCATCCAGTGACAGTGATGTTCATTTCAGTTATAGGAATAATCAGCATGTTTATGGGAAATGATTACAGAAAAAATTTACAAATGATTATAGCAATTAGATGGAATTACAAAGACATTTTAAATTGTCCAAACTTCCTATAATGTTATCCTAATCCTATAATTGTATTGTACTCTTCTAATGCTTTTAATAAAAAATACAACAGAAATTTCAAATGCTAGTGTTAAAAATTGAGTGATGAATTTTGATCTATGCAAACAAAGTTACCGTAAGTAATAGAACTGCCACTGTAAACCAGTTGCTTTTTTAAAACAAAAGTCAATTATGTAATCATCATAATAGATTCTATCATATGCATAACACAGTTATTACAGCAAATCCACTTAAGGCTTCCCTGGAGTAGGGAAAAGGGAATGAGTGAAAACCAGAGAATAAAATAGCTTATACTATTTTTGGCCCTCTGATGAAAAGGACAGTGAGATGAATGACCCTTTTTAACCTTTTTACCGAGCATGTTGCCATTTATTAAGCACCCATGATGTCATGGTTAAGGTTACCAGAAAACATTCTTGAGCAGCTTCATAAATTTTGTCATTAGCACATGCAGTCCACCCTATATTACCGAGAAAAGTACTTCTTGAAATACCTCAAAGAGGGAAGTATTCACATAAATACGTAACAGCTATGGTGGTCATCAGACCTGGACCAATGGTGTCAATAGTTTACCTACAAACCAACTTGCTGCCAGAATCCTACCCACTTTCAGCTGAGGATACAGGTTCCGTGAATTTGAGGGTCCTAACAGCACTACAAATACCATGAGGACTACCCAGACAGGACTATGAGTATTTCCTTCAAAGACAATACAAAATAAATATTGAGGAGTTGTTTTGACCAGGAAGCCTGACAAATTCCACCTTTCAACTAAATGCCCTTCTGATGTCTTCAGAGCAGAAAGACCTAGGTTACCTGAATATTTAAAAGGAGGCTTTACCACAAAAGAAGGGATGGAAGGACAAATGCTTATCAAGTTCTTCAAAAGCAACAGTTGAAGTGAACAAACTGCTGCGGATGCTTTTAATATGTGAGTTTACAAAGTCGTGTGCTCATTTCTGTCACCAGGAAGTAAGAGATAAAAGTCCCTTTCAAAATCATTGAATCAACACAGATGTGATCTTTATAGACTTTTCTCATTTCTGTCATTCCTGTTTCTGAAGATTTGAACTTTTATCCATTCAAAAATATTTATTGATTTCCTACCACGTGGCAGACAATGATCTGGTGCTTAGAAGAAATACATCAGAGAATGGGACAAACAGGGATCCCTGTCCTTATGAGGATTACATTCTAAGTAGGAAGCTGAAAATAAACCACAAACATGATAAGTAATTTCCAGAGACATTCGAAAGGATAAATGTTATGGACAAAAGGAAATATCAGACTAGGGTAAGAAGCTCAGGAGTGCTAGAGATGGAGAAGAAAGCCAAGTCCAATTTAAATAGGTGGCACAGTAGGTCCCACTGAGAACAGGACAACTGAGAAAACATGTGAAGGTGAGGAGTGGGCCATGTAGCTGTCTGGGGAAAGCATTTCAGGCTGAGGGAACAAACATGTCTGGGGGCTTGAGTAAGAGCAAGGAGATAAGTATGACTGGAGTAGAATGAGTGAAGGTGACATTAGCAGGAGTTGAGGTGGGAGCGGTGATGGGACAGCAGGCCATTGGGGGCACGTAGGCCTTTGTAAGGACTTCTGACTCCTCTGAATGAAACAGGACATCATTGTGAAGGCTTGAGCAGAGGAGGGACATGATCTGACTTGCATTTTTTAATATCTCTCTGACTTAATTCTTGCAGTGAGACTGTCATCTAGGGTCAAGGGTAGAAGGAGGGAGGCTGCTTAAGGAAGTGATTGCAATCATCCAAGAGAGAGGCGACAGTGGCTCAGACCAGGCAAGTAGCAGAGGAGGTGGTGAAAAGTGGTTGGGTTCCAGATATATTGTGAAGTAGGAGCCAACATGATTTGTAGTAATCAAGGATGACTCTGAAGTTTTTGGTTTGAACTAGTTGGGGATAGGGTTGCCATCATCTGAGGGGGTGGGGCAGGCTTTGAAAGCAAGAACAGAGTTCGAGTTTGGACTTACTAAGTTTTATACATCGAGGAAGCAATTGGATAAAGGTCTGGAGTTTAGGAGAGAAGTCAGAGCTGGGAATACACATTTGGCTGCTTTTGGATAATATTTAAGGCAATGAAACTGGGTGAGATCACCAAGCGAGAGAGCAAGGAAGAGAAGAGCCCAAGGAGAAAGCCCTGGGACCCTCCAAGATTATGAAGTTAGAAGAGGGACTAGCCAAGGAGACTGAGAAGAATGCCCAGTGAGGATGAGGAAAACCAAGAAAGGGTGTGTGCGGGAAGCCAAGTGAAGACACTGTTTCAGAGAAGAGGGAGTAGTCAGCTCTGTCAAATGCTCCTGACACACACCCAAGCTGTGGACAAGAACTAACCTATGGGAAATATAGGTCACTGGTATATTTGGAGAGAGCAGTTTCAATGGAGTATTCGTGGGAGAAACGCCTGTTTGGAGCGATTTAAGAGGTGATCAGAAGAGAAAAATTAGAGGCAGCAAATATAAATAACCCTTTAGAAAAATTGTGCTTAGAAGAGAACAAAGAAATGGGGCTATAGCCCCGGGTTTTCTTAATGTTTTCTTTGTGTGCTAATATGAAAAACTACACAAAAAACAAAAATTGTTGGCAAGGATGTGGAGAAAAAGGAACTCTTGCGCACTGTTAGTAGGAATGCAAACTGGTGCAGCCACTGTGGAAAACAGTGTGGAGGTTCCTCAAAAAATTAAAAAGAGGATTACCATATGATCCAGAAATTTACTACTGGGCATTTACCCAAAGAATGCGAAAACACTAATTCAAAATATGCACCCCTATGTTTATTATGGCATTATTTACAATAGCCAAGTTATGGAAGCAGCCCAAGTGTCCATCAATAGATGAATGGATAAAAAAAGAGGTGATATATATACATATATATACATATATATATATATACATATATATATATATACATATATATATACATATATATATACATATATATATATATATATATATATATATATATAATGGACTATTGCTTACCATAAAACAGAATGAAATCTTGACATTTGTAACACCATAGATGGATCTAGAGAGTATAATGCATATGTGGAATATAAGAAATGAAAAAATAACATGCAAAATTAAAAAAAGACAAACCAGAAGAACACTCTTTACTACAGAAAACAAACTGATGGTTACCAGCGGGAGTGGGTAAAATAGGTGAGCACCGAGTAATGCATAGAATTGTTGAATTGTTATATTGTACATCTGAAACTACTATAACACCGTGCATTAACACTGGAATTATCATTTTAAACACAAATAAATAACAATTAAAGACATGAAAAATTAATCATTGCCAAATGAAAGTCCTGATTTTTTTTTTTTTTTAAGCAGACAAATGTGTCCTAAACACAATTATTTCCTATGGAGTTATTTAACAAACTGTTAATACTGTGTTCTGTACAAGGTCATTTCAGAGATGAGAAAATCACCTCCACTATAAAAGATTCTTTATGCTAACTGATACATGTTTTGGTGTTTCTCACTCCCATCCTTCTCAAAATGCTACCATTCATCTCAGATGGAATACTGCAGTGAGGCGGGAGGACAGTTTCCTTTGCTACTTATACTTAGGACCCTGGGAAGGTCTCCTTGCAATGTGCCTTATTTCCAACAGTACCAGGGAAGGGGGAGTGAGTTGGTGTGAGGGCACCGTGGGTGTTGGGACGATGGGGGGGAGGGGAGAAATAGTATCTCTGAAGTCAGCTTTAACTCTGGTAACCAATTTTCACTGTAATATTGGTGTTTTGTTTTAATAACAAAGGCTAACTTCAAACCCAAAAAGCTCTGTATGTGCACACACATGTGTGCATGTGTGTGTGTGTGTGTGTGTGTGTGTGTGTTTTAAAGGTTTCCTTTCCTTTGGAGGGATGGAAACAGCAGGAATTCCTTGCTGTTCTGGTCTTTACCACATTCCAACGTTTGTCATTGTCTAAACCATATCATGATACCTAAGACACAGCCAATATTCTGAAACTCATTTTTATTATTCTTTTAAGATTAAAAAAAAAGTTTTAAGCTTATGTATTTATTTTAAGAGAGAGAGAGAAAGAGTACAAGTGGGGTAGGGGCAAAGAGAGAAGGAGAGAGAATTCCAAGCAGGCTCCGTGCTGTCAGCACAGAGCCTGACATGGGGCTTGAACTCCGAAACTGTGAGATCATGACCTGAGCCAAGATCAAGAGTCGGACACTTAACCAACTGAGCCACCCAGGCACTCCTGAAACTCATTTTTAAAAGCCTGATTTAATGTAAGGAGCTTTGAAAACATCTTCAAAAAGAGAAGATAATAGTGAATATTGCATCCATGATCATAGGTAAAGATCATCTCTGAGTAAAAGGAATATTTTTATCTTATATCTTTTCGCTAATGTGAATCATTTCAACTGAGCTAACTACATAAGTAGTTTCATTTTATAAGAATAAATGTTGGCTCTTCCCGTAAGCAGCCTGAGGTGATCTCTGAAAATGGTTTGCTATTCACTTGACCCGGAAACCCAACAAAATCATGCAAATCAAGAGGTTCAAATCCTCGTGTTCACTTTAAGAACACACGTGAAACTGCCCAGACCATCAAAGGTATGCATATCTGAAAAGCCACCAAGTATCTGAAAGATATCACTTTGCAGAAGCAGTGTGTGCCATTCCATTGCTACAATGGTGGGTTGGTAGATGTGCCCAGGCCAAACAGTGGCACTGGACACAGGGTCGGTGGCCCAAAAGAGTGCTGAATTTTCACTGCACATGCTTAAGAATGCAGAGAGTAATGCTGAACTTAAGGGTTTAGGTGTAGCTTCTCTGGTCATTGAGCACATCCAGGTGGACAAAACCCCCAAGATGTGGCATAGAACATACGGGGCTCATGGTGAGATTAACCCATACGTGAGCTCTCCCTGCCACATTGAGATGATCCTTACTGAAAAAGAGCAGATTGTTCCTAAACTGGAAGAGGAAGTTGCACAGAAGAAAAAGATGTTCCAGAAGAAACTGAAGCAACAAAAATGTATGGCCTGGGAGTAAATTCTGCATAAAATAAATGCAAATGAAAGTAAAAACAGACAAAAAAAAGAATAGATGTTGGAATAATATTTACTATATTAAGAGAAGACTTTCTAACGAATGGTAATTTTTCAAACTACCAATAACTACTAAGTTTCAGAATTACAGGTATCCTAAAATACTATGAGGATAGTGTTGCTATCATTGCTGTGCTAGCAACTCTCCAGTTGCACTACTGAGGGTGATGGAGAGCTCTAGCACCGGGGCCCACAGTGACTTTGATGACCTGTGAAGGGGCGACAAAGGAGTGGGCTCACCCTCATGAGACCACCAGTGCACTGCAGAGGCAGGCACAGCACAGGGTTTTATCTAGGAGACAGTGGCTCCCATGGTGCAGGGTTTGGAAGACAGAACAACGCAGCTGCTGTAAGGCAAGGAGGGCTCCATGCAGCAGAAGCTCCATGCATAAAGTGCTGCTGTGCTCAGGCCATGGTGACCTGTAAGCTGGAGAAGTTCCAGGACCAGCCAGCCTGGTGAACCCACATTACAACAACTAAGCCAGAGACTCATTGGATGTAGGGAGCAAGTATATGGACAGGCACATAAACCACATTACTTCCATGATCAAAAATGTAAAGGGATTTCCCCCTCTCATTCACTGAGGAATGAGAAATTTCACCTACAGGGCCACCAGAGATGGGAGCAGGAATCTATTGAAAAGAATGGAATGTTTTCTCTTTTAAGCAAAACTAAGAAATGATGAAATCAAGAATTGCAGCAAGTTTGAATCATATGTTATTTGCTACTGGATGCTTTGCTCCATTATGCATTTTAATCCATAGAATTGGAAACAGAAGAAAGTGGTGCTAAATTTTAGGGGAGGGCTAACACAAGATTTTTCCAGAGCCCAGATTTCATGCAATGAGAGCTTGTTTTGACACTATGGATCTCTCTTGTTACAGCAAGCCAGAGCCCTCTAGGTACCAGATTGCTCTTGATAGACAGGTAGCAATAGACTGGCAGCATCCTCTATCCTGCCTGTGGTCTGGTGCAGTTTGAAGAGGGGTAATTGTGTTTGTTGCCAACCTCTCATACACCAGCAGTACTACCGCCTCATTTCCCACTGGCCATGAAGCAACAGCCATGCGGTTATATCCAATATGAAGAGAAAAAATACTTGGGTGGTATTTTTCTTTTGCTTCGTTTTGTATTAATGTTCAAGGGCCTGGAATTGATTAAGATGTGGAAGTAAGAGAGGACTGGTCAAGAGGAGAGTTGGAGAGGCTCCTGATGGATGTGCCTTTCTTGCTACCAATGCACGGCTGTGCTTTTCTTGAGGTTCCTGCACATCGCATCTTCCAGCCTTGACCTCACATGATACCTGAGAGGTACGTGTCACACTGCTTTGAGAAGCAGAACTTCCCTCTCACCAGCTGCCATGATGGCCCCCTGAGCCTGTCTTCCTCCGCTATTCCACAGGAGAACGGTGGGAAGAACAGTGACACTTTGCCTTTGAAAGAAAAGGGGGATTTGAATTATAATATGTACCAGTGTCCAGGAATGTACAATGAAAGATGGATTCTTGGCTGCTTAATTAGGAAGAGTTGTAAAGTACTGGGTTTGGGAAGACCTGTTTTTTTTTCTCAAGCAAATAGAATTAAGGTCTAAACCTAAGTAAGCAGGCATTGCTTACTTAGCCCCCTGAAATTGCAGAGCCCCTGAAAAGGTGCTCTGGCAACAATAACGATAAGGAAGCTATGGATCCCTCAGTTCAAGGGAGGGGTAGCATCCCCTTTACCAAATACCACTTCCTGTCAGGCCAGGGGCCTCTGGGCCATGCCATCTTCCCTCTTCAGCACTGGCATCATGCTGATTAGGATCTTGTTCCCTTTCTACTACTTATTACTTACAGTAATAACATAGCCTGTATGTTTGACGTTTCAAGGCTATGCTATATTTGCCTAGTGATTAAAAAATAAATAAGGTTTACTACCTCCTCCCCTAATAAAGCCCCAACTAGGAATCAGTCCAGTATTTGAATCCCAGCCCCTCAGTTTACTAGCTAGGTGGTTTGGGCCAATTATTAACCAGCCAGGGCCATGGTTTTCTCACTGGTAAAATACATGGGAATCATTTTGCCTAACTTCATGGGTAAGGATCAAATCATTTAATGTAGATAAATCGCTCGGTAACTAGTAAACCCTCAACTGTTGGGGACTGTGAGAGTTCACTATTTGGATGAAGAGGATATGATTAGGAATCCTCCTCGAAAGATCTAGGAGAGGAGGGTCTGCAGCAAAGTGTGCAGTGGGTAAGGGGAGTCAATGCAGCAGGTGCATCTCCTGTCCTTGGGAACTCCTAGGAACGGCCACATCGGTCCCCATACTGCTCCCAACACCCTCACCTGTGCTAATAACTGCTCTGGTGGAACTGAAAGTACATGGGGAACTTTGCAAAGGTCAACTGTGGCTAACTGTGGCTAATTATCCATTCCTCTGAGAATCCCATACCACAAAAAGACACACACACACACACACACACACACACGTACCCATGCACGCATAGACACTGCTCTGGCTTCAGAGCAACAAAAATCAAGAAGGTAGGGCAGCTCTAGAACATTATTTCCCCTGGGCTAGAGCAAGGTCAGAGATACTCTGGGACCTATCTTCAGGGCAATTATTTCTAAGAACCTTGATAAATTGTACAAAGCTAGACTAGGAAGTAGCAACGTGAAAGCAGTGGTTAGAGAGAAGGGTTCTCTAAGAGAAAGAACTAATTAATTGGTTTGAGTGGAGCTTCTTTTATATATTGATTCCTACTACCTCCCTGATCAGCACCTCTTTCCAGATGATGAAAAAATGGTGAACATACAGCAAGAGGGCCTGGCAGATGCACAGAGCTAAGCTGACAACCATCAATACTGCCCCCTAAAATACGTGCACCCCTCGTTTTAGGGGAATTGCTTCTTCTTAGGGTCCTTCCCACTACTTTCCTGGTAATAGCACCTAAAAGGCTATGAAACAAATCCCAAATTTGGGTCAAATTTATAGCTGCAAGACTACAGCACGGGCTTTGGAGTCATACAAAACTGGAGATCTCTTAATAACAGCCCGAAAACTTGGCTAACTTACTTAACCTCGTAGAGCCTTGGTTTGCTCATCTGTTAAATGAGTTTTTTTTTTTAAATTTTTTAATGTTCATTTTATTTTTGAGAGACAGAGCACGAGCAGGGGAGGGGCAGAGACAGAGGGAGACACAAACTCTGAAACAGGCTCCAGGCTCTGAGATGTTGGCACAGAGCCCAACACAGGGCTTGAACTCATGAACTGTGAGATCCTGACCTGAGCCGAAGTCAGACGCTTAACCAACTGAGCCATCCAGGCGCCCCTAGATGAGTCTTAATAAGGTCTACTTCTCTGGGTTGTTGCCAGGATCAAATGAGAAGTGTATGTAAAGCCCCTAATAGGGTACATGATACACAGAAAGCATTGGAAAAGTGGAAGAGCATCATCATTAAGTAAAAGGTGTATTGATTCTTTAATGGTTTCTTTTAACATGGGAGTTTCTATCCATCCCAAATACAGGAGAGCTATTCTAATATTCTATTCTAACCAGTCATTAATGGAGTTTGTGATTATGCGGTCCAACCCCAGTGTTCCTGGAATGTTGAATGTAATCAGTCTGAAGCCCCCAGCAAGTTCCCTGGGCCTGGATCTTTAAATCCAATGTCACTGTGGCAAAGAGCTGGAGGAGGGGAGAACAACACCACTGTATCAGATACACGCTCCTTCCCTTTTTCCTAAAGCCTGTTTGTCCCTGTCTCTTGGTAACTCTTCAGTTCCCAGAGAGCAGAGACTCTTGGGAAACAGGAAGTAGCAAAAAGCCTGTGAGAAAATCCCCAGATGAAGATCAGCAATAATCTCTCCAGACAACAGTTTGGTCAGATGAGGGAAATTCCCCACCAGCCCTCAAAAACAGTCCCTCAAGAAAGCTTAGAGAAGGTTAATTTGGGAAATCCCCTCAGAGGCAACAGAACAGCAACGGAAATATACTTCTTCAGAGGAATCTAAACAGAGTAAGACAATTAGTTGGTGCCTGGGGAGCTCTCTGTGTAAAGCCACTCCGCTGCTCCTGCCCACCTTCCTCCTTTTCATCCTGATCCTTGAGGGTAGCCCCGAAGGTTCCCAGTTGCCAGGGCCGCTTGACGCCCACTCTTCCCCACACTGCCAAGCCAGGGGAACTAATACCACAATTCTTAGCCTCTTGACTTGAGCTGCTGCTAAGCCAGATTGACTTCCAGTTAGGACCTCCTGTACACCCTCCTTCTCTCTTTCCTCCTCCCCATGGTAGACTATCAAGCCACAGTTGTTATACTGCAAGTTTCCCATCAGGTTTTACTGACTTCTAATCTGAATGTGACCTTGAGGGTCATATTTTTTAGCTGCTGCTAAGCTCCAGCAGGCAGGGAAAAATCCTTCCCATAGGGAAGGGGGAAAAAAATCACATAAATCTTGTTCTATGAAGAGCCTAGAAGGGACTATCCACTGGTGAACTGTAGCACAGAAAGTGTATAAAGACTGTAGGAAAGGGGCCTGGGGAGTGGAGGTGGGGGAGACTGTTGGCTCTGTGGTTCTCTGATCTCCACATGCGACTGAGGCTCAAGTCAACCAGCTCTCCACAAATCATTCCCTTCTGATAGGGCTTCTATGTGGGTTTTTTTTTTGGGGGGGGGGGGAATGGGTGACTTGAAATGACCATTTTAGGAAGATGACAAAAATGAGATTTTAGTAAAAGAGAGAGGAAAGTAGTTTCCTTCGTGAAAGCTAAAATTTCCTTTACTGTATACTTATCCAAAATAGGTATCAAATTTTGGTAAAGAGGAGTTTTTAAAGGCAAAGTACTCTGAGTTTAACATCCTGTAACATATTGTGCTCTAACAGGATGTGTGCCCTTTTACAGAGTCAGGACCTATCACTGTGTGATTCACAATTACAGATTCCACTTTCAAATATTTTCTGACTCCTAGAAAACAACAAATCATTTTCCTGGTACCTTCGAGCAAACATGGTTCTTACTCACTTCAATTCATGAGGCTTTGTTAAGATTCTCTTTCCAAAAGTTATAAACATTCTCAGCCACCTACTTTTCCCCATGCTTGGAATAAGCCAGAAAACTCCTGGCTTTGGGTTTGCATGTTTCTATGCAATTTGAATAGTCTTTAAATTCATCCGGTATACACAAATAATTACAATAGTTACATTTAAATCACTATCAAAGTCTCCTACGCTGGCAAATTCTAGATAGATTATCCACAAACCCTCAATAGGTATTGTTCCATTTTTTTCATTTGGGAGCCTAGGAGATAGTCAACCCACAGTTCCTAACAAGACCAAGGAATATTTCTGATTTCAGGGGAAATTTCTCATCTGCTCTCAGCTCTACTGTAGTTATGAATGTGAAATCAATTAAATGATAATGCACATCAGCAAAAAAACAGTCCTTTCATGCAGGCACAGATGAAACAGAGTCCAACATGGGTCTGAGAGTAATAAATAAACTAATAAAAAAAAAAGGAAAGCAGGGAGAAACTTTGATGGAAATAAGCTGTTTGCCTTTGCCCTGGAAAGTTTATAGTGTTTTAAACAATTGTAAACATGTCAGTATACATGGATACCGTTTCCATAGCAGCATAGCAACAGTTAAGAGTTTCTCCAAACATACCCAAAAGGAAACTAAAAATAGCTTGTCTTCAATATCAAAATACATACATATACATATTCAGACAACAGTACACAAAATGATGTGTAATTAGATGTTCTGCAGATACCGACCTTTCACAAAAGCACATTGCAGGTAGCTTTGAAAAACAATGAGTTCAGTACCTTTAGAAGTGGGGTAGAGACCAAAGTGTCCAATGGAGGGAAAGGCAGATGCCAACTTGAATTCTAAGATCAGAGGCTCTTGACCCTAAATGCCTCCAACCATGGCTTTGCCTGCTCCACCTGACACATTCCTGGCTGCCAAGGGCCCTCGCATCCTATTCACCTCAAGTTCCTACCAAAATTGGAGTTGAGTGTACGATACATAGTATTACCTCTGTTTACCTCAGTGTTCTCTCTCTTCTTGAGTTTTCTAACTGGTTTTCTGTCCTCCTGCTGGAGATTGAACAGTACTTGCATTTTTTAAAAATAATGTAAAACCGAATGCCACACTTTCCCAGTGAACTTACTTCACCTGACACATGGTGACAGAAATAGTGATTCCAAAATGAAGACAGAGTGTCAGTACATTTTGGGAGCCTTCACTGTTATTGTTTTTATTTATATCCAAAAATTACAAGTATTTCAAAAACATCATGGGAAATAGTGGGAAATATTATTATAGGGTATATGTAATCTATCACCCAAACTTGGACACTTTTTAGAGCGAAAGGGGGTGCTATTTATAATTATTGGGGAAATAGGTGTAAACCAGGACTGACCAGGCCAGTCAAGATGAATAGTCACAGAAGCGTCTTTAGGGCAGGGATGATGTTCTGTTTACTTTTATATCTTCAGCACCTACTACAGTGCTTTATACCTAGAAAGAATTCAATAAATGCTTGTTAAATTAAGAAATTTTATGGGGTGCCTGGGTGGCTCAGTTGGTTAAGCATCTGACTTCAGTTCGGGTCGTGATCTCACAGTGGGTTCGAGCCCACGTCTGGCTCAGCAATAACAGCTTGGAGCCTGGATCCTGCTTCAGATTCTGTCTCCCTCGGTCTCTGCCCCTCCCCCGCTTATGTGTTTTCTCTCTCTCTCTTAAAATATACAAAGATACTTAAAAATGAAATTTTATAATTAGGTTATGTTTTTGTAAAACTTTTGGAAGTATTTACATGTAATACTGTAAAATATGAGCATATTTCTTTTTTTCAGTCCACAGTCCATGTGTTGGGGTTAAATAAAATCCCACAGAGCTCTACAGGGTGAATCTTACTTCATCATCTAATCTTCTCCTTGAAAGTAAAATGGATAAAAATGGAGAAGCAAAATATATCTATGAGTCATAAAGAAAATAATTCTATCAGTCTGGGGTGGTTTATGAAAGCACTAAAAATGGGTTGGAGTATGAATTCAGATAAGAAGCAATTTCATAATCTCTACAATGGTTATTATCCTGGTTTCATTTTCTCTGCCAGGAATGTTGGTCCCTGGGGAGAAATGCAGCTATTGGATGAGTGCACTCCAGCTGGGAAGAACGCTATTTATCTTTCATGATGAGGAGCTGAGAAGGGTACTAGCCATTGGCGAACTCCCAGGAGCGAAGGTGAGAGCCTCTTTACTTTCTGCCCAGATCTCCCAGGAGCACAGGGAATGTCTTACGCAAGTCACTTTCCCATTTGATGGACCGCCAGTTCTTGGTTTATAAGCTGCATCAAAGGATTACATTCAAGAGAAGCGCTTAGCAGTCCTCCTATGAAAAGCACTATAAATCTCCCTACCCCTCCGTGGAGAGGCAGCAGAGTTTGGGAGGTGGTGTGGCCTGTTTTTGGGATCTCAGGATCTAACTCTGCAGTCAGACCGTTTGTTTGGGTTTACAAGACAGATCACCCTACAGCATTTTGGGTAAACTTTCCAGGCCCCCATTTCTTCATCTCTTAAAGAAGGAAATAATAATTGTACCTACTTAAAGGGTTGTTTGTGAGGGTTAAATGATACTCATGTGAAACACCTAGACCATGAATATGAGTTATTACTCTTATCCAGCTCTATATTTCTTTGGGTGTCAGGCAAGAAAACTATTGGAAATAAATTTTTAATTAAAGGAAAAAATTATGCTTTCATGTTTCCAATCCAAATCAACCCAAATATGTACACCTAATGCCAGGAGGAAGCTGTTAGGCTGAGGCCACTGTAAACTAGGTCCACACCTTTCTCTCATCAACCTCCTCAGAATTTAATTGCTTGTCACTCTAACATCAAGGGAGCATTGCACTTATTATTATTACTCATTAAATTTCATTAAATCTGAGCCAGTTTGTAGGCTGGACTGTAACTAGCCCCTCCATTTCAGGGAGAGCTGAAAGCCTGTACCAAAAGAATAATATCTCTTTTTAAATATCTAACTTAGAGGCTAGGAAAGCTCTAGAGAAGTAAGGGGGTTTTTTGCAGAATTATGTAAGTCTTTATATTTAATGAATTTCTGGTGTCTGAACTGGGGGGAGGGGGTGGGAAATGGGCCCTTTATAAATATCAAATCATGTTGTTATCTACAGAAAGTGTGCCAGTTGGTTACATAGAGCCAAATTCTGTTCAGTTTGATAATTACTGAATTTGACATTCATAGAGGTTCTTATTTAATTCTGGGAATAAGAAATCTAAAAACTCATTAAATTATGAAATGTTCCAACCCCATTATCCTAAAATAATTACCCCATGGACTACACTGCCACAGGAAGTCATCGGGACCACTCCTGGAGTTTAGGAAGACCCAACAACAGGGATTCAATTCATATAAAAGTCACCACAGTGTGGTTTTAAAAAATGAAACACCTGATTTAGGGTTATAGTTAATAATCTTAAGGAAAGGGCTGCCTGAGTGGCTCAGTCGGTTAAGCGTCTGACGTTGGCTCAGGTCATGATCTTGCGGTTTGTGAGTTTGAGCCCCGCGTTGGGCTCTGTGCTGACAGCTCAGAGCCTGGAGCTTGCTTCAGATTCTGTGTCTCCCTGTCTCTCAGCCCCTCCCCTGCTCATGCTCTGTCTCTCAATAATAAATAAACATTAAAAATTTTTTAAAAATAATAATCCTAAGGAAAGATGTCACTCACACCCAACACAGAGTCTTCTGTTCAACAAATTCACAATGACATTCAAAGAGAAGAAAGGCAAAAGAAACCTGTTTAAGAATATTTGGGGGAAGGAGAAAAGGCCACAACATCTGTCTGTTTCTTTTGAGTAGTAATAGTAATAGTAATAATTCATTTCTCTAGTTATATTGCCATTTCTTCCTCAGTCCCATCAAGGGAAATCTAATTATTTCTCCCAAAATGGGAGTTTCTAATGAAACTTTTATTATTCAACACACTTAATAAACAATGAAGGTCTAAGCGGCACCTAGCTTTTCTGAGTCTTTAGAAATCCTGTCTTCTATCCTGCCTGAAATATTCCTGGGCTAATGAATGGAACAAGCATAGTGGAGGGAAAGTCCTTGGGACTGGGAGTCAGAGTTCTGTGACTTGTAGCTACAAACTTGGGCGAGTCATTTAGCAGTGAAATGTCGTTGGAGAACAGGACATTCACATGGTCTCAAAATATCACCCCACAAAGTAGTTCCTAATTACAAAGGGGGAAGATACCTACATAATAGAGAAATCTTTTAGACAACTCCTTAACCTAATGATCCAACGTCATCATCCGTAATGGACAAACTGATGTTATGTGACCTCATTCCATGCCCATAGCAGACATCATGAATGGTTCTCAGCGCAGTTTCCCATGAAGCCAGGGCACAGCCTCACAATCTCTCTCAAGATGGATGGCATCCTCCTAGAGAAGGAGTTTGACAATCTAACATGGTGCTGATGTCATCCCACTTTGGCCTGCAAGTAGCAAACACAGCAGAAAGTGGTGCCACTTCTACAGTAATGAGGGCCTCCAGGATATCTCCCTGGTGGCTCTGAGGTCCTCAGTAGAGGAAGGATTGAAGATCCTATAGGGCCTTGCAGGTAGTACAGTCAAGATGGCTTTAATGATTGAAGAGAAGAGAAATTCTATGTGTGTGTGTGTGTGTGCGTGTGTGTGTGTGTTTAAGCCAAAAGCAAAAAAAAAAAAAAACAAAAAGTGAGATACAATCTATTTGATATTACAGATTATTTGTGGCAACTAAATTTGCTGTGGGAAAAGTGGGCTCTGCCCAGTCCATTCAGGTTTCAAAACTGTCCTCCAAAATTAAAGCTTACTCATTTGAATATTTGTGATGGTGGCCAAGTGGACACCCTTTAATGCCGAATTCGTACTTAGATGTCACTTTTCCCATCTAACAAGCTGGTTTCTTCTCCAGCTCAGCTCCTTATCTGTTTCCTTTATACCATTTATCCCAACTGGCACTTATTTTTTTTTTATTTGTTTGTTAGCATGTTGTTATGGGGGTGGTTTTGGTTTATCTTTCCAATTCCGTCAGCTCCAACAGAGCAGGGACCATTTCTGTCTTGCACATCACTGAATCCTCAGCTTCTAACACAGCCTGGCACACAAAACAGTCACTGGATGTTTACTGAATAAATGAATCAACAGATGAATGAATAAATGAGTAGTTCTGATTTCTTTAATATTCCAAGTTATTTGGAGTTAAGTCTATAGAGGAGAAAAATAAGTCATCAGCCTTCTGTGACAGGGCTAAAAACTGAGGTGAAACCCTATACAGTCCTCTGTGGTTCACAGACTAACCCTGGTTCTATAGGCAACTCTAAAATAAAAAGTTCCAAAATGCTTTGGAGCAATAGTGTCTTTGCTAGAATAAGTATATGTCTCCCAATGTGACTCCTTGAAGGATAATACTAATTTGAATGTATAAATTGTGTCATTTTTTTTTAGTTATGTCTGTTTTTAAAGCAAGTTTTATTCATTGCCTCAGAGTCCTGCATGCCCCAAATATCTTACATAACACATGGAGAGGAATGTTCTCACTATAACCCTTACTTTAGAAAACTCTCTGGTTGTCAGCTGAAGCCCATGAACAAAGTGTTCTTTCAGTGCTGAGCAGGACCACAGCTGAATAGCAGATCAGATTAACCAATGCCACCATAGCTGTAATGACATCCTTAGAAACACGAGAGTCCTCACTGAAAGAACAAAGATCAATATTTAGTTTCTTATATTCCTTCTGGCCACTTTTATGGCCTCCTGTTCTGCCACCTCCCTCACCTCTAACTCCAGTTTGCTCTTCTTGGAAAATAAAAAGGTCGGACTGGAAATAATAGTAATACAAATGTAAAAGCACTTTCAACAAAACGTGAAGTTTGGATCACAATATTTGTGATTTGTTAACACCAAAGTTTGCCCTTTTTTTTCCTTAAATGAATTTTTTGCTGATCTATTTGCAAACCTTTAAGTATATTTTTAGTACAAACCAGATGGACTTTACTCTTTATTAACGATCAGAGGAAAGAAAGAAGCAAAAGTTATTACCTAATTATTTTATATCCACTTTATTCACTGAATCCTGCAATCCCAAGCTTTGCAATTAAACTCTTGGCCTCAAGCATTCCCAGATATAGACTTTACACACTGCTGCCAAAGTTCCAACTCACGCTAAATACACCAACCTCCTAACTTTCACACATTTAATTTAATTTTTTTTACATGGGCTGAAAACATTCTTTTATTGAAAAACTATAAAAACTGTATAATTATTATAAACACTTTTATTTATGTGACTTTACATAGTGTAATCCATGCAACAGTGCTTCAAACATATCTTTAAAAGAAGTAACACTGCACTTATTCATATCCAATACTACCATCCTTATAAACATCTGGCATGAGCTCTTAGATAGTGTTAATGTAATTTTTTAATCAAATGAAAAAGTTAAGACTAGTTTTGGAATAATAAAGTTAAGCTGTCCACCAAAATATTTGGGTTTGGAGCTGATGGTGTGGTTGGGAGTGTTGCTGGTGGCCAGTGTAATGTGATGTAATATCAGGTTCAGGGAGGAGCTAAGCCTGGTCCTGGTCACCATCCGTCCTTCCCATTTAGAGTGTATGAAATGGTCCTGAGAGTCAATTTCCAATGTGGGGAAGGAGTTTTCCCCCAACACCAGCAAACAATTCTCATATACCTGCTGGTATCTGAGAAATCCAATTCAATCCTGACATTATCTACCCAGAAATGGCATCAGACTTCACAGGTTAAGGGTTCAGTCCCACAAGACTACTCCTCCCCCCATCTCAGATTCTAGGTACAAGTCCAAGTTGTTACCTGTGCTTCTGACCAACTGGCTATAAATCAGATGTTCCCATGACCCTCTCCTTGGACTCAATTAGTTTGGTGGAGTAGCTCCCAAAATTCATAGAAACATTTTACTTACTAGATCACTGGCTTATTATAAAAGGACATAATTCAGGAACAGCCAAATGGAAGACATGTATAAGGCAAAGTATGGGAAAAGGGGGCGGGGCGTCCATGCCCTCTCCCCCTCTCCAGGAGCACTGTCCCAGCACCTCCATGTGTTCACCAGCCCGGAAGCTCTCTAAACCTGGTTCTTCTAGGTTTTTATGGAGGCTTCATTACATAAGCATTGATTAAATCACCAGCCATGGCGATTGATTTAACCTGCAGCCCCTTTTCCATCCCAGGAAGTCAGAGGGAACTGAAAGTTCTAACTCTCTAATCACATGGTTGGCTCCACTGGTAACCAGCCTCCATCCTTAGGTAGGGTCCAGTGGTCACATCATTAACATAACAAAAATCACCTTCGTTCTCATCACTGAGGAAATTCTACGGGTTTGGGGAACTGTGAGCTAGAAACCATGGACAAAGACCAAATATATATAAGAAATATATATTTGGTCACTCATATGACCAAATATATATTTCTCATAAATCACAATATTACATAACATCTATTAGCATTGCCAAGGGGCTCCCAAGTTAAGAAATAGCAAGACTATTGCCAGGGTAAAAAATGAAAGTCATCTCCCAAATGGAATGAATGACCAATATCACACAAACAATACCACAGCCAGAGGATGATGAGACAGGGCCAATCAGATTTTCAAAAGAGTTGGGTGGCATGTAGCACCAAGTGTGACAAGGCTTCCCATCCCGTATTCCTACAGCAGATGCGGTGGAGAGCATGGAGAATGGCACAGCTAATTATTACAACCTACTGCCTTCTGCAACTCCGTCAGACATCACCATGGACCTTTTTATTCCCTACGTTGTTAATAACCATTTTTATGCCTTCACTATTTTCCATTAACTTATTGTTTGTGGCAATAAATTCCCTGGTCATAATAACAAGATAAACAAATAAAAATGGCAGACATTTTTCTGACTGGAGCATATTTCATTTTTTTTTTCCTATGACAGAATTCACTTTTATGTTTTTAAATTACTTACTTCTGAGGACCCTAACCATCCTGTCAAGCAAGAGAGAGATGGGGAACCTTGCCTGAGGTGCCCAGGTATTAGCTGGTTGGACCTCTGGGTAGTGCTACCATTGTGGTTCTGTCACAAGTTTCCTCTCTACCTCTTCCCACAATGTCCTGTCCCCACACACCCACCCAGCATGCCTGTCTCTGAGGGCCTTTGATCCTCAAAGTGAGCCTCATATTTTTGTAGCCTCATATGAAGAGACCAGCCATGTGAAGGGTCTAGCCTCATGCAAAAATGAGAAGTTGAAATGTTCCTTTGTTTCCACCGTGTCTGCACTCTCTGGTATCCCTCTCCTCTGACATTCCATAAAGGAGGAGGAAAAGATAGAGGGGTTGTAGGAACATAGAAATCTTTGTGGGATCATCTCTTTCTTTGGGCTTCAACCTACATCTTCTGATATGCCAAGAACTTTCCATTGTCAGGAGGAGTCAGATAGTTCAGTGGAGTCAGAAGGTGGTCGGTCCACTGGCTTAATGATTTGTTACCCAATTTGTGTTTGAAAATTACTTTATTGGTTTGCTGTTTCACCTGGTTGTGAATTGTCAATTAATATTTAATAAAACTTTTAATTCCATTAGAGTATTTTGTGTTTAACCATTCTTTAAAACGATGATTTATGATATCTTGTTCACTGTTCCCCACTCTACAGTTTTCCACACACTCAGTTCTTCTAATTTCAGAGTATACTAGTTAGGGTAACACTAGTGCTATACTAGATAACTATCAAAATGTTAATGGGTTAGCACAATATATCTGGCAGCCTTTCCTAGGTTATTCTTCCATGACAAACAATCCCCATTATCAACAGCAAAGGCTTATTTTTTGCTCATGGTATATGTTGACTATGTGTTAGTTGCAGCTCTGCCCCATATGTCTTCTTCATCTGGAACCCAGACTGAAAGCTTCTACGTGAAGCTTGCTGTTCTCAGGGCGGGACAAAGAATAATGGTGGAGTCATGCCACAACTCTTGCGGTTTCTGCTCACATGTGGTCTATACCAATTCTGCTGACATTTCACTAGCCCGAGCAAGTTGTATGGCCAAGTCCAGTATCAGTGAGCAGGAAATACAATCTTCCTTCGGGGAGGCTCACCACCAAAGACCCCTGCTGTAGCTGTGCAGCAGCAGAATGATGGGAGCAATAGCACAATCTGTCAAACAATAGAATTTTGTTTCTCACTCACATAGCAGTTCAGTACAAGTGTTGCTGGTTTCCAGGCAGCTTTCCTCCTTGTGATCATTCAGACCCAGGCTATTTCCATCTTGTGGTTCCACCATCTGCAAGCAGCCAGCAGATGGGGAAGAAGGAATGGAAAGAAGCTCCCTCACTTTTTATTTTTTTATTTTTTTTAATGTTTATTTATTTTTGAGAGAGAGAGAGCACAAGCAGGGGAGGGACAGAGAGAGACACACACACACAGAATCTGAAGCAGACTCCAGGCTCTGAGCTGTCAGCACAGAGCCCGACGCAGGGCTTGAACTCACAGACCATGAGATCATGACCTGAGCCAAAGTCAGACACAACCAACTGAGCCATCTAGGCACCCCTCCACCCACTTTTAAAAAGCCTGGCCCTAGAAGAGACACATATCCCTTCTGTCACATTTATTGATGACCACCTGAATGCAAGGAGTCAGAGAAATGGGTCGTGGTGAAAAATGTAGCCTCTGCCTGAATGGCCACAACAACTCCACTAAGGGAAGGGAGAGGATGAATTTTTGGTGATCTCTTAACCATTTCTGCCACACAAAATTTCAGACTCCCTATCCTGGACGTGTTTAGGCTTTATTTCGAGGCCCACTTATGCTGAAATTGGAATGGCCAAAAAATATTCAGGACCTCATGGTTTGGTTTTATTTTCGTTGTTGTTGTTGTTATTAATATAGATCTTACTCAAATAACAAGGCATCCGCTACTTAGAAAATTACTGTGTTCCTTGTCTAAGATAGATGTTTACTCTATCATGTTCCAAAGACCAAGTATAGAACTTTATGTTTTGATAGTTTAGAAGGAAACCATTAGTAACGATTTTCACAGGTTGCCTTTTGTTCATTGCCAGTTTGGGGTAACACAACCCCCAACATAGTTGTGTTTGTCTCCAAAAC
Organism: Acinonyx jubatus; assembly: GCF_027475565.1. Taxonomy (NCBI): domain Eukaryota; kingdom Metazoa; phylum Chordata; class Mammalia; order Carnivora; family Felidae; genus Acinonyx; species Acinonyx jubatus. The sequence goes on along the minus strand of NC_069388.1, from coordinate 80,304,257 downwards.
CCTGAATTTGCACATGCAATAACTTGCCTACCCAAATGAAAAAAAAAATGGTTGGCCATTTAAAAGCACAGACTTGTGAGTAGGAAGAAGGACCTCACAAAATTGGGGATGCAAATATATAGACTAAAATTGAAAATTGGCCTCAATGACCACAAATAGCAAAAGTGGTTGCTTCTGCAGTCATCTGATAACCTCTTGATCACTAAATACCCCAACTAACTGCCATCCAATCCTTCTACTTCTGCCTTCTCTAAACCTAATGGTAGCCTAGACGCATAAGATATTGGCCCAGAGTTCTGTGCCACCATAGCCCAGGGTTCCCAGACAACCTTGTTTTTACTTCTTTCTTAGCACAGTCACATTCTATCTTGTACCTTAGTGATTTATATACAGCCCTTCTCTTTCCTTCTAGATAATAAGCTCCTTGAAAGCAGGATCCATGTCATGTTCATCTTCCTATTTCCCACAACACATAATCAGTACTTACTATGTATTTGTTAATGTGAATTAGGTCAAGTTACAGATGAATCTAGGCCCAAATCTGAAACTAAGGCCACATTCAGATGGTGCTTCCACTAATTTAGCTGCTGGACGCCCACGTTGCATTTGCTAGGTTGGGTGCCTTCAGGCTGCTAATTCCCTTCTCACATACCCTCCAATTCTATCTTTTCAACAAAAATGCTGATGTCACTGAATCTTGTTTCTTACAGCTTCACATGCTAGAAGAGGAACTTGAGAAAGCAAGGGAAATCTTTGTCCAGACTTCACCCTTAGGTTCCTTTTTTCCTTTCTTGGTTTCCATTTTGGTCATGTGACAAACACAGGCAAATGTTTTGGAGTTCTCACTATGAGGCTCCTGAAAATGTAGAGAAGCCTCCTAAAACTCTGAAGGCTTCTTTTGTGGTCTCTCCTTACCCTTACATTCAGAAGCCAGAAAGGTCATCCTGTTTCCTTTGACTTTTTAGAAAATTAGAATCTAAACCCAGACAGACCTTTCAGACTTCTCTACTGTGAGACTTTACACATCTCACTAGTATCTGTGAAGAAACCAGAATCCTACCTTACAACAAAGGAAGAGGAAGGAACCATAGGAAGTAGATATGACGTGATGGAAAGAACGACCTAAGCAGGAACGAGATGACTTTGGGTTTGATCTTTGGCTCTTTTCCTTTTCACCCTGCTGACCCTGGACAAACCAGGTCACCCCTCTGGATCTCACTCCTCAATATATAATGAGAAAGCTCATTAGGGCACCTCAACAGTCCTTTCTGGGCTAGGAAGTTGGAGTCACTCATTAGGCAGGCAATGGCCATTGTACTGGACCCAGCATCTTAGGCCACCAGGGGTGTGGTTTTCAATCCAAGCATCTGCCCTCTGATTTTCTGCATGTTAGCTGCCAACCCATCACCTGGGCCAGATATAAAATCTTATCTAATGAATTAAATGACATTTCTCCCATTTCCCATTTAGAAGAAGTACAGAAATCCACATCCCAACCCAATAAAAACAGATTTCTATTTTTTAAAAAAATGTGACTAGAAGAACAATACTTTCCCAGCACCACCACCTGATAATATATCTCCAGGTGTTTATTCTAGATGGGACGATAACAAGGCCTGAACTTCCTCTCTTCCGTGTAGAGCCCAGTAAAGTAGATAATGTTCCTAAGTAAAGAAAAAGCTTGAAAGCTGGTTTCTGAGCTCTAGTGGGAGCAGGGGGTTCTGTTGTTTGGCAAGATGTTCTAGTGAGCTTCTCATGGTAGGAGTTAGGGCATTATCTGGTGACAGGAAAAAGGAACTGAAAGTGTGTTCTGCATGAAAAATGTAAAATTCTATCTCCCTTGTGGGCACAGGGATTTGGGCATTTATGCTGTATTTAAAAGGGAAAAAAGTTGGGCAGGCGAGGGGGAGTCTTGCTCTTAATTTGAATTTAGTCTACTTAGTCTCAGAATTGTTGCTTTTTCTTCATGGGCACCTGCACACGTGTATGTGTTTGTGGTGTGTGTGTGTGTGTTGTGGGAAGGAGGAGAGTAAAGGAGAGATGTTCTTCTATTCACCCACCCAGAACAGAGCCTGCAGGAAGAATAGGAAAGTTTGCACATCCCAGCAGTGAAGAAACTGTAGAGAGGACCTTTCCTGGAGGGCTAGAGCCTGCTATTAACTGTCCTACTGAAGTTCCCACGGGGCTGTTCTTAACTAAATAACTCAGACCTTGGGAAATGGTGTTGTGGCACTGTTAGACTACCTCCTCAGACAAACAGAAGCATCTGGTACTCAGTTTAAATAGAATTTCCCCGGCGTGCCTGGGTGGCTCGGCTCAGGTCACGATCTCACAGTTTGTGGGTTTAAGCCCCGCATCAGGCTCTGTGCTGACCTCTTGCTCAGAGCCTGGAGCCTGCTTCGGATTCTGTGTTTCCTTCTCTCTCTGCCCCTCCCCTGCTCACGCTTTGTCTCACTCTGTTTCTCAAAAATAAATAAATGCAAAAAAAAATTTTTAAATAAATAAATAGAATTTTCCCCTTTGGCAGTTAGTTTCATCCCTGAGTCCAGTTGGCAGAGAACTAAGAAGGAAAACATAGGGTTCTAGATTTCTTAGGTGGCTTTACCATTCCTCTTTCCTGCTCACACTTTTTAGACCTGAGGGGTAGAAATGGGAAGGGGCTTTCTTAAAAAGAGAGTCAGGGAAAAGCTGGACTGGACATACGCACCAGAAAAATTGAAGAATGGGCCCCTCTCAGAAAGAAGAGACAAGAAGAGTCTTTGAAACACTAGAGCAAGGTTAAGAACTGAAGTGTGCCTACAAAGAAAATTTATGGACAGTTTAAATTGCTTTAATGATTTTACTTTGCTCTGCCAGAAGATGCGTTTTCAGCAGGGATGGTAACACCCCAAGGGGGTAAAATTGGTCTTTGGAGGATGAAAAAATTTTTGGATATTACAGTGGTTTGTAGCTCTCCAAAAGGCTGTGGTGAATAAACAGGTATACAGTGTATTATGGTGTTTAAATATCATGGGCAGGAATGAGGGATGGGGTGGGGTGTGAGTTGGAGAAAAAAAGGTCCAGAAGGTCTCCTTGGTGGGGGGTGCCTGGGTGGCTCAGTTGTTTAAGCATCCAACTTTGCCTCAAGTCATGATCTTGCAGTTTATGGGTTTGAGCCCTGCATGGGGCTTGCTGCTGTTATCACAGAGCCTGGAGCCTGCTTCGGATCTTCTGTCCCCCTCTCTCTCTGAGAGAGGGACATTAAAAAAAAATTTTTTTAAGTCTCCTTAAGGGGGTGATAATAAAAAAAATGCTAAGGAACAGAGTACTAGAACTCAGCTTCAGTTTCACATTACCCACTTCTGTTCATAATTCCCTCTAGTTACAGTAAAACCTTGGATTGTGAGTAACTTGTTCTATAAGTGTTCCACCAGATGAGCAAACATTTCTAATAAATTTTAACTTGATAAACGAGCGATGTCTTGCAATACGAGTAGTACGCGATGCCCAACGTCACACTGAGCCAATGGTTCTTGAAATTTGCTTTGATATACAAGTGCTTTGGATTACTAGCATGTTTCCAGAATGAATTATGCTTGCAAACCAAGGTTTTACTGTATTTCTATCTTTCCATTAAACACGCAAACCTCAGGGCACCTGGGTGGCTCAGTCAGTTAAGCATCCAACTTCGGCTCAGGTCATGATCTCATGGTTCATGGGATCGAGCCCCACGTTGGGCTCTGTGCTGACAGCTCAGAGCCTGGAGCCTGCTTCAGATTCTGTGTCTCCCTCTCTCCCTGCCCCTCCCCCACTCATGCTCCGTTTCTGTCTCAAAAATAAATAAATATTAAAAAAAATAAAAAACAAACACACAAACCTTGTATTAAAGGGGATGTGGGGAAGTTAAACCTTCTTCCCATGGGCTCCCAGCAGTGGCCACGAAGAGGAAGCAGCTAGAGGCCAGGGATCCCACTGGGGATATGCAGTGATGGAAGCAATGGCCCAAAGCAGAGAGAAAGGCTGGGGTGGGGAGGAGAGAATGCTAGGGCAAAATTCAGGAGCTGACAGAAGGCCAATTTCCTCTGTGGTTCTCAAAGTATGGTCCCAGAATGGGCAACATCAACAATCACTGGCAACTTGTTAGAAATGCAAATTCTCAGTCCCATTCTACACCCACTAATCAGAAACTCTGGGGGTGGAGCCCAGCCATCTGTTTTAACAAGCCCTCCAGGTGAGTCTAAAGTGAGTCAAATTTAAGAGGCACTGAGCTAGAAGCTGGTGACCCAAGGGAGTGGGGAGTCATCCTTTGGTGATAGAAGGAGATAGAAAGTAGGAGTTCAGTAAATGAAGATGTTCTACTTCCTAGTTTTTAGTCATCTTTTAAAAATTTCCTTTAGATCTGACTAATATAAACATTGCTCATTTTCACTGGCAAGGGAAACAACCCTGCAGTCCTATTTGCTGAGTATAAAATGAAGGGAAGTCCACACCATGCTGGCTAATTAAGGCCACGTAAGTAATCGAGGCAGGCAAGTCAAGCACAATAAACCTCAGACTCTGCTGGTTTTTTCTGTCACTTCACTGATCACCTAAACCAAATAATCCACAATCATTTCTTTGGTTTTTGCTCTGTAGACATTGACAAAATGCTCATAAAGTGTTCCTAATTTATAGCCGAAAGATTAAGTGATTTGCTCAAATCCTTACATGGGGAAGCTAAGTTGCCTATTCAGGATCACACCATCACTGATAGGCAAGATCCAGCCTCCAAGATTCTGATTCTAAACTTGCAAGTTCAAGTTTTTTTCTTTCCCTTTTAATTCTTTCCTTCTTTATTAACTATAGCAATTTAATGTATAACTTTAATTTGTTCCATTTATGAAGCATTCACATTATTTGTCCAGAAAACAAATTGCCTATTTAATAAGAGGTAAACTAAGGTTGAACTCAAACGGTTTGGTAACAACTCCACTTCAATTTAGCCAGTTCCGTTCCTTAGGCCACTGCCCATTGTATGAGCTTACAAAACTCTGCATTAAAACCCAGATTCCCAAGGATGCTTTTTTTCAGAGTTAATTTCTATCAGGGACCTACTAATCATAGACTGATTATAGAAGAAACCCTATAGAATAATGACCTTCCAGTCATTCAAGTATTAGTCCCTCCCTCAGGTTACACTATGGATTTTTTCTTCTTGACCCAAACCAGTTGAGTCTATAAAAATTTGTTTGGTTGATTAATGTTGAGGATATAATAATTATGCCTCTGCGTTATTCATGGTTTTCATTTAAAATGACCTTGTATCAAGCGTTTTGATTCCTGTGGTAAGAGATAGTGAAAAGTAACCTAAAAGGTTATTGGGTACCCCCTCGCTGTAGGATTTAAATTGACATTTACACCCCAGGATGTTTTTACATTTTTTCCCCCTTTCTCCTACTGGGCCAGGTGACGTGACACTTATACACTTATATTTCACAATAACTTATCCCCTGTGTTTCTCAAAGGCATGTCCTGGCCTAGATCACACATTGATTTTCAGATCTGTGTAGTTATTTGAAAGCTCACAGCATCTTTCTTCTTCCCATGAGCTTTTTAATCAGATCCTCTTGTACACTGGTACAGAGGTCTGCCTCAAGCCAGCACTCGCTCCCAAATCCCGGATGCAGACTGACCCAGGACCTAATGAGAATGTATTCCTGCAGGAGAAAAGGACTCTCTCAAGATGTGTACTGTCTCCTTTGTCAAGTTCTTCAATTGCCTTTTTTTTTTGAGCAAGTGAGACCGTGAGCCACTAAATGTCCTATTATGTTATCAAATTGGTGTAGACGTAAGGAAAGCCTATTGTTTCATTCTTTTTGTTATTTGTAACATTGAATTAGCCAAATAATTCAGGCTTAATGGCAGGTGTAATCCTTCTTAAGGACATTTCTTAAGGATCACCTCCCTTAAAGTTTACCTGATTTTATTCGAACTATGAAGGGATACCCAGGGGAACTTCTATATTCCCAGGGCACGAACTGTAGATAAACGAATGAAACCACATCATAAAAGCAAGCCTGAGCTGCAGATAACAAGACCTAATGTTTTTTGACCGTTTTGGGTTTTGGCCACGTGCAAACCTATATGTTTTCCATGTATTAATTTGCACTTCTTAACAACCTGATGACATAGGTACTCTCATCATCCCCACTTTACAAATGAGGATAGTGAAGCCCAGAAAGGTTAACTTACAACACGTCACACTCTGGCGGGTGGCCAAGCCGGTTCACAAGAGCTCCCCTTCCCTCGCTGTTACTGCACTGCCTCCCACTAGCCCTCCTTCCTACCCCCACCCCATGCATTTTATACTGTGGGGTTAGCCTGGAGCCCTGGTTGCCTTCAAGCTCCTTTGTCTCCCCAGATCCTGTGTTCCTGGTAGCCACATCCCTGCCCCTGGCTGGAGTCACACAGAAAGCCTCAACATCTGGCACACATTGGTCATGCCTCCTCCCTTTGGGGACTAATTTCATGCTGTGCTTAGTGATGCATACAAGAGCATTATCTCCTGCTGCAAGCAGCAGCCCCTAGGGTATAATGTACTCTGCCCTTGGCTAAACTTGGGGAAACCAAGGCACACTAACAGTGCAGGAGTAACTTAATTCCTCAAATGGTTTTCAGATGAGACAAGGACAAGATGGATATATTTGGACTTGTGTTCCAGTCTGGTGGCTCGTCTATCACACTGCCCCTCCCCTCAAGCCTTCCTCCCTCAAGGACCTCTTGGTGGGGTGTTGCCCAGCCCACACCCAAGCCAAAGCACACTGACGGAGCACTGCCAGGACACCGAGCACCATTTCTAGTAAACACAAGTGACCACTGCGACTTCCTCTTTCCCCTTATGTGAATACCCACGGATATAGGATATCTGACCTGTGTGTCCTACCTTGAGGACCCCACAGTATCAATTGTCATTAGCTTCCAAAGCCTACAGGATAAGAGAGAAAAGAGCCTGTCCACGAACAGTAAACATACTGTCCTCCTCTGCTCCGCACCCCACCAAATACTTGTGTCAAAAGCAACAGGAGGCAGCAATTGTTCTATTCAGCATGTGTCCACTTGAGACCATCTTGGGGTCTGCCTTATCGCTGCCAAAGCCGAATCCATGGAGAGTTTTAAGATGAGTCAATGCTAGAGCAGGTTTATCTTGGACCATATTGAGGCTATTATCCCAAACTTATTTGAGGATGTTTACTGTAATATTCAGGAGTTTGAGAGCCTGCTTAGGGGAAGCTTTAACTGTAAGAGGAAGCACAAAGCCAGGCTCCTGGTAGAGCTGAACTGTGGCATAAATAATTTCTCTTCATTCCACAGTCAACACAGATTGATGGTGTCTGCCAGGTGCCAGGCCCTGAGCATGCAGTGGTAAGTGCCACAAAGGTGCCTGTCCTGGTGAGACTTTACAATGGCTTCTTCTGGGAGATTCTTGGACACCAACTATTTACTTTCAAAAGACTCAGTGGGAATTATTTTAATTTAAGAAATACTCATGACAGCTGGTTCGGGGGCAACTTTTCCAAACATGCTGTAACAAAATTGGCAATTTTAGCTAAATCACACCCTGTTCTTCAGACACTTGACTCAGATTTTTCTTTACTATGGTAAATCTGTGTTCAGCATGTGGAAATTTGTAGGGACCAGCCACTCCAGCTCAACCTTAAAGACAGGTTTTCAGGCTAGACTGCACTTTCTAGAAGAACAAACCCTTTAAATATTTTTATTCAAAGAGGATAGTAACAACAACTTGCAATAGACAACCTGAATATTTTAATGGAAGCCCTAGGCTTTTGTACTGGGACAACCAATGGAACTAAAAAATTTAAGAAATGCCAGAACTTCTAATAAGAAGGAGAAGAAAACATATACCCTCTTAGAGATGTGCTAGTGTTTTCCCAAGACTTAATTAAGCACTGGACACTGCCTCAGATTCTGAGTGACTTACTATATTAGGTTTTTTACACCTCATCCTTCATGTTATCCAACAAATGCCTAATCCACGTTCATTATGTATCAAGCACTGTTCTAAACACTTTACTAATATTAACTTTTTAACTTAAGATCTTCCAAATTTTGTAAATTTTATATGTGTTTGATGCTGCTATTTCTTTTTCTTTTTTTTTTTTCCTGAGGGGGGGGGGTGGGGCAAAGAGAGAGATAGAATCTTAAACAGGCTCTACACCCAGCAGGAATCCTGATGCGAGGCTCGATCTCATGACCATGAGATCATGACCTGAGCCAAAATCAAGAGTGGGACATTTAACTGACTGAGCCACCCAGGCGCCCCTGATGCTACTATTTTTGTTGGTGTCTTCTGAAAGTTATGCTTTTAGGTGTATTTTCCTCTCACATCACTAAAATTAGTGTTATTGAAAAGCCTCTGTATATTCTACATGCCTTAAGTAAATGTATTAATTTTCTACAAGATCACTATTCTTATAAGCATTAAAATAAAAATGAATATGGTCTTATGTTCATTCTTCCATTATTAATGGAATGTTCCATCTTCTGCTTTCAAAAATTCCCAATTTTTCGAAGCTGCACATTTCTCCTGTTCTGTTATATATGATTACAGCGTTGATAAGTGATTGAAAGAAGATACATTTCCCTTAAAGTTTTAAGAAAAGCCCCATTCCATGAAAAATTTCCAAACAAAAATTAGTGAAAGAACGTTAGGTGGCACAATAATTACAAAGAATTCCTCTTTAGAGTCAAAAAGACCCAGGTTCAAGTCTCCAAACCCCAACTCCACCTCTTAATAGTTAGTGTGACCTTAAGCAAGTTACTTAATATTTTAGACCTCAGTTTCCTTACCCACAAAATGAAAATATCAACACTGTCCTCAATGTTACTCTGAGGATTAATTGGAACAATACTTGTATCCTGCTTAATCCAGTGCCATCATACAACAAGCTCTCAATAAGTGATTGCTAGTATTATTACCAACAGATAAGAGTGCCAGCTATATGACAGGCAGTGCTGGGAGGTTTCACATATCCTATCTCATTTAATCCTTCACAATCCTGTGAAGCAAGGACAAATTCTTCCAGTTTTATAGATTAGGAAGGTAAGGGTCAGAGAGGTTAAGTAATTTGTTCAAGGCAGGGCTGGGATTTGCAGTCAGGTCTACCTGACTCCAAAGTCCATTTTCTTCCACCACGGAAGATAATTGTCCTTTCCAAATTTCTTTTGCTATTTCCTGAAAAATGTGGATTGCCATTTTCAGTTTTACATTAATGCATAGCTATGTGAAACCACTTATTTTATCTACATTATCACAAATAACCAATATGTCTTCTACCCCATTCAGCTCCTTTATCATTCCACTCAAGATAAATATTTTGCCTAAAAGTTGTATTGGCATTTGGAAGACACTCAAGGTCTGTACTTAAGATCTATAAACAAAAGCCAGATGAAATCACAAAGTAAAGTGATGTCTGTTTCTCCAATTCCCGGTGCTGGATGTGGATCCATCTTGATCTGAATTTGAATTATAGTCATTGTAGCCCATCTTTTTACATTTCTTCTTTTTGAAGAAGAATGTTGAATGTTAGATGAATTAATCCCAAGTCTTTCCTTCAAGGGACTTGAAGTTCAATAAGAAAGGTAAGATGTACCAAAAGATCAGTAATTCCAGACGAGAAGTAAGAAGTCCTAAAAAAATAGAGATAAAAAGCTAGGGAGTCTCAAGGATGGCAGTTTCTTCCTCCTGGAAAGAGAAGGATCAAAGTTGGCTGTAGGGGGAAAGTGCCCTCCTCGATTAACAGCCCCATCCAGGTGCGAACTATTCATGAATTTGCTTCAAAATAATACAGAAAGGAGTGAGTAGATAGGCAAGCAGATGAAATAAGACCTGTGAGTTAATCTGTGGAAGCTCAGTGATGGGATACACAGAACTTCACCACCACTTCTGCATGTGTTTGAAATTCCACATTAGAAAAGGTTAAAAGTGGGGCGCCTGGGTGGCTCAGTAGGTTAAGCGTCTGACTTTGGCTCAGGTCATGATCTCACAGTTCGTGGGTTCGAGCCCCACATTCGGCTCTGTGCTGACAGCTCAGAGCCTGGAGACTGCTTCGGATTCTGTGCCTCCCTCTCACTCTGACCCTCCCCTGCTCACACTCTGTCTCTCTCTATCCCTCAAAATAAATAAACTTTAAAAAAGTTTTTTTAAAAAAGGTTAAAAGTATTCACCATATCATTTTCTTAGGTAATAAACTACATGTAAATGGCTACAAATGTATAATATAATGATTTGGGCCTGGAGGACTGACTGGACAGATAGGCCATTGATGATCAATGGTGAAAGAAGCAGAATTCTCCTCCCTAACCACTACTATTCCCCACCTCTCCTTTCACACACAGAAGACTGTGCAACAAGAATTCCTTCATGTAAAACTCTAGGTCAGAAAGAGTAAGCATAGGGTAATAACTCAGGGAATGCCCTGGTACCAATGCCTACCTCTGGAGAGAGAATGAATACATGTCCTAATGAAAATAGTCAGTGTGGGTTTTATAGAAAATCGAAAATCCAATCAGTGAAGCTCAGGGGCTCCACAATATCTGCAGACTTGAATTTTGAGGCAGTATTCCATCCCTCTGATCACTCATGAAGATCTTACATGTAGGCTCAGGGAGGGATATGTGTCAATATTTGTAGGCGAGATAAAAACATTCAATACTGCATTGACCCAAGAGTTCTTCATGGCTCTATATAGCACATGTCCCCAGAATGTTCCATAGGTGTGTTATGCAGGGATTTCTGTTAATTAAGTGCAATATAATTTTGATAGAGTCATGCCCCTAGCCTAATTCAGCTGCAGGCACATCAGGTAAACGGTGGGGGGTGGGGGGGGGGTGGGGGGAGGATAGAGCTCAGCCACCTGGCAGCATTCCGTAAAATTGGACAGATTTATTATAAAACATGGCACTGGGGGAAGTGGTAGATACAATCTTATACTCTTCTGAGGATGACAGAATGTATTTTTCTTGGCTATTCTGCCTGGATATTTTACCAGAATCACGATGTTTTGAAGAGGCTTTGCCACCCTGACTCCAAACCCCAAATTAAAATTACAGCAAGTAAAATTAGAGAGTGTCACATGCTACTTTAATTCTGTGCTGCCACACTTTAGTGGCTTCTCATTTAAGAGTACATAATTATTTTCAAATTATCATTTATCATTTCATGGTTAAATTAGATTATCAACTAGAACTTTTAGGGAGATTGGAATTCTACATGCAAACTAGATTCTTCTGATCACTATTTATGCTCCTTTTGGTTAACTTTATTTCCTGAACCCTCAGATCATGTATTTCACAGATAACCATCCTAGGGCACTGGGAAGTATTTTAATGGGAGAGATCAGTACTGTTTCATATGGCATATTTGCAAAAGACATAGTTTGTCTATATGAGAAACGTAATATTCAGTAGCGGTTTAGGTTTCCAAGGATATTAAAATATTTCTTTAAGGAAATGTAATTCACGTGACTTCTAACTTCTTTATTATACCCAGGTGTGTGCATGAGTGTTTTTGTGTGTGTTTTCTACACCTTATGTTAAGAGAAAAGTTCTTCAAAGTGTCTCTGACTTTATGCAAGGAGACAAAATGACTTGGAAACTCCCTGGATATCCTCTGACCAACGGTTGTACTTGCAATTTTGACGGCTTTAATGCTTCTGTAACACCAAGTTCCTGATATTCTTCTTCTTCTTCTTTCTAAAGAGAAACCGTGATTTTATTTACACATGTTGATATGATAATTTTCTAAATGTGTTTCTGCCAACCCCGCTTGATCTCTGTAGTGTCAACGATAAAATCTATCCCTTTCATAGGGCCAAGCAGCTTTCAGGTCCCAGGTCAGCGGTCACTTCCCTGGGGAAAATCAGAAGACTTTAAAGAGGTTGAAAAGCCTGGATTTCCTCAGAGAAATTGCCCACGTGGGATAATCTTACAACCTTCATGTTTTCCTAATTCCCACCAGCCGTGTGATTATTTGCTTGGTGTTCATCTATTCCATAAGACACTATAAACTCCATGAGGGTAGGGTTTGGGTTAGTTTTGCTCACCATTATGCTCCTAATGCCTGAAACAAATAAGGTGCTCAAACAATATTCATTGAATTAATGAATGTAAATAGATAGATAGATAGATAGATAGATGAATGAAGTAAAGAAATTGCTCAAAAAGACTTTATCCGTAACACTTTAGAATAGCACTGTCCATTAAATAGCCATTAGCTACACATACATTATTTAAATTTAACCTTAAATTAATTAAAGTTAATAAAGTTAAGAATCTTGTTCCTCAGTTGCACTAGCCACTCAATAGTCACACACTCAATAGTCACACACATCAACACCCAATAGTCACACACATCTAGTGGCTATTGGATAGCACAGATTATATTTGACAGTGCAGATTACAGAGCACTTCCATCACTGTAGAAAGTTCTATTGGACAGCACAGCTTAAGAAATTCTGAAATCCCAGTCAAAGGAGAGTATTATTCTTCCAGGCTCGATCAGCTCATTATTGTCACTGCTATTGTTAATACTAACTGGGTGACTTAAACCCCTTTCCTATAAAAATGTTCTCCATTTGATGATTGAGCAGAATCTTCATCTCTTTTTCTTCCAAATCATCAATAAATCATTTGGCTGCTTTGATTTATAAGAGTCCAAGCACCTGTAGTTCTATCTACGTTCCCGAGTATTCGAAAGAGTCCTTGAAACTGAGAAAACCTACTGTTCTAAAAGTGCATTTATGACACAGGCTGGGCCTCTGTGTGCTACACTGGGAATAAAAATGGGAAAGATATAATGTGTTCTAGAAGTCATCATTAGTGTACGAGGGATTTGGATTTGTATTAATTTATTTAATTATGTTAAGTGCATGATTGCGCACATTCTGAAATTGTAATTATGCATTAAATTTGTATAGCCTTCCAAATGAATAGCATTCAATATGTTTACTGAGTTTGTTTTTTTTTATTTCAACAATTAAGCATTTTTAAAAATATAAGACCATAGTTATAGTCATCTTATTCCATTCACTACAAGCAAATATTTTATCTCCGAGAGCAGAGACTAGAAAGCTGCCAGGGGGTAGGAGAACAAAACTGTGACATTGATACTTAATTAAAAGTAATAATTTGATTTAAATACTCATATAAGCAAAAGCATCTTTAGTGGTGATACAACTGCTAGAAAAAGGTAAGAGAGTGGTGAAGATGATATGATGCCCAGATTCAGGCACACAAACAGGAAACAGAACACACCAGGAGAAATATTCAGATTTCTAGGAAGCTTTTCGTCTCTTGTAATAAAAAAACAGGTTCTGGAGCACCTGGGTGGCTCAGTCGGTTTAGCAGCCGACTTCAGCTCAGGTCACAATCTTGGGGTTCATGAGTTCAAGCCCTGGGTCAGGCTCTGTGCTGACAGCTTGGAGCCTGGAACCTGCTTCAGATTCTGTGTCTCCCTCTCCCCCGACTCCTCCCCTACTCAAGCTCTGTCTCTCTCTCCCTTTCTCTGTCTCTCTCAAAAATAGATAAAAAAATATTTAAAATTTTTGAAAAAAAACAGGTTTGGTCTCCTGTTAGCAAGCTAGACTATATATAGTCCCATTTTTCTTCATATCTCTATAAAAAAGGTGTCCTCTAGTAAATACTATGGTTACCATAACTGCATCCATATTTTACATTATATATCAGAAACCTGTCCATCTATATCAGAAAATACCCAAACCAGCTTTGGAACCAGATACTTTTTACTGCACCATCATTATCACATCCCAGGTTTCAGGGACAGTTAATAAATGCAATGAATACTAGCACTATTTTTGACAGGCAACAACCCCAATGCCAAACATGCTTGTCAACATATCTAAAACACTATCATTTACCATATTCTGATAGCTTCAAATTTTCATTCCACAGGTGTTCCAAACCATAGGAAATCAAATATCACCCTGAGAGTACACTTTAAAACTTCAAGCCCTGCAAACTGAAAAGTACACAAATAACTTTTGTTTTTCCAAGTACCTTTTCAGGGACTGCACCTACCAAGTGCCTACCTACAAATAGCCTTGGATTTTCTACTTCGCTCTTAGCCTTTATGTCTCCGGATTTTTTGTTTACCAAATGCACATCACACTTGGCAAAGGCAAAATTGTATGGTTCCACCACTGGGCTTTTAAGCAACTGAGATGTTATTTCTTAGAAGGTAAACCTAGGGGTTGTCAGAATGCCATACAGCAAGTTTATCGATAAGGAACTTTAAAGAAAAAGTTCGAAGGTGAGAGGCCAGATGAGTAGAAAAAAGAATTGAGAGGATTCATGTCCCTCATCTCTGCTAATTTCCCTGTGGAAATCCAAGGCCAGCTAACCCCTTTGAAATCTGTCCTCTGAGAGACTGTTACTTTGCAGGAGTTAGACTCTCCATGCCTTCTACGTGGACTCTCCATGCCTTCTCCATGCCTTCTTCTGTAAGGGATATAATAATTGATGAGTGACATAAGGCTAGGTGACAGATAAGGAGGGATGAGTGGGAACTGTGATAAACCCCATCTGAAAACATTTAAAAATTTTAAAAAGTATTTAAAAGATAGCCCAAGCCCATTGAGTACAATCTGTGGAGTTGCAAATTTGAAGTTTCTGCTCCAGCTAAGGGTAGAAGCCAGAGTTACTGGCTGGTGTAATTTAAGGGACTTTGCATGCCAATAAAAGTCACAAGGCCATGCTTTTAAAAAGGCCAGAGAGTCCATTGAGAACAAGTTTTTCAAGGTTTAGGTTGTAAAATTATATCTAATTATCAACTAACTTTAACCTTTCTTCAACTTTTCTCTATCTCCCAAATCCCTCAGCCTTCTGTTGGCTTGATCACAAAGCTGCTTTGCCCAACACTGCCACATACTAACCAATCCTTTCTGACCACTGGTGTTGTCCGCATCATGGAGAGATTTAGAATTTGCTCCAGTTTTGTGTGAGATGATAACAACAAAAACGGACTTCTGAGATCCTTTGCAGGTTTTGAAGGTGCTGTGTGCCTGAAGATGATCCTCCTACAGGTGGTACTCCCACTTTTAATGGGAACAGAGTATTTAAAATGGTTGGGCTTACATTATACCGCTGCAAATAAACAGGTACCGTGTTCAAATCCTGCATGGTGTGGGCCAAGTAAATTATCTTTCTACTTCAATTTCCTCAACTTTTAATGTGAATGATGATGGTATCTAGCTCATAGGGTTGTCGTAAGCATCATATGTGTTGACACATATAAAGGTACAGTGCATGTTACCTAGTGAGTACTCAGTAAATAATATCTATTTTATCGTAACACTTCTCACGTCATTTACTAATGATCCTGATGATGATACAAAGCCAATGACAGTGAGAAATTTGGTAATAGTGCTTAGGTACAACTTGGATTCAACATAAGAGGAAATGGTTTGAAAACAAAGGAGAATTTATTGGGGGCTCACTAAGTGTCAGACACTGTGACAAGTGCTTTCTTTACATGTATTAGGTCTCATCTACTTTTTACAACATCTCCATAAGTTACGAACTGTTAATAACTGCATTTTGAAAATGACTCATAGGGTGATTTGTACTGCAAAAACCTAGTTAAATTAGACCTAGGTTCCCCAGAAGCTGCTTCCCTGTACGGTTCTCAGTTTGATTTGGCCAAAAGTGAAATTCACATTAGATTTGGAATGCAGAAATAAAGCAGCAGCCGTTGCTTAAGGTCATCATGGTTAGATGCAGCAGGGTCAGATGTAGAGCCGGTAGGTTCTCCTCCACTCCACATCCTGCTCTTCTGAGGACCTCTGGCCACGTTGATGAAACACAGATACCTGCATGCAAAGCTTCTGAGGCAACAGCTCCCCATGGATTTCTTCACAGCTCCCTATTCACAGGCCCATTCTGGCAGTTGGTCACGCCTGTCATCTCAGAGGGACTGGTGGGTGACCCCTCTGATCTTCCACCTCCCCCTTCAGACCTTCACTTCTGCAGTGCCTCTCACACTAGTGGTTCTGTTTCCCTAATCAAACCTTGACTGATATACAAGGTAGTAGCATTGGGGCAAGATTAACTAGCTCACCCAGGGTCACTCAGTGCATGATGGAGCTAGAACTGGAAGACTTAATTTGTTTCCAAAGCCCATGTTCTTAATAACCACTATGCATCATTGCCTTCAAGGAAGGAAAAGGAAGAGAAGAAAGAGGCTAGACTTGAAGATTATAAATGAGGAGGGAAAGAACAGAGGTAACATGGCTAGAAGGAAGCAGGGAGGAAATGATAAGAACTATGGTAAGCAATGGGGTGAGGGGAGGAAAGTGCAGAGGAAAAACAGATAAAAGGGGACAGGATAGTGGCATTCCCAGCTCTACTTGGTCTGCCAATACGTCCCCTTCAGCACAAAGGGGGAATTTTAAGCATAGCTAATATATGCTGGAGGATTGCAGAATGCTGGTGCTCAGCTGTGAAGGAAGCAAATGTCCTTGTGGTTTTATTCTTCTATTAGGAACTGAATCTAAAATTTCATAAAGGTTTTATTTTTAACAGAGGACCTAATAATTTCTCATGTTATTCACCCTTTTCTGTAGCCATTGCTAATTAATTTTTTACAACCTCACAAGAGTCATTGGTAAATATCAACTTGTAAGCCAGCAACCTTTGTTACAGACTCTGTCCCTGAGTTGAGAAATCAACTATTTTTATGCAACAGAACAATGATGAATAATTTAATTACAGATCATCATGTTCAACTGGGGTGATAATTTAACTATGTGATATTCAACATGAGGGATGTGGCAAACTCTGCACAGAATTCGAAAATAGAGGTGTGAAATACCATTTTCCCTTGTGACTACTTGGTTTACCCAAGATATTTACTATGTTTAATATTACAGCTGCCAAGGAGGCACAGAAATTAATTTAAAATCTTGTTGGGCTTTATTTTCTACTTTGAAGCAGCTAAGCCTTTAAAAATATCCTGTTCAGGGTACAGAAAGTGCTCTTTGAGTGTCCCGGTGTGCATAGAGGCGAGAGGACGTTATGCCTGACTTTGAGGACAAATCGTCTCATCCCCACCATCATCCCGCATGATTGCCCATGCATTGCTCCTGACTTGCATTTTAAGCATTGGTCAGCATGCTTTTGGCAAGATGGTGCCAGGAGAACAGGTTTTATGAGAGCACAGTGATAGAAGATGTGACAACCTTGCCCTAAAACCATCCCTTCTCTCCTTTGGACCTTGATATCATAGTCTCCAGTCAAAGGAACAGGCTATACAGGAACAAGGGGACGCCAGGCATGCTTTTACAACCAGTTGCTCTCTTCCTGCCCCAAAGTGAGCTTTAGAAGGGCAGGTTTGACTCAACATATTTTTTTAAATCCGGTTATTTAAAAAATTTTTTTAATGTTTTATTATTTATTTTTGAAAGAAAGACAGACTGTGAGCGGGGGAGGGGCAGAGAGAGACACACAGAATGCAAAGCAGTTCAGGCTCCGAGATGTCGGCACAGAGCCTGAAGCTGGGCTCAAACTCCCAAGCTGTGATATCATGACCTGAGCTGAAGTCGGACGCTTAACCGACCGAGCCACCCAGGCGCCCCTAAATCCAGTTATTTTAAAAGACTAATTCTCTCCTGAATTCATTTCACTGAATTTTGGTGAATTCTGCCTCTTAAGAGATTACCACAACCTCAGAATGGCATCAGAAGGCAAATTTCCATATGTTATTTATACAGTATGTATTATTATAAAAATTAATATAGTTAGTAATTATCTTTTAATTATCATTACACTAAATAATTGTTCGTTATTTGCTATTGCTGTGAAAAGAATGTGCAATGTTAGTCCACTGGAGCTTCTGAGGCAGGGCCTGGAAAACCACCTTAACCCTTTAAGCTCATCCCTTCAGCAGCCATCCCCACATATAACTAGGCACATGGAGTCCTATCACCTTCAGCCTTTGTCCTGTACCTTTTCGTATACCCCTCTCACACCTCTTTTCTCTACTAGTTTTCAGCCTTTCCAGATTTTAGCATCCTGGCTTACTCTCTTGTCTACAGCCTCAGGCATGATGCTGTTCACCACTTCCCTCGTGCTAACCTCTGCTTCTCCCTCTGTTCACAATTTGGATACCCAGTGATACCATGGGTTCCTACTCCTCCCCACAGACTCTCCCAGGTAGCAAGTTCCCGGTTGACCCAGCACCAAGGGGACCTGAACACAAAGGTAGAAAGCAGAGAGACGTGGTATTCCCTTAACTCTGGGGCAACTATTAACAGCTCACTCCAGTCCCCGGGTTATGACCCTGGGGGATAGTGTGGCCATTGTAGTGTCAACATTATACTTGCACTAAGGTTTCCTCTACCTGAACCCTGTAACACTGGCAGGGCAGTGGGGAGTGGTGGACAGAAAATATGAAGGGATTGCAAAGCAGGGAGGTGGACATTCAACAAACAAGTGTGTTTGCATTGCCTGGGCTTATGAGCAGTAAGGTGTTCTCATACCATGGAGACAGCACCCAAAAAAGAGCTCCACTACTCATTTATAGCCTTCAATTGGACTTTTTTTTTTTTTTTTTTTTTTTTTTTGCCTAAATCAAGGTGTCCTCTGCTTCCACAGTTGGTTTTGGTCAACTGACATCCTGAGCTTTGGCCTCATGTCCCTGGCAATAATTTGAGCCGTACCTCTTGAGTTAGGGTTAGATGGTGATCCTCTATTACAAATACTGATTTGCCTTCTCAGGAACACTTCAAACATGCTTTGTAGAATACATGTATTTTGTAGCCCAGCAATAGCAATAATCTCTACACGCACCCCTGTATGGGACTCTAGCCCTCAGCATAGCCCAGTTTGCTCCAGTCCCCAAGAAAGGAGTTTGAACAACTTTAGAGAAAGCATAGTAAGGGAGAGAGGGAAGGAGTTACTAACATTTATTAAGCCCTGTTACAAGCCAAGTATTCTCCTAGACATTTTGTTCATAGTATCATTTTTTTCATAGTATTTCATGATCCATTAAAAAGTAAATTCCATAAGATCAGAAAACTTTGCTGTTGTACCTCCAGTGCCCAGAACAATACCAGGCTGATAGAAAATGTTCAGGAAATATTTGTTGAGCATACATAGCACTCAGATTTTGGCTTCTAAATGCCATTCCCTAATAAAAGGAACCAGGACTCTTTGGAGAGATGGTTGATTTTAGAACTGGAGCAGGGAAAATACAAGATAAGCCCAGAGCATCTTACAGTCCCAGAAAACAAAGAAGTGCTAAAAAAAAAAAAAAAAAAAAAAAAAAAACCAGAACAAAACAAATAACAAATAACAAAAACAAAAGGATCAGAGTATGTCAAAGGGGGCACAGGAACCAACCTGAAAGTTTGGACAAAGCTGGAGCATCTTGAACAACAAAATAAATAACATGGCATTAGATTATTACCTAAAATATAAAATATACATTAGTCCATACTAATATAAACGAATGAATAAAATTAAGTAATTAATTAAGAAGAAGAAACAATTCTTCCTTACAAAAGAACTCCAAATATTGTGTATGGATATTGCCCTCCAGGAGGCAGAGCTTAATCCCCTACTCCACACTCCCATCTTGACTGGCTCCAACCTATGGCCAGCCTGGTTCCCAGAGTTCACCACTCTAGCTAGGCATTTACAGCTTATAATGACCTTGTCACAGTATGTGTCCCAAGTTAAGAGTATCTTAATAACTATTTGCCTGTTTAATATAACCAAGTCAAATTCTGCCTCTAATATATGCAATTTATATTAAAGCATTTGAGTATTTTGTACAGTTATCCAAGGGCTCAGAAAATATTTTCTTTTGTGTCTTAGGGTTTGAATAATAACTTACATTTATTGAAGTCATATGTGTGGGCATATATGTTCATTACTATAAGCCTGTAATTTATATTTCCACAAATAAGGAAATTGAGAGTCAGTGAGGTTAAATGACTTTCCCACACAACTAGTGAGTGGTAAAGCCAAAATTTAAATTTATTCTGATTCCTATGCCTACATCTTTCCCACTGTGCCATGCTGCTTAACCAAAAAAACTCTAAAAGTTCTATAGATACAGTATTCCATATGCAAAGCACTATGAAAACAGGTACAGCTAAAATTATGTCTCCCAATTTTGTTTCAGATTCTACATGTGTGCTGAGCTTATTGTTTCTTGCCTGACAATTTACTTTCTATACTTGCCTGACAGAGAAGGTAACAGATGTAGTGTGAGAGCAAAAGAAAAACAAAATGTGTCCTGATGCCAAAGTCAAAATTAACTCTAACAAGAGGGAAAAGTTGAAGGAAGAAATTTTCTTTCTCTCTCTCTTTTTTTTTTTTTTTTTTTTTTAGAGAAAGAAAGCATGAGCAGGGGAGGGGCAGAGAGAGAGGGAGAGAGAGAATCCCAAGTGCCTCCATGCCCAGTGCCTCCCAGCTTCACGCCCGTCACAGGGCTTCATCTCATGACCATGAGGTCCTGATCTGAGCCAAAATCAAGAGTCAATATGCTTAACCAGCTGACCCATCCAACTGAGCTTCCCGGAAATTTTCTTTTTGATAGAGTTTAGTATGGAACATCCATGCTTTGTAACATTTTACAAATCATGGAGGATTTTGGGACTCTACCTTATTTTTGTTTTTCATTGTTTCTTTAAAGGAAAGGGTTGCAAAATTTTAAAGAATATATAGTTTAATGCTTCTCAATTATTTGCTTACAGTGACTTTCTTTCCCTACCAGGTTCTATGATCGTGGAGACCACCATGTCTTAATCATCTTTTTAATCCCCACTGCCTAACAAAAAGTAGGGACTCTCAAAATAACGATTGAGTGAGTGAGTGAATGAATAAATGAATAAAAGAACAGCAAACAAATTATTATCAAGTCAAAAACAGTCCAAAGGAGGATGGGGCATTTATGGATGAAGCCTTTTCTCTCTCAACCAGAGAGTTCTTTCCAGTCCCCTATCAATCCTTTTGATAGGACAGATTTTCTTTCCTGAAAGCTACAGGGAACTTAAAAATATTCAAATTCAGTTAACACCCACAGAGAACCTGCTATGTGTCAAGACAGTTCACGTCCAATAGTCTATGTAAAACATCTAATAAGCCTGTAGCTATTATTATCCCCATTTTTCAGATGAGGATGCTTAGGCTCAAAAAAGTTAAATGCTTTTCCCAGGGTCTCACAACTAATCAGGGGCAGGATTGGAAGCTGAACCCGGTCCCAATTAAATTTCAGCACTCACTCCATTCCCCTGCCGTTTCTCCACAGTGAACCAACCCAATGCCACATTTTGGTAGAATTTATGGCACACCTTTTTCATAGCTTAACATCCCTGAAATAGAAATGCATTTCATAAATGATAGCCTTTTAAATTACTTGAAATGTGGTCATGGTTTCTCAAAAAATATTAAATTCACCATCCTTATCCTGTATCATTACCTCTGACTAAAAGTTAGTATTGGAGACTTCTGCTTGTAGTGTCAAAAGAAAGCTGAAAGAACCTAACTGCAATAATTTAAAGAGCTGTAGGAAGACAGATCTGATCAAAAAACTTTTCTGCATTATTTTTATTTTGTCACTTAACTATCAGAAATTCTTAGCTGACTTAATAGCAGTTTAATTGGCTAACGTCCTCTTAACCTCAACTGAGATCCCCTCAGAGGCCATGAGGGTTTTGATTGGGAGTGGAGTGGAGGCCAGTGAGGGAGTTAACACCATTTGAGAGGGTAGTGGAATGCTGTGGGAAGATAAGAAGGTTCCTCCAGGGAACATGAAACAAAAGGGTCAGGTTAAGGAGTGAAGTTTAAAATGAAACATTTTCAGAAGGCGAATACACTCCAAATAGAGACAACCATACATTAATAAGAATATTTGTAAGAAACTGGTAGGTGGGGTGCCTGGGCGGCTCAGTACTTAAGGATCTGACTTTTGGTTTTGACTCAGGTCATCATCTCCCGGTTCGTGAGTTGGATCCCCACACTGGGCTCCACGCTGCTGGTGCAGAGCCTGCTTGGGACTCTCTCTCTCTCCCTCTCTCTCTGTCCCTCCCCTGCTCTCTTTCTTTCTCAAAATAAATAAATGAACTTAAAAAAAGAAAAAAAAGAAACTATAGCAGGTAAATGGTGGTGTTAAGAGCAAAGGGAAACTCTTACTTCACATTTTTTAATAAGTTAACCAAATGCTCAGGGTGAAGTGAAATAGTTCCTAATTTTTATTTTGACGTCAAAACCGATTTTAGATCACTGATTATTACACTGCTCTAAAACAACTGTTGCCTTTTGTGCCTATTATCAACCAAAAAAACACTCTCAAAATTGAACATGTAGTTCTTGATCAAAGATATCTAAGAAGACAGAAATTTCCTGCATTTGACCTAGGGTCATTGGGTCTACTTTTTCTGTCTCATCTAGAAAGACTTGTCAGCTCAACAAAAATTTTGTCCTGACCCAGAAGTCACAGGTCAAATTTTCAGGTCAAGATCAAGGCATTTGTGCAACCAGTTCAATGCCCTGTGGGCACAGCAATGGAGTAACATCCTCTCACTGACCTGAAGGGTCTGTATCCTAGTTTACTGGGCAAGACAAAATGGTGCCTACCATGTCTACAGCACCTATCTAACAGGACTCCAACCCACAGTTTCTGCTGGTGGGTAGGGAGGAGAAGAGACCTCAAGCTTTTCTTTAAGCATGGGTGGCCATGTTTTGTATCTCATGACCCAACCTCGTGGTTGTTGCTAACTGGACCAGGGGAGGCATTTCTAATTCAAGGAAAGCCTATTTGTAGACTACCTAGCAGCCTATGTAGTCTGGATTGAGAGCACTTTCTGATGGCGGTCTAACCTGGGACAATCGAGTTCTATCTCTTTGAAAGATAAATGATTCGGGGATGCAGAGATGCAATGATACAGAGAAAGACAACTGACAGTTGGAAGTGGGAGAAGACAGACACAGAAAAGAACATATTGAAAGGGAAAATCTAAGTTACTTTAGTGGTAGAATAGTAGAGTAGATGTAGGCAAAAAGCATCATGAACAACCTTCCAGTTCTATTTTCTGAGACAGCTGGCTGTAGTTCTTTTTCCTGAGATGTTTTGTTTATTCATATTTATCCTGAGTTCTCCTGAACCCCAGTGCATTGGTCAGAAATGGTTAAGTTTTATCTAAATGGTTAAGGTAACACATAACATGAATACCTCAGCAGTTTAACACAGTGAAAGGTTATTTCACTTTTTGCAGAACTTGCTCTGGATGTAAAAGACTGTTCAGGGCACATGTTCTTCAGAATTCCAGATTTCTAGCTGAGACCTGACCACTGACTCAAATACTTCTCCCTACATGTGATGTAGCACTTCTATTCCCAGTAATTGGCTGGAGGTTATCACATCGTCCAGTTAATGACAAGGAAACTGTGAAATATGATTTTCCAAGTACTGGGAAAAAGAAAACTGGAAATACGAGTGAATCAGGTACCTAAATATGGGATACCTTGCTACCATACCTTTAACCTTTACTTGGCACTTTATGTTAATCATTTTAGCCCTTCCTATGCTTCACTGAAACCCATTAGGTAGTGTTACGTTCATGTCATTTAACTCACCTTTGACTCACTGTCAGACACACCTAGCCATAGCTCTCTTGTCACTAGCACATTTGATGTCTCACAATAAATGTAACAAAACTTGTAGCAAGCAGGCACTTGCATCCTCGAGTAGATGCTTTTAGATGCTTTCAGTAGATGCTTTTTTCCCTTCTAAAATAAGAACAGTAGCAGACTGATGGATTTTTGCCATGTGCCAGAGAAGGCAGGGGAGTCAGGTGAGAAGATAATGAGAGCTACTGAGACCATCTACTACTGTAGATGACCAAACTACTGTAATTTATTTCTTTGTAAATTATTATAGAAAGAATAAGTTCAATCTAAAAAGTAGAAAAGGGGGGGGTGGCTAAAATTTACTGAGTATCTACTACATGCCATCACTTCATACAGACATTACCTAATTTATTTACCACCAAGCATCTATGGGCTAGATATTACTATTGTCCAGTTGATAAAATTGAGACATGAAGAGGTTACACAATTTGCTCAAAGTCACACAGCTATGATGACTGAGAATTCAATCCAGACTTCTAAATCCAGATCTCCAAATCCATGCTTCTCACTATTTTATGAAGCACAGGCAGCAGCAAACCTCAAATACATCTTGGAAGAGAAAATCCAGATTTTCTGGGGCTTTTCCTAAAGGAAATAGATTTCAGGAAGGATTGAGTTGATTTTAGAAAAGCCCTCAAGGCATTTGAAGATGGTGATCTCAGGCATTCATTTATTCATTTAATAAATGAGGATAAAAAGGAAATGAGGATAAAAAGACAAGATCTACAATCACTGTTCTCAAGTTGCTCACTATACTTAGGCATAGCCCCACAAGTAAACAGACAGTTATGATGATATAGTGGAATAAGAGTTATGATAGAAATAAGCAAGTGATATTGAGGGTCCTACTCGGTGTTGCTTCTTAGTTCTCTGTGAAACAGACTCTAAGATGGAAATTTGTGCACAGAAGGCTTGATTTCTGGATCAAGACCTATAAGGGAAATGAAAGAAACTGAACTGGACAGAAGAAGTTGGACTGTGGTGCAGTCACAACAAAGTCCTCGGCCTTTTCATGGGATGATTATAGGGCTAGGGTGGCCTGCAGTGCTGTCCCAATTGGAGCAGTGGGACCAAGGCTTTATACTTCTGTTTCAACTAGTCATTGCATATGGGCTGCCCTTAGGAAGGAGGCCCTGACCTTAAGCAAGTGCCTCTCTTCAACCAAGGTCAATCTTCAAAATGAAACTTAGCTGAGATCTGTTACCAACAGATCTCAACAGTTAGGGGAGTGAATGTTCCAGTCTTAAGGCGGTAGAGGAATCCAAGCAGCACACCCCTCGATCCACCACACCCACTTTCAGGGAAGGTTTTCTGGAGAGGATGGCCCTGGAGCTGAGTCCTAAAGGACAAGTAAAAGTTAGCCAGGAGTGCAGCATGTATGAAGATTGGGCAGCCTGAGGAGAATACATTCGGGACAGTTTATCATGCCTAAACAAGTAATGCATAAGGGAAAGTAGTGAGTGCTGAGGTTTAGATGTAGAGGCCAGATCCTGCAGAGCACAGCATGCGATGTAAAGAGTTTGAACTTCTCCCTAAAGGCAGTGGGAAGGCATTCAAAACTTTTATTCAGGGGGTGATATAATCAGATTGGCTTTGTGGGAAAATCATTCTGACAACAGGTGGAGAATATATTATATGGGGATGAAACTGAAGCAAGGGAAGCAGATTCATTAGGAAGCTGGTGAACACTGAGAAAGGTAGAATAACATAACATAACAGAAGAATCAATTCGACCATGAAGGATGAAAAAAGGTTTTCCTCTGCCCAGGTGATGAACTTAAATTGAACCATCAGTGCTCTCTTCAAGTTTAAAAGTCAACATCTATTTCATTTGGCTGTTTTGAGCTGCTAATAGTGGCCACATACATCATTTATAGATTAAATTGGTAAATCATATAATATAGTGTACTGTATACAATGAACAGACACAATGATAATACTGATATATGTAAGTTTTTATTTTCCAATTACATATTGAGTGTTTTATTCAGTAAAGGGCAAAAACACTTATGAATGGAGCTCACTAAAATATCAAAAAAGAGTATTGTCTAAATTTTAAGGAAGAGTATTATTGTCTGAAAGTTACAATCTTAAGTATTTCCCTGTTTAATTAAATTTGAAAATACTGTATGTTTTCATAGTATGTTATTTTAAATACCTATAAGAAAAATATAGTCAAGTCACGGGTTCCCTTGAGTCATAAGGAAAAAAATAGTAAAGTAAAAGCAACTTATTTTCTCCAGTCAAAAAAAAAAAAAAAGAGGGGTCTCTTTAGAAGCACCTCATTTAATGCATATATTTTTAGTCTGTCTAAATGGCCTATGCAAATTATTATCATACACATCAGAAATAATTCTCAAACATTGCACTGTATTTGTTTCTGTCTAGACATAAATGTTTATAAATTACAAAGATAAGAATCTTTGATATATCTATTCATGAACATACACATACACTCACAAATACTTGTGGAAGATCTGGCTATTGGCCATGATCATGTGAATTTGCATCATTTCTTAGTATTATAAAGACACAGCACCAGGAAATAAAATACAAACAGAAATGCTCTCTCATTTCCAGTCCTCTGACATGAAATGAGTTTTGGGCTTTCTGTGGCAGCTTTTACATCTAATCTATATGAATATGTAGATGATTATAAGAGATCTCCTACTTGGTACATGTGTATGAACTTGTCATTAAAAAATACTTTTGGGGTCATCAGACGAATCGGTAATAATGACACTAATATACAGCTTTCTGGGAGACTATATGCATTAATCTCAGAAAAAGCAAATTTTAAATCTTTATTTGATAAGTAAGAAGTATGTCATAACTATCACAAAAGATATGTAACATAAGTATGACGCAAAAACAAGTATGTCTCAGAAGCCACCAGTATCACGCCCGTTGTGTGTGCCTGGGCATTAGAATATTGAGGATACAACACATTAAAAATGAGAGATCATATTGTCCCCTGAGGTCTGGAACATGTGAACCAATTAAAAGTTGTAAACAGAAAAAGGAAAGGAAATTAAAAGATTGGTCTTTTCTGAGATGTCACGCAGTTGGAGATAAGGTTCCCTTTCAACATTTTCTTTTAATAGGCAAGGGATAAGTACATCCTGTCTTTACACTGCTGGTGCTAGAATGCTTCCTTTCCTTTAAAGGGGAAGAAAACAGGACATTGTGTTCTTTCAGTGAGTCTACTATCCGAGCCTCCTCTAGGTGTGCAAAGTACTATTCTAGGCCAACTGCTCAGTTGTTGCTTCGACAAGGCCTGTCATACTGATTCAGTATTTAAATGACTGCTTAGGAAATAAAATAAGAGTAAGTGTTTTTAAAAGGAGAAATATATTCTCCTACATGGTTGAAATGCTGTCCTAATAATAAACGGACTCTTTCCAACTTACAGACTAATCAGTATATATGTGCTCTTTGCAACCTTAAACTGGAAGAAAGAATTTTCAGAGTGTCTCTGGAATAAGTAAGCTTCATAAATAGATGTCTCCGTGTTGTTATAAACTTATATCAAATTTCACAAAATTTCTGAAGCCCATTAGAAGACCTAGTCACAATTAGTTACACTTTATTAATTAAATGCTCTAAGTCTTTAATGAGTGTGGGACCCACTTGTAGAAAATCTCTGAAGTTCCTAAGTATCCTTTAGAAACAAAGTCAAAGGAAGATTTTCCTTAAAATATTAGGCCATTACTCTCCAGGGTGTCCAAACACTTTGAAACAAAAATCAAAATGAATGGTCTAATGTGGTTTTTAAATGGATTATTAAAATTGGATCTGTCTTAGAAAATCTTAAAAAAAAGCAGTTATAGTACACATACTCCATCCACCATGTATTTGCCTAGGAAGAAAATATTTTCCTTCCTCTTATACTTTAAATTACATCCATTTCTTTGATTTTTCTAATTCCCCACAATTAACAAAGGGGCTTAAAACTAACTTTATGCATAATTATGTTTTTGTCATTGATGTAAAGCACCACTTCTGAGTGAATACATATATAGGTCTAAATTAAGTAATTATCTCCCACACAAAGTTTTCCTGTAACCCAAGTAAAATGCTAAAGCTATTCAGTAACAAATGGTATTTTTTGTTTTTTGAATGTTGTCTACGATCATTAACCAATTGAAAGTTTCTTAATACCTATTTTTAAATTATTAAAAATTTTCATTAAAAACACATCAAACACCTAAACAGAACATGGAGCTTTAAAACAACATGCAAGTCAACAAAAGTAATGTGCAGTAGATGAAAACATTATTTTCTTATATTTCTGGGAATCCTCTTCATAATTTTCTTTTCAAATGTTCCCATGAATAGGTTGGGGAGGGAAATTTTTTAATTAGCATTTGAATTATCTTAAAGGTGCTAGATAAGCATTGTTGGCTCATTTTTTAAAAGGTAGTAATCAAATGTATTACTTTCAAATTACATTTAATGTAGTAGCTCTTCTGCCTTTTTGTAGCACAGAGGGCACAGTATGGATCATGATTATCATTATGAGACCAATCATCAATATAGCACTACAGATGGGGAAAGTATAGGAAATAGAGTTCAACACTACATGTAAGACAGACCATAAATATTGATCTTTAAAGTAAACCCTTGGTTTACTTGGTGCTGACTACCTGAATTTTAAGTTCAGAGGTCTTTGAAGAACGTGTGATATCCTTTTTGTCTCACAGAAGTATAGAATGCGGAGAAATCCAATTATTTTACTTTTCTAATAGCTTGAATTTCTAATAAATGATAATTTCTTATTACTTGTAGAAACATATTTTAGATACTGTATGATTCAGTATTAACACATAATCTAAGTTGGTATGAAAGTGTTGGCACTGTTTTTATTGGGCCCTATGATACAAAATTTTCTTAACCTTTATTTTAATATGTCTATTTGTACTGTTTCCCAAAATAGGAAACTTGGTTTGTCTGTTATCATTAGAAAAAAGGTATTCCACATAGGAGAATTTTCCAGATACTTGAAGCTCATCCCTTTAAATGCACAAGTTTTACTTTAACCGTATCTATTTTTAGACTTTTCAAAATATGCTATACTTTCCCCTGTGTTCTTTAACAGAGAGTAATTAACATAATGCCACTGGTTCTTGATTATTAAGGTCTTAATTGTACATATTTTATTGTACCATTTTTATATTCAACTACTTTATGTATTCAACAAAGCCCTCACAGGCTGGTATAGCATTCAGGGCTCTTCCCTTTTATACAGGATGGTAGACTAAATGTTTCTGTAGGTTCCTGTTTCTGGGGGTTTGTTATAGTAGTGAGGTATGGGAGAAAGAAATTAACCTTTCATGTCAGACAACAGACCTGGTTTACTATTTACTAATTATGTAATTTGGGGAAAATTTATTTAACGATTCACAACCTCAATTCTTCATCTAAAAAGTGCTGCTTCCAAGTTGCAGAATGGTTGCAAAGAGGGAATTAAATAGTAACTGTACAGAGTCTGGTGCTCCCACCCCCCACCCGCTGCCTTGTTGTGCTGTTCCCAACAGTTCTTGCTCCTGCCAGCTCATTCCTCTTACTGTTCCCCATCCCTTGTAGATCTTGACATCAGGAGCTTCCCCGGACCTGTTCATCACTGTATTCATAGTCCCGGATGTCTGCCATCAATACCTGAAAGTGTGGTTTCTGGTAAAACACTTGTACTGCATTTGAATCCTAACCCTCCTGGTTTCTACTTGTGATCTTGGGCAACTTTGTCACCTGTCTCCATCTCGGTTTCCTTGTCTGTGAAATGAAGGGAAATTAAATTAAATTAGCTATTTATGTAACCATCCCTCACACAGTCAACACACAATAAATGTTAGAGTCTATAATAACTGGAGTTTAAAAAAACAGTATATTGCTTCTAATTTTCTGTGGCTGGGGGAATGAAATATCAAGTGTAATATTAGAAATTTTCTACTAATAAAGTTTGTGAGCTTTAGTATACAACTTTTTAAACATTTTTTTCCTTCTTTTCCTTTTTTTCTTTCTTTTCTCCTCCTCCTCCTCCTCGTCCTTCTTTTTTTTTCTTCTTCTTCTTTTTAGCAGCTCAGAAGCTTTACGTTTGGGTTAATAGGTCCTATTTTGATTGCTGGATAAATGATCTCAAGATAACTGAGATTTTCACCATATAGGACTATGATATAACCTATCTTTTTATTTCTCTTTTTCCTGCTGTGTCATTTGATTCCATTTTCTCTCTTCCATTTATAAAGATAGATTTAAAGTTTCTTCTAAGCTAACCAGTTTGTCCATGTTCTCATGTAGAAATGTTTGCCTTTTATTCATGTGTGACCAGCCGTATTAATAGCCAAGGCCATAACTCAACATGTCATCAATAAAAATTCACAGCAATTATAGTTCCAAATCTTAACATCTAACTTATTTCGAAATGGAATGTTTACATTATGTATGCCATTTCTTTGTGTTAAGTATCACACTCTTAGCTCAGTCTACTCCTCCAGTTGAATAATCTGTTGGAATTTGGAATTGAAGAGAAAAAGATGAAGGTAGAGAGCTATAGTTGAGGAGTGAATAGTGACAAATTGCTTTGGGTAGCAAAATAATCTCTTGAGTGTTATTATATGGTTCTAATTCAATGAAATTTAGAAACTGAATAAACAAAAGCTCAAACTGAACCTGCAATTATGAAATTTACTTTTTTGTTTCATATCAACCCTACTACTTTATATGTATAGGATAGAGTTCTTACTAGATTCCTTTTTATTCTTTTCAATAATTCAAGTCACTTCTGAGTGGCAGAGCTTTCATGAATTCTAGTTTTCTAGAAGATAAGAATTACTTCTCACTATTTCCCTAAGTATCATTAAGTCTGGTCAGCCAGAAACTAAAATGTAGGTGTCTGTCATAGTAATGATAAACTTTATATGATCCAAGTTGCTTTCTTTAAAAGTATATAATACTAATGGGCTTTTACAGTACCATTTCCCCCTCTACATCAAGGATTCCCACCCCCCCGCCCCGCCCTGCCACTTCCTAGAGATGGTCTTTGAAGTTCTTAAAGCCGGAGAGTAACTAGTGAGAGCGGGCAAAACGTCCAATAAGCAAAGGGAGACCCAGGCTAGTGACCCATGATTTAGGGCATGCCATTTATGAGAGCATCATAGGAGAGAAAATTACAGGAGAGTTTTATGGGAATCCTGGTTGGGGTTAAGAAGGAGGCTAGAGTCTCTCACCATAGGGATATAAGTGTTGTGGTCAAGCACTAGAATGTCTCTGTGATTTGACTCCAAGAAGTATCTTCGGCCTGATATCTGACCTAGAAAGAAATTTTAAGGGTGAGTCTGAAGCAAAAATCTAGTGGTATATTTTCTGTTGTCACCTCTCAAGAGAATAGCACTAGGGATAATGGGTGGGAAAATAATTGTTTTGGTATATTTGGATAATTTGGCCTTTATCCTATGTGTCACCTCTAGTACCTCCGATAATGTTCTTTACATCAGCATTTGCTTAATGTGCAGAGAGTCAAATGTATGACTATGATTTACAGAGGTCTTTCAGAGCGGAAAATCTTTCTCAATATGTAAATCATCAGGCATTCAGTTTTATTATTCTGACTTGATGTCACTCAGTTAATTAATCAGACTCTTTACAAATTTTTCTCTAAGATTCAAAATAGAATGAGACATTTTCTTTATCCATATTCTGGAGTCACTTGGTCTATTGTTGCTATGGTTTACTGTACACATACCCTCAAGTCCAAGTCAGAACTATTTTCCTTTTCATTAGTGAGGCAGACTTTTCTGTTTCTATTACTTCTCATCTCCCAGGTCTATTGATTCTTCTCATCACCAGACATCCTCCTTAGGTAGTATGTCTGTCACTCCCCATTCACTGAAACATCTTAGAACTATATTTTTTGCATTTATTATGTACTAAGTCCTTAGTCTTTTCCTTCTTTCAAGCCAGATTTTAGGATAGTTTTTTTAGACACTTTTGTATTTATCTTTCTAGACCTCGTGCCATTTCTGCCTCTCCATATGATATTATTTTCCTCCCCTAAGCAAGAGTAAAAATGTTAGCAAACCCAATTTTACCTACATCTTCACTCACAATGAGTTATGGTTACTCTTAAATCTACACATATTTTGAGGAAGGATACCTCCAGCAAACCCAGCTCTCATGGAATATAGTCCCGCTGATCTTGGTAGAAAGAGGGAGTTCATTCTTCTTTTTAGTTGCCCAATTTCTGGGGATTGAAAAGAGATGAGAACCTGTTTTATGTATAGAGTTGAACTTCATTATTCATGGAGTACGTATTTGTGAATTTGCCTACACACTAAAATTAAAATCAACGTTCATAGTGCTCTTGCAGGTCATTTATGCACATGTAAAGCAGCCAAAAATTTGAGCCACCTGACACCCGCATACCTAGCAGAGGCTGAACCAGGCAGTGCTCTGCCGTCTTGTTTCAACTCTCACGCTTTAAACAAGTGTCCTTTTTGTGGTCCATTTAGCACTACGTTTTTCAAATTTTTGTGTGTTTTTTTGGCGGGGGGGGGGGGGCGCCGGGTTTGGTGATTTCATTGTTCAAAATGGCTCACAAACAGTGCTGAGGTGCTGTCCAGTGTTTTTAAGTACAGAAGGGCTGTGACATTGCCCTCAGAGAAAATATGTGTTAGATAAGCTTCATTCAGGCATGAATTATAGTATTGTTAACTGTGAGTGCAATATTAATGAATCAACAACATATATTAAATAAGGTGTCTTTAAACAGAAGTACACATAAAATAAGGTTATCTATTGCTCAATTGACTAAAATACCGTGACCAGATACCCACAGGAACTTAATCCCATATTTCCTCTAGGAGGCATGGTTCAGTATTCACTAATTTGGTGTTTGCAGCAACTTTAAAGATCATAACGAGAACAAATAATGAAATTCAACTGTGCGTGTGTGTATGTATATTTCTATGTATCAAAATTATTGAAACCAGCTAATACCTCATTAAATGGCATATTATAGTTTAGAATAAGTCCCTGACTTATTATTATTATTATTATGCTTCTAGATCTATCAATTTACAGAAGATTCAAGGACAGAGGAATACGTAAAACATATGTGGATGCAATGACAGAATCCAGACTAAATATTCTACTGGACAAATTGACCTGGATTCTTCAACAACAACCAACCCCCTATACACACACACACACACACACACACACACACACACACACACACAAACTTAGACCTTAAAAGAGATTTAAGCACAGTTTTATGAAAGAATGTTCATAGCAGCGTTATTCTCAATAAGAAAAACTTTCATTAACTAAATGTCCACTAACAGAAGAAAGGATAAACCTATTACAGTAGTGATAGCAATTATAAGAAGCAGACTGAATGAATCTCACAGACATTATACTGAGAAGAAGCTGGATATAAAACAGGATAAAGTCTAGAACAGACACAAACCTAAGGTTAAAAAAAAATCAACATAGAAGTTGCCTGTGAAGGGGTAAGAGGCACAAGGGGACCATCTAGGGAGATGTAAATGACTACATGATGATAGGGATGTGGGTTACATTTGGTATATCCATTTGTCAAAACTGTACGGCTAAGATTTGTATATTTAAATATATGTACATTTTAACTCAAAAACTTAAAAAATAATGGAATGGAAATTGGAGACTGGGTGGAGGTATAGATGATACAAGAATGACAAACTGCTGATCACAGTCAAAGCTGGGTGTTGAGTACATATATTATACTGCTTACTTTGAGTATGTTTGAAAATTTCTATAATACAAAGCTTTTTTTAAAAAGAGAGACTTAAGGGGTGTCTGGGTGGCTCAGTCAGTTGAGTGTCTGACTTCGGCTCAGGTCATGATCTCATGGTTTGGGGCTTTGGGCCCTCTTCGGGTTCTCTCCTGACAGCTCAGAGCCTGGAGCCTGCTTCAGATTCTGTGTCTCCCCCTCTCTCTCTGCCCCTCCCCTTCTTGTGCCCTCTCTCTCTCTCTCTCTCTTTCCCCTCTCAAAAACAAATAAACGTTTTTTTTAAGTTTTTTAAAACAAATAAATAAAGGAGAGACTTAAGAGATAATAACAACCAATGGCATTTTTGGATCTCAAGTCTTAAAAACTGGATATTTGAGGTTATTAAAGAAATATTCAGAGGGATACTTTTAGGTGTGATGATTGTGCTATAGTTTTGTTTTTAAAATAAAGATACCCAGTTTTTATTTTAAAAAAACTTAAAAAAAATTTTTTTGACAGAGAGAGAGAAACAGAGGGACAGAGACAGAGTGCAAACGGGGTAGGTGCAGAGAGGGAGAGAGAATCCAAAGCAGGCTCCAGGCTCTGAGCTGTCAGCACAGAGCCCAATGCTGGGCTCGAACTCACAGACTGTGAGATCATGACCTGAGCCAAAGTCGGATGCTTAACTGACTGAGCCACCCAACTGCCCCAAAGATACCTGGTTTTTAAGAGAAACGTATGGATATACAGATAAAATTATATGGCACCTGGGATTTGTTTTGAAATAAATCAGTGGGTGTGGTGGAGGTAGAGACAAAACAAGGTTGTCCAGGGGTTGAAAATTCTTGAAGCTGGATGATGGGTACATGGGGTTTGTTAGACTATTCTCTGTGTATTTTGAAATTTTCTATAATAAAAAGTTTTTAAATAATGCATTAAAAACATACTCCCATAAATTGAAAAACTCCAGGCTGCTAAGTCTAGTCAAATGGATGAAACTGCGCTTTGCTAACGTGCAGTGCTGATTTTATCTGAGAAGAGACAGGCTGGGGGCAGGAGACCAGGCTGGTAACACTAGAAGGGGGCGTGTGGTGACTCAGGTTGGGAGGCTGGGAGTTTTGTACAGTGACACAGTGGGGTGGGGTTGTGAAGAAACTGATCTCTGAGAGGTTACTGTGGAGGCAGGACAAGCAGGAGACACAGATGCTTAAGGCAGGTTGTGAAACTGAATAGGGAAATTATTTGAGAAAATATTGAAGCAGTACCAGTTCAGGAGACCTAGTTGTGAGGACTCAATCCTGAAAAAGGCAGAACTAGGAAAATTCTATTGGCAGAGTCCAGGAGTCCTACATTCAGGTCATGAACTTGCCAACTTTAAATATGTTTGTTTACCCTAAACCCCCTCCACGACCTACTGTGGCTCCCCAGTATTCCCTAACCTTGCAACCAGAGTGTCTATACTACCACTCCAGAGATGGTAATGCTGAACAGTCAGTATATTTCTTTTTTTTAACTTAGACACTAGTGAAATAGTATTTTAGAAAGTCAGATATGTTTTTAAAGGTATTGCTAAAAGATTTTAGAAACCATTCTCAATTAAGAAAATAAATTAAAAAAAGAAACCATTCTCAAAAACAAATGAAAAATAGGCTCCTACAACATGGCAGGCTGAGCTAATTGGAGCCACATTTTCTGATACAAATAAATAGGCATCCTGGGTAAATACAACAACATAGCTGAGCTTGAGACAAATCAAGAGAAATCCTTACTGCCAGAGTGGGGGAAAATGTTGTGTCACGGGAAGGGGACTCAAAGTCAGAGACTTAAATATAGGCCTTAAGGGCCTGGGGCCAGGGCTTTAATGCCCATGTAGGGACAGGAGATGTGCACTTACACTGCAGTGCAGAGGTTAGAACTGGGGCCCCTGCTAACACCAGGACGTTCAAATAGCTGAAAGCCAATGTCCAAGCTTAAGGCAGTCAGGCAGGCAGGAGGAAATTCCTCCTTATTTGTGGAAGGGCCAGCCTATTTATTCTATTCGGTTTTTAAACTGATTGGATGAGGCCTCATCCCACTCGCGTTAGGGAACAAGATCTGCTTTACTCAGTCTAGTGATTCAAATGTTAGTATCATCCAAAAACATCCTCACAGACACACCCAGAAAAATGTTTAACCAAATATCTGGCCCAGTCAAGTTGACACATAAAATTACCAGTCATGAGTACTTATCTCACAGTTGTGTCAAAGATTAAATGAGATAACAGGAGATAGCAGGATGCTTGGTACAACCAAGATCTTAATAATGCGATAAATGTTAACTATTGTTATCATTATTACTCTACTCACTCCCCCTGGGGGATCTTATCCACTCTCGGGTTCAGTGATGGGATGGATGAATCCTCAATATTTAACTCATGCCTACTGGATATCATCACATTCACTTCAAGCTCAGTTGTCCAAAATGAAATCCATTGTTCTCCACAAAGTTGCTTCTTCTCTTGTGTTCACTGTATTAATGATTAACCCCAAAGTATAATGTCCAGTTACACACCCAGAAACCTCAAAATTATCTTCCTCTCCTCTTTCTCTGATGTCCCACATCCGATCAGCAGTTAAGTCCTGTTCATTCGACCTCCTGGATGTCTTTGGCCTCTGCTCTCTTTTTCCGTTTCCCACAGCTACTTAGTTTGTCCATCACCTCTCACCTGAATTATTACATATTCTTTTAACTGGTCACCCTGCTCAAACACAAATGTGATTTCTATCACTCCTCTGTTAAAATTCTTTCAGCAATTTCTCATTACCAAACTCCTTGGCATGGCATTCAAGGGCTTCTGTGATCTGATCCCAGAAAATTTACCCAACCTCATGATTCAGGGCGCCCACATCACATTCTATGATCTGGCCTGAATTCCTTGTAGTTCTCCAAGTGGGCTTGGAGAGCCCATGTTATTTCATGTTCCAATCTTTTCTTATAGTGCGAGCTCTACTAAAATGTCTTTGGTCACCTGGTGAGTACCTACTCATTTTTCAGGACTCAGCTCAACCACTATCTCCTCTTTGAGGTGTTTTCTGATTGTATTCTCGTGTAAAATTGATTATTCTCTTGTCTATATACCCACTGTTCCCTAAACATACTTCTAGAAAAGTGATTATAAAATTTCGTTGTACTTATCTATTCACTTGCCTATAAGCTTTTTGAGGGTTGCAAACATGACTAATCTTTACATACATAGCTTGCCACTATATGAATATTCAGAGAAAGAATTAATGCATGAAATTTGAGGTATAAAAATACAATTATTCCACAAGCAGATAAATCAATAGGGGTGGAAACACAATCTGAATCTTCTCTCCATGAGTTTTCCACTTCTCGCATTATTTAGTAATTTTTTTTAAGTTCCAGAATAACTGCTTGCATACATGTTGGTTAGCCTAATACTGAGAGTGTACAGACTGCATTCTTCAGTATGTAAGCATACTGCTTTAAAACATTAAAATTTTAACTAGCTTGTCTTTGACATTTTCCAAATATATCTAAAATGTCAGAGCCAGCATTTGGGGCCTACAAATCTTTTGAGTGAAAGCCCAGGCCTTCGAATTGTGTGCCATTCACAGGTTTAAAATAGGAACATGTTCCATGTTGACTGTGAGCTATTTGGGGACTTTGAGGACATTAAAAAGAGAATAATTTTATTTTAGGGAGGGTTATTGAAAGATAGCAGTTCTAAGAGATAAACTACATAATATACGAATATTGAAATGCAAGCTCCTCTGCCCGCCCCCCCCCCACCCCCAACGTTATTACTTTCAAATCCGAGAGTTTCAACAAGACTTGAGTTTGCAGTTTGGGTCTTCCTGATTCCAAAGGGAAGTCTGCCTGCATTTTTAGTAAAAAAACAACTTTCAACACACATGGACTAATAGGATATAATTACTTGTCAGTACAAAATGTGAGAAATTGGGAGAAAATATGAAAAGATATGTTCAATTGCTACAGATGAAACATTTGCAATAAAAGGAGAAAAATAAGCTTGCAACAGTTTCTTCAAGTCATAAGAAAAGATTGGTGTATCCAATTCCCTCTGCATCATTTACTAGCAAATTAGATAAATTGCATGATATTTCGGAGAAAGGTATCAATGTTGTGATTTTTTCCTTATATTCATATTCTAAGTGCCATTTTTATGTGTGTTTGGAAGGAGAGTAGAAACATAGTTTTAGTTGATTCTTACATAGTCAGATGGTGGATAAAAACGTTGGAATTTACTCAGCAAATTCCTAAGATCAAATTTTTTTTTTAGCATTGAAGGGATCTAACAAAACCTAAGTTACTAGTCCCCCAGCATTCACTTTCTTACTGAAATGACTAGGTATTTGAATATACCAAATTTGAAAATGCAGGTAAGCAACAAAAGGAGAGTTGCTTTGGTCAAAGAAATGTAGGTATTAGATATGTAGACTGAGGAGATGGTAATTGAAGGTGTGCTTGTTTTCTGTGACCAAAGTTTCACGAATTCAAAGGACTGCAGATTTTGAAGCACTATAAAAAAATATACGGTGAACACAATTTCAAAAAGAGATTCATGGATTTTCATGTATAAATGAATGCCACTTTGATTTGTACAAACCCCACAGTATGCCTAAATTGTGGTATCTTAACCTTATTATGGTGGGTATTTCAAAGTAATATATATTGACTGAGCCTTTACTATATTCCAAGGACTTTACATGTATTTTCTCTTTCAAGAAAAACTGATTGAACTAACAGCAAGTGATGATCATACAAAAGATAAACTCTTCCTGGAATTTTAGTGACAAGTACATAAAATCCAGAATTATGTTGATGTTGCTGGCAATAAAACCAAATTTTGAGCAGTATGTGGGTCTGCCTGATTCTGGGGAATATACTTTATTTCATGAAACAACTATAAGCATGTACATGACATAGAATACAAAATAACAACGCCTATAGGGTACCTGGGTGGCTCAGTCATCCAACTCTTGATTTCAGCCCAGGTCATGATCTCATGGTTTCATCAGTTCAAGCCCCGCATTGGGCTCTGCACACTGACTGTACCCAGCCTGCTTGGGATTCCCCCTCTCTCCTTTCTTTGCTCCTCCCCTGCTCAGCCTCTCTGTCTCTCTAAATAAACTTTAAAAACACCTATAAATAAGATAGAAGTTTATTTCTCTCTCACTTAAAAGAGGTCAAGAAAGGGGCACCTCTCAATCGGTTCCGACTCTTGTTCGGCTCAGGTCATGATCTCACCAGTTCGTGAGATTGAGCCCCGTGTCAGGCTCTGTGCTGAAAGCAGGGAGCCTGCTTAGGATTCTCTCTCTTCCTCTCTCTCTCTCTCTGTCCCTCCTCCGCACTCTCTCTCTCAAAATAAATAAACTTAAAAGGAAAAAAAACGAGGTCAAGAGATAGTCCAGTGTGTCAACTCCATGGTCATTAAGGACATAGATTTCATCTTTCTGTTTCTCCATTCAAGCATACTTTTTTAGGATTTCATTTATCTCCATTGTTGACTTATTAGCTATACATGTTTGTTTTCTTTCTGATGGGTGCTCTAAGATTTAAAATGTACATTTTTTAATTACAATGTACCTTCAAATAATAGTACATTTCACATATAATGTAAATTCTAACAATATAATTCTATTTTCCCCTTCCATCCTTTGAACTACTATTGTCAAGCATTTTACTTCTACATATGCTATGAACCCTATAAAACACTGTTATATATTTTAAGTAGTCAATTATCATTTTTAAAAATTTTTTAAAGGGGGGTAAAGCCTTTTATGTTTACTCGTATATTTACCATTTCCAGAACTCTTCATTCTTTAGTATAAAATCCAAGCTTCCATATGTGTTTTGTTTTTTTGTTTTAATGCTGAAGAAGTTGCTTTAGCATTTTTTGTAGTGCAGTTCTGCTGGCAACATTCTCTCAGGTTTTGTGTTCTTTAGCTTTCATTGAAAAACATTTTTTTGAAATGTTTATTTACTTTTGAGAGAGAGAGAGCAGGGAAGGGGTAGAGAGAGAGGGAGACACAGAATCTGAAGCAGGCTCCAGGCTCTGAGCTGTCAGCACAGAGCCCAACGTGGGGCTCGAACCCATGGACCACGAGATCATGACCTGAGCTGAAGTCGGACGCTTACCCTACTGAGCCACCCAGGCACCCCTTAGCTTTCATTTTTGAAAGATTTTTTCTCTAAATATAGGATGCTATATGACAGACTTTCTTTCAGCACTTTTTAAAATGCCTTTCATTGTCTTCTGACTTGCATAGTCTCTGATTACAAGTTTATTGATTTTTGTCTTTGTTTCTCTATATATAATGTACCTTTCTTCCCAATGGCTGCGTTTAATATTTTCTTCTTATCACTAGTCTTCAACGATGTAATGATGATGTCTTTTGCAGTGGTTTTGTGAGTGTGTATAAATGTGTGTGTTTACCCTGCTTAGGGCTCATTGAAC
Source organism: Acinonyx jubatus (assembly GCF_027475565.1). NCBI lineage: Eukaryota > Metazoa > Chordata > Mammalia > Carnivora > Felidae > Acinonyx > Acinonyx jubatus. Next base: position 80,264,339 of record NC_069388.1, on the reverse strand, counting down.
TTTTTGAGTCTCTGGGTTTGTAATTTTTATAAAAATTTTAGCTATATTACTTCAAATAATTTTTCTGTCACCCCTTCTCACCCTTCTCTCATCTGGAACTCTAGTTGCACAAAAATTAGAATTGTTGGTATTATCCTGCAGATCACTGAGAATCTTTTTTTCTTGTTTTTGTTCTTGTTTTTTTCTTGGTTTGCTTTTTACCTTGGCTGGATTCTACTGCTATGTCTTCAAGTTTACTAATCCTTTCATCTGAGTGTCTAATCATTTGAGTGTTAATCCCATCCAGTGAAATTTTTATGCCCATAGAAATCCCATTTTTTAAAATATCTTTAATTTCTCTCTTTCAGCATATGGAGCATATTTATAATAACTTTTAATGTTGTTGATGGCTAATTCTACCAACTGTGTAATATCTGGCTTTGTTTGTGTCAATTGACTTTTATCCTGGTTACAGATTACATTTTTTTACTTTTTTGTATGTCCTAGTTCTCTTGCTAGCTCCCAGGCATTTTCAAGATCTTCCTTTTTACTCCTTAAGTGTTGATGCTCCCCAGGGTGCTATTACTGATTCCTCCTTTTCTGCTGTATATACTCCCTGTGGGCAATTTCATCTATTCTCATAATTTCAACTACCATCTATATGATGGTATATTCCAGTTATATCTTCTACTGTCCAGATCTCTCTTTAGAGCACTAGAGTCATACATATATAACTGCCTACTCCACTTCTCCACAGAGATGTCCAGAGTTGTCTCAAACTCAACATATCCAGAGTGAATTAATCAAATTCCCCCTCAAAAGCTGTTCAATCTCCTGCATTCCCTAACTCAGTGAATGGCATCACTAGCTCAGAAATCTGAGTCATCTTTCTCCTTCCTTGTCATACATATTGTTGTGCTCCCCCCCTCCCCGTCAGCCTCCGTTCTACTTTTACTGGGCAATCACTTTAGTTTTCTTTGGGAGAGCCATACCTCCTCATCACAACTTTGGGGGAAACTGACTCCTTTGGATCTAGGGGCAGAGCATTTGTCTTTATCCTAAGATGATTAGCCTTATGCCATCCCCTGACCATACATAGAGACATGAACCAATTCTTGAGGCTTTTGAGAAAGGTGTAAGATGTTTTCTCTCCTTTCTAAAAGAGTTTTCAAAAATCACTCCTTTTTCTTCTTTTCATATACCTGGATAGTGAAACTTAAAACCACAGGAATTTCTGGTCACTATCTCCTATGGTCAAAATAAAGCTAATACTGGGGCACCTGCATGGCTCAGTCAGTTAAGTGCCCGACTTCATCTCAGGTCATGAGCTCAACAGTTTGTGAGTTTGAGCCCCGCATCGGGCGCTGTGCTGACAGCTCAGAGCCTGGAGCCTGCTTTGGATTCTGTGTCTCCCTCTCTCTCTGCCCCTTCCCCACTCCTGCTTTGATAAAAAATATAAATAAAGCTAATATTAAGGATGGAAAAGCAACAAAACAAGAGAGAAACATGTCCTTAGTGGCATCATTTAACTGCTGAATCATTCAGCTCCATAGCCCACCTTTTCACTGGGCTTTCTATCTAGACAGGTAATATTGGTTTATTGGTTAACCCAGTTAGAGTGAGTTTTTGCTGCTTGCAACCAAAAGCATCATAATTGATAACTCTCCTTCACCCTTCACCCCCAAACACAGGCAATTGCTCACTAGGTTCTATTAATTCTATCTCTTAAATAGTGTCTGATTATCCTGAGTTCTGTCTCTTGAGACTGAAAATGTCTTAGTTCAGGCTCTCATCTTTTTTTAAATGCATAAAATTCATTTCTAAAATACATAGCTTAATCAACATTTCATCTGCTTACAGTCCTGGCATGAGTTTCCATTGCTTCCAGAAAAGAGTTCACATTCCTTAGCATATTGTATAAGATTCTTCATGATCTAAGCTGTCTCCCTTACCTTTTCTGTGTCTCCTCTCACCACTCCCTCAACCCTATTCTACCAGCAATGCCGAACTCTTTGCTGAACCAAAACACTGTTTGGTCTCGTGCCTCTAGTGCTTTGCTCTTGTTGCCCTCCACCTCCACTCCTAAATGCTCCCACCCATTTCTCTCTTCCCCTTCCTCTACCAAAACACACAAACATACTAACTGGTAGTCATCTTCAAGTTCAAATGTTCTTGGAAGCATCTCCCGACCTTGCTTGAGTCTGGGGCAGCTGTGTATCAAAGCACCTGATGTGCTTTCCTGTTATGGTATTTGTCACAATGAGTCCATTTATTTACCTGTCTCCTCTCTGCACAGCAAGCACTTTGAAAACAAGGAATGTTTCCTTCACATTCTTGTATCTCCATTTCTGAGAATAAAGTGCCTGGGATGGAGTATACTCAGTAAATGTTTTTTGTTGCTGTTGTTTTTAAATTTTTTTGTAACGTTTATTTATCATTGAGAGACAGAGCAGGGGAAGGGCCAAGAGACAGAGAGACACAGAATCCAACGCAGGCACCAGGCTCTGAGCTGTCAGCACAGAGCCCGACACGGCGCTCGAACCCACAAACCGTGAGATCATGACCTGAGCCGAAGTCGGACGCTTAACCGACTGAGCCACCAGGCGCCCCAACTCAGTAAATGTTTTTTAAATGAGTACTTATGTGGTCTACAAACACAAGGATTTCTGATCTTGAGATTCTATTTGCAAACCTCAATTTTTCTTCCTCTACATGTGTTTCTGATTTATAAACATTAATTTTTCTCTTCCAGGGTATGGGTTTCTAGACAGGCAGAGAAGGAAACCAAAAGAGTTTAGGACAGGTTGCCTGTAGTTCTTCTGAGATCCAGTAACTGTGTACTGCCTTTCATCACCCTCCTCCACCACCTATTCACACCTGGGTGCCCTGTATGGGTGTAGACTTAGCTGACCAGCCCAACAGCATAATCAGACCTTGGTTCAGACTTTTGTTACTGCCAAATGAAAGTTTGCCAATATATGTAAAAAGTGAACCATTTTCAACTTCCCGTATCTTTTGAATTTATGAATATTTCTTAAAAGTCATAGGCCTCAAAATAATCCAATCTGGATTATTTTACACCAAGCAAGTGAAATCTGAACTTTTACCTTTGCTGGCCTTAAAGTTTGATGTGACTAATTAGGTGAAAACATTATGGGATTCTGACAGTGGATGTTCTTAACAGTTATCACTTAATTGTTCAGTTACTGGAAGCAACTACATCTCTACAAGTCTTAGGTAAAAAACAAACTTGAATTTAAGGCAGAGAGGACTCGTTTGAGGGAAGGGAGGGAAATGGGTATTTGTGACAGAAAATCAGGCAGGAGGGAAGACCGAAATATCGACAGGAAGTCAGACTTCAGTAGGCACTTGTGAGTGGTGAGGTTAGAAGTTGGGGGTGGAGCGAAGTAGGAAGGACTAGCTGAGGGCGGGGTCCCTAACAGCACCTTAAGACAAGAAGGCCCTTGTTCAGCCAGCAGCAGCAAAGAACACGTTCTCTTCCTCAGTGTGTCGGTGACCATAGTAACAGCAGGGGGCTGAGCCTCTCCCCGAGCATGCGCAGTGCAGTGAGAGCCGGGACGCTTCCTCAACCACGATGTATCCCTTTTTTCTTCAGTCGGAGAACTACAACTCCCAAGAGACCACTCGGCGCCGCGTTACCGCCTCCCGCTGTGGCCCTGCCTTGTCTCCTCCCTCCCGCCCCGCCCTCCTGCTAGTCCCCTCCCCTCCCTCCGAGTGTGTGTCAGTGACCCAGAGCGGTGTGAGGCGGAGGGACCGTCGGGGGGCGCCGCCGCGGCCGCCGCCTCCACCAGCAGCACCAGCGGCGCCGCGCGTTCGGTTTTGCCTCAAGCCCTTCGGAAGCGCACCACAAAGCGGGCTCCGTGCCTCTCCCTCCGCCCGCGGCTCCTCAGCGCTCGGCTCCGCGGCCAACTTCCCTCGCGGGGCTTGGCCGGCTCGTGTAGAAGGCGGCGGCAGAACGCTGGGCTGTCTGCTCGCGCTCCTCGCGTACGCACACCTCTCACCCCCTCGCTCCGGGTCTCGGGGCCGTGCTGGATTGCGGCCACCAGTAATTGTCCGGTGAGTGCGGCCGCGGCGGGCCACGGAAGGGCTGGTGGCGAGGCCAACGAGGGGTGCGGGCAAGGCGGGCGCGCAACTTCCTCGGCGGTTGCCGGGGGCGGCCGGCAGGCTCTCCCCGCCCGCTTGCGCGCCCCCGCGCTCGAGGCGGCCGGGAACGGAGTTTGCGGCTCCCGCATCCCGCGCCCTCGCAGGAGGAAGCGCCTTTGTCAGGAGCCGGCCCAGCGCGCCCTCCCCCTCCACCTCGGAGCCCCGCGTGCGGCGGCCAAGTCCGAGGGCCGCCTGCTGCGGGAGGGGAGCTCCGCGGGGGCGGGAAGGAAGAGGGAAATGAAAGAGAAACAAAGGGGGCGGTGGGCTTTTCTTTTGTTTGTGCGAATCTGCTAACTTCTTTCTCCTTCCTTACATAACACAGACTTCCAAGTTAGTCATTCTTTTTATTGTGATTATTGTCATCTTCTCTGCGTGTCTCTCGAATTTCCTTTCATCTCTGGATCTCAGAGCGTTTAAAAACACTAATTAATTACACCTTCGTGGTCCCCACGAAACGAGTTAATACGCCCGTATTCCTAAGTGGGTAAACTGAGGTCCGGAAGAGCTCTCTAATTGATGGATACTCTTCATCTTCCACCGCGCCTGGTGTCTGAGGACCTGAAAGCATTTATGAGTAAGAACTCGTTCTCCGATGCCCCGTGGAAAAGTTATAGATGCTCATTTTAGTTAAAGGTTAACTGAAGTCTAAAAGAAGTCTGGGTAATTGTTAGGTAGTTCAAACAATAATTCTTGCATAGTGTTTGAATCTTAAAACCTCAAAGGACTCTTGAAAAATGCTTTGAGTGTGGAAAATACTGTAAATCATAAACCCACCCCACCATCTACTTTTATTTTTGTATATGCAGGTCTTTCATGAGGCAAGAGTGCAGTGATGGGGGAGCAGGAGGACAGAGGGTTTTTCTTTTTTTTTTTTTTTTAATGTGAATTTGACAGATTTTAATCACTACACACGAGGAGATGTATCTTGGTTTTAACAGCATCAACAGCCTTCCCATCGTTTAATCATCAAACAGTATGTTAACAAATAATTGAGTGAGCATTTTACCCATAAGGTACTCGATGTGCAAAGAACTGAAGCTCTAAGTGTATGAAAAGGTCATCTGTTTGTTTTGGTTCAAAGCTGTGTACTTTTCCTTCTCTGCAAAAATGTTATTTTGTTTTCATAGCAGCTGATCTTTTGTTTCAGAACTGGCTTTGTCTTTTTCTACTTTGAATATGTATTATAACTGAGGAGAGATGTAAGGTGTTTGTTTTTTAATTTGAATTGTAGTGTGAATTTAAATTTTTGAATTGTGGAGAAGGTTTAGTTTCTTCAGTTCTTCTGCTTGAGCTTATGATGTTTTCTTTAAAACAGGAAATGTTTTCTCAAAGTGATCAAATTTACATCGCGAAACATTGTCTTTATTGTACAAATAGATCATATGAATTCCTTTTGTTTTTTTTATTCACACCAACAGCCTCTTCTGGAAGAGAATGCTTAATTCTGAAGACGAGTTTATTTTTGGTAGTTGAACCAAACTGGATGGTACCAAAAATTTAAGTGAAGCATCATTTCTACTATTTATTTCTTGAGACGAATAATGATCAGAACTGTAGTGAATACTTTTACCTATTACTGTTGAATTTAATTTTTTGATACAGTTGCCCCCAGATTTTAGATCCTGGTGGTTCCATCAGAAAAAGAAAGTGAGACGTTTGTTTTTTTGATTTTTCTCCCAAATCCTCTAACCTGTCCCCATCCTGTGGGATGTTTAAAGAGATCTTCAGTTTAAAGCAAACGATTGGAAGTAGAACAGTTAAATGTACGGAAAGTTGCATGTAGTGGAGTGGTTTTAATGCCTCATCTAATAAATTGACACTTTAAAGAGAAAACGTTCACTCGGGTTTTCATTAATGTTTTAGAGGTGCTGTAATGCAATAATAGTAGTACTTATTGACTTGAAAAAAAGCTAGAAATTGTGCCTTAGTGACAGATTTGGGGGGAAGGGGAAGAATCTGTGCTCTCTTTAAAATTGTCATTTCAGTGACCTTGCAGTTGGTTACGATGAACTTTTTTCTGTAGCTTTTACAAACCAAATTTACCAGAGGCGTTTGTACTTTAAAGGAAGCTACTAACAGGACCTCTTGGCTCAATCAGTGGAGTCCAAAGGCAGAAGTTAGTGTCGACTGGCCAAGGCTGGCACTGCGGGTTTCCTGATATCTTTGGGACCCCTTAAAGAAATGGCAGAAAAGTACAGGGTAGGGAACTGAGTCTGGTACTGCCAGATACTAAACAGGCACGTTTCAAGGGGAAGCCTCCGTACATTGCTCTTTGACGTCGTTTCAGCTTCTTTTCAGGTTGTCGTAATGTCACTTGTATGTTCAGAGTCTTGTCATTTAGAATGTGCCACATTAATACTGTCCGGTGGGTCAGATGATAAGGACTTTCTATGCCATTTCTGCTTTGTGAACAACTGGTTGCACACAGAAACTTCTGGAGCTAATAAAGATTTTAAGCCCAAACTTAGAATTGAAAACTATCTTTTTTTTTCTTTTTAATGTCTATTTATTTATTTTTGAGAGAGAGAGAGAGAGCACATGCAGGGGAGAGGCAGAGAGAGAATCCGAAGCAGGCTCTGTGCCCCAGCACAGAGCCCAAAGCTGGGCTCAAACCCATGAACCGAGAGATCGTGACCTGAGCCAAAATCAGGAGTCAGATGGTTAACTTACTGAGCCACCCAGGTGCCCTGAAAACTATCTTTCTAACATTTCTCACACACATACATCTTGCCATTGCACATCAGTATAAAGCTATCCTAGTATTTATGAAATCAGAAAGGCTTGTATGGATTATTTTATTACATATATTTTAGCTATGCAGTGTATATTAAAATTTTAAAACGTCAGGTATATGATGGCATTAAGATGGTTGGTTCCAGGACTTTCTTTGGAAAAAATCATGTTATTCCAAAAGTTACATTTATGTCTTTTCATTGAAGAGAATAAAACAAATTTAAAAGCCAGTTGAAAGAAGGAAGAAGAAAATCAACAGAAAAAACCTATTGAAGATGTTTTTAAAAAGTACAATATAAAAGATTCCTGGCATTATATAAGGGACAAAATTCTAGCTAAAGTCTATAAACAGTGAATTCCACTTAGCAGTTTCTGTTTATAGATTTCTAGCCATCTTTTCCAGATTTCCTCTAAATATGTTACACAAGGAAAGTAAATAGAAATCATTCTTTCAAGGGATTTGGGTTGTTGGAAATTTTTGTTTTACACATGTGGTAGTGGGGGAGGAGGCGGTCATTGTTTTTCTTTAAGTTTAGCCTCTGCCAGAGAAGATTTTCCCCACGCTAATGTATGGAAATCTCAGAACAAGAAATATTGGTCACTGAAAGAACTAGATATAATTTCAAGTTATGCCACTAGCTTTTTCTTACATTATCTTGAAAGACCACTTCTTTTTCTTTCCAGAGGTTGAAAATAATTGTTTAACATGTTACCCTTAGTAGGTCCTACATAATTTTTGTTGTTATTGCTGCATTACTTTGCAAGTAATAAAGAGAAAGTACAAGATTTCTTAAGTGAGGGGTGCCTGAGTGGCTCAGTCGGTTAAGCATCCGACTTCAGCTCGTGATCTCATAGTTCCTGAGTTTGAACCCCATGTTGGGTTCTGTGCTGACAGCTCAGAGCCTGGAACCTGCTTTGGATTCTGTGTCTCCCTCTCTCTACCCCTCTCTACAAAGCTCACGCTTTGTCTCTGTCTCTGCAAAATAAATAAACATTGAAAAAAAAAAGATTTCTTGAGTGAACATCGGGGAATTTCTGATTTTTTTTTCTTCTTAAATAGAAATAAGTAATCGAAACATGAACATATGATTGGAGCCTTTCAATTACCATAGCTTCCTTCAGAAATAAAGTTGAGGAAAAGGGATTTGTTAGGTAATTTAAGAGAAATGAATTGTAAGTAAGTCTAAGAAGATGTGATTATTTTTTCAGAACGTATACATGATGTTTTAGAATTTTTTTTGCCACAATAAACTGTTTCAGAGAAGTAGAATTTTACATAGTACTACTTGCATTACCTCTGTAAGACTTTTATACACCTCAAAATACCATTTACAGAAAAATAGAATATGTTGTTGTTGCCTGTAAATGAGAAAATTCTGACATTTGTTATTCCCCAGTTAATCTTGACCATTCCTGTAGTTTTAAAAAAAAGTTCCAAATTCAATACACATGTAATCTACTTCCTTTTCAAAGAGTTTATTACTGATTTTTCTTCTATAATGAACCTCTTGGGATGTTGCTAATTCTAAAAATATGTATTACCCCTAGTTTCCCACCATCTTCTGCAGTTTCTTTTTGTATCATTTTTTGGCTACGATATGCTTTCTCCCCTAAATTGTCTAAAATAAGCTAAGAAATGTTTACACATACTTGACAAGAAATACAGTCATTTATTATGCTAAACTTCAGCTAAATTTCAACATACAGGGGCCATTGAATCTGTTTTGGAGATGGAAGTACACTTATTTTGAAAGGAGGGAGGTAAAGCAGGGACAGCAAATAGATTTCACCTTGGGTACCAAATCTGATTGCTTGGTGGTGGCTCCCTGGACTATATTTAGAAAACTGGGAGTCCTAGTTCAGACTCAACAGGAAAGAGTGCTGTGATTAGCAGTTTCTGCTATTGGGTGGGTAGTGGACTTTTGGCATGAACGCCAAATATTCATTCAGTAAGTATTTATTGGTTGTCTTTTATGGGTCAGGCACTGGTCTAGATGCTGATACCATTCACGCAAATTAAAATTAAAAGCTCTGAGACACAGGCAATAAAATAAATAAAAAATTTCATGTTTTAAGGATAAATGAACTCATTTCCTCAAGAAATAAATGAGAAATAAGAAATGGAGAGGAAGCTCTAAGATTAAAAGAGACTTCAGAGACATATCCACTAAATGCAGTATATGGACCTTAGTTAGATCCTTCTTTGAGCAAGCGAACTGTAAAAGGTATTTATGAAAAATAGGGGAAGTTTGGACATTGAATATTTGATTAAAAGGAATTGTTAATTTTTGTAGGTGTGATAATGTATTCTGGGTTTTAAACAAGCAGCCTTAACTTTTAGGGATCTAGTGTATTTATTAATTAAAATATCATGTCTGGATTTTTGCTCCAAAATAATTTGGAAGGGAGAGGAGCATTGATGAAACAAGATTGGCCATGTATTGAGAGTTGTTGAAGGTAGATGATGGATACCTGAGATTTCTCATATTCTCTCTACTTTTGTGTATGTTTGAAAATTTCTGTAATGAACAGTGTTACACACACACACACACACACACACACACACACACGGGAGAAGATAGAGAAGGGGAAAAGGGACCAGGTGGGATGTGAGTATGGGATGGGAGGAGCATGGCAGAACACACCTCATTGAGAAAGACCTGAGGTAGGTGAGGGGGAGTAAGCCTTGCAGATAATCCTGGAGCAGGGCGGAGGCACAGAAAAGGGCATGTACCTTGGCCCTGAGGTAGAGGATCTTGACTGTGCAAGAAACTACAGGACGACCAGTGTGGCTGGGTTAGAATGAGAGAGTAGCCGGAGATAGGGTCAGAAAGGTAAAGGGAGGGGCCAGGAGACCAGATTGTGTGGGGCCTGGTTAATTATCTATCCTTGCTTTAAAGTAAGGACATTTATTTTATACTTATCTAAAATATGTCTACTTTAGTCACCCTGGGAGCTATCTATACACTTACTTCAATGATACTAGCATTACTCAAAATATTTTTGGAACTACTTTTTTTTATTTTGGTAATTGCCTTTTAAGCCAGTTTAAGAGCCACACATGAAAATAGCTCAGTACTATATATTTGCCCCGTGTTTTTAGGGGAAAAGGAGGTATAAGGACATGATATTTCATTTATCAGATATGACTCAGAGAGGACAGAAAGAAAGAAAGACAGAAAGAAAATAAGAAATAACTTCAGGCTATTTCTAAAATTCAGATCCTCTTTAAGAAGGCAATTATGGTTTCTTAAAAATCAGGGCTACCCATAGACTGAAAAGGAGTTTCAATAATGTTGTGGACAATTGTAGCATCATTTGGAATAAGGATCTAACCTCTGAGAGTGACTGATATGGAAGAGACTATTACACTCATTTAGATATTTGTGTTTTGTCTGGTGCATTGAAACACATACGTATACATACACACAAGACTATACATACTTCTTAATAATTAACCACTCAAAACAGTCACTGCAGATAAGTTTCTGTGTCAGGCATTTAAGACTGAAGAGATGGCATTTATAATGTAATGAAGTTGTGTAACTTTCTTGTTGCTATGGCATACACTAGGAGAATTGAAAGACCAGCACACATTTAGTGTTAGAGATTAATCTGGCTCTCAAGTCTTATATTTATGCTTCATTTCTCAAATTAATAGTTGCTTCCAGAACATAATGATTTCCCATAAAGAACTGTATTTAAATCTTGATTGTTACAGAAAAATTGAACCCATCCTTCAAACGTTTGAAAGACTCCCTCAAAAAAACCCTGCATGAATATGGACTTTAAAAATCTTCTACTGATAGGACAGTATACATGTAGGGATTTCTAGTTTTGAATGATTTGACACTAAATGATTTAAAATGATAAATGATTTTCATTTTTTCTAGGAATAAGTTTTCCAACCTGAGAAACTAAACTTATTTCAATGATTTTTACTTTATGGATAACATTGAACAATAAAGAAAACCATTTTTTTTTAGTTAACTATGCATAATAGGAGGGTACAATATTTTCTTCTGTATCTTTAACCAATAATATATAGGATTTAATGGGATTAAGTAGAATTTGAGAATTTTTTAATATATAATAAATTCCAGGGGTGACTGGCTGGCTCAGTCAGTAGAGCATGCAGCTCTCGATCTCAAGGCTGTGAGTTTGAGCCCCACATTGGTGTAGAGATTACTTGAAAAAAAAATGTTTTCATAAAATAAAATAAATTGCATAAAGTGACCACTAAGAATATAAGTACATAACAGTATAAGTAATACTTTAACAAAACTCCCTATTTTGAACATTTTTCAGAAAATTCTTTAATTTCTATTTATTTGGGTTTTTTTTAATTTTTTTTTTTAACATTTATTTATTTTTGAGACGGAGCATGAACGGGGGAGGGTCACAGAGAGGGAGACACAGAATCTGAAACAGGCTCCAGGCTCTGAGATGTCAGCACAGAGCCCGACGCGGGGCTTGAACTCACAGACCACGAAATCATGACCTGAGCCAAAGTCGGCCGCTTAACCGACTGAGCCACCCAGGCACCCCAGAAAATTCTTTAATTTCTTTAACTCACTCATTGGTCCTCTTGGTGTGTATATACATATAGGTAGATAGCCAGAACGTTTCTTCATATACTGTATATTACTACTAAGATTGAGATGGTAGGCTAGATTATTTAATGTGTTTTTTTTGGTTTGTTTACTTATTTATTTTGAGAGAGCAAGCATGAGTAGGGCAGGGGCAGAGAGAAAGAACCCCAAGGAGGCTCCACGCCATCAGCACAGAGCCGGATGCGGGGCTTGATCTCACAAATGGTGAGATCATGATCTGAGCTGAAACCAAGATTTGATCGCTTAACTGATGGAGCCACCCAGGCACCCCTGTTTAATATAGTTTAAACACTAGCCTGTTAGCATGAACACAGAGCCCATGTTTAATTCTTGGGCTTTCCATTAATTCTGAAGGTATTTCCAAGCTATCTTTGATTCATCTGTAAAATACAATAAAATAATAATAGTTTTTTCATGAAGGACTTTGAAATTCTGTGATGGGACCATACTGATGTGTGGCTCATTTTAGAAATAGCTTTCAGTCTGTTGATTTGTTGGTAGGATTATGAGTCAGTGTTTCATTTCCATTTTTGTGAAATAAATAACTTATGATGGACAAGGAAGAGAAAGGGGGAGGGGAAGGGAAGGAAGGAAAGAAAAAATCGTCTCTCACAAAATAGTAAACGTGACCATGGATAATTCTTGTAACTTGGATCTACTTAATAGATAAAATGTATAAATTAAGTAGAGAATAGTAATAATAATATAGCTTCCATTTCAAGAAAAAAAGTTGCTTTGTAAAAGGTACGTCTTAAATTTCATGGTGGCTTAAACTTTGTGACCATGATAAAGCCTATACTTATTTTGGGAAATAATAATAATGATGAATTGATAATATTAATAATGATGATGATGCTAATTAACAGTAAGGAAGAATTATTTGAAAATTCAGTCTATTACTTAAGCTCTGTAGATTTTTGCAGCATCAGCTTCCAGGGTTTTTTCAACTTGTGCTTTGCAAGATACGTGTATTCCATATTTCTGCCTCTCTCACTTCACCTCTCTCTTACTTTCATCTCTTCCTCACTTTGTCAGTGGCTTTGTTTATCTTTCTTTACTTGCTTTAGTGCCCATTGTTCTTCTGTCATGTTTTCTACACGTCTGCCATTTTTATACTTAAAAGTGGGCTTGGAATGAATTCAGGGTCTTCACAAATATAAAAGGAGTACTTTTATATACTTCAAAAGGAGTAACAAATATAACATTCATGACAAATATAACACTCATCCTCTTTTTGTCTTACCTATTTAGCTTCTTTTTAACTTTCCTTTGTCCCTTTTTGTGTGTGGGTGTGTTACAGTGGAGAGATGGTATATTCCATCAGCGAGGCACTAATAGATAACTGTGTGACACAGAGGATATAGCACTTTTTGAAATGAATAATGTAGGAAACAGTAGTAAAGTCATTGGTTTGAGAGCTTCATGAGTTAATTCTGCATTCATCCAGAACCTATACCTAAACTAGCAAAATTTGATAGAATTATTAGCCTAGTGGAATTTCAAGTGCTGTTTTCAGCTCTTGGTATATGTTGTCTTTTCCAAAAACCTCAATCAGGGATTTCATCATCATTGTAATAATAGTTAATCATAAATGGCTTTGGAGAAAACTGTCTGAACTTAAGTTAAGATGCTTTTTGACAGTTAAGAGGAAAAGATAGAAAAATCAGTAATGTGGTAAACAAGTTAATAACTTCCCTGTCCTTTCGTGGAATGAATTATAAGGTGATTGGCCCTAATTTGTTGCCAGTTTTAAATGCTCATTGTAGTTTCAACATATCAGTTGGCTTAATCTTTAGAAGGCACCATTAACTTTATTTTTTTAACAATAAGTGAAAACAATTGGAGGTGCTTTGCTGGTTCCTCAAAACCTTAGTGTTGGATTCCTGGTTCTTGGCAGATAATATCCACAGTACCTCATGTTCTTCTGGGTTATGTCAAGTTTAATGAGCTACATGTACTGGAAGCACTAAAAGCTGATTTTCTTTAATTTTAGAATACAGTTAACATAATGGATTTTCCTTTGAATTGTTTCTCACTACTATTCTTTAAATTTACCAAAGGACCAAAACTTCCAAATTACAAAACTAGTTAAGTTTATCATTCATGAGAAAATGTGTTGATGTGGGTTTCTTTTATAAAGTAGTGGTTGCTTCTGATTAGAAACCACAGTCATATAGACAAGCTTCATGTATCTGAAAGCTTTTTAAATATACTTAACTGCTTTACTGTAATTTTCATTAAAGTGGGATGATTCAGCCTTGAACTAAGTTTTTTCAGTTCACCAAAGGAGCAGTGAATTTTGAGTTAGTGTCTTAAACTCTTCATCCTAGAGCATATCTGTTACTTCAGTGACACCAGGCCTTTTTTATAATTCATCACTGATACTTAGTAAACAAAAAGAAAAGCACATTTTGCTAAAGCTTCTTGGTTATGTCTCTTTTAGAAATTGTATGCCAGTTAATTTGCATGTAGTTCAGCACTTAAAGACCAGTCTTTAAAGTCTTCAGCCAGGATTTGCCTCCTGAAGCTCTTTAAAATGGCTTCCAAAAAAGGATTTGCTAGATGTCAGAACTGAGTAGGATGTTAATGATTCAATATGCCCCCTCATTCTCCTCCTACTTCTTAAATTGAAAGCTCCTTCATAGCATCTAGGTGCCCTGAGTCATCATGGCTAAACTCTAAAGAAAAAGTGTCACATGGAAAAACTCACCATGAAGTAAAATTGTCAGAAAACAATCTGAGTCAGAGATCCTTCATTGATCACAGTGATACAACCTAGAGCTTGTGGACTTCATTTAAATCTCTGAATGTACTTGCATGTAAGTCTTTGTTACAGGACTTGAAATTATGAGGACTTGTTTGTTCTCAGTTAATTTTTAATTGGTTTGATTTTTCCTATTATATTTAAAGGACTTTATATTGAATAAATGTATCAGAGAGGAACAGCAGGAGGATTCAGGATAAAAACCACTATATCAGAAGCTAAGAGACTTAGAGTTCTGGTCCGTTTATTTAGTATGCATCTCATATATTTCATTTAACCTCTCTGGGCTTTAGTTTCCTCATCTTTACAAGGTCAGCAGCTTGCCCTATGATTGCCCTCTTTGGAGCCAGTCCATGGTAGATACAGCTAATAGCTGACCCCATCCCAGCTTCATACTCCCTTTTTGGTGCTGCACTGCCAGCAACTGTATAGTTGGCATTCTAGATGAAGTCTGTCACCTCAACCTTATAAAGTCCCTTCCATTTCCATGATTCCATGAGTTTAAATGACTTGCCAATAGACATTCTGTCTCTTTCTGAGTCTTTACTGTTTTTTCACATTGAACATTCAGAATTGAAACTTACTCTGTGAATTAAGAATTCTGTGTAGTCAGAGATGGCATGTTTATGTTTTGTGTAATTCCATAGGCTGAATGTTTGCGTCCCCCCAAAATTCGCGTGTTGAAACCTAATCCCTAATATGATGGTATTTGGAGGTAGGACCTTCGGGGAAGGGATTAGGTCATGAGAACAGAGCCCTCATGAATGAGATTAGTGACCGTAAGATTCCAGTGAGATCCCTCACTCCTCCTGTAAGTGTGAGGACACAGTGAAAAGATGACCATCTAGGAAGCAAGCCCTCACCTGACACCGAATCTGCCAGTGTTGATCTGGGACTTCTCAGTCTCCAGGACTGTGAGGAATAAATCTCTGTTGTTTATAAACCATCCAATCTGTAGTATCCTGTTCAAACAGCCCCAGTGGGCTAAGACATTGTGATGTTAAAAACAAACACTGGAGAAAATTCATGGGAACACTTAAAATCCCTAGTGGAGTGGAAACATTCAGAGTGGTTAGTGATGGCTTGATTTAAACTCCTTTCAACTCCTAAATGTTTCTATGGCAAAGCTTCAGGTTAGTGAGGTTCAAAGTGATGGGTCTGTTTGAAGGGCACATAGTGAAGCAGAATGAATGCTAGACTGAGAGGAAAGTGTTCTAGCTCTGCAAACTTAGAAGTTTGACACTAACCTGGTTAGTGTCTTCATGTAATGGTTTCAGACCATTCCTTCTCAAACATTAATGCATTACGCAGATTATCTGGGGGTCATATTGAGATACATATTCTGATTCTCTAAGTCTGGATGAGCCTTTGAAATTCTGTGTTTTTAACAGGCTCCCAAGTGTGTTAACTGCTGTGTACCGTGGAACATGTTTTATAAACGTGTTATGATGGTTTGAGGTTCTTCTGCCCGGGTCTTCAAATCTTAACTCCACTTCTTTTTCTCTGACTCTTTCACATGATATTTCATTAAACCTGTTTTTGAAGCCTCATTTTTCTAGGCTTATTCCCTATTTTCTTAGTTTGATAGTTCGTTTAGGTTTGCTTTTTCTCTCTTCCCAGAACCAACTTCATAGGTGGTCATTCAAGTTAGAGGTAAGGTAGTATATTAAAAAGAGGCTTTGATTTAAAGAAAACTGGATTTAAGTCCTACCACTGATTAGCAGCTTTGCTGCCTTGGACAGTTGACTTAGTTTACTTAATCTCTCAAAGCTTTGAATGCCTTCTTACAGAGTTGTTGAAAGGAATAGAAATAATATATAAAGCCCTCAGCACAATGTCAAGTGTGATGTAGGTGATAAAAAATTGGAAGCTGTTTTTATTCTTACTAGCATCTTGATTTGTAGAAGTGGAAAAACAGAAGAAAAGATCTGTCCCCAACCCAGGACCTCCCCACTGTGTGCCACATTTAAATTTTCAACTGCCTGCTAGACATATTAATCCAAATTCTTCAAACTTGCCATTGTCAAAAAGATCTCTTTATTATTTTTTCCGCTATCTGTTCTGCCTCATTCAGTCCTGATGGAACTTAATGTTTCACTCTCCACATGCCCAAGCCAGGAACTTGTCAGTTCTGCCTTGGTGTCTCAGGTACTGCTTTTCTCTATCCTCATTTCCACATTCCCTTTGCCTGGGTTCTTTATCCTCTTTCACCTGGGCTCTTTGTATCTGATCTTGTTGATTCTAGACTCCTTGTGTTTTTCACATCCTCCATAGTGCTTTCAAAGTTACTTTCCTAAAAATTCTTTTTTTTTAATTTTTACAACCAGTATTTCTTAAATGCTTAACTATGTAGAAGGCTGTTGCAGGCATTGAGTGTATGGTAAGAGAACAGAATGAGACAGCTCCTGACGAAAGTCACAGACTAGGAAGGGCAATAGATATTAAAAACAAGTAAATATATAAGTAAATACAGAACAGAGTGCTAAGAGAGAATGACAGAAGGGGACCTGTGTTATATTGTATATTGGGTGGTCAGAGAATGCTTTCTAAGGAATTAACATTTAAGCTTTTATCTCCAGAATGAGGAGTCAGCTAGGTAAAGAGCAGGACAGTGCTGTTCCAGGCTGAGGGTACAGCATGTGTAAAGACCTCGAGTAGGTTTTTAAAAGTGAAATGATAGGACATGGTGATAGACAGTATATGGAAGATGAGGGAGAAGGAGTTATTAAGGACTTCCAGGTTTCTGGTAAGAGCAATTACTGGGTTAATAGTGGTGCCATTTACTGAAATAAATTAGGGATAGGATAGGTGAGAGCAGGGGGTAGAATCATGAGTCTAGTTTGTCAAGTTTGAGAGTCAGAAAAAAACAAATATAATTATGTCAGTCTATTCTGGTTCTCCATTTCCTAAAAATCTAGTCCAAATTCTATCTTACAAAGTCCTTAAATAGTTGACCCTTATCTACCTCTAGCTTCTCCCTCACTTCCCTTTATTACTGTGCATAAGCCATAATGAAATTCTCATTGTTCTCAAAACAGTTTTGAACCTTTACATATGTTACTGCCTGAAATAAACCTCTCTGGCTGAGGCCTTTTTGCCCTTCAAATCCTATCTTGAATATTACTCTTCTATAGAATTTTCTCCAACTTTTCCATGTTTAGGTTAGGGTCTTGGGCCTTTTTACTGCCATTTGGTTAACATTTGGTAATACATCTTTTATAGCATTGATCACATTGTATTAGAATTTCTCTTTTGACATACCTGGACACATTTCATTAAACCATGAGCTGTGTGGATCCAGAGATCTAAGCTTGTTGTTTTTGTGTCCCTGGGATCTAGTGCATAGCAGCTGCTCAAAAAGTGAATGACTGGATATTGTTCTTATATAAAGCAGTCTAATCCTACCCCTAAACTAGGATGAGTATTCTTTGTTTCCATGAGGCCCTGAGACTACTTTTACCATATTACATCGATGTTAAATTGTTTTACATCATTTCTTAAGGACAAAAACTGAGTCTTGGTTTTCCTTGTTTACATGGTGCCCATTACTGTGCTTAACATGCAGGAAAATTCCAGTAGGCTATAGTTTCATATTGTGGAATATTTCATCAATACAGCTTTCCTTGGATGGGCATTATGGGAGCTGGAGGTAGGAAGAAGGGAGACTCAATGTAATGATCAACATATCTCAAATGTTAGTTTGCTGTTCCTGATAAAAAGATATATAACTGTATTTAATAAAATCCTGTTATTCTTTTGAAATACCTCTGGAGGTCACTTACTCTCTTCATATTGCTAAATTTAGTGATACTTTCTTCAGTATTTAGTTACTTGACCTCTCAGCAACATTTGACATTGTTGATTGCTTCCTACTTTTTGAAGCATTCTTCTTCACTTCCAGGACATCATACACCATACACCAGTACCTTGATGCTGTTGCTTTTTAAAATCGCTTTCAGGAACTGCTGCTATTCTTTCAGATTCCTAAATTTTTGAACTCCTCAGTACTTCTCTAGACTTTCTTCTCAAACTCTGTACTCATTCCTAGGTAATTTCATCTGTATGTTGAAGATTTCCAGGTTTGTATTTCCAGCCCAAGCTCCAGACTTGTATATATAATTGCTTCTTACTCTCCATGGATATCTGAAAGTTACCTCAGATTGCCATGCTCAAAGTCACTTACAGAAGCCTCAAGAGTACCTGGCTACAAAAGTTCTTGAAGAGTTATTTACTACCCTTCATAGAAATTAATTTCCACTGTTGTCTGCCTCACCCCAGTTCTCTTTTGCAGAAGGTAGTTTCTATACTAAAGTAAATATTTTAAAGTAATTGACAATATAAATATTCAAGTAAATAGAAATTAACTGTCAAAAAACTATAACAATAAATCTTTATTGAGCTGTTGCTATGTGCTAGACACTTACTTTTGAAAACAACCCTTTGAGGTGGGTGATGGTATGTTATTGAAAGGTAATAGACTATAATGCTTATTTGTAAGTATCGACTCTTAACCAAGACTTCTCAAGTTCCCATTCCAGATGCCAGCCTTACCACTTAATTAGCTGTATGACCTCTGGTAACTCACTGATCTGGGCCTCAGTTTCCTCATCTATAAAACAGATGATATTATTCATCTCCCAAGAACGTTATTAGGAGTTAAAGAATAAATATATATAGCTCTTTCAAAAATACCTGGCACCTATTACGATAAGCACTGTGTACATGTTAATGTATTACTTATTATCTTAGGTTTACAGGTGAGGAAATTGAGCCTCAGTAGGGTTGGCCCAAGACTTACAGCTATTAAATGACAGTACCAGGAGTCACATAGACAGTCTGACTCCAGAACTCCATTAACCACTCTGTTGTACTTCATCTCAACTAATAATAATCTGTCTCATCCTCTTGCACACAGACTTCATATTAATGGTCTCATTGTGACCATGAGAGTATCGTAATTCATTCTAGCACTCATACCTGGTGTTTAAAATGTAAAAGATCTAAAATATGCATGTAAAAGCTCACTTTAATATGATATGAGAAACACAAGGATATGCATTTTAATTCCGTTTTATTCCACATGCATTGTTTCTTTTTCTCTTGTTAGCAGTTAAGTCACAAATCCCTAGGAAGTAGGAGTACTAATTTTATATTATTCTTAAGTGTCTTTAGTTGTTGTGAATTACTTACTCTGTTAAATCTTGTTCTGCTAAATATTTTCAGGATAACTTGGGAGCTCAAAAACATGTCATATTTCATAGTATGCTTAAAATCAATAATTTTTGTGATTATGATCACCTCTTTTGAAATTATGTAGTTATTTGCCTATTTTTAAAAGACATTTCAATTTCCCAAGGAAGTTTTCCTTTTAATTTTATCAGCTGCTTTTTGAATAGGAACTTCAATTTTAGTATTTTGAGGTCTTTGTATTAGGTTCTGTATGTAGTTGAATCTGCTTAATTTTGTAAGGTTTAGTCCCTGACTCTCATTTAGGCCTTTAGTAAAAAGTGCATCTGGTTATTATTTACAGTTTCTATAGATGATTTACTCCCCCACTTCTCCATTGCTTATAATTTTTCCATTGTTGGTTTTTTATTATTTCTTTGTGGCAAAAAAAAAAAAAATTCCTTTGTGTTAAGACAATATAAAGGCAGAAGATAAAAAGTCTTTTGTAGCCTTTGAACTTAGCAAGGAGAGGGGGTTTTGAGAAGGAGAGTAGACTGAACCAAAATCATTTATGAGGAAGAGTCTGTTTTACCTTGTTTTTGGAACTGAATTCTATGACCTACTGTCTTTTACTCTTGAGGGAAACAAACACACGAAAAATAGTTGTTATATCAGTTAAGACTCTATTGAGACAGAAAACTCCACTCAAACTGGCTTAAGAGGGGAAAAGGTTTACTGGTTTGTGTAAACTGGACCAGGATAGGTATGGCTTCAAGAATGACTCCACCCAAGGATTTAATAATGTCAACACTCAAGTTCTGTGCTTTTCTTGGCACTGCTTCCTCCCTGTTGGCTTTATTCTGGAGCCCTACCTGAGCAAAAGATAACTTTAATCCCTTCAGCCCCTAAATCCTTAAGGTGTCCTCTGTATCTGGAAAGAGGGACCATCTTTTTCCTAGAAGCCCCAGCAAAAGTCTCATTGCATTTTACTGGCTCAGACTGGCCCACTCCCCTAGTGGCCATGGGAATGTGAAGCTTGGCTTGTCTGGGAATAAGCCATATGCCCAGCCATCGAGTTTGAGGGCACAATCAACACCACCAGATACACATAAACTGTAATTTCCAGAAAGGAAATGAAGATACCGTTATATTATAGGAAGCATGAATGTATGCTGAGCAGCAGAAAATAGATGTCCTTAACTCTGGTTTGTATCTTTTCCATTTTAAGAGCTAGGGCTCATCTAAGGAAGACCAATTTGATTTTTTTTTTTAATTTAATATTTAGTGCTAATTTGGAATTTATATGCTTTCACTTCCAAATTATTGTTTTAAAGCAATATATAAATGGTAATTGCTAAGACTTTTCACCTTTGAAGAACTTTAAATTTTTTAAATGTGGTCCTACTTTAACAAATACCATGCTATTAATTTTCCTATTAGCTGTAATAATCAAATTTGCTGATAACTAGTTCTTGTGATATACAACAGTGTCTTTATAGATTCTGTGTTTTTCTAGGTTAATACTTTAATGCCTTGAGCACACTGGGTTTTGAGAACAAGAAGTTCATAAAGAACCTCCCCTAGATACTCAGGGCCTTGGGGGAGAGGAGAAGCAGTAAGGGGTGATGAGGGACACTAACAAAGGCTTTATGTATTCATTACTGGAACTGATTTTAGTCTGAAAATGGAAACTCAGTTATTACTGAAAAGGAAAATTAAATAACTATTGTACTTTTACTCCTTTTTAACACCAAAAATATGAAATGAAGTGGAAAATTATATTTAGATTTCAGTCTCTAATATAATCATTTAGAGAGCTCCTTAGCTCCTTCCTTTTTTTTTTTTCCCTCCTTCCATGTCTTTCTTATGTCACGTTAATATGTGTGAATGAGTACAAACATCCCCATAAGGCCTTACCATTCTATAGTATTTAGGAAATTTTAGGGTTTTTTCTTTTAGATTTCTTAACACTATAGAAATATTTATTCTTTACTCACCAAATTAAAATGAAGAGTTCACAATATCTAACTTAAACATATATTTAAATTTTCTTTTCCTTTATTATTAAGTTCTACAAAATGAGCAAAACAGTTTTTCCCTTAGAGGAATTTTCAGCTCAAATAGGAGATAGTACAAGATCGTACCTACTATAATCTAAAGCTGGATATGAGGATAAGTGTTTAGAGGGTAAGGAAGGACCTCCTGATTGGAAAAGGCATACCAAATGGATCTTGAAACATCGTAATTTTTTACAAGTAAATAGTGATAAACATTAAAACAACTATTGTTTACTGAGCATTGTTTCTTTTTTTTTTGTCAAAAAAAGTTATATATCATTTTAAATCTAGAGAAAAGCTGGAAGAATTTGAATTATGGTGGATCCTAAAGATATATGGTTTAAAACTTAAAAATCAAAAGTAATGGAACTTATTGGGACATACCAAATGGGAAGTTTTCTATTTCAGCCACCACAATAACACTTTGTAGTATAAATAAAAGTTGATAATTTCTAACATAAATTACATTGTTTCTCAAGAGGTAATCAATGATAAGAATAAAAACTTAGTAGTATATACATTACCTTAGAAGGTGCTAGATTAATCTTCTAATATTAGTCATTAAAGAAATTCCTGTGATTGTGTATGGATCAGCAATATTAGCGATTGTAGTCTGTACTCTACATCTGCTAGAATCAGCAATGTATTTATTTGCTTAGTTCTTATGTATATATTAATGTGTTTTACAAATATAAGATTGTTCATTTAGAGTGGACTTTCCAAAATACAGTGTGACTTTAAATGAGTGGTCTTGGGAAATTTGTAAATACTCTGAGTATTTACTGCAGAACATTTTCATAATCACAAAAAAGAATAATATATTTCATAAGTTATTAAGAAGTTATGTCCTTTTTTGAAGTACTAAGAAGAGATTAGACAGAACCTATCTGAATATGATTTTAATTGCAGTTTATTGAGTTACATGTCAAAGAGCTCAAATTAGTTTAAGTAAATAAGATTTAAATTTATGGTATTCTGAGCCTAGTACTTTTTCGTTGAATGTCAAAGGTATGTTAAAGTTTCTACATTTATGTTTCTCTGAAAAAGATTGTTCTGACAGTAGTTTTAAGCCATTTTCACAATTTATTGCTGTCTAAAAATTTCCCTTGAGTTCACATTTTGTTCTGAATGTCTTGGTTTCTTTCCTCCACCTACACACAGTGTAGAAGGCAAGTGAAGCAGAAGTTGCAAAGTAACAGTGAATTTAAGAACCTTGGCTTTTTTTCAAAACAAAATAAACCTTTATCATAAGATTGCTTTTTATTGATACCACAAAAGAGGTAGGGAGGCTTTTGGCAAGTGTTCAGTAAATGTGTGAATGACCAAATTGATTTAGCTGGAATGAATAGGAAGCTTTGCCATTTGTCCTTATAAATATTTGGGCTCAGTAAACACAGTGATAAACCAAATACTTTATGGTCAAAGGTTAAGGAAAAAAACAGTCCACCAAACTTACTGATCCAAATATCAGCAATTTTATGTCTGAGTCAGGGCCTTCAAAGAGAAAGAACAATATGTTAATTACAATCTTGTTTATTTCTATTATGAAAAATAATTATGTTAACTTATGTAAAGTCCAATTGTTTGACAAATGTTGATATGTGAAAATATTAATGGAGATCCTTGCTGAGAATTGTAAGCTTTATGAAATTCAAAGATATGTGTAGAATTTAAACATACTATCATATATTCTACAATAAATCTCCAATAAAAGCAGGAGTCATTATTAGCACCAATAATTAGAGATGACAATAGAAGCAAATTAAGAATTTTTTTAAAAATTCATTATGGTTTGTCACATTAGTTCAGTTCAGTCTGTAACTTTTAAAAATGTAAAATTTTAGGAAATTTTTGAGGTCTTATAAAAATGTTTTCCCTTCATTGAGAGGAAAAGAAGAAAGAAATGTTGATGGCAATTAAAATGTATGCAGTACTTTTAAAAAGTACATTTGCAAATCTGATCTTTTAGTTTTAAAAGCATAGAAGTGTATCATGTATAATTTTATTTGCCTCTTGGCTTATATTTGCTTATCTAAAGCTTGTATTTGCTTACATGATTTAAAAAAAGGATATCAGAAAAATTCTAAAGGGGAAAAAAGTGTTTCTCCTAATTTTAATAGCTCCTTTAAGAAAGAAATATTTCTCATTTAATCTTTGTATCTGCAACTCCTAGCACTGTACCTGATACTTGTAGGCATCCTGTAAATGTTTACTGAACTAACCTCAATTTTAGGAATTTCATAATAGGACAGTATTATCTTTCTGGGCTGTAAAACTGTACTTCTCCCCTCCCCACACACCCACTTTTGTATCTCAATTTTGGTACAAATAGGTTCTCAGTTTTGAGCGTGAAGAAAACTGGTTGATAGTTTCATCTCCCCAATCTTAGCCTGAGCTGAAATTACCCAAAAGGGAACTTGACTTAACAGCATACCATCTTTTCAGGTATCTAGAGTCTAGAATATAGTTTCTAAATGATATGAATGGGAAGAGTCTGTTTTTATCTGAGATGATTGATGGGAAATTTTCCTATCTAGTGGTCAGCCCTAACAAATGTTGTTAAAGGGTAGCTAAATTCTAACTTTCAAATGTTAACTGAAGCAAAAGCCTAGATTTTACTTTCCAGGTACAGGTATTTTCCAATTTCAGGTACAGCAATCCTTTGACAACAAGGAATAAAACTAGGATTAGCAAAATTGCAGTTGTTGGAGGGGCTCATTGGAAATACAGTTTGAGAAAAAGTTAAAAAAGCATTAAATGAATATTTGGCACAGCATTGTTCCAGATGACATCCACTTCCAATTCAAGCCATGTTAACCAATGTTAAAAACCTGACTCACTTAACATTGTTTAGGAAACATTGCTGTGATGTCATAATCTACCAAATCATAGTCTCGCAACAAGTATATAATGAAACATGCCTCTGAAAAGTTTTCAGGTCAACTCTTAATGGCATGGAATTTAATAGGTTTTATGCTTTCATTCTCCCTTGTGTTGTTTTTTTAATAAGCATCAGCAAATGGGATATTAACAACCTGGGCTTTTGCAAATTAATATGTTTTAAGGGAATGTTTTTTTCTGGTCTTGGTAGTCTGTCCATTGTTGAAAAAATATAAGGTAAAGAGATTTTCTCTATTGTGAGGTAATAAAGGGGAATCGATAAGCGCTGACATGCTTTTTGTTTGCCCTGAACTGAGTTTTTGTAAGTGAAGTTTCATATTTTGGTGTACAAATATTGAAAGTCCTATTGGTGAGGAATTTTTTTGGTTTTCTTCCAGCCTGCCTCAACCCAGCTTCTCATTCCTATAGGTAAACTCAGACTTAGTCAAGATTGTCCTGGTTCTCAGTACCCAAAAGTATAGAGACCATGTCCAACATCAGAGATTTCTTTTGATGAATTTTGACCTGGCTGGTTTCAAATGGTTTGATAAACATCTTCCAGCTGCATATACAGTTTTTTATTCCTTTTACAAACTTGCATTGCAGAAACATCTATGTAACTCATCTCACTCTGAGAGCCCACATTACTGGCCTGTTCTTGATCCATTCGCTCTGAGAAACAATAAAGATATAAACCCATCCCTCTTAGTGACCTGAATGGTCTCCTGCCTTCCTTAGGAAAAGAGCCTTCCCTCTGGGAGAAGTTGGACAATAACGTGCACAAATGCTGAGGGACCCCACACCAGCCTCCTATATTCATCAGTATATATTTTACAATTTCCTAAATAGTAAACAATTGCCAAGACATGTGAGCAGAATCAGTAACTAGAAAAAAAAGTCCAGGCTGCCTGTACCTTTACATACATTACTTCATCCATTTTGTCTTCATGCCTATGCATCTTCAGATTCACTTCTTTTGTATTGGTTTAATCTGTTCTGAAGGATGACTGTTTCTTTGAGATGACTTTCCAAGAATCCCCAAAGTGAATTTTATGTATGATACTACAGCCTAAATTTTGGTCAGTCTGTCCCAAAATTCCACCCAAATTTGACATAATTTGACATAACACAAGTGTTTTTATCGTAAACATTATTGGCAATTTCTGGCCCTGGTTTGATTGATTGATTGACCTTTGCTGTGTAGAATGGTGGAAAGGACAAGGGTTTAAATTCAGATCATAACTTTTGCTACGCAGTTTCAAAATGACCTTGAGTAAATTATTTAGCCTGATTTCCTCATCTGTTAGAAGACAGTTGTAAAGATTGAGTTTAACACTTAACAAAGTTCTTAATACCTGCTACCCAGTAGATGACACACTTGTTTTCTTCCCCTCTCTGAAACCTTGTGTAAAGACTTTTGATTAACTCCAGGTCCTTAAGGTCCACTGTTATCAGGCACTTCTTTGCCTTTCAGCTGCATCCCATTCAATTATTAGATAGACATTTATTCAGTGTTTGCTGATAGTGCCTGAGCTTACAGAGACATGCTCCTTGATTTCCACAGACTTACTGTTTATCTGTCTCCTAACCAATCACTTCCCTCCAGGGAACCTTTTTACTTACCCTTTCTTGAGCACACAATCCAGTTTTTACTCCCTGCCTTTTTTGTCTTGATGCATGTGTTTGTTCCACCTGAACTGCTATTTCTCTGCTTATCAAAAACCCCCTTCTGTGAAGATTTTCCTGGATCCTCTTCCACCAAAGTGGTAATACTTTTCTTTGCAGTCTTTCAGTACCTCTGGTGTTTTGCTTTAATATAGTATCTGTCCTGTTCTGATTTAGGTTGGGCTGACTATAAATAAACAAGTGGTGGTGTAGGGAATTACACCTTTTGCATTCATTTGAATACTCCCCGACCTTCTGGCATTATAGTGAATGTTCACTGATAATTTGTTGAATTAGTAATTGCATTACTAGTTACTCTAGATGCACAAAATTAAAGGTAAGGAGATCACAGCCCTCAGTTTGAAAACTGCTCAAACATCCAAGTTAATTAAACCACAAGGGACACCTACAGTTGTTATTTTTAGTAGAAAAAAAAATCATTAATAAGCATTTAATGGAAAATACCAACCTAGCATACTGGAAGAGGGATAGCTCTTGAAATCTTGTCTTGTAGAGATTGCATCATCTGATAACCTAGAAATAATAGTTTTTAAACTATTTTTAGCTATTTAACCAAACAGGATTGTAAGGTATTATATGTAGCTAATATTTCCTTTTATAATCAAGTAAATGTAAGTAAAGTGTATTCCTGAGTTGTGTGAGCCATACTAGTAAATTATGGAACATGAGGAGTGGGGAATGGGAACCCCGGATGGATAGCCTGTTAGTCAAAAGTAAAGATAGCCTGGGATTTGTGACTGGCATTGGAAGTGGGATGGTCTTTTGGGATTGAGCCCTTTAACATGTGGGATCTGAGTTAACTCCAGGTAGATGTTGTCAGTTGAATTGAATTGTTGGACACCCACTTGGTGCCAGAGAATTAATGAATTGATTGGTGTTAGAGGAAACACTGTGCTCAGTTGCATTCACTGAACGTGATGTAAAATATCAGCAAAACGTGAACCAAAAAAACTTGTGTCTACAATTAAAGCTAGATTAAAATAATATGAGGTTAGAAATTCCAAGGCTAATTGTGAATTTTGTGGTCTCTGGCACAAAAAGCATTTGGTTTGGAAAAGTCTTAATTAAGCTCTGTTTGTGAAAACTTGTAGAATGTTCAAATGATTACTTTCCTCAGTTTCTCTGGTTCAACAAGTAGTAGGAGTTAAAATATTTGGAATTTTTTAACTTATGCAAGTTCTAAAGTTGCATAAGTTCTTCTGATCTTTTATTCTTTAAAAGATCAGTATTTGAATTCCAGATGAATGCCAGCATTCAGTGATCTCAAGGCTGTGTCAGAGTTGGGTTTTTTTAATGTGGTAATATTTTATTTATTTGTTATTTACTAATGACAGCTTTATTTGAGATGTATCATACAGTTTACCCACATCATCATGATCAATTTTAGAACATTTTCATCACCTGAAAAAGACACCCCTTAGCCTTTAGCCATCACTCCCCAAACCCCAATTCCCTGCCCTTACCCTATTCAGCCACTAATTTTACTTTCTTTCTGTGGATTTGCCTATTCTGGTCATTTCACGTAAATGGAATCATACAATACGTAGTCCTTTGTGAGTGGCTTCTTTCATTTAACGTGTTTTCTTAAAAAAAAAAAATTTTTTTTTACATTTATTTATTTTTGAGAGACACAGAGAGACAGAGAACAAGTGGGGGAGGGGCAGAGAGAGAAGGAGACACAGAATCTGAAGCAGGCTCCAGGCTCTGAGTTGTCAGCACAGAGCCCGATGAGGGACTCGAACTCAAGCTCAAAACTCAAAAACCGTGAGATCATGATCTGAGCCAAAGTCTGATGCTTAACCAACTGAGCCACCCAGGTGCCCAATCATTTTAACATGTTTTCAAAGTTCGTTCATGTTGTAGCATTTATCAGTACTGTCAAAAGTTCATTAAAAAAACAAGTAAAATCAATGAATCACTTAAGTAGAAATTAGTAAGAGTTTATTGCGCATACACCAAAAAGACAGTTTGTAAACTGGGAGCATTCAAACCAAAACATGAAATGAGGCTCAGATACTTGCAATATTGGAATTTTCTTAAAAAGAATTGGTAACTGGTCACCCCTTATCAATTTGGGGGAACTATTTTGTTTATGATTTTTAGAAGTGACACAGGTCAAGTTAACTTCACCTGTCTTGCATAATAAGCTAAATTAAACTTTGCTTGTATGACTGCTCAGGGAGTTTTCAATACTGGTCACCATTTGTGTTTTATTTTAATAGCTCTTTATTCATTTTTATTGCCAGATATTCTATTGTATGAACGTACCACATTTTGTTTATTCATTTATCAGTTGATGGACATTGGGTTGTTCCACTTTTTGACCATATGTATAATGCTGTTGTGAAGATTCGTGCACAAGTCTGTGTATGGACATATGTTTTCATTTCTCTTGGATATACACCTAGGAGTAGAATTCCTGGGTCATATGATAACTTAATGTGTAATCTTTTAAGGAACTGCCAGACTGTTTTCCAAAGTGACTGCACCATTTTACTTTCCTACCAGCAGTGATTGAGAGTTCCAACTCTTCCACATCCAGTACTTACTATTGGTCTTTTACTGTGTCATCCTTGTGGCTGTGAAGTGGTATCTCATTGTGGTTTTGATTTACATTTCCCTAATGGCTCGTGAGTTGAGCATTTTTTCATGTACTTACTGCTCATTTGTTCATCGTTTTTAGAGAAATGTCTATTCAGATCCTTTACCAGTTTTTAATTGGCTTTATATTTTTATCATTTAATTGCAAGAGTTCTTTATATATCTGTATCTAGATATAGATATATCTGTGTGAGAAAGTGATTTGCAAGGATTTTTTTCCCATTCTGTGGGTTATCTATGGCAGTACTTTTGACATCTAGGTTTCTTTGGTTTAAGGAGACTTCCAGGTTAGCAAAAGCCTACAAAGTGGGAGAGTGAGCAGACAATTCAGGGAGGCATAGCATCTCTGTGAGCAAAGAGAAATCTCCATCATCAAATTTTATTTATGTATTTTTCAGGTTTCTTTTTATGATATAAAGTATAACAACCAATACAGCAAATAGAGCTAAAGGTGAATCTTTAGCTATCTCATGTGATAATATTTGCACAATACAAAGTATGAGTTACTTGTTGGCTGACTGCTCTTTATTTAGTACTTGCAGTATTGCCTCTAAAACTAATGAACCAGACTAACATAGAAGTCAAAATATCTGTTAGCTTGCTCCACTCCTTAGCCCTCCAACCTCATCAAATAACCTACCCTCTATAACCTATAGATTTTTCTCATCTGTAAAATGAGGAAACTGAACAGAAAAATGGGCAAGTTGAACAGAATATTCTTTAAGGTTCTTTCCAGCTTTAGAATGTGACTATATGGTGCAGTAATACCTGTGACTTTCTTCTTCTTCCTTCCCTCCCTTGTTGAAAAATCTTAGGCCCCAGTATATCTTTTCCTGGAAAGGAATGGAGTTAGATGAATTTGGCAAGTAAAAAAACAGGCACAGGTAGATACTCGGTATAGACATGATAGAATAGCCAGTGCCATCTGGGTGGGTTTGCTTATGGATTAGAAGAACATGGCCTGTGCATCATCAGTGAGGCAGAACTAAAGGATGAAATAATTTACACACCTGCTGTGGGTGTGGCTAGAGGTGAAGGGACCATGAGGAATGAGTCCTTGATTGTATCCGTGGAAGTTTTCAGAGATCACATTAGAGAAGAAGCAAGCTTTCAGAGGTTAGTTGTGTCCAAAGGTGAAATCAAAAGCTAGGCTATAACTAATAAGAAGAAAAATAGGACCATAAGAAAAGAAACATCTGGAAGGGCCTATAAATCATGAGGTAAGTGTACTTTTGTTTCAGTCTTTTTCTGGAATGATATTTATTTATTTATTTGAGAGAGAAAGAGTGTGTGTGTGTGTGTGTGTGTGTGTGTGTGTGTGTGTGTGTAAGCAGAGGAGAGAAAGAGAGAGTAGACACAAAATCTGAAGCAGGCTCCAGGCTCTGAACTGTCAGCACAGAGCCTGACATGGGGCTCAAACCCATGAACGGTGAGATCACGACCTGAGCCAAAGTTGGACGCCCAACTGACTGAGCCACCCAGGTGCCCCTCTGGAATGATTTTTATAAGTTTATCATTGGTCTCCAAGCTCAACTGAGATATTGGCCAAAAGTTCAGACATTGTAGATGGAGACAAGGAAATTTAAGACAGCTGTAAGCCAAGCTAGATATGGAAGAAGAGTAGGAGAAAGATCACCAAGATTCAAGTCCATTTGCCAGTGTTTGGGAACTTTGAGTCCCACCAGCCAAGAAGAGTACTTAAAGTTTTCTTGTATTTGACTGGTCTACATGATATTATTAATCAGACATTATTGTAAATAAAGCACATGTGAAAAGCAAAAAGTAGAATTCAGATTGGGAAAGAAAAACTTGGAGATTTAATTTTTGCCCTTCTCTCCTTTATGAATATGGGTCTTTGTTTCATTATAAAAATAATTCACCATACTCACTTAGAAAATATGGATGTTTTGCCTTTAATGTCTTCTTAGAGTTCTTTAAGAAAACTATATTCCCTCAGGAAACTATTTGGTACAAACACAGAGTTTGAAATATATAAGGAACTTTCATAGTCTTAATGCTTTAATTTTAATCATTAAGGTAGTTCATGATGATAGCATATGAGCTATTGATATCTCAGTTACCTTAGTTGTTGAGCAAGAAACACTCCCAAAATTAAGAGAGTTGATATGTTGGTCTAAAGACTGGCAAGTCCTCAGGTTTTGTTGTAGAATCCAGTTTAAGGCATAGTCTGTCACAACTGCATTCTATTTAGTATGACTATTGGACCTGTAATGTCCGGCTTCTTGAGCAGTTTCATCAGCCCAGAGTCACATGACAAGGCAGGGTCAACAAATAGCAAAATCTTAGAATGTGTCCAGATCATTTTTACAGATATGCTTCCTGGACTGGACATGCATCTACACTGGTTAAACAAAAGCACGATACTAGAGCAGATTTACTTCACGGTAACCTTAAAGGCCTGCTGCCAGCAGAATGGGCAAAAGAAACATGATGTAGACTTACTGAAGAACAGCTTCAGGGCATGTGACACAGGGAATGCTGGGAAGCAACAGAAGTAAACTTGCAGCTATAAGATAGAGGGAGGTTTAGTTTGTGCCAAGGCATTAGGTGACAAGGTATTATTAGACATAGGCCAGCCAAAAGCATTTATTTTTGTGTAACAGAATATCAACCCCTAGACTCGATTTGGACAACAGTTTAATGAGTGGAGAGTATAGATCGCATAGGCAGCCTATTGAACAGGTATAAACCAGCATTTATTCTTATGACTTAATTAGCATGCTTTAAAAAAATCTTAAATGTAATTAAGCACAAAGCACATTCACCTTTGTGTTGAGGAATAGACGAGTTCCATGTACAACCCTTCATAAGAAAACATTTCTTTTCCTAAGAGGAATGGGGCAATTTGGAGTAACAAGAAGTTAACTCTTCAAATGAAGTTTACAAGTAGGATGGTAAAAGAGCTCTGAAGTCTGTACTGAACGGTGTGTCCAGTAGCTATTTGATGAAGCTTAAACAGTCCCAGCTCACCTCTGGGTATTGCTATTGATTCTCCATGTTCATGAGCACCAAATGAATCTAATTTATTTTAAAATACAAAATTAGATATAAAAAAACATGGTCAGTTGAAAATGTGATCAGATGTTCACCTGTTCTGATGCCTGGGATAATGTAGTCTTTTGTAACAAGACAAAAAGAGTCTGATTCATTAGAGAGTGCTAAACAGACACTGTTTCTTTATATATGAATTGTGTCGATTCTTCTGTTTTTTAATGGAATGTTTCTTAACAGATTGAGTATTATACCAAATCTGGTAAAAATAGACTATTACACTATTGTGAAAGGGTAGTTTGGTATCTTAGTTATACTTCTGACATTTTTAGAGCATTTATGTAGTTAATTCAGTCAGCCTTTTAAGAAATAGAATATTTCCTTTTCAGGTACCTTATTCCATAACTTGAAATTAAGCCTGTGTTAAAAACTGTTCTATGCTTCCCTCTTACTTCCGTTTCTTCCCATTTGGGCCACAGACTTCCTTAGGGAGGAGGTGAGGGAGAAGTGAATTCTCACTTGAGCCAATAGAATTTAGAGTTATATAGTGTTTACCTATTTTGCGTAACACAGGCCCACCCACACACATTATGAAGTGCTTAAGTGAAAGAACACTGAGCAGGCTGCTATTCAATGTGTGATTCCAAGTGTAATTGGGAGATGCTTTAATACTATCTGGATTTTATCTTCTGCTGAGTGGGTTGTTTAGCTTGTGGTGATAGCGATGGAATGAAGAGGTAGGTATTCTGTAGCTTAATATTAAGTGTCACGTCAGTGCTTCAGGTTTTAGGTAAGGTTGTAGTTGTAAGGAATGATTTGAATCATAATCAGATTGCTTATGTTTGATTTTTTCACATTCAGCTTTAAAAGTATGTTATATATGAATTACATTTCCTTCTGTCTTAGGGAAAAGGTTGAATAAATCTCAAGCTCCAAGGCTTTTGTGTCATTAGAGAGGCTTTACAAATGTTAATCTCACCTCCCATCAGTCCTACAGAAAAATAACTGCAGGTGTTTATTGCCCATTGACTGTTGGTCAACAGAAACCTGAAAACTCTTCATTTGTAATATTTTTCCAATCCAAGTATATAGTTTTTTACATGCTTTAGAACTTAATGTTGTCCATTGTTTTCTTTTGAATTATTAAATTTGAGAATTATGTTGCTCTCTGAAGAAAATTAGTTGGAAACCAGAATGATGGTGCTGTTATTGTACTTTGGTTAGCTGTTGACAGCTTATTCAGAATCTTGTCTTTTGACCATAAATCTCCTCTTGAGATCCTCTCAAAGAGATGTAGGCCTTTGAGATAACTACAATTTACTATTTAGACATTCTTACAAGGTAAGGAAAAATTGTAAAGATTTTTTAATATTGAGAGTCTTGCTTTTAAGGATTTTAAGTAATGTTTCTACCTTGAATGTTTTGTTGTTCCTCCTCTGATATGATAGGAAGAGATTTAATAATTTTAGATCTGATGATTGATGAGAGGGGGTGCTTTCTGCTATAAAATGAACAATCATAAGTTCCCCAGTATTCTTTTCGGAAGCATTGTGTTTTCATTTAAAAAAATGGTTATAATTGAGATTTTGTTTCTTTTTATAGGAAATTTATTAACAACGGAACCTGTTTGCTAGAATACTGACATGCTGCCCAGTAATGTGTGTTCATTTTTTATCAAATTTTCTAATTTGTTAGTACAAGTTTTTCTCTTGTACATGTATAAAATCGAAGTCAGTAACAAGAGAAAACTTGCAAATTAGGAAAAATTGATCATGATAATTTTACATAATTGGGGTATTTGTAATGTGATAATATAACATTAATCAGTGTGGAGAGAGGAAATTTGTAGAAATACCTCAGCTATATGTATGTATCATTTTCCTAATGAAAAGAGTTAAATAGGAATGCCACACTTAGTGATTTAAAGTATTCACTCTGCTAAAAAATAGATGTTCTTAGCCTCCCACACACAATGTCTCTAAATTACTGCTATAAAAATTTATGGGGAAAACATGATTTGGTCAGAGAACGATCAGCTGCTAGTTCTGAGAATTTTTCATGAGCCAGAAAGAAAACTAAAACTTACAAAATGAAACTTTTTTTGTTAGTGAGATTAATAATAGTTGTCATCCTTTAATAAAGATCTTTTTCTGACTCTTAAATACTGAGAACAAACGGAGGGTTGATGGGGGGTGGGGGAAAGGGGAAAGTGGGTGATGGGCATTGAGGAGGGCACTGGGTGAACACTGGGTGTTGTATGGAAACCAATTTGACAATAAATTATATTTAATATAAAAAAATTAAAAAATAATGATCTCTTTCTATAGGTAGTTGACCTTAATGTTAAAACAATATTGGAGATGATTTGTAATTTGAATTTTCAACTACACTTTTCTTTTTCCAGTCCTTTTGAGTAGAACTTACAATGGAATTAGGAAACTATTAAAAGTTGAAATTAACTTCCCTATACGAGCAGGTAATATGTATACAAAATCCAACTGGACTTAGATGTACTATTTTTACCCTATTAAAAACCAAACATTTATACAACATTCAACCTTGAAACTAATTGCGATGATTTTTGAGGACTTCGTCTATATTTCAGGGCCTGTTAACTATATTAGAAGTAGTAGAAAACTAGAACTTTCATAATGTCAAACTTACTTACAAAGAATAGATTGTAAACATTTGTTTAGATACTAAGAAATAAAGATAAATCTCTGAGAAAAATCTAAAGTGATGAAGCAGTATCACCATAAATTAACGAAGTATTAATAAGATCTACTTTGTATGCCTAACTAAATACATACTAGGTATTTTAGCAAATACTTACATTTTTTTTTTACTCTCACAGTTTTAATAATTTTAAGAGACCCAAAAGTCTATGACTTAAGTATACAGTGAGTGAACTGAGCAGATGGCCCAACATCCAAATCTCAAAGCAGCTTTGTTGTTCTTACTCAGTCCTAGTGACAAATTCTATGAAGTATGGAGAATATTGTCACCATTTTATTGGTAGAGAAAATGACGTGCTACAGAATAGCAGAATCATGTGCTACAGAATAGTAGATTTGAGAATTCATGAAGGACCTGGATCTAGCCCTCATGACTGTTCAGGGCCAGAGTTCTCAGGGTTCACCCTAGGCAGTCACAGCTTAGACCTTCACAAGTGTCTCCGCTAGTTTGAAGAAAACACTATCATAATGAAGTAATTAGTGAATAAGTCAGGAAAGTCCTTGACTTTGTAGCTTTTCAAGATTTTGTTTTAATGAAATATATCAGAATTATAGGTTGATGCTGCTTCTTCCTAACTCTTGCTCCCTTCTATTCCTTTTCATAAATTCTTTAAGACCAGGATTCATGTGTATAGGTGGACAGAACTCAAATTCAAATACTGTTAAAAGATGTCAGTTACATGTAAATGTCCATACATTAACTAAATTTACATGTATAACTGATTTAATCCCCAGAACAACCTTATGAGGAAGGAACTATTAATAAACCTTCACTTTATAGATAAGAAAATTAAATGTAATACATGAATTCAGGAACTATGGTATTATTGCATATACAAAGTGTTTTTTTTTTTAATTTTCTATTTATTTATTTATTTATTTATTTATTTTAATTTTTTTTTAACGTTTATTTATTTTTGAGACAGAGAGAGACAGAGCATGAATGGGGGAGGGTCAGAGAGAGAGGGAGACACAGAATCTGAAACAGGCTCCAGGCTCTGAGCTGTCA
Organism: Acinonyx jubatus; assembly: GCF_027475565.1. Classification (NCBI taxonomy): domain Eukaryota; kingdom Metazoa; phylum Chordata; class Mammalia; order Carnivora; family Felidae; genus Acinonyx; species Acinonyx jubatus. The sequence continues at coordinate 80,228,940 of NC_069388.1, read as the reverse complement.
GCACAGAGCCCGACGCGGGGCTCGAACTCACAGACCGTGAGATCATGACCTGAGCCGAAGTCGGACGCTTAACCGACCAAGCCACCCAGGCGCCCCTACAAAGTGTTTTCTTTAAAGCATATAAAAAAGATTTTTTTTAATGTTTATTTATTATTGAGAGAGGGACAGAGTGCGAGCAGGGGAAGGACAGAGAGAGAGGGAGGGAGATACAGAATCCAAAGCAGGCTCCAGGCTCTGAGCTGTCAGCACAGAGCTTGATGCAGGGCTTGAACTCATGAACTATGAGATCATGGCCTGAGCCAAAGTTGGATGCTTAACCGACTGAGCCACCCAGGCACCCCTCTTTAAAGCATTTTTTTAAGTGTTTATTTTTGAGAGAGAGAGTGCAAGTGAGAGAGCGCCAGTGGGGGAAGGGCAAAGAGAAAGAGAGACAGGATCTGAAGTGGGCTCTGTGCTGTCAGCACAAAGCCTGACATGGGACTTGAACTCACAAACCATGAGATTGTGACCTGAGCTGAAGTCGGATGCTAAGCTGACCAAGCCACCAAGGGCCCCCAAAATGTTTTCTAATAAAGCCACCTACAACATTAATAGTAAAGTTGCCCTTATGTGCATAGCTTTTTTTTAAAGAAAAATCCATGAAATATCGTCCTGCAAAATTCTGGTGAGTGTGGGGATGGGTCATTTTGGTTCTGGTATCACTCAGTCCGTCGAGTGGCCACACTTGTATAGTAACAACTTTCTTGAGCAAGGGGGCTGTGGATGGGCAGTTTCATATCAGAGAAAGAACTTGAGACCTGGGAGGCGCTATGACTTGACAGGACCAGCACACAGCTTAGATACACTGCACCTTTAGGTTGGGAGAAGGCTGAAAGGAGGCAAAGTTTGAATCTTGAATTCGTCTTTTAATGCCTTTTACTAAATTAAAGGGCTATTTTGTGCGTTCTATTTTTGTGTCTTTTTTACTTTTTATTTTGAAGTAACTTTAGCCTTACTGAAAAATTGGAAAAATACTTCAAGTTTACATACACCCTTTACTCAGCTTCCTCCAATGTAAACAGTGTATGTATGTAACCAGATTGTATTTATCAAAACCAGGAAATTTACACTGATACAATACTATTAACTAAACTATAGCCCATATTCAAATTTAACCAGTTTTCCACCAATATCCTTTTTCTGTTCCCAGATCCAGTTCATGATCCCATGTCCGAGATAGTTATTGCATCTCCTTAACCTTTTCCAGCCTGGGAGTTTCTCAGTCTTTGTCTTTTATGACTTTGGCACTTTGAGTGAGTACTGATAGTTATTTTGTGGAAGTACTGTCTGTCAATTTGGGTTGGCCTGATGTTTTCTGGTAATTAGATTAAGGTTATACATTTTTTTGGCAACATACCATGGAAAGAAGTGATGTGTCCTTGGTGCATCATAATCAAGGGATACATGATCTCAAAATGTCTTATTATGGATAATGTTATCCTTGATCACTTGGTTAAAATGGAGTCTGTCAGGTTTTCCCCACTATGAAGTTTCTGTTTTCTCCTGTATAAGTAATAAATGTCTTAGGGGAGATATTTTGAGACCACTGTTGTTGGTTTTTTTTAAATGGATACAACTTGGTCAGCATTTCAAGAAAAATAAAGACTAGAGGAACCCAGAAATATCTAGGAGTAGTTTAACTGTCCAAAATAATTATTACTTAATACTCTTTTTGGAAGAGCCCACAACCTACAGAAGATTAATATGGTTTACTCCTAAAGATTAAAAAGATGACTGTGGAGGGGCACCTGGGTGGCTCAGTCGGTTAAGTGTCCCAGCTTCAGCTCAGGTCATGATCTCGCCATCCGTGAGTTTGGGCCCCGCGTCGGGCTCTGTGCTGACAGCTCAGAGCCTGGAGCCTGTTTCAGATTCTGTGTCTCCCTCTCCCCCTCCCCCACTCAGGCTCTGTCTCTGAAAAATGAATAAACCTTAAAAAAAAAAAAAAAAAGATGACCATGGACTCATTGTTGCATTTTTTAATGGTTGGGAAAGTGGTTGGGAAAAATCCACTTTATTCATTTTTTTGCCATGTTTAAATTTTACCCACGGGACTTTTAAATACAGCTTTAAACAATTGATTGAATTACTGAGAAAATTAAAATGGCTGGTCAGTATTGTAGTTTATTTCCATGTTAGGACAGTAGAATTAATGTAAGCTTTGTTTAATATTTTATAGTAGGAAGAGTTGGGGGGTTTTCTTGTGTGCTGTTTGGTTTCCCATTGCAGTTCTCTCCCGTGTACCCACCACCCACGTATAGTTTTAAACTCAGTTATTTCAGCAGTTCCAGAGAACTAGCTAGAGTTTGAGTTGTAACAACCTTAGTTTTCTTATCTATAAAATAAGGGTTGTAATAGTTCCTACCTCATAAGTTTGTTCTGAGGATTAAATCAGTTAATACATGTAAAGTGCTTAGGACAGTGCTTGGCACAGGGACAGAACCCAGTAAGTGTTAGCCACTATGAAAAAAAAAAAAAAGGTAGCATAAGCATGAGTTGACTGCCAGTGTTGGGTGCTGACTTTAGAAAATGATTGAATTTTCCATGAGTATACTTTTATCCGATGTTTTTGTTCCAAATAGCTATCAAATCCCACTGAATTTGCTGTTTTCTGCAGACTTTTGTTCAGGACTTTAGTGGTTAAACCTAGGGGAATTTCTAGTCTTGCTTTCTGAGAAGCATATTATCATTTTTGGAACTTTGGTAATCTGAAAGGGTCGCATACAGGCCAAGTATGGGCAGGACCAGTACAAATGTTTGAGACCTTAGTTGTGTCTTTTTAAAATACGTTTCTACGTATAGGAGATTAAGTGATCATCGAGGTCAGCCAGTCAGGAATACTGCCTTGCAGTTTTTTCTTGCTTGTCCCTTTTTAGGGAGTACATGAAGGCGCTTGCCTATAAGCTATCTTGACACTTCTAATACATGTTTTTCTTCCTGGTGGTACCAGGGATTTGCTCTGGTGTAATACCCTGCTTTTCACCTGAGGTTACTTTCTCCCTTTTCCTTTTTTAAACAACCATACAAAGTCCATTTCATTTACTGAAGTTTTTATTGTTCATTGCTACCAGGAAACAGGATTGACAAATTAAGTGAGCAGTAAGGAAGTGACAAAGTTATTCAACAGTCTCAAAAAACACTAGTTATAGTTGCATAGTTGTTACTAGTCTATACTGGAGTGTAATTTGTTTAGTTTATCTTACCCAGCTATACTTTCTAGTCTCTCTCCTAAATGGTCCCATAATAGCGCCTTTTATTCTTATGTAGGAATTAGCCCCCACCTCCCAATCTTGGGTGGGATTTGATTGGTGGTGTCAGAAAACCCAGATAACTTATAGGAGCCACAGTCTCTCCATTTATAAAATGGGGACAAATGATTATACTTGACATAGGTGTGATAGAAATTAAATGAGTTAATGTGTGTTGTATTAACATACGGGTTTCAGTTCTAGCTTTGCCAGATATTACCTGTTTGACCTTGAACCCAGTCATTGGCCTTTCTGACTGACACACTCAGTTCCCTTATCTGGCAAATGGAGTTAATAAGACTTTGCTACCTAATTCACAGGGCTATTGTGAGGGTCAAGTAAAATAATCTTATGTGAAAGCACTTTGCTAATTAACATTCTGTGCCAGTGCAAGATAGACTTTAATCCAAGGTTGATTCACATTGACACCCCTTTTGATTTAAAAAGATTTCCCCATGCTTTCCAAAGCTTGCTTTTAATTTCTCTAGATATGGTTCCCCTAGGTCAGAAAGATAATTGCTTATCTGGCCTTCACAGATTAGCCTTTCTCTAAATGTCAGACTACCCAGCACTGGCCTCTAAAACTACTTCTGTGGCCACCCCAACTTCAGTCCCTTTCCTTCAACTACTTGAGAGAGGTTGCTACAATATTAAAATATTTTAAATACACAGAAATATTAATAATTAATCATCAAGGTAAGATGATAGTTCTTTAGTTTTCACTTCCAGCCACTCTTATCGACCCTAATAAAATACTGAAACTGCAGCTACCTTCTAAGCCATTGCCTTCACTAACACAAGGCTTGGTAATAATCCTTTAAGACATCAATATGATGATGTAAGAAAGCAAATATTTATTAAATATCTTACTTTGTGCCAAGCACTATGCCAAAATAGGGGAAATCCCCCTCCTAAAACAAATTGTCCTCCTCAATTTGAGATTCGAACAGTGGTTCTCATAGGGTGAGGGGGTGGGAAGGAGAGTAAGAGGTGGGGGGAGGGTAGGAAGGTGGGACATTTTTGATCATTGCAACTAGGAATGCTACTGGCATGTAGAGGGTGTAAAGGCCAGGTATTACAGAACCTCCTGTGGTGAACAGGCCAGCCACCCACAATGTCAAAATATCAGTAGTGCCAAGGTTGGGAAACCCTAGTTTAGAGGAGCAAATACTGTCTGTGGGAAAGATGTTAACTGCTTTCCCATCAGGATGAAAATAATGTTATCCCTGTAGGTGGTAGAATATCAGCATGTCATTTGGCTGTCCTAACAGGGAAGACTTGGGTGTTTGCACATGGGGTGCCCTGTATCTTGGGAAGCAGAACATGGGCTTTACTTCCTCCATTGCTGTATTAAAAGTAAAAAGTCACTGACAGGCAGTAGTAACCTCATACTCCATTGTTTCTTTTTTCTTTCCTTTTATGGATGAATGCTGTTTATTAATCCTGCCGATTGTAAAAGAAGGAAGAAGATGATTAGAGTTTCACTCATCAAGAAACTGCTATAAATTCACCTCCCTTCAATCATCAGCTTAATTGGTTTCATAAAATGGCTCCATCACAAATATACCAAAACAGTTCTGTTTGAGTTATCCTTTTGAAATCAACCAAAGGGGAACTCTAGTGTAGCAGAGAATCTGTTTCATTAGAGACAATATACGCAATCCACATTATGTTTTTCACCATAAAGAAGCATTTCATGTTTTAAAACATTTTCCTTTTTTTTTTTTTCTCAGCCGTCTTTATGCCTACTCATTTCCCCTTCAAAATAGAAGTGTTCAGAAGATTATGTAAACATCTACCTAAGATTGGTTTTGTTTTTTGCTTAGTGTTTGTTTTGCTTTGTATTTTTTCAGGGCAGGAATTTTGTGTTTGTGTTTAGTAGGTAGTAAGCAAAAGTCTGTGTGCAATGTAGATAATAAAAGAAAAAATGTGTAATGTTGAGAAGGCAACCTGAACAAAAAAGATTGATTTCCCAGTTTTCCTTCTTTTTTTTTTCTTTCTTTTTTCTTTTTTTTTTTTTTAATATATGAAATTTATTGTCAAATTGGTTTCCATACAACACCCAGTGTTCATCCCAAAAGGTGCCCTCCTCAATACCCATCACCCACCCTCTCCTCCCTCCCACCCCCCATCAACCCTCAGTTTGTTCTCAGTTTTTAACAGTCTCTTATGCTTTGGTTCTCTGCCACTCTAACCTCTTTTTTTTTTTTTCCTTCCCCTCCCCCATGGGTTCCTGTTAAGTTTCTCAGGATCCACATAAGAGTGAAACCATATGGTATCTGTCTTTCTCTGTATGGCTTATTTCACTTAGCATCACACTCTCCAGTTCCATCCACGTTGCTACAAAAGGCCATATTTCGTTTTTTCTCATTGCCACGTAGTATTCCATTGTGTATATAAACCACAATTTCTTTATCCATTCATCAGTTGATGGGCATTTAGGCTCTTTCCATAATTTGGCTATTGTTGAGAGTGCTGCTATGAACATTGGGGTACAAGTGCCCCTATGCATCAGTACTCCTGTATCCCTTGGATAAATTCCTAGCAGTGCTATTGCTGGGTCATAGGGTAGGTCTATTTTTAATTTTCTGAGGAACCTCCACACTGCTTTCCAGAGCGGCTGCACCAATTTGCATTCCCACCAACAGTGCAAGAGGGTTCCCGTTTCTCCACATCCTCTCCAGCATCTATAGTCTCCTGATTTGTTCATTTTGGCCACTCTGACTGGCGTGAGGTGATACCTGAGTGTGGTTTTGATTTGTATTTCCCTGATAAGGAGCGACGCTGAACATCTTTTCATGTGCCTGTTGGCCATCCGGATGTCTTCTTTAGAGAAGTGTCTATTCATGTTTTCTGCCCATTTCTTCACTGGGTTATTTGTTTTTCGGGTGTGGAGTTTGGTGAGCTCTTTATAGATTTTGGATACTAGCCCTTTGTCTGATATGTCATTTGCAAATATCTTTTCCCATTCCGTTGGTTGCCTTTTAGTTTTGTTGGTTGTTTCCTTTGCTGTGCAGAAGCTTTTTATCTTCATAAGGTCCCAGTAATTCACTTTTGCTTTTAATTCCCTTGTCTTTGGGGATGTGTCGAGTAAGAGATTGCTACGGCTGAGGTCAGAGAGGTCTTTTCCTGCTTTCTCCTCTAAGGTTTTGATGGTTTCCTGTCTCACATTGAGGTCCTTTATCCATTTTGAGTTTATTTTTGTGAATGGTGTGAGAAAGTGGTCTAGTTTCAACCTTCTGCATGTTGCTGTCCAGTTCCCCCAGCACCATTTGTTAAAGAGACTTTTTTCCATTGGATGTTCTTTCCTGCTTTGTCAAAGATGAGTTGGCCATACGTTTGTGGGTCTAGTTCTGGGGTTTCTATTCTATTCCATTGGTCTCTGTGTCTGTTTTTGTGCCACCCAGTTTTCCTTCTTTAAGTGAAACTGACAATTATATATTATAGAAAGTGATTCCTTTGGGAAGAGTTGATATTAAAACAATTGTAGTTCACTGGCTTGTAAATAACAAATGATTAGAATGTTTTATTAGTCAAAGTAATGAGACTATTTCTAAGAAATGTATATTTTATTGCTTATTTTTTTTAATGTTTTCTCAACCTATGCAGAAAATAACACTGAGGCCCCTGGGTGGCTCAGTTGGTTAAGCATCTGACTCTTGGTTTCGCCCTAGGTCATGATCTCATGGTTCATGAGTTCAAGCCCCATGTCAGGCTCTGTGCTGCCAGAGCAGAGCCTGCTTGGGATTCTCTCCCTCCCTCCCTCCCTCCCTCTTTCTGGCCCTCCCCTGCTTGTGCTTTCTCTCTGGAAGGAAGGAAGGAAGGAAGGAAGGAAGGAAGGAAGGAAGGAAGGAAGGAAGGGAGGGAGGGAGGGAAAGGGAGGGAGGAAGGAAGGAAGAAAAGAAAGGAGTTGAAAAAAGAGGGAAGGAAGAAAGGAAGGAAGGGAGGAAGAAAAGAAAGGAGATGAAAAAAGAGGGAAGGAAGAAAGGGAGGAAGGAAGAAAAGAAAGAAGAGGAGGGGGAAAAAAGAAAAGGAGGGAAGGAAGAAAGAATACTATTCTAGAATAGGTTTCTTTAAAAAAATTTGTTGAACTTGGGAAGGTCCCTGCTGATGAGAACATGCTCGCTTTTTAAGGATCAAGCGGAGGTTTAAAATAATAGGTATTATAGAAAACAGTTTTACTATTTTAGCAAGATTTTTTTCTGTCATTTTTTTCCAGTCTCAGAATTAAGGGCATTATTTAGTATTATTTTTGTTAGATCATCACATTAGGATAGAACTGAATATATGTGGTCAGACCAACTAACTTAATTGAATATCAACAGGTGGAGCCAGTAATTGAGTCATTAGAATTTATACATTTACTCATTTCATGTTCTCAAGTGATTGAATTTAGGAATTAATTTTGAAGAATTCCATATCTTATTTAGATTTTAAATACAGAGAATATACAAAGAGAATGAGTACAATATCACTGTCTAGCAACTGGATTTTGTTAAAGATTCTGAACTATTGTGAAAATCATGACTCTTCAGAACCTAATATAAAGATTCTAACAACTTCTTTCCAACAGTCACCTATCAACATGTTTTAGAATTGTAATTGAAGGTTCCTGGAGAAGTAGCTATCATGGCATATGTTATTCATAGTTTAAGAATGCCAGTTTATATAGCATTGACCATTTAAATTTAAGAAAACTGTTTTATCTTGGGTCATTTAAGTGTATGAACAATACTACTAAAGTGTTTTATTATAGGTTTCAGATTATTAGATACAGAAATAGAAGCCACGTTTTAGTGTGTTCCTGTGATTGAAACTTTGATATCACTGATAAAATGTCCCCAAATCAGGCCTTCTAATGTATCTAAGCAGACTAAGAATAAGTATAATTGGAAATCTATTGTTTTTCTTGGCTAATTAGGCCAAGGGCTCCAGGAAGTATAGAATGGTGGATGTATGCTAGCCCTACTCTAGTTATTTGTCAAAACTAAAAATTGTTCCTTTTGCTGTAGAGGCAATGGGGCCAAATCTATGTAGTCCTATATGTACGTTACTTATAAATTCTTATGTTAGAAGATGGTCTCATATTTTTTTACAGCTCCAAAATTCTCTTCATTCTCCTTTAGTCCCATCATTTTTAGAGATGAGGAAACATTGCTTTGTTCAAAGAGAGCTAGAACTAGAACATAGGCTAATACTTGCTAACCATGCTACGTGCTAGGGTCAGCCAAATATGGGCATTCATTTCTATCACTTCCAGATTTCAGATCACTGTACTTACTAATACTATATAATACCATGTAAATTGCTTACCTCTTGAAAGTTTATTTTAAAAGGAACATTTTACTACTATAAATGGAAGATTATCACTTCCTAAAAATACAAAGTAACTCTAAAAAGGAGTCCAAATCAAGACGAAGCTATGCTATTAAAATTTAATTTAAACTTTAAATTTAATTCTTATTATTACATTTTTAATTCTTGCTGTTCTTGGTCAGAAATGTGTCAAAACAGTGTTTTCCTGTTTGATGGCAGTACCTTAATTGTCTAATAAGAAAGGCACAGTTAAAGCTTCTAATTAAGCTTTGCTTAGCGTTTTGTTATAATAGGATGCTTCTTTATGGGGGAAATAAGAAGGTATGAATTCTTGTTCATATTAAAGTATGATTTAACACAGATCAGAAGGTCTTGTTAGATGGAACCAAAATTGTTCTTTAGTTAATTTGAATTAATTCGTTTTAAAACTCTTAAATTTTTACACTGAAGATTTTAGTTAGCTTTATATTGTTTATTTTTCCAAATGAGAGATATGATCAGAATAGTTTATTTTACTGAAATAAAACATTTCTCTGGGGAGAAATTCATCTGGGGAGATGCAAGGAGTTTATAGTGTATCTGAATGGAGGAGATGTATGTTTTATTTAAATAGTTCTTAAGCATGGGGGTACCTGGTTGGGTCAGTTTGTTGCACGTCCTCCTCGGCTCAGGCCATGATCTCACGGTTCGTGGGTTCAAGGCCTGAGTCAGGTTCTGCACTAACTGCTCAAAGCCTGGAGCCTGCTTCAGATTCTATGTCTTCCTCTCTCTCTCTGCCCCTCCCCTCTTTGTCTCTCAAAAATAAATAAACATTTTAAAAAAGAAATAGTTCTTAAGCATGTTTTATTTCTTTAAAATAATTTAGTGTTTTTCAAATTTACTAATAAAAATTAGTGTGTTTATCTGAATTGTTGGTCTAAATGTGTATTTCAGTTACAAGAGATAAAAGAGGGTGAAAATGGCTAAGCCTTTTCCTTTTGCTTGTTCTCATTCATTGGGCTACAAATGTTGTTGTCTGTGTTGTCTTCTCTCTGAAAGTGCTGCTATAGAAGCTGTATTTCACTGTACTGTAGAAAGGCATTTTTTTTTCATGAGTTTCCTATGAAAACTGTTGGTGGATGTAAAAAACCAGGAGACTTTCATGGGTTAGCTAGTAAGAGTTTTGTTGTAAAACCTTTGTAACAGGTCTAACAAGAAGACCATAAAGAGAATAGATGTAGGAATACCTGATCCCATTAAACTGCTGATAAAGTAGACAGGCTAGTATTATGAGGATTGTTTATAGTAGCAGTTTTTGTGGCTTATCAGAAGTGTTAGTGTTGTTTTCCATATGTGTGTCAAATTTATATTTTTTAATAAGGCTTTTTTTCTCTTTCTTTTCTTTCTTTCTTTTTTTTTTTTAAATATATGAAATTTATTGTCAAATTGGTTTCCATACAACACCCAGTGTCTTTTTTTTTTTTTTAAAGAGTGAGAGCACTTGTGAGCCAGGGAGAGGGGTGGGAGGTGAGGGGAGAGAATCTTAAGGAGGTTCCATGCTTAGCACAGAGCCTGATGTAGGGTCTCAATCCCATGACCCTGAGCTGAAATCAGGAGTCAGATGATCACCTGATTGACTCACCCAGATGCCCCTTAAATTAAGCTTTTTAATTTGAGGTCATTGCAGATTCCTATGCAGCCAGAAGAAATAATACAGAGATTTTGTATACCCTTTACACAATTTTCCCCAATGGTAATATCTTGCAAAACTATAGTAAAATATCACAACCAGAATATTGACACTGGTAAAGATACAGAACATGTCCATTCACCACAGGGGTCCTTCCTATTGTCCTTTTGTAGCCACACCTACTTCCCTTTTACTCCCACCCCGTCCTTAACTCCTAGCAAGAATTTATCTGTTAACCATTTCTATAGTTCTGTCATGTCAAGAATGTTACATAAATAAAATCATTTGTGTAACCCATTGAGGTTGGCTTTTTTTTACTCAGTATCATTCTCTAGAGATTCATCCATGTTATTTCATATACCAGTAGTTTGTTCCTTTTTATTGCTGGGTACTATTTGACAGCATAGATGTATGACAGTTTAATCATTCACTCAGTAAAGAATATCTGGATTGGTCCCAGGTTTTGGCTATTATGAATAAGGTTGCTATAAAGATTCATGTACAGGTTTTGTAACATAAGTCTTCATTTCTCTAGGATAAATGTCCAGGTGTGCCATATATAATTGTCTTAAATATTTCCTTTACATACATTTAGAACCACATCAGATGGTGTTAATTTTTGCTATAACTTTCAGACATAATGTAGAAATTCAAGGAAAGGAAAGCGTATTGTATTTACCCATACTTTTACTTACCATGTTGTTTCTTCTTTTCTGATGTTCTAAGGTTCTTCTCTTTTATCATTTCTCTTCTTAGAGAATTTACTCTAGCCATTCTATTAGATTAGATCTGTTGGTGACAAATTTTCCCTCACCTGAGACTGTCTTGATTTCTCCTCCATTTTTGCTGGGTATAAGATTCTGAGTTGACAGTTGTTTTAGCACCTGAAAAAAATAAGCTACTTTCTTATGGCTTCCATAGTTTCTGGTAAGAAATCCACTGTCATTCTAATTGCTCTTCCCCCCTCCCCCTCACCCCCTAAGTAAGATGTAATTTCTCTTTCTTTCTGATTGCTTTCAAGATTTTCTTTGCCTTTAGTTTCAGAAGTTTAATTATGATGTATCTTGGAGTAGATTTTTTCAGGTTTATGCTGTGTGAGATTTGTTTAGCTTCTTGAATATGTGTTCCTCCTTCCAAATTTGTTAAGTTTTTGGCCATTATATTTTTGAATACTTTTTTTAGCTCCATTCTTTCTCCTCTCTTTCTGGGTTCCAGTGATACAGACATTAGATCTTTTGCTGTGGTCCCACAAATCTATGAGGCTCTGCTCTTCCTTTTTTCTTTCTTTCTTTCTTTCTTTCTTTCTTTCTTTCTTTCTTTCTTTCTTTCTCTCTTTTCTTCTCCTTTCTTCTCTCTTCTTTCTTATTCTTCGCCTATTTTCTCTCTTAAGATTAGGTAATTTCTATCTTCTGGTTCACTGATTCTTTATTATGTCCCTTCTATTCTGCTGGTGAGCCCATACGAAAAAGTGAGCTTTTAAATCTTGTTTGTTTGGTTTTTTTGGTCAAGACTTTCTATTTTTTGTCCCATGTATGTTTGTGATTGCTTACTAAACCATTTTTATCATAGTTGGTTTAAAATCTTTGTCAGGTAATTCTGACATCTCTGTCATCTCAGCTTTGATATTTATTGATTATTCTTTTTGCATTGTCTTAAAAACCTTTCTAGTTCTTACTATGATGAATGGTTTTCTGTTGAAACCTAGACGTTTTGTCATTATGTTCTGAGACTCTGGATGTTATTTAAATCTGCTTCCACTGTCTTTTTCCGACACTGCTTTGGCAGGGGAATAGGGACTGCCTCCTTATTACTTCCAGGTAGACCTAGAACTCCAGGTCCCATACTCAGCCTTCATTGACACCCAAGGGAAGGAGATCCTTGTTACTGTCAGATGAGGGTGGAAGTCCAGGCTCCCCATATGGTCTCCACTGACATAGCTAGAGTAGGGGTGAGGACATGTTACCAACCAGGAGGGTGGAAGTCCTGACTCCCTACTTGGCTGCCCTTACAAATACCTTGGTTGTCAGGGGCAAGGGACTCTTCATTATGGCCTTCTGAGGTGGAAGTCAAGGCTCCCCATTTGGCTCTTGCTTGTGTGGGCAATGGTAGGGCCAGTGATTTCTGTGGTGGTTGGCTGCAGTAGACTAGCTATTGTCAAAAGTTACCTGTCTTGCTAAGGCTGCCCCTTTCTCCTTCCTTTAACTAGAGTGAACAAGCTTTGGAGGTGGCTTTTTTTTGTCTCTGCCAATTGACATTTCCAGATTGCTGGATTCTCTTCAGCTCTAAGTCTGGGATATATTAAGCAAAAAGAAAACCCAGAGAACTCAGCATTTTGTCGTTCCTTGTGCCCCAAGGTCCCTAGCTGGTCACCTTCTCTACTTTTCAGAGTCTTCCTATATTTTATATATAATATCCAGAGTTTTTAGTTGTAGTTAGTGCAAATAATAGGGAAAAATACTCCTACTCTATCTTCCTAGAAGTGGAAATTTCCAAGTTTACATTTTTAAACTATTTAAACAGTTGGACCAAATATATAACCACTCTTCGGAAAAATGTCACACACCTTCTATATAATGTGATATATTTTGCATAATATTGTACTCACAAGGACTGCTAGAAAATAACATCTTTATTTTAATTTTTTTTTAATGTTTACTTATTTTTGAAAGAGGCAGAGTGTGAGCAGAGGAGGGACAGAGAGAGAGACAGACAGACAGAATCTGAAGCAGGCTTCAAGCTCTGAGCTGTCAGCATAGAGTCCCATAAGGGACTTGAACCCATGAACCGTGAGATCATGATCTGAGCCAAAGTTGGATGCTTACCCAGCTGAGCCACCCAGGTGTCCCAACATCTTTATTTTAACTGAAATTCATTGTTCATATTATTAATGAAAACTTTTCCCTCTAGGAGATAATGCTAAAGGTGTCCAAGGCTCCTGACCAGTGAACAAAGATTTGAGAAAGACAGCCAAGCTCATGTTTTCTCCTGATCAAGAAAATCATCCATCCAAAGCACCAGTAAAATATGGTGAACTCATTGTCTTAGGGTAAGTTTTCCCCATCTGATGACACATAAAACTGAATAATAGGTAGTAATTTTGGCATCTAAATCAAACCTTTTTAGAATGTATTTCCTACCTATTTCCAAAAACAATTTAGAGCTACAAGGTAATATTATCTCAAAATAATGTTGATAATATTAAATCAAGAAACTCTTTCAATTCTCATTTTTATGCCATCTCTTATAAGTGCTCTAATATGCATAAATTTTGCCTCACCCTCACCCCCAGAAAGCACAAATCCTCTTAAGATAAAATAATGTATTTATCTAAAGTCATATAGTCATTACATTTGTCTTCCCTATCCTATCTTTTAGAAAAGTTTGCCTCAGCTGACTTTACCAAAATCCCTTCCCCCCTTGAGGTCATTTCACATAGGTTAGCATTTATTTGTTACTTTATACCTCTGAGGAAGTTGTTGCTTTGGGCTTATGGCCCTGTGCTGCTTATGATAGGGTTGTATAGACATAATGATACGATGACTTTGAAGGCCCGGATCTCACTACTTATTTGCTTCCTAAGTATTCTCATCCATTTACATAAACACAGTCTAAAGATTGAGGAACAAATGATTCCATTATTTCAATTTATTCAGTCTAAACTTGCATTAATCAAAACAGAGACACAATACTAGTCTACTAGCTAGAAATCTCAGAAACTAGAAATTGCAAAATTTACTTTCCCTTTCTCTTCTGTCTAGAAAACAGCTCTCTGTACATCACAACATGCTTTAGAATCAGGTTGGTACAAGTTCTTGTTTAAGCGAGAATGTGTCCATTGTTTCAGATGAGAGAGTAAAAGAAACTAGACAGATCATATGGAGTTAATGACCTTGACTGGAAGTCAGGAATGCTACATTCCAGTACCTATTCCAACATTGCTATTATATATGACCTTGGGCAAGTTACTTAACCATTCTAGGCGTTAGGTTGCTCTTCGGTAAAATGACAGACAAGATCATCTAAGACCCTTTGAGACCTAAAAATAAAAACAACTTAAAAGATTAGAAACTTATGTAGTAACTACAATGTTATAATTTCAAATCACATAGATCTTAATGTATTAATAACAAACAGTTTTTAAGTACCAAAAAATATTCCAAATTAAATTCTTCTGCCAGGAAATTTGAGTCCTTTGAAGACTAGAATTGATTTTTTTTTTTTTTTTTTAATGTGCATAAACACAAGCAGTAGAGGGGCAGAGTGAGAGGGAGAGAGAAAATCCCAGGCAGCGATTCAACTCCCAGGAGTTGGATACTCAACTGACTGAGCCACCCAGGCATCCCTGAAGACTAGAATTTAAAATTGAGTATATGGTTTAAACTGCCTTTCTTAGCCCAGCAGTTTCTCATTTAACCCTCAGTTAGTGGTTGTCTCTGCATTGGCACTCTTGGTATCTTAAAATACAAATAATACTTTTCAGCCCCCTAGGAGAAATAAAGCTGGATATGGTTGTCAGTTTGGTGTTGTCACTACTTAGAAAAGAGCTTTGAGCGATGGTAACTCAATGAGGGAGGGGAGCATATTCCCAGAAGAGAAACAAGTCATGCAACTTGGCAGACAGAAGGGTCAGGTACCCACAGTGGGTCTGGTGGCAACACACATCCTGGAATGAGTAGTGTATTAACTAAGGGGCACTGCTCTGAACTCTGATTAGCAAGGACTTTCTCCAATAGAAATCAGTGTGTTTAGTTTTGTGTAAAGAGTTAGTATAATTTCTGTATGTGGCAGTGTAAGTTTCTTCCTCTTCCTTCTCAGCCACTAATGTAGGCCATTTTGCAATTATATTCTCCTTCAACCTCAAAACTGGCCCTAGTCCCTGCCTCATTTTCCCTCAGATTGACCAACTATATATGAGAGACTAGCAAACCAAAGATTTTGTCAGAGGGCATGGGACAGTGAATGAGGAGATTATTATTAAGGCACTGTTTGTGCCATAATGAAGCAATAAAGAATGAAAAAAGCATGACAAACACCTGGATTCAAATCCTAGTTTTTCCATTATCACTTGTGTGACCTTCAGAAAATGGCTTAATTTCTCTGAGCCTCTAAGGAATCTTATTCCTCTGAGGAATAACTTAATTCCTAACCTGTAAAGGTTGAGTGATGCCAATCTCAAGAGTTTCTATGAGGATAGATTAAATGAGATGTTATGTGGTAAAGAACACAATAGTGCCTAATACATAGTAAACACCCAGTGTTTTGGTGTGAACTTCTTTCCTATTCAGTCCTCACTTACTTGCTTATTTTCAAGACATATATATGTTATCATGGAGAAATGATTACGAGATCTGAACAACAAAAGTATATTTAATCACTACTTATCAGGCATCTCCTTTGGACAGGTTTTGCCAATGTGTATGTGAATGTGTATGTGTGCATTCAAGTCACTGAGACTTATCAAACAAATCTAAAAACTCTCAAAAGTTAAGCTATTTAAATGACAATTAAAGGAGATTCTGTTTTAGACAATTCATACTGGACTTTTTTAAAGATTATATTAGCACATGCAAACATTTACCTTTAAAAGATACAGAATGAGTCCTAAGGAATCAGATATGCCATTAATCAGCTCTTGATTATCTTGAATAAAAGAGGGAAGAAAAATACATATAACTTAAGACTATTTATAATCCAAAAAATACTTCTTTGTGACTTGGAATGTAACCAAAATCTCATTTTGTTTCATACTCGTAGACAGCTGGTCTGGGGATCAGCAGTGACTAAATGGAATTTGAGATACTTACAGTGTGCTAATAAATGATTAATTGGGGATTGATTCTTATTGTAAGGCAAAAGTAAAGCATTTAATTTAAAATTGTGTGGTTCTTAAAATAGATCACCTAGACTTTTTCCCTCCACCAGGTATAATGGATCTCTCCCAAACGGCGATAGAGGAAGAAGGAAAAGTAGGTTTGCTTTGTTTAAAAGACCTAAGGCAAATGGGGTGAAGCCCAGCACTGTGCATATTGCTTGTACTCCTCAGGCTGCAAAGGTAAAAAACAAACAAACACAGATTAAAATAAATCTGTTAACTTGGAGAAATTGAAAGACATGTACATGTTGTTTATATTCTCTAGCATTCACTTCACATTCTGTACCAGAAGTTTCCTTTTGTTTGGATGGGAGAAGACTCTTTGGAGACATAATATTTGGAGGGCTGCCGTATGGAAGGGCATCAGACTTTTTTTTTTTAAGTGACACACCAGGATCAGTGGGTGGAAATTAGAAGGAAACATTCCCTTTTCTTATTTAAAAAAAAAAAAAAAAAAAAAAAAAAAAAAAGTAGGTTTGGGCCAGGGCTTCCACTATTACCAAAGGAGGTCTTGCCTGGGCTGGGCAAGGAATGTAGTATATAATAAGCATACTCAGGTTCTAGAAGCATAGTTTGGATGAGGTGATTTTTCTAAAGTAAGGGTCTTTATCAGAGATTCTGTGTACGCTCATATGTTTTGTTTGCTCATTTTATGACCCTCATAGCTTTTTTTTGCTTTTTTTTTTTTTATTTTTTTATTTTTAGCACTAGCAGGACAAAGGGGCAGAGGTCAGGGGTGGGAGAGAGAGAGAAAATCTTAAGCAAGCTCCATGTTCAGAGTGGAGCCTGATGCGGGGCTTGATCCCATGACCCTGGTGACCATGGTGACCATGATTTCGTGACCTCAGCCAAAATCAAGAGTCTCCTGACACACCCAGGTGCCTCTGACCATCATAGCTTTTAATATAGTGCCTTGAACAAAGTAGACCTCAGTAATTATTAAAATGAATCAAAGCTGTAAAAGCAAATACCCAGCTGTATCTACAGTTTAACTTCTCAGTCTCCTCACATATTTAATGCTCTTAGCTCCTTTTTCTTTCCTTATCCAAATCTCCAGAACTGGGCCCTCATTTCAGAACACTTGGGCTTTTCCTGGAGTGATAGACAATTAGGGGGAATTTCAAATCTTTACATTTCTATGAATTCTACTTCCAATTTTGTAACACAAACTGTATTTGATATCGTGTTGAATGAATAAAAATTACAAAGTGTTTCTGAGCTTCTGGAAATACCTGTGTTTTTAGCTAAGCAGCCCCAGGATGTGCATCAATATTATACCATCTGAGGCATATCTTTGTCAGCGAAATAAATGAGAGAGAAATTGACATGTGATGACTTGTTTTAGGTCATAACTCCAGTCCTGAAGTTAATTGGATTTGTTTGTGTCCAGTGTAGTGTCTAGAACAGTCCTCTTGCCTTGACGAGGCCTTCTCTATTACTGTTTGAGACCCAGTAAATGAAGAAAAGGGACCATTTCTTTTAAGTGTCTCTTTTTGCAGAGAAGGGATGTGCTAAGCAGGTAGTGAAAGTGAACGGCTAATTGATCCAACCTGAGGAACTTTATTCCAGAATTGCCTCTGCAGGAGTGCTATTGCATTTTGGGTGTGCCATTTCTATGCAGGATTGTCCTGTATATTGCAGGACATTTAATATTCTTGTCCCAACCACTAATGCCATTTAAGCCTTCAAATCATTGTGACAGCCAAAATATGTACCTACATATTTCCAAGTGCCCCTTACACAGCTAATACTATCTGTGGTTGAGAACCACTATCATAGGGAAAATATTTCTGATCCCACTTTTAAAATACCCTATTCTGGCAGTCATCTAGGATATGATTAAACCCTACTTTTCAGTCCAGTGAGAACTTGACATAGTTCTTATTCTTAATCTAAGAGTAGGTTTGATAGCTAAAAAAAAGCCAGGGATTACAGTCTCAATGTACACAAAACCCTGTGTTTTCAAATCTCTTTAGCCATTAAGAATTCACTTCTAAGGTTCTGGGCAACTATTTGATTGAAAAATCATTGGTTTGTGCTGAATTAAAGTAATTCTAGGTTTTAAAGCCTGTAAAACGATTATATAATGTTTATTTTTAAAATGTTAACAACGTGCATGGGAATGGATCTACATTGCATTTAATGAGGTTGGATACCTCTGTGAAGAGAGGAGAGTAAGAAGAACATGTAAGCAGCATTGATATTACCTGTTGAATTTAATTTCTTTTAAGAAATCAGAAGTAAAAGTGGCATTATTATGCTTTGATAGAGCTGGGTAGTTGGTACCCAGGTGTTTTGTTTATTCTCTTTAAATATTTGAAAATTTCACAATCTTAATTAATTTTAAAACTACTGTTTTAGGGCTTTATCTATTACAGATTACCTACAAATTGAAACCAAGTAAAGATTTATGATACCAAAGTTCTAGTTAAGAAACATTTTTAAATTTAGCTTCTTTGCTGTGTATAATCATTCTTTTCTGTTTTCCTTTTATGCAGTCTGTTTCCACTTCCTTTGTGTAGGTTTTCCCCCTTTCTGATATTATCTTCAACTCATATACATAGAAAACACCTGAAAAGAAAACCAAAAAGTTCTTTTTAGCAATGTTTTTAGTTTGGGATAAGTCAGAAGTACAGTCGTAAGCATTATGTCCATTTCCTTTGGTAATGTTTAATCATTCTATGAATTTTTCCATATTTGGCCCAGCGTATGGCAAATATTTGTCATCTATAGAGCCACGGAATGGTTAAAACCAGTTAACTCTGCTTGTGGTAACTTAATATAACTCTTTGAGTTACTTTAACAATAATTTTCTTCATTATCTTGAAAAATACTGTATTTTCTCCTTATTAGAACAGTATTCAGTACTGTTTTCAGTTTCTACATGGGACTTGATTTTGATTATTTTATCATTTAAAATATTTGGAAGGGAGATCCATATTTTATAGTGTTTTTATACAATGAAATTATGTTCTTACTCTATAACATCTTCAGATTATTTTTACACCCCACTCGACCCAAGAAGCTACTGTCACAGCTGAGGTTATGGAAGAGTTATTTTCTCCCTTAAATTTTAGGAGAAAATATGTCAAGTATGTAATACATTACTTTTCTTTTTAAAATTTGATTTGATTACCCTACCAGCTAATTTTTGCTATTAATCTTTTCTTTCTTAGGCAATAAGCAACAAGGACCAGCACAGCATATCGTATACCTTATCTCGGGCCCAGACAGTAGTGGTTGAATATACTCATGACAGCAACACTGATATGTTTCAGGTATTATGACATCTGAATTTTTTTTTTCCTTAAAACAAAAAAGTTAAAAACCTATTGTCAGTGACTTTTCCTGTGTTCAGATTAATGATTAGTATATTTTAACCACGTAGTTCATTAAAATATATTTTGATTTCTAAATCTCATATATAGAAGTCAGCATAGCATGGTTAAGAAATGAGCTCTGAAGTCAGAATTCCTAATAAACATTACTTAGCCACTCTATGCCTCAGTTTCCTACTATGAAGTGCAGATAATAGAGCTTCCCTCATAATGACATTTAGGAGGCTTAAATGTGTTAGTACATGTGAAGTGCTCAAAGCTCTGCCAGGTGGCTGGTAAACACTTAGCTATTAATAATAGTAGTTATAATAATAGTTCAGTTAGCTATTATGCCAAAAAAGGAACCAAGAAATAATCTGCACATATTTATGACCTTTTTTGCCACTATTTCCCACTTTCCTCTCAAGGCAACAAAATGTATGGGCAGTCTGTAACTGTCCATATCATGTATGTGTCAGGCTTGTTTTCCAGCACATATTTGCTCCAAGCTACTACTGATGCAGTAAAAGGTTTTTTTCTCTCATTTTTGTACCAGTCCAGTGCTGATTGGTACATTGGTAAACTTGATATATGATAGAACAGTCAAACCGAAAGATGAAAACTAAAATCATGGTCTTCTCCTTTATTTGGTTTTGTAAAGCCCTGGGTTTTTTGGAAACAAATAGGACATTACTAGTACCTGATAATGTTGCTCTTATAATTACTGCCCCAGTGACTTTGCAGTTTTTCTTTATTTACAAGATTGAATGTGGAAAGGCCTGGGATGTCTTTAATTATAACCAGTAACAAAATATTTCTCTGAAGTCACTCACTGCCCTTCTTATAGAATACTGAATTTTCTAGAATAGTGTCTCTGTAGTTAATATTAGAATATGGTTGTATGTTTATGTCTTTCTTGCTTTTCCCAAAAAAATTTAAAATAAATAACACCCTTAATGAAGTTGAAGGTTGGGATCTTAATGAGAACAAGCTTTAGGATGATTTCCACATTTTTTTTCACTGATAGCCAGTTAAAATGAATGTGCCTAATTAACTTTTTTAAGAATCAAGATGCTCTCTAGATGTTTGACCCCAGAATTTTAGTTTTAGATAGTACCTTACATTTATTTGTTTATCCCTTATTTTTTGTCAATAAAGTTACTGAAATCTTGTGAATTCAATGTTACAAAGTTAGGTGGGGGCAAAATTGGGATTAAACCAGGCATTCTGAATTATGGAACAGTGTCTTTACCATCTTATGAAGGTCCTTAAATAAGTTGCGCCATTTTTGGTTTTCTCCTTTTCAAAAAGGAATGGAGAGTTTTTCCCAATATAATAGACATGATGCTCCTTCTACAAGCATTATGTGTATGGAAAATCCAAACATTTCTATATCAAAAAAATGGAGATACATCAGAAACCACCCTGATAAATTAGCCAGTCTTTGAGAAACTGGTTGTATACACATTCTAGGATTGCTTCCAAACTGAACAAGATAATTTATTGTTCAATTCATTAGCTATACAAACTCCAACTCTGCATTGGTGGACACTGAAGTTAAATAAAGGAGACATTACAAGTTGATTGTATTCATAGCCTACACTGGTAGTCTAAATGTGAAGCTTCTGATTGGATTGAAGAAGGGTGAGGGAAAGACTTTAATAGTAGTGCCTTTTTATCCCGGCGGTTTTTTTTTTTTCATTGTTTGTTTATTTTCAAGAGAGAGACAGAGAGACAGCATGAGCAAGGGAGGGGCAGAGGGAGAGAGGGAGACACAGAATCCAAAGCAGGCTTCAGGCTCTGAACTGTCAGCACAGAGCTCGATGTGGGGCTTGAACCCACAAACCGTGAGATCATGACCTAGGCTGAAGTCAGACACTTAACCAACTGAGCCACCCAGGTGCCCCCCTCCTTTTTTTTTTAGTCAAGTTGAGCAGGATTTTGCCAGTCCAGCCAGTAGAAAGGCATTCTGACAAAAGAGAAGGCAAAGTACACAGTGTGGTAGATTGACAAGTAAGCTGGTTGTAGCTAGAATATACTTTTTGTGTGAATAGCAATGATACGAAATTAAACTGGATTGGTGGGAAGCAAATTGTGAGGTCAGTTTCTAATTATTATAGAAATAAGAAACTAAGAAGTTTGGATAGCCTGTAAGAGACCATTGGGGTTTTTAATGAGAGTGGGAGATAATAACATGATAGGGATCTATGTTTTTAAAGCTCATAGTAGCAGTTCAAAAGAGAAAGAATTACAAAATTTATCTTAACACACAAAAATTATATTTTGGAATCTGATCATGATCACAGAGGTTTCTTCTCTTCATAAATTCATGAGATTTCTTCCTTCTTTACCAATATTGCTTTGTTGTCTTAAATATCCTCCAAGTCCCAGATCAAATATCAACTCTTCTGGAATAATCTCTCCTCCCAAATAAGTGCCATTTCTGAATTTCTTGATTCTAAATATCAATCCTCAATCTATTTCCTGGCCTACATCTTTTGGATCTAAAAGAGCCTTGGGGCGCCTGGGTGGCTCAGTTGGTTGAGCATCCGACTTTGGCTCAGGTCATGATCTTGTGGTTCGTGAGTTCGAGCCCCGCGTAGGGCTGTGTGCTGACAGCTCAGAGCCTGGAGCCTACTCCGCATTCTGTGTCTCCCTCTCTCTCTGCCCCTCCCCCATTCATGCTCTGTCTCTCTCTGTCTCAAAAATAAGTAAAACATTAAAAAAAAATTGTTTTAATAAAAAACATAAAAGACAAAAAACATAAAACATAAAACACAAAAAAATATTTTTGGAAATATTTTTAGTTTCAAAAGTCAGAGACCATTTTCTTTGGCTATTATTATCTTAAAAAGCAGGAAAAGGGACATCCAGTCTTACATTTGTTAACCAACCAATTTCTTTCAAAAACTATCCAAACTAATGACTTACAATTGATGATAGGACAAAAACAGTAAAAGTATTTTATCCAAAGGTGTGTAGGTATGAGGAATTCTTGAGGCTCAACTATGCAAAGAATGACTGAAGTGTCATCTTTGTGGAGGGTCAGTGTTTTTTCTCAGTATCCAGTTTCCTCAGTTTTAGATACTACTTTGTAACAAACCCGTGAATGAACTGATCATTTTTAAATGTTTACTTTAAAACCCTGTGACACTTGTCAGTTCTGTCATCTGTTCCACTGATTTCCTTTTCAACTTTCATCTTTCAAAATGAAAATTAATTTCTTTACTAGCTGGTACTTCTAAAGATGTTTTAATTTGCTGACCCGCCCACCAGAACTCTCCTTAGCTGGGAACCTTATCTTTCAGAAATATGGCCAAGAACCAGGAAGAAAATAAAAAAGGACGTCTGGCATATAAAATAAAGGCCACACAGGCCATGGGCTGAAATTCCTTTTCTTTGCTCTGTGGAGACTCTTTTAAGATCTTACCAAGAACCTTTTGAAATACTGTTCTTTGAGGTTTAGTTTTTTTGATTTCTCAACCAGTAGCAGAAAAATAGTTAACTGTTAGAGGAGAGCATGCTGCTAGAGATGAGTATGCCCAACAGTAAGAAATGATAGCTGACAAGCTGGCAAAAAACACAAGAATATCTGTAAAGTATACATAAGACCTCAAAGCAAACCTGTGTAAGCTCTTAACATTACCATAAGGATCAGCATTCTTGTACACCTTTATAGTACCTGAAGACATCACTGCATTTCAGTTTAATTTAAATGGTATTTATGCTTTAATGTCCTTGAGTCATCATAGAAGATTTACTTGTATGTTCACTACATTCTGGTAAAGAAGGTAGAGTAATACATGGTAGGCATATTTCCATCCAAAGGGGTTAAAATTAAAATTTGCAGCCATCTAAAATCTCAGCCATCCGAAGCTCTGCATTCCCTGAGGGTTTCATATATTCTGGGTGGTAAGTTCCCACTTAATTCTTTCTGTGCTCTAAATGATTATTACATCAGAACAAGTTTGACAGATTAGTTTTTTACGGTGTAGATGCTCTCAGAGTTCAGTATAAGTTTATTAAGCTTTAGAAATTCTAGAAGTTTAATGATTTCATCTTACTGCACCTTTCTTGAATGGATTTTCCACTGTATTCCTTTCAATAGGTTTATAGATATTTCTTTTTCCCTTAGATTGGTCGGTCAACTGAAAGTCCAATTGATTTTGTAGTAACTGACACAGTTCCCGGAAGCCAAAGTAATTCTGATACACAGTCCGTGCAAAGCACTATATCAAGGTTTGCCTGTAGAATCATATGTGAACGGAATCCCCCCTTTACAGCACGGATTTATGCTGCAGGATTTGACTCATCAAAAAACATCTTCCTTGGGGTAAAAAGCTGTTTTCCTAAATGATGTGTTATTTTATAACCACTTCTGTTTCCAATTTACAAATAAATGGAAGTTCACTATTCTTACTGCTACTAGGAGAAGGCTGCCAAATGGAAGACATCAGATGGGCAGATGGATGGTTTGACCACTAATGGCGTTCTTGTTATGCATCCACGCAATGGGTTCACAGAAGACTCCAAGCCTGGAATATGGAGAGAAATATCAGTGTGTGGAAATGTGTTCAGCCTGCGGGAAACCAGATCAGCTCAGCAGAGAGGAAAAATGGTAAGTATTGAGATGTAGTTTCTTACCTAGGTACAGTAAACTGTACCTAAGGTGAGTTAGACTGAATGTATTACGTATTTACAAAAACTCTTTTTTCTTTTTTTAAGTTTATTTATTTTGAGAGAGAGAGAGCATGAGCAGGGGAGGGGCAGAGAGAAGGAGAGAGAGAATCCTAAGCAGGCTCCATGTTGTCAGTGCAGAGCCCGACACAGGCCTTGACTCTACAAATTTTGAGATCATGACCTAAGCCGAAATCAAGAGTCAGATGCTTAACCAACTAAGCCACCCAAGGGCCCCTCCAGAAACTCTTAAATCTCTTGCTGACACAAGTCTGACTATAAAACACGGACTACTAAATATTATACTAGAGGATAATATCTGAATGTTTTAATCAAGACACTTGAAAAATTTATTCTTCATATCATGTTAATATGTTTTAAAACCTAAGCTTTCCTAAGTTAAATAGCACTGTGATTTTCTATTTGTATCTATATCTCTTCGATCATGACATATATTGGAAATATTAGACTTACTGATGAGCCACGTGTTTTAATCATCTATCGTCTTTACCATAAGGCTGAAAAGAAATCTGTTCCTGCTCAATATTTTACCTTTGGTTTTCAAACTTACATTTTTCATGACTACCATTAGAGTTTCTTCTATTTAGTAACAGTCATAGGAAATCTCAATTCTTGAGTAAGGAGCATGTAAGACCAAAACTTTCACGTGAAAATTGAAAACACAGTGGTGAATGTGTTTTTTGATTCTTGTTTCCTCTAGGTGGAAATTGAAACCAATCAATTACAAGATGGCTCGTTAATTGACCTCTGCGGTGCAACATTGCTGTGGCGTACTGCAGAAGGCCTTTCCCACACTCCTACAGTGAAGCATTTAGAAGCTTTAAGACAGGAAATCAATGCAGCACGACCTCAGTGCCCTGTCGGGTTCAACACACTAGCATTTCCTAGTATGAAGAGGAAAGATGTTGTTGATGAAAAACAACCATGGGTATATCTAAACTGCGGCCATGTGCATGGCTATCATAACTGGGGAAACAAAGAAGAACGTGATGGAAAAGATCGTGAATGTCCCATGTGTAGGTCTGTTGGTCCCTATGTCCCTCTGTGGCTTGGATGTGAAGCTGGATTTTATGTGGACGCCGGCCCTCCAACCCATGCGTTCAGCCCATGCGGGCATGTGTGTTCAGAAAAGACAACTGCCTATTGGTCCCAGATCCCACTTCCTCATGGTACTCATACTTTTCACGCAGCCTGCCCCTTTTGTGCACATCAGTTGGCTGGTGAACAAGGCTACATCAGACTTATTTTCCAAGGACCTCTAGACTAACAGACAGTTGTCCTCCAGGACTACATTATAAATTTATAAGCTAAGTGAGTTGGGTTTTCCAACCTGTTGTCCATGTCACAGTTTCTCTGCTCTGGTCATTTGCATTAAGATGAAGAATTTTTTTAAACATTTATAATAAATAGCAACAATTTCTGATCAAAAAATCTGGGAAACTCAAGAAAAGAATTTCTGAAAGTACCAGACTTCTGAATTCTGAGTTTTGAAAATCTATTTTGAGGATAAAAAGACATAGTCTAATTTGTTGCCTTCCTTTTAGTGTTTTTGAATCACCCATCCTCAGTGTTGAAAAATTGTTTTATATAACTGAGGGTACTGTTGGTTCAAACTATGTTAGTTTACAGTTTGTTGCAAACATTGTAAAATACAGCAACGTGTATATTAACTTTTTTCTATTTATCTTTATTATAGAAAATATCCTAGAATGTTCTTGATAGAGTAGCATGGTAACGATGGTGTCACACTCTTGGTGTGAATGGTAGTTTAGCGAGTATAGCTCAAGGATTTGCAAGCTTAGAAAGAAGGACAAGAGAGCCTCTCCCCACCCCCCTTCTAAATATGGAATTTGGTAAATTAGAATACTTTGTAAAACCAAATTCATATTAATTACTATTGTATAAGAGCTGTTTGTTTTTAACCACGTTGAATATAATCAGGAAAGTTCTTTTTCTTAATGTTTCTCTCAAGTGTAGTATATAACGAAAACTTAATGCTAAGAAACATTTTATATGCTCCGTTGAATATGCAATTTAATCTAGATTATCTATTTTTCTCCCATGATAACTAATCTGTTTTTAGTACCAGCAACATTTGGCAAGTTTATTTTTTAGATATAAACTGTGGTTCATCTGTTCACTGTTTCTAGAAAAAAATCATTCTCATGAGAAAAAGCATAAATTAACAAGGAAGAGAGTGACTTGATATGCTTTTAGAAAAAGAAATGCTTAACTAATTGATTATTCTGTATGTGGTCTTACCCAGGCATTAAGAAATCTAGAAAGAGATAAAGGGTTGAATGACAACAGTGCCCCCTTTTTTTTAACCTAGCAGACCAGCCTTAACTGTGTGGGCTTTGAATTCTAAGGAGAGTTGCCACCGTGTGACTCGAGGAAATGTTTGGTTGGCAGATGAGCACCAGTGACAGCCGAGTAGAGGAACATACTTGCACGGTATGTTTATTCTCTAATTCCAATGAGTTCTTTGCTTCAAGAAGCAAGAAAATGTTTCTTCACTCCCTCCCCTCCCCTTTTCATAATGTACCACAAGGGACGCATAGACAGTTGCACTACATCAAACCCTTTGTGACCTTGTAGAAATCAGTACACTTTTAGATTAGACAGGATCTTTTTTTTTTTTTTAATCTTCTGATTTGTGTTCCTTTAGTTTGAAAGTTGTGTAATACTTAATTGACTCTAGCAAATTTTTGTATGTGGTAGTATAGCTTTAATTTATCATAACTATTACTATGCTGTTCTGAATTTTCTTTTAGTTTAAAAAAAAAAAAAACCTGTTGCTTAGAAGCCATGAACTATTTTTACTTTAATTGAACTTGTCAGAATTTCCTTGTTTTTAAAAATGATCATTTGGGTTCACTCAGGAAATGCATGTCAGGAAACTTGTATTATAAGTTTACTAGTTGTGATGTATCAGTAACTGCTGTTATCCCCTTTTCAAAGAAATATAATTGATTTTGAAGTTTTCCACATAGTCACATGCTTTGTGACTAATGCAAGGAAATCAAGTCCTGTGTTGTATTTGTTCTAGTCATTTCTATTCAGGCTATATATTGTAGCTAATTTTTATTTGCAATTAATTTATTCAAACTAAGTAAATACTTTTCAAAATAGATACTTGAATTTGTCTCTGTGAGTTCATTATTGCATAGCCGAGAATGGGAAACCAGACACAAAAACTTGTGGACAAATCTACCTCTCCCCCACTTCAAAAATACTCACTTTAAATAGGTGAAGAATTTGCATTTAATGTAACACTTTAAATCGCTGGTCCTCTTGGGAAAGCATCTCTTACTTATTAATAAAGGAACTTTGTGTAGTGGTTGAATAATTGAGGCTTTAGTTAAGTCCTGCTGAGAGTTGGCTCTTTGCAAGTTGAATACTAGACTGTTTACACAGTGCCTCGATGTCCATGAAAGGTCCACGTTCTTCTCAAAGTGCCTGAATTTTCTCCTCCCAACTATGAAAAGTCTGATTCATTTTCTATCAAATTTAAGTTTTGAAAACTCAGGCTATTTAAATCATTAGGTGTTTTTCTGTTCAAGCATTTTGAATATTGGTTCCATCATTCTGCCTATATCTAATGAAACACTTTTACTTACTCAGTTGTATTAAGGGAATGTCAGTATTCTGGCCAAGGAGAAAAAGTTGCATTTAGGTCTCCCAAAGGTAATCTTTATGGCTTAACTCTTTTATGAAAGTGATCTAATTATCTAAATACTTCCTTAATTTGTATAGGGAATTTCCCTTCATCTAACATTTTAGGGTCATGAAGCAAGAAAGAGTAAATATCCAGAAGGAGGAGTCTTTTACCAGGCTATCTTCCTGAAGCTGTAATTGCTTACTTCCATCATTTAAAAAACATGCTGACACATGCAAAATAGTATAGGGGTAAATAATCATGTAAATAAATCTATAATTACATCTAACATGAATACTGCTACTCTACTCTTGCCTCAGGATACCTCAAGAACCATGTGTGATGCATGACCTTCTGACATATAGACTGAGCAAGTGAGTGAGGGCACCAATGAAAATCCATCCATTATTTCTTTAAATTCATAAGATAAATATAATTTTAACACTTTGGCCCCTCATTGTGATGGATCATTTTGTGGTATCCCACCTTAGAGACCACTGGCTAAAAGATGGGTGATCCATTCTTTTGTGTTTATGTTCTAAGCATTAACCCGGTAGCAAATGAGATTATCAAAATACTGCTTACTGAACTGCATTATTCTTTCTGTCTCTTACTCCCACTTTCAGAAGTAAGTATGCTTTTAGTCCATGCCCTCAAGTTTTATCCACGAATTCTTGCAACAGATATTTGAATATCTACTATGCACCAAGCCTTGTTCTAAACTTTGGGTGATTTAACAAGAAAAAAATCCCTGCCTTCACGGAGCTCATATTTTAGTGGGGAAGATAGAAATGAGTAAGAAAAATAGAAGATACAGCATGATAGATAGTGAAGAGTGTTGAAGGGACAAATAAAGCAGGGAAGGGACATACAAAATGTTTTATGTGATGTGTGTGGAATGTTTGCAGTATTAAGTAGGAAGGCAAGGGAAAGCCACATCTAGGAGATTATTTGGGCAGAAGAAGTAGCAATTGCAAAAATCTTGAAGTAAAAGTGTGCTTGGAATATTTCTGTAATAGCAAAACACCAGTGTAGCTATATAGTGTGAAAGGCCAAAAAGGAAAAGTGATAGAGATAAGTGGGGTGTGGGGATGAAACTAGATCATGAGGGGCCTCCTGAGGCTTGGCTTTTATTCTCAGTGAGACGGGGGCAATAGGATTTTGAGCAAGGAAGTGACATGATCTGACTTCTATTTTAATAGATGCAAATAGACCAAAGTGATAGTGGGGAGACCAGTTAGACCATCACAGTAACCCTGGAAGGAAATGATGGTGGCATGGATCAAAGTGGTGGCAATGGGGCTGGTTTGAAAAGTGGACAGAATCAGTATATTTTGAAGGCAGAGCTGACAATATTTGCTGGCAGATCAAACATGGGTTGTAAAAGAAGAGGAGTCAATGACTCGGCTCATCTAGCCTGAGCAACTAGAAGAATAGAATTACTGTTTGCAGTGGAGATTATGAAAATAAAAGTTTGGGGGGAGGGTGTATTGCTTGTGGGATCAGGAACTTAGCCTTGGACGGGCGTTAGATGGAGACTCCCTGTTAGACAAGTTATTTGCCAAAGGTAAACTGTCTCTGCTTTTTTAAGGTGCTGTCAAAGTTCTTAAACCATCATGATCAATGTTCTCCATATACACTGTGCTACCTTAGAAACAAAAAAGTATTTCTCCTGATTAATGGCAAACTTCCTTTCACTGAAATAGAGAGTCGGGACACCTCTCATGGTTCTCTTTGTTTCAGCTGCCTTCTGAGGAAATGAAGTTCTGTTTTCAACAACAGTAACTTCCTTTAGCCAATGTATTCTAATACAGTTTTTCTCCCTTCTCATTCATGTACATCTTTTTCCTTAGGTCTTGCCTTAAAAAAAAAAAAAAGTCTTATTTTATTGAATCTTAATATGTTGCTGCTTCAAATTCTTTCTGACCGTGGCAAAGCACAAGTTGTGTTTGGTTTTTTTAAATCTTTTTAATATGCAGGTGTTGATGGAAAACAAAGAATTCTTGAACCTCTCTCTAAGTCCAGCTTCCCTTAAAGAAATATGCCTGTATTTGATAATACTGTCAGCAGAAAATGGAGTAAATAAGATAAGAGTTTTCCTAGTAAGTGTTGTAAAGCATCACATCCAAATCCAAACATTCTCTTAAATGATATGATGCGAATGCTGGTGTCTTCAGGCTGACATTAGATTGTAAATTCAGCTATGTATGTTAAACCACAGCGTAAAATAAATTCCTCACAGCTAACATTTGAGTATTTGTTATGTGTCAAGCTTTGTTCTAAATACACAGTTTTAAGTATATTAATTAAAGCTCAAAACAGCCTGTGAGGTAGGAACTCTTGTCTCCTTTTCACAACAAAAACCAGGCACAGCATTATCTAGGAACTTGCCCGAGGTTCATATGGCTCATGAGTGCAAGAGTTGGAATTTGAACCTTGGAAGTCTTGCTCCATACCTGTGTATGCAACTACCATATTTGCTCCTTCCCCCTTTTTCACTGAGTGGGATCTGAACTCTATGTCTTGCACAGTTTTTAAAAAATGATTTAAGGTAGCAAACGAAAATTGTAACTAGGAAGATTAAATATCAGCAAACTTTTTTAAAAGAATAACAACAAAAAAGGTTTGGTATTATAACAAAATA
The DNA here is from genome assembly GCF_027475565.1 of Acinonyx jubatus. Lineage (NCBI taxonomy): Eukaryota > Metazoa > Chordata > Mammalia > Carnivora > Felidae > Acinonyx > Acinonyx jubatus. The sequence goes on along the minus strand of NC_069388.1, from coordinate 80,198,482 downwards.
AGATAGAACCAGAAGTGGCATGAATAGATTTAATGAAGACCTATAAACTTGCTAAATGTGAGCCACAAATCAGTTTAGCACAAAGGTGTTCGCAGGTTAAACATGATTAGTTATAAGATCCATGCAGCTGCCTGGAAGGTAGCAACAAATTCACTGATGCAGAAACTCATGATCATTTCTAGTCCTGCAACCAGAAAAATTCACATCCAGGATGTAGTAGCATCACTTCATATAGGTGGATTCATGAAGTATTTGTCTTTTTGTGACTGGCTTGTTCCACTTAACATAATGTCCTCAAGGTTCATCCATATTAATGCCTATTGCAAAATTTCCTTTTTTAAGGCTGCATTGTATTCCAGAGTATGTATATACTATTTTTTCTTTATTAATTCACCTGTCGGGCATTTGGATTGTTTCCATGCCTTGGTTCCGAGGGGATAGTGCCACAGTGAACACAAGAGTGCTAATTATTTGTTCAAGACCCTCATTTCAATTCTCTTGGGTAACTACCCAGAAATGAATGGGATGGCTGGATAATATGGTAGTTATATTTTTAATTTCTTGAGGAATTAAAAAAATTATTTTTTGTTTTCGTAGGGGCTGCAACATTTTGCATTCCCACAAGTACTGTGCAAGGGTTCCAATTGCTCTACATCCTTGCCAACACTTTGTTGTCTTTTGTATTTTGAAAATAGTCAACCTGACATGTGAAATGACATCTCATTGTGGTTTTGATTTGCATTCCCTGATGATTAGTGACATTGAGCATTTTTCATATACTTGTTGGCCATTTGTATATCTTCAGAGAACTAGATATTCGAGTCCTTAGCCCATTTTTTAATTGAGTTACTAGGGTGTTTTACTATTGAGTTCTAAGAGTTTCTTATATATTTTGGAAATTAAGTCCTTATCAGATATGGTTTGCAAATAAACTCTCTTATTCCACAGGTTGTCTTTTCGTTTTGTTGTTTACTTTGCTGTGCAAAAGCTTTTGAGTCCCACTTGTTTATTTTTGCTTTTGTTGCCTGTGCTTTTGGTGTCCTGTCTGCTGCTTCCCCACGTTAACACACTGAAGGAATTCTTTCCCAAGCGGATGAGCTATCATGGCCTGTCAGAAACTATTTCTTAGGTAATTGTAGGAAACTGTTAGAACTCTGAACCATTAAGCTACCAAAACACTCTGTAAGTAGGAGCATTAACAAAAGCAGTCAAAAGAATGAAGTTTGCGAAGCTACTTGATCAGAAAATGTGTCGTTATTGGCTGAAAAGATAAAAATGGAAGACATGGAGACATTGCAAAAAGTGACAATAAGTAGGTGACTTGGCAACAAGAAGAAGCCCATAGATGATGCCAGAAGAGAACAAAAAAAGATTCTCCTGAAGAAAAGAGAAGGAATATCGACCATAGCCTCAAAGCATGTCATCCAGACTTGAAAGCCTATCATCGGTCCAAAAGGCACAAAAAGCAATCCAAGATTGAAAGGGAAAACTAAGGTCTGTCTGCCTTGGAATTTCCTGAAGTTCTACTGTATCTTATTACTGTGTAGCTGTTATTAAAAATATAGAATATGAAACTAGAAGAGATCTTGGCAATCAAGTTACAGTTGAGAAACCAAAGCCTAATCAGACAAAGTGGCTACCGACTAATAAATCTGGTACTAGAACTTCTGTTTCCTATGTCCATCCTAACACAGGAACTTGAGTCACCAAGATTTGGTTAAATTCCCAAGTTTTGTTTGTTGAAGCAGAGACAACTATGTTGCATTTTCATTGTTTTTATTTTTAAATAAAAGGTGCCAATAGAGTCAAAAACATCAACTCTTCTTGTGATATAAACAGTGATTCCCAATTTTAGAGGATAGTCTGTTTCAGAAATCTTTCAACTAGAAGGCTGCCTGCTTTGTAAATGAAACACAAGAATAGGAAGTGAAAACCAAAGCCTTGTGCAGTACTTTCACTAATAGCCCCTTAGTACTCTACTTGAATCATTCAGCCAACATGAGTGTTCACTCAAATGACAAGGCTCTTATTTTACTTTTTCTGTTTATTGTGAAGTAAGCACAATTGTTTTGCATACCACACCTCTGCAAGAATGCAACACATTCAGATACTCCTCGCTTTCAATTGGCTTGTCACATGACCTTTGGAAAAGGAGTTATTTGAAATGGTGATTGTAATGTTTCATTAAAATGTTAAAATTACTATATTGCCAGGCAACTCAAGATCTTTTTTTTATCCATGATATAATCGAATAATAATAGCAACCCAAACCCTAAGTGTCCATAAAGTTGTCCAAAGCCTGACTTCAGGAGGGACAGATCCCTACGTGGAGAGACAGTAGTTGAATTGGGCTAGCTGTACAAGGAATAAAGAAGGAATTTCCCACAAAATGACTATCCAAGGTCTACAGTAGGTAAGAGCTCCCAAAGCTGGGCTGGGCTGGGCTGGGCTCAGGTGCACGTGCAGAGTATAGTGGGAGGAATTTCCCACTGTGGGTCTTGGTAACATGTTAGGATCCCTAAAGTAATTATTTCCAAAGTTGAGTGTAAACAGGGATTGGGGATAGGTAGGGAATGATAGGAGTGCCCGGGTGCCCAGTCGGTTAAGCATCTGGCTCTTGGTCTCAGCTCAGGTCATGATTTTACAGTTTGTGGGATCAAGCCCCACATAGGGGTCTGTGCTGTCAGCGCAGAGCCCATTTGGGATTCTCTCTCTCTGCCCCTCCCCTACTCACCATCTCTTGAAATGAATTTTTTAAAAAAGGATAGGGGATGACAGAATTTGTTGTGCCCCCCCGCAAACCATAATTATCCATACGTCCAGGTGTGGAAATTACAGGAAGGAATCATAACATCAAAAGATTGGCAGTTTCTTAGAGCTCTCTCTGTCTCTGTCTCTGTCTCTCTCTCTCTCTCTCTCTCTCACACACACACACACACACACACACACCCCAAACAGCCGCTTCCAATTTTAGAATATAGCTTCTCAAGGTGACTTTTTCAAAGGACCAGTGTTCACCTGAGTGTGTAAATTCTAACACACTCGTTAGTGTAATTTCTATATTAGCCACACTGCGTGAAGGCACATGTTGATTTTACTCAGAACTCAGCGACAGCAGGAATCCCTGAACGAAGTGTTGGTATCCAGTCACAGAGGTAACGAATAGAACTATGAAATGAAGCCGTGATGTGATGCTATGAAAGTCAAAGATACTGCTCTGGAGACGTGGCCTTTTGCAGAGAAGCACTAAAAGAACGTTTACCACTTTGGCATGTGCTATTGGAGTTTAAAAGTTTGAGAGTTTACAACCCAGAGTTTGTTTAAAAGTGCTTTCATGGTTTCATTATTACTACTGACTTCAAATATGGCCATATTTATTTACCAAAGTGTTTTAATTCCTTTAGAAATACAAAAAGACCATTGAAAATATCTGGGTGGGATTTCACAAACACAAGGAATTCTTCAGACAAGGCTTGAGTCCAAACCTTAATCCAGTCTGGCCTCAGATACTAGTCCTTAGATGTTTTTTATCAGAGCAGGTAACAATGAGCAGTTATTCACTGTAAATAAACTAGAGACTCAGTGAGGGGAGTTCGAAAATACTGAGATAAGAAGTCCCCCTTTGGAGAGGATCCAATTATACTGAATTTCCTGTAATTTTGTAACATGCTTTTATGTTTAACTCCTTTGCTCTATTGCAGTTAGGAATCTCATTACCTGCTAACCCATGGGAATAAGATAATCCAACTCTTTGGCATCAATAAACTAATACTCATTCTACCTCGCCTTAGTCCCATAGGACTTTGGTGCTGGTCCTTTGTGTGGAATTAGACTTGTCAGAGCAGATGGCCCCAGATTAGTAGATGTATGGCCTCTTCATTTGGAGAGCTCAGAAGCCTCTTCGGAATGTAACAAAACCAAAGAATCTTAAAGAAGTTATAAAATTATCTTCAGTTTAAGTGTTTTTGTTTGTTTTTTTTTAATCAGTGGCTGATGAAAAGGATATTCTAAGTTATTCATAGCTGAAATGCTTCTGAAAGGGTCTGGTTTGAGGGGCAGAGTTCAGGGCAGTGATGCAACTTGAGAAATCCCCTAACAGGTTCCAAGAAGCCACCCCTATGAGCCTGTATCAGAATTTAGTTCTATGTTGATTTGTGACAACAGCATGAACATGCTTTTGATCTGCATGGGCTTATTATGCTGGGAATTTGAATAGTGGATCTTAACCTTTTTATGTATTTCTTCGTTTTGATGGATTAAGCCTGCTTACCCGTGAAATATACTACAAAATGGGAGAGACACGAATGAAAGAATTGATACAACATGTAGTAGTTTGAATTTTTACTCTGAGAATATTACATTAACTTTATGATAATATACCATTATCATTGTTCATAACAGCTGACACTTTGATGAGCTACCAGTTAATCTTCTGGATTCCAAAATAAATACCCTTGGTCTGATTCACAAGTATACCTGTAACCACCAGGATCCACTAGAGATGATTTACATGGCAACAAGTGAGAACACTTCCAGGAAATCTAGTTAGTGACTTTGCTTTTTTTTTACAGTTTCTCCTTATGTGGAAAGGTGATAGAAGTCTTTATTTGGAGAACTAGGTATGATGAAACAAAATGGACTCTTATGCACTGACATCAACTTCCCGGCTGGCAAAAACACAGTGACTTTTAAGACCCTCCTTCATTTGCTTCAATTTGCATGGCTTATTTCCAGCTAACACAGCATTTCTAAAATGCCAGCATTTATTTTTTGTTTTGTGGTGTCGTGTCTAAGCCAACTCAACTGATCTGGATGCCACTGAGGTAATGAATGCCATGTTTTCCGGGAATTCCAGGAGATCAGTTCTCTAAATGAATTGGAGATAGTGGATTTGGCTTATTAATAATTCTAAAATTTGATCCCTTTCTGGACCAAATATCTTCTCATGGAGAAAAGCCATTTTATGACCAGCAAACTTGTATCAGGGGCTAATATATACAGATCTTCCTCGACTTACAATGGAGTTGCATTCCAATAAACCCCTTTTAAGTTGGAAATGCATTTAATACACCTAGCCTGCTGAACATCATAGCTTAGCCTAGACTACCTTAAATGTGCTCAGAACACTTACATTAGTCTACAGTTGGGCAGAATCATCTAACAAAGCCTATTGTATAATAAAGTATCCAATATCTCACATAATTTATTGAGTACTGTACTGAGCGTGAAAAACAGATGGTTGTATGGGTACAGAATGACTGTAAGTGTATCGGTGGTTTACCCTCCTGATCGCATGGCTGACTAGGAACTGTGGCTTGATGCCGCTACCCGGCATCGCGAGAGAGGATCGAACTGCCTATCACTAGCCTGGGAAAAGATCCAAACTTAAAATTTAAAGTACAGTTTCTACTGAATGTGTGTCGCTTTCGACCTATCATAAAATCAAAATGTTAAGTCAGACCATTTTAAGTTAGGGGCCATCGGGAATAACTGAATCAGAGTATAAGTAGTGCAATGCATCATGATCAATATGATTACAAAAACAGCTCAGGGCGAAATTCTTTTTAGTGTCTTAAGTCTTAATGTGGCTTGGACTTGGATGACCTAGACTGAAACTATTTCTCTGACTTCATTCTGCTTCTTTTTTTTTTTTTTAAGTTTATTTATTTTTGACAGAGAAAGAGAGTGACAGAGCATGAGTGGGGGGAAGAGCAGAGAAAGGGAGACACAGAATCTGAAGCAGGGTCCAGGCTCCGAGCTATCAGCACAGAGCCCAATGTGGGGGTCAAACTCACCGACCAAGAGATCATGACCCGAGCCAAAGTCAGACGCCTTCTTAAAGGCTAGGGGGCCTTTAGTAATAGAATAAAGGCTCCCTCTTGAAAGGAGGTCTATAAGAAAGTAAAATACTCACAGGAGAAAAAAGTTTGATCCCTCATAAAACCTAAGATTGTGACAAATAAGAGGATGCCTTGCATATAGTCAGCATTCAGTTAAATATTCTTTGAATGTTTGAACAGAAGTGGACCCTTCATCCTTCATGAATGATAAAGAGCTATTTTTAATTTTCCAGCAACCTTGAGGTCACAAGATAGGAGAGAGGAACTCCACTCCTGAACAGAGTAGGAAAGTAATAAGGATCTTTGCTGACAGTTCTGATACACCTTTTCTCTCTCCTCATCCTGTGGGACTCCTGGGGAAGCCTCAGAGAAGGAAGCCTGTTGACAACTTAATTGGAAAGCAAGAGCAGATCTTAATTTGATCTTTTTCTCTGCATAAGCATCACAATTTAAAGAGCTTTGTTAAACTTTAGTGATTAAGGAAAAAAAACATTAAATAATGTCTGAAAAGAGAGATTCTTTCTTTTCACTCACCATGAGAATTGTTTCATTGAATATCTCTTAATTGCCTGACTAGTCAGACGTGTTTAGCCACTGGGAAAGGGAAACATGTATTGAATACCAAATGCCTACTTTGGGTTCGTGTATTCACTAAAAATATATTGAGCATCTAGTAAGTGAGAAACACTGGGATACAAAGATAAGTGAAAAGACATGGTCCTTACCCTCACAATGTTGAAAATCTAGTTAAAGGAAATGGGTAAATAAGCAATTGCAATATGATGTGTAAGTGCTATGACAGAAATAAAGGTGTCAATCTTTGTGATTGGTAGAGAGCAGCACATAGGAGGAGCACTGAACCAAACTTGGGAGGTCAAAGAAGACTCTCTAGATGAAAGTGATATCAATCAGGGACCTGAAAGGAGGGAAGGGTAGTCAAGGATGAGGGAGAGTGGCAGGTTAGGGCAGCAGGAGTAGGATTCCCAGCAGAGGGAACAGCTCTGCTTGTGCAGAGGCTCAGCACCAATACAGAGTAGCAGATATTTTGAGGAACTGAAGTTGAATGTGGCTGAGTGGAAAATAAGAGGAGGGGAACAGCAAGAGAAGAGGCCAAAGACACAGGCTGGAGCCATATCAGACAGCTTTTGTAAGAAAAACCGAGGTGTTGGACTTTATCCTAATGGCCACTGGGAATCAGGGAATGCCAAGATCAGATCTGCACTTTTGAAACATCACTCAGCCATACCGTGGAGAATGGGTGTGCAAGACTGGAGGCAGAGTGAAAGTTTTAGAATAGCCGATGTGAGAGATGGTGAGGAACTACGTGAGGGAAGTAGCTGTGAGAATGGAGAGAAGTGGATGGATCTGAAACATATTTAAGAGTAAACTTGGCAAGACTTTATGATTGATTAAAGAGGACCCATGACTATCTTGGGCAACAAGATGGATGGTCGTTCATTTACCATATTGGAATAACAGAAGAGCAGGTTTAGGGATGGGGGATGAATGTAGTTTCAGATCCCTATAAGAGATCCATGATGCTATTCTGTTGGTTGTTGAATGCAGGACTCTGAAGCCCCAAAATGAGATCCACCTTGGAGATAGTAATGAAGATTTGGGGATCACCAGCCTGAGTCCTATAAGTGAATGAAACTTCCTAGGAAGCTATGACCTGGACAGAAAGATTAACCTTTAAGGGGTAGGGTAAAAGTAAGGAAACACATAACAAAGACTGAGAAAGAGATGTCAGAGGAAAAAAAGACAAAGCCAGAAGAAATGAATGATATGGAAGGCAAGAGAATGCATTAAGGAGAAGTGTCCACAGAGTCACATTACTAAGGAGCAAAGTAAGTAGGGGACTGAGAAATAACCATTGGATTTGGCCATAAGGAAGGTGTTGGTGACCTTGAAAACAGCATTTTCATGGAGTGGTGGGAGCAGAAACCATGCCCTGGAGGTTTGAGAAGATCCTGAGGGGTGAAGAAGTGGAGACCTAGTAAAGTCAAGTAGTTTGGCTAAGGAGGGAAGGAGTTGGGAAGGGAGAGAGAAAGGAGAGATGTGAAGGAAGGGAGTAGAAGGGGAAGAGAGAGGGAAGATGAGAAAACTGGACAGGGATATAAGGTTGAAGGGAAGTTTTTGTATGTTTATTTTGCAGATGAGAACTACTTGAGGTACTTGAAAACTGAAAGGAAGGAGCCAGTGGAATAGGGGAGGAAGATGATGGAGAGAGGGTAGTTCCTGAGTGGGATGGAAGAGATTGGATCCCTAGCACAGGGGAGGAATTAGCCTTCAGAAGCTAATTTCATTGTAACTGGAGGAAAGGGGGAGGGGGAATGGGCATAGATATGAGTAATCTTGGAGGGGGAGGATTGAGGGGGGAAGTTCCTATCTAATGGTTTTTTGTATTTTCTCTCTGAAATAAGCAGAGGTCAACTCTTCATTTCAAGCAATTGAAAGGGATATGGAAGAAGGAAGAGAGAAAAGTTCGAGGAGCATGAAGGAGGTTTGAAGTGGCTACTGGAAAGAATTGGAGACACCGCTAAGCAGCACTGAGGGCCCAGGTGAGGTTGGAGAATGTACTAGATATAGGCGGTGATCTGCTTAGTCATGTAATTTGACCACCAGCATTTAGAGCCCCCAGTATTGGTATGGGGAGGAAGTTAGAATGATCCAACTTTGCTATATTATATTTGGTTGCAAGAAAAGTCCAAATAACAGTAAATGTGAAAAAGGTTGATTGCTCTCTTATGTAAACTCCAAGTAGAATAGGGCCAAGGTGTCAAGAATCAAGAGTCTTTCTAGCTCCTTGTTTACTGTCCTCAGGATTTGTCTTCCACATCCTGGTCTAGCAGTTTCCCCAACCCCATCATTTTTGTTCACATTCTATTCAGCAGAAGGAAGGAAGGATCAGGAGAAGACCATGTGCTATTAATACTTAAATCCATTGACCATAGAACATGGAACATCTAGTGCAAGGAATGCTGGCAAGTAGTCTTTTTTTGTGTTTTTTTAACCTGTTTTTTTAAGTTTATTTATTTATTTTGAGACACAGAGAGAGTGCCAGTGGGAGAGGATCAGGAAGAGAGAGAGAGAGAGAGAGAGAGAGAGAATCCCAAGCAGGCTCTGTACTGTCAGAGCAGAGCCTGACACAGGGCTCAAACTCACAAACTGCAAGATCGTGACCTGAGCCAAAGTTGGATGCTTAACAACTGAGCACCCAGGCATCCCAATGGCAAATAGTCTTTATTATGGATGGCTCTGTGCCCAGTTTATATTTTAAATTAAAAGCTTGAGCCCAGACCATAGGAGATACTAATAGAGTTTATCAAGGTAGGTACAATAGAATGGGGGTAGGAAGTCAGTGGCACCCCTAGTTGTAACATTTCCAAACATAACATTTCCAATACTGTTCACAGTTGAGAACCACTGGTCTAAATTAATCATGGAGATCCCAGCTCCCTTGCCACTGTGATTGGCTCAGGGGTGGACAGTTTAGTATAATCTAGAGCTGACTGAATTGGCACATGACAATTCACACACATTGTCACCACGATTGGCTCATGCTGTTCCAATTAATACAAAGTCAGGATTGTTATTTGATGGTTAGAGACTTACTCCCTTTCAGTCCCCCCACCCTCCCCCAAAGGGACATAATGAGGAGGTATGTGGGCCCAATTGCTGCTAACATTCTGCCTGTAACCAGTAGGGGACCCAGTGGAGGAGAAAGAAGGAAATAGAGTCCTTGGGAACTGAACTGCAACCAACCCCAAGTCCCCTGAATTTTGAGGTACTGATGAATTTTCAGGTACTTGAGCCAATAAATGCCCTTAATGTTTAAACCAGTTAGACTTAAGGTGCCTGTTACTTGCAAATTAAAACATTAATAAGAGAGAAAAGCAGAGGAAGATTGGGTCAAGGGAGTAAAAGTACAGGAAGGATGTAAATGAGAGGAAGGGATATGACAGATGAATGGAGGGGTTTATGTTTTGGGTAAAAACCAAGAAAAATGGGGAGAAGAGGTATGCAGAGTCTAGTTAGATGCAAGATTTTTCAAAAATGAGCCTCTGTTCTCTTGGACTGGGGTTTGGGAGTAATCAGAACAGTTCTAGCATTGTGTTAGGATAGCCCAATGAGGTCTGCATTAACTCCACTGTATGGAAGAAGAAAATCGAGACTTACCCAAGAAACCAAAGCTGGCAGAGGTAACTCCTGGAGAGTTTGACTCCAGAGCCCAAGTTCTTTGCATCATTTCTCCATTGCTCTTTGATGCCAAAGGGGTAGAAATGTCCAGAATGGGACAAATACCCCTCCTCAACCCTTTCCATGCCTCATTCCAGGATGACAGGCAAGACTGGGTCAGTAGGATTGTGTTCCCCTTTATTAGTGATGGCCTACCTCCAGGATGTATGGTGTGTGTTTGGGGTACAAAGCAAAGATGGCATAGGCTAGCTGGAGAGGTAAGGTGGACAGCTTACAAAACCAACAGCAGTGCAAGTGAACAGAGAAGATTCCTGGCAAGATAAAAAATATTAAATGTTAATTGTCAAGCATTCACTGTCAGATTCTGTGCATCTGCATTTTTTTTAAGTTTATATTTAAGTAATCTCAGGGCGCCTGGGTGACTCGGTCTGTTAAGGGTCTAACTCTTGGTTTCAGCTTGGGTCATGGTCTTGGGGTTTGTGTGTTTGAGCCCCATGTCGGGCTCTGTGCTGACAGCGTGGAGCCTGCTGGAGATATCTCTCTCCCTCTCTGCCCCTCCCCGTTCACTCTCTCTGTCTCTCTTGAAATAAATAAATAAACTTAAAAAAAATTTTTTTAAAGTAATCTCTGCACTCAACACAGGGCTCTAACTCACAACCCAGAGATCAAGAGTCGCATGCTCTTCCAACTGTGCCAGTCAGGCTCCCCTGCATTTTTTTTCATTTCAGAAACTTCTCTTTATCCCACTTTAATTTATTTTTTGAAAGTCAGTGCTTATGCCTTGTAAAAATGCAAAAGGTATAAAAGGTCTACAGTAAAAAATGTGTCTTTCTCCCTTCTCTGTCCCCCGTTACCTTTCCTGGAGGCAACCGATGTTGATAGTCAACCCCTGCCTTCTTTCCTTTTTCCCCCATCTACCCATTATAGGCTGAGGTATATCAAGCTGAGTTTGCTTCTTCAGTAAAGATACAAACTTTCCTAATGTAGCAATCTTGAAATGTATGCACTAAAAATCAGATACCCCAACAAAACAAAACACTGTATTGTCTATAATGACTTCTTGCTGAAAAGCCCCCATTCCTGGTATAGGTGGAAAGCACTTGCTGTTGCCAGTTAAGGATATCTCAGTTTCTTTATGTTTAAAACAGCCCCCGTTGGAAAACCACTCAGTCTTTCAGGGTTTGTGCTTCATCTGAGGGTTCTCTTTTCCCCTCCCCAGGTAGAATGGAGGCCGCAGGAAATGTGCAGGGAAAGTCTGTCTGCCAGTATCCAGGCCTTCCTGGCTTCCTTTGGTGAGGAAATTTTTCTCTCCAGGCTTTAAGCCTACATTGATTCTAGCTACTGACAGCCACAGTCCCCGCCACAGCCCTCAGGGGTAAATACGCTTGCACCTTCTTGGTCCAAAGCCAGGCCTCCTCAAGCCCATTCATCCTGTTAGCCTTCGTCACTCTTTCCTACAGAAAACACAACAGGCCACTAGGACCTGGAAGCACTATCTCAAGGCCTTTTGTTGCTTAACCATAGCATTTTCACTTCTGTGCAGTTGGCCACGTTCCAAATGGAAAGCAGGGTACATACTCTTCTGCTTGAGGACCCCCACTCGCCTGGGCAATACTGTGCTTTTACCCTCTGAATCATCCAACTTCCTGCCTGCTGCTTAAATTTGATTTTCTTCTCATGGGAAAATATCTCTGACATCATATCCTGTGTTCTTCCTGGAACTATCTATGATCTGTTCAGGGGCACTCCTCCAAGCTCTCATTGGTTATGCAATTATATATTTCTTTCTTTCAACACAGTCTGGCTTTTGCTAATCAAAAGCACTTGATTTCAAACTATTGCCTTACTACAAATTTTTTTAAAAATTCTACTTTGAAACCCAAAGCTAAATGATGAGTTACCCATTCTTGGCTGTTGGTTTTTTGTTTTGTTTTGTTTTGTTTTTTTGTTTTTTCTCCCTGTGACTCAATGCATGCCATTGATTCAATGGGTGGGGAAGTCATGGGGACAAGGGTTTACTGGGAAGCCAACATACATTGGTTGGATATCTCACAAACGCTATTTCCATTACATCAGCACAAGGTTTCCGGTGCTGGTCGAAGCGAGACCAACGTCAGTGTGGTAAATGCTACTAAGTTTGCATTTTGTGAAATGAGTACACCCACTTCAGCGTCCTGTGAGTGAACGTGACCAAAACTGAACTACTGATTCCACCACTGTCCACCCAGTTATGCATGGGCAAACCTGAATCATCAGGGTCCTCTCTTCTCCACACCCCACATTTCATCCACCTGATATTCAGGGCCAATAAAGGGAAGGGGAGACTTTCTAATTTTCACAAGAACACTGTATGGGCCAGCATGTCCTCTTTGCTGAAAGCCTAGGCCAAGCTGCCAGCATCTGCCATTGTCTCCTCCCTGCCCTTGTCTGCCCGCTTCTATGTTTGACCTCCTACACAGTCCATTCTCCACAAAGCAGCAGACTTATCTTTTTAAACTATAAATTAGCTTATGTCACTTGCCACCTTCCCTGCTTTAAATCCTCCAGTAGTTTCCCTTCAGTCTTTGACCTGGCTGTGCCTCCCTCTTCAGCCCCATCTCCTCATGCCTTTCCAAGCCGTCCCTCTTACTCTGCTCCAGCCACACTGTCCATCTCTCTGCCCTCAAACACACCAGGTTCATTTCTACCCCAGATCCTTTGCACTCACTATTTATTTGCTAGCAGATCTTCTCCCTTGATGGCCCCACTGCTGCCCCCTTCTCAGCCTTTAGGTCTCAACCTAGATGTCACCAAGTAACTACATCACAGCTCAGGTCCCATCTGTCATATTACCCTATTTTATCTTCTTCACAGCACTTAGTGTGGAAATTATATGTTTATTACCTATCTCCCCCTCACTTGGAATGCAACCATCATGGACAGGGACTTAGTTTGCCTTCTTTAGCACTGTTATTTTGTTCAATAAATAGTGCCTGGCACATAGTGAACACTCAGTAAATATTTGTGGACTGAAACCAACTAATTTCAATCAGATGGGAAAAGAAGGAAGACAATACTTCAACTCCACAAGCACTAGTAGATACCTTTTATTAGTTTACCATTTGGAAGAAATCATCCAGGGGCACCTGGGTGGCTCAGTCGGTTAAGCATCTGACTTAGGATCAGGTCATGATCTCGCGATTCGTGGGTTTGAGCCTCGCATCAGGCTCTCCACTGACAGTGCAGAGCCTACTTGGGATTCTCTCTTTCCCTCTCTCTCTGCCCCTGTCCTGCTCTATCTCTCCCTCTCAAAATAAACAAACTTAAAAGAGAAACAAGAAAACTAGAAGAAATCATCCAATTCTATTAGTTTCTTTGCAAGGGAATCATAAGATTAATGTGGCTTTCTAGTGAGAAACTTGGCTGCAAGACAGAACTGGCATCTATATTTATGCCACAGAAACGCAGCTTTTCCAAATAATCAAGTCAGATCAAAGTATAAATTGTCAGCCTTATTTGCCAGGTACAAAATTTGAATGATTGCATGTGTGTTAGTGTGTGCTTAACCTGCTGTGGGCTGCCTGCTATTTTAGGGTCCCCTGATTGCTAAAAGTTGTTTACTTGATTTCTTTCATTTTAAGTATGGCTGAAGAGGCCGGGCTGATCAGAGGCAAGATGTAGAAAGACAGGCAACATGAATGATTTTTCTGGCACACTATGAAACAATTACCAACAATCTTTAGGTATTCCTTGTACTTGCAAAACTGAAAACTAGGCTCTCCTTGATATATGCTGCGAATTTTGAAAAACTGATATACTGGAACGTCTTGAACAGCTGCAAAGAACCTGAAGCAGGGACTTCAAAATTCTGCTCTAGTTGACATGTGTTAGAACAAAGACGGAAGAAAATTAGGTCTCATCTTGGTCAGAGTGGATGAAGTCAAACATCCTTCTCTCACCCTAATGTTACAGAGTCTGAAATTTCTACCTGTAGGGCTTCTGTTTTTATCCTGGAGTTCTCTTTCAAAATACATATATTCCTGGAAATACAGTAGACTGATTCATGAAGTTATTGACACTAATTAGATCCATGTTCCTTTCCCTGGGAGAGATTACCAGTAAGAGAGTCTAAAAGAAATAGGAAGACAGGCATGGGAGGAGACTGAAGCACCAAGTCTGGCTTTTCTGAACATAGAATGGACCCAATGCAGTATAGTAGTTGTTGAACTACTCTGGATGATAATATTGTGGGGCAAGTTATCTAAGAGTGAGTTTTATGATGTGAGTTAATCTGAGAAAATGGGTTTTTTAGACTTTGGGTGTTGCTATGCAATGTGAATTTTGATGGATTTTTTTCCAGTTAGGGTCCCAGCAGGAAACAGATGGCACACTTAAATTAGGATAATTTGACAAGAGTTTCTTTTCAAAGAGACTACTTACAAAGGACTGCTGGGGTATAATGAAAATCAAAGGGATAGTCTAGGAAGTGGAAGTTAGAATCTGCAGAGCGATTGACAGCCTTTGGCCCTAAGAGAGTGATTTTCAGAACTTGGAAAGGGAGAGTTATTTGGAACAGACCACAGTAAGAGGAACAATGACCTTGATGCAGCCAACTAGAGGTAAACCCATTGGGTTGAGCCCTATGGATGAACACTTTGACCTTTCTCTTCTCCCTTCCTCTGGTCTTCTGCCAGAGTTCCCCATTGGCCAAACCCAACTGGAAGCTAAAGGGAAAGGGAATATTCATATGGGCCAGCCTCCCTGGGCAGAGAGGAAGGTAGAGAGTGGGTCTCAGGAGCAAATGGAAGATATCCAGCATGATGATGCTTCCATTCACTTGACAAGAGGTTCTGAAAAAGAGCCATCCAACATCTCTCCCCTTTCCCACTGCAAACTTTCAGAGTGAAGCTGCCATGGAGAGGAAAGGATGTGTCTTTGAAATCAGTTTTGATTAACATCTTAGATTTATCTAATTTCTGCATGGAGACTGTGTATATAACTGAAGTTGATAGTCCATGACATCAGAGTGACCAGAAATCTAAGAGCCTACCAGAATTTTCATCCTAGAGCAGAGAAAGATGACCTCACTCTACCTTTCAACCACCACCCGACTTTATATACATGTAAAGTAACAGTGGGGACAAAAATAAATAAGGTTGCATTTTGGTTAGGTTAGAGAATTGTGCTTATTCAACGTACCACTCACATAATCTTTACCAACTTTTTTACTTTATAGGTCTTGAAACTGCATTCCAGAGAGCTTGATTCACATGCCCCAGTTCAGCAAGCCATTTCACACTGAAATCCAAACTGGAGGTATGACTTGAGACATCCAAAGGATATTCAGCTATAGGCTTACACAGGCAGTTAGCACTGGGGCAAATTTCAAACAAGGTCAAAGATGTTGGTTAGCTATCTTTGCTATCTTTTGGCTGCAAGTAGCGACGTCTAACTGGCTAGGCCAGGCTTCCTTGTTACAATGATTTGTGCCTCTGCTCTGAGGTTTAGACCTTCGTTTTGTGATTCAGAAACTCAATTTCATCTTTTCACTTAAGAATAATCTGGCTCTGATGAATTGATGTATTTGCCAACCTCGCAACAGATTTAAGTCAAAACGTTCATTGAATTACCCTAAGAAATATTATTGTCAAAAAGACAAGACTGGTGTCAGCAGATCAATATTCCATGGCTGAATTATTTGGAGAAAGAAAATAGACACATCAGACATTCATTTTTATTCTGAAGAAAATAAAGTGTAAATCCCACTGATTGTGGGTCAAAAGCACAAACTCACATGTAAACGACAATGTATAATTTAATAAGTTGCTTTATGGATGATATGCCCTGCATTTTTACAAATTCCTGAGTGGTTTTGATGTGTATATACCTCCACATAGTAAAACCCTGGCATCATAAAACTTTAATTAGCCAGAACTTAATTAGAACACTTAACCTAAAAGAAATTCTTTTGGGGGCACCTGGCTGGCTTGGTTGATACAGCATATGACTCTTGACCTTGAGGTCGTGAGTTTGAGCCCAGTTTGGAGGTAGAGATTACTTAATAAATGAAAGCTTTTTTAAAAAAGAATTTCTTTTGATACATGTTCTAGTTAACTATTTCTTCTCGGCCCCAAATCCATCTTTCACTGCCCTACTTTGTGATGCTGCAGCTGAACCCTGTAAACATTTCTCCTTTGTAGCTGGCATGATGCTATGTCAGTGAAGAGCATTGGAGGGCCACTGCAGGGGGAAAGTGCTTTTCTTCCTTGTTCTGGCATGGTTTTCCTTCTCCTGCAGTGCATGGCAGCCATGGATGCCAGAATTCCAGCTGCGTCCAGCCTCCCAGCAGGTCTCACAGGCACCCTAGTAGGTGATTTCTTGCTTCCCCATCCAACTTCTAACACCTAGGTGAACCTCTCTAACATCGTGTAGGTGAGCGCTATACCCTCTCCAGTGAGGTCAGCATCCCAGTCTTGCGGGAGAAAGGGCTCTTCCCAATATGTTCCTTCCTTAGATATGCAGCCTTAGCCCTGAAGCAGGCATCTTCTGTGGGAGGGGCCTGATAAGTGGTGCTGGGGGGTTGGTGTGAAATAATGTCAGGTATTACAATGGTGTGTGTGGCCCTCCTAAGGACCACAGAACATAAAAACATATACAGTGTATCTGCAGTAGTGAAATTTAATGGAGGGGAGGTACAAAGGAAAAAATGGTCTAAAAAAATCTCCTCAGGGGAGGAATAATGAAAAAAAAAATTAACATTGCCCTAGAAGCAGCAGTGGCTCCCATACCCACTATTACTATATTCTTTACTCTTCTTTACTCCCTGGTAGTTAATCCCATTTTTAGTTGATATAATTTATATTAAACTTTCCCTGTTAAGTTATTGTATGATTTCTGTCATCTAACTGGACTGTGATACAGTGCACTTGACTTCAAAAAAAAAAGGCAAATAATAATGGAAAATATGCTAAAATCAGAGTTAAAAAAATTTTTAAGACATTTTCAAGAACCTGTAGAGATTAATCTGCAGCTATTCATATCTTGTACGGTAGGAATATATGTTCAGGATGATGATCTTGGGACCATAATAGAGGCTGAATGACCAAAGAGACTCTGTTAGTCTAAACTTAGTGAAGCAAAAGACTGATAAAAACTAGGGTTGAGGCAATAGCATTTAAGTAGTACGATACATACTATCGTACTGACCACGTTTCTCACTTGTAACTATTTTATTAAGTGTCAAACTCTGTGATGATGATGATGATGATGATGATGATAGCCAACATTCACTGGGTACTTATTTTGTACCAGCACTGTTCTAAGCTCTGCCACTCCGACAAGAAGTTTGAGAATGGATAGGAAAAATCCCAGAGAAAGGAGGCCAGTTAGGAGACTACTACAGAAGTCCAGGCATGAGGTGATGGTGGCTGGGACAAGGGAGACAGAGGGCATGCGGTTGACTCACTGATGTCCAGAGCAGAAAGGACTGTCTAGCCAGTTCAGCCACCAAACAGTCCACACCAGAGTAATCATTCAGTTAACCACCAGAGAAGCAGGACTTGGGATGGAAAAAGAATCTTTTCTTTCTTTGTTAAGCTCCTATCATGTGGCCAGCACTGTGTTACCCAATATAAGGGGTACTGTATAATAATAACACATTCTTCAGTACTTTGTGACCTCATAGAAAGCTATAAAATGATAATGCTAATAGAAGAACATGTAGAGTATACTTGAGACTTTGGGATGGGGAAGAACTTTGTAAATCAGACCAAAAGAAGCACAAGCCATAACACAAAATTTTGGCAGATTTGACCACACCAAAATGAAGGATTTCTGTTCAATGAAGGCTATTATAGGCAAACTTATGCAGACAGAGGACAAATGGAAAGAAAATATTTAGAAGATATTTCAAATCAATAAAAAATTGAAACCTAGCACATATATGATATCACTCATATGTGGAATTTAAGAAAACAAATGAGCAAAAAAAGAGAGGGAGAGGCAAACTAAGAAACAGACTCTTAACTATGGAGAACAAACTGATGGTTACCAGAGGGGAGGTTGGTGGGGAAATAGGTGATGGGGATTAAGGAGTACAGTTATTGTGATGAGCACAGGGTGAAGATGCATGGAAGTGTTGAATCACTATATTGTACAACTGAAACTGATATAACACTGTATATTAACCAACTGGAATTTAAATAAAAACTTTTTAATAACTAGCATCTGTAAGGAGTTCCAGGAAATCAAATAAAGCACCCACTAGAAACTATTAAAGAGGTGCCTGCATGGCTCAGTTGGTTGAGTGTCAGACTCTTGGTTTCAGCTCAGGTCATGATCCCACGGTTCATGGGTTCATGCCCCATGTTGGGCTCTGTGCGGACAGTGTGGAGCCTGCTTAGGATTCTCTCTCTCTCCCTCTCCCTCTGCCCCTTCCCTCCTCACGCATTCTCTCTCTCTCAAAATAAATAAACTTTCAAAAAAAAAGAAACTTAAAAAAAAATACTCAGTGACACTTGTTAAAGACGGTGAGGCAGACTTTATTCAGAACCACTGCTATGGGGTTTTACGGTAGAGGGGATTGGGGTCAACTCAGAATACAACATGGGCAAGTCGGGGGTGGGAGGGGTCGGTGAATGGAAAATTACTAGGAGGAAACATCAGGGGTAAGAAGGCATCTGGCTAAATCCATCTCGTAGGATTCTTGCTGAAGGCAGGCCAGGGTGACCAGACATCACCTGGGGGCAGAGGAGGATGAGGAACCTGATCAGATATCAAGGATGATCAGATATCGGGGGGAGGGTGGTGGTGGTTCTTGCTAAAACTAGATTTTACAAGGAAGTGTACATATCCCTCAGAGAAGGTTTAGGAGACTGAGAAGTTTGGTCAAGCAAAGAATTTTGTCAAAACATCAACAGAGCATATGAATAGCCAGTTCTCAGAAGTGGAAAGCCAAATGACTAAGAAGGGTTGAAGAGAAGTTCAGTGTCACATGTAAACAGAGAAATGCATATTAAGACTAATTACTGGGGCCTCCTGAGTGGTTTAGTCAGTTAAGCATCTGACTCATGATTTCCACTCAGGTCATGATCTCACGGGTTCGTGAGATCAGGCCTTGAGTCAGGCATTGACAGTGCGTAGCCTGCTTGGGATTCTCTCTCCCTTTCCTTCTGCCCGGCTCGCATGCTCTTTCTCTCAAAAGAAAAGAAAAGAAAAGAAAAGAAAAGAGAAAAGAAAAGAAAAGGCTAATTACTCACACCTGATAGATTTGTAAAATTAAAAGGTGGCAATGAATTGGCAGTCTTAGCAAAGACGTGGGGAAGCAAGAATCCTCATGTGCTGCTGGCATGACTCATTAGATCCGAGATTCTGTGTGCACATGTACTCTCTCACACACATACACATGCAGTGGATGACTCAGGAATCCTTCTTCACACGGTTCGCAAGGAGACGTGTATGAAGGTGTTTATCACAGGTTGTTTGTGGTACTGGAGGCAGTCTGGGGATCTATCACTAGAAGAATGGATATGGTAAAAGTATTGGACACATACTATGGAACCTTATGCAGCAGTTCAAAGAAATAAGCTAGATGTGCATAAAGGAACATGAAGAGACTTGAAAACAGCATTGTGTTTTCACAATAAACAGTAAGAGCCATCAAACAATACAGATTGAAAACACATACGTTCATGAAACAACATGATAAAATTCAACTCGGGGATACATGGATATCCAGGCACATGTTAAATACATTAGAGTGGCTGCTGACACTGGAGATGAAGTGGGGAAATGAAAAAAATAAAATAAGAAAGGGGCACCTAGGTGGCTCAGTCAGATAAGCATTCGACTCTTGATTTTGGCTCAGGTCATCATCTCACAGTTTGTGGGTTTGAACCCCGCCTCAGGCTCTGCACCGACAGTGTGGACCTGCTTGGGATTCTCTCTCACCTTCTCTCTCCGCCCCTCCCTCACACACACACTCTCTCTCTCTCTCTCAAAATTAATACAAAATCTTAAAAAATAAAATAAAATAATAAAATAAAACAAGAAAAAGCCTCACATGGATGGTTGTGTACCATGAACTGCAGAGGGCGATTAACTCAAAATTTTGCACTTAAAGTCCAAAAGGAAAAAAAAAAAAGAAGGACCTAAATCCTACATTTCTTGAAGTTTTTTCATTCCACAAATGAGACGTGATGTTTGCTTTTTTAGGTAATGCATGTAAACAGCTATGTGAGTAGCTCGTCCATCTATCCAGTCCTTCCAGGTCTCAGGGGACATTTGAGCAAAGCACACATCCATGAAAAGCCAGTGGGTGAGAATGGTGTGGAGGATACACCTGTAAACTGAATTCTATAAACCAAAGCCTAAATGCAGCTTTATTTATGAAACTAAAAATACAGTGTGAGACCCATAATAAACATGTTGTAGGATCAGATCAGTGACCCTAGCTTGGTTATTTTCATTCAGCAAATAGAAAAATTATTTGAGATATTATTTAACTCTGAAAAACAGAATAGAAGAGACAAGTAGCTTCAAGACATCTGCAAAAGCAATTCAGTTGGCAAAGGTAGATTATTTGGCCCCAGGAAGCACTGTAAAATGCATATACATACATATATGTGTGTGTATATATAAACGTTTTAAGTGAATAGATCTCAGGATTCTGTTTGCTTCAAAATCCCTTCAGTCAAACAGGAAACACGAAGGAGCCTGGTTTGATTCCAGGGCTCATCCTTTTTAAGCTGTCAGATCTGTCCTGAAGGCAATGACAGCCAACAAGCCAAGTATTTCCCTGTTTCTGAGAAGGACTGCATACACCACCTACAGAATGAATCTATTGACCTTTTTCAGTTTATTCTTTCTCATTTTCAACTGTCTCCCTAGACAGCTGATTGCTGGGAATTCACATGCCTTTTGGTTTTTGTTAGCTTTAAAAGTGTAGCCACCTATCTTAAATTACACTCTAAAGTTAGCAGGGTCTGCTTGCCAACGGATGCCTGAGAGATGGGGAAGTGAGGGAAAGAGGGGTGAATTCTTTATTCTTGGGTGCTACATCATCACTTGATCCTGCCTCTGAGTTATCGTTTGTACTTAAAAATCCCTTTATTTGCCATTAGAGGGAATAATTCTATAAAATGTATTCAATCAGGACACTTAGACACTTGAAAACATTTTTGGCTACCATTTCATTTGGCTATCGTTACACAGTGGACTCACCTGCAGGTTTAACTAAGAGCATATCAAGATAGCCTTTAGCAGCACACCAAGTGTAATTAAAGAAAATTAACTTTAAAATGTGTATACATGTGAAAGAATATAACTTTTTTAAAGTATATGAAGATCTACCACTAAAGTAAAATTATCACAGATTCTTAGAACTTTGTAGAAGAAAGGAACCTTAGCAATTAATGACCTCTTCTCAGCCTCTTTATTTATTTAATTTCTGACTCCATTGCAACATACTCAGTAACAATGGTTTGATGTAAGGAGTCTCACCTGGGAAGGACAAACATCTGTACCATAGCTTAAAAAGATTCCCTTTCTCATTCTTTCTTCACACCAAGCTCATTCATTTTTAGAGACCATTTAGTGCTAATGGATGATAAAAGTGATAGTGTGATTTATGGACTTTGTTTTTGTTTTTTTAAATGATTTATTTGTTTTATTTTAGAGAGACTGAGTGAAGGAGAGGAGTAGAGGGAGAGAGAGAATCTTAAGCAGGCTCCACACTCAGTGTGGACCCCAATGCGGGTTGATCCCACAACACTGGGATGGTGATCTGAGCTGAAATCAAGAATCAGACGCTCAGCCGATTGAACCACCCAGATGCCCCAAGACTTCTCTTGTTTTATTGACCAGACTATTGCTTCATCTTGATCTGAATGACAGAAGGCAGCCATCTGCAGGGCCATGGAATACAAAACGAATCCCCATCTGCAGAGAAATTGTGAGTACCTGTACATTGTTGAGTATCCTTTTCAATCCTATAATTAAATCCCACACTTCCTCTGCTATTATTATTTAGCATTCAATTAAAAGGTTTTTATTGCCTATTAGTATTAAAGTATTTGCAATATTATCAAAAGTCTAATGGGGCACCTGGCTAGCTCAGTCGGCAGAGCATGTGACTCTTGATCTCAGGGTTATAAGTTAGAGCCCCACGTTGAGTGGAGAGATTACTTAAAAAAAAAAAAAAAAGAAAAGCCTAAAATACTGTTAATCAATTAACAATTTTTACAATATGGTATCTGACTTTGATTTTTCAAAAGCTACTATCTGGGCTTTTGGTTTTTAAATTTTTTTTAAATATTTATTTTTGAGAGAGAGAGAGAGCAGGGGAGTGACAGAGAGAGATACACACACAGAATCTGAAGCAGGCTCGAGACTCTGAGCTGTCAGCACAGAGCTCGACATGGGGCTCAGACTGACGAAGAGATCATGACCGTGAGATCATGACCTCTTAACATACTGAGCCACACAGACTCAACATACTGAGCCACACAGGCGCCCTGTAATTTTCTTTTTCTTTTTTTTTTTAATTTTTTTTAACGTTTATTTATTTTTGAGACAGAGAGAGACAGAGCATGAACGGGGGAGGGGCAGAGAGAGAGGGAGACAGAATCGGAAACAGACTCCAGGCTCTGAGCCATCAGCCCAGAGCCCAACGCGGGGCTCGAACTCACGGACCGTGAGATCGTGACCTGAGCTGAAGTCGGACGCTTAACCGACTGAACCACCCAGGTGCCCCTTCTTTTTCTTTTTAAAAAAAGAATGTTTTAAAAAAATGTTTAGTTATTTATTTTGAGAGAGAGATATCGAGCAGGGGAGGGACAGAGAGAGAGGCAGAGAATCCCAAGCAGGCTCCACAGTCAGTGCAGAGCCCAACCAGGGGCTCAACAAGGGGCTCAAACTCACAAATGGTAAGATCATGACCTGAGCCAAAATCAAGAGTTGGATGCTTAACCGACTGAACCACCCAGGCACCCCTGGTTTTTGAAATTTTATCACACATATTCATGTAGAAAAGTTGCAAAATACAGCTGAACAAAAAGAGACAACAATTTTTCATAATCTCATCACCTATAGAAAATAGCATTTTCCCGTATATACTGCTCATATTCATTTTTGTCTTAAATAAGAATACTTTATTTTAAAATTTTTACCCAAATAGACTTGTTTCTACAAAGGTGAGCTTCTGAGAAACCAGCTTCCTTTGTGCAGACAGCAGATTCCGCACTAGAGGGAAGGAAGTGGCTCATATCCTGGCTAACAAGGGATCATTGTTTCTCTATCAGAACTGGCATAAAGCCTTCTTCAGCCAGAAAGACAATTATGTGACAGAATCCAAGAGTTGGGCCTGCCTTAGGAGAAAATGGCTTAAAGACAAATTTTACTCACATATGGAGTTTGTTTGGTATTGTCCATGCCTTCTTTCTAATTATTAAAAGCCAGAAAAACTTGAGTTTAAGTCCCAGCTATTCCTTACAAGCCAGGTAATGGTAGATAAGTTATGAAGCCCCTTTGCCACAGTTTCTTCATCTGTTAAACAGGGACAGTAATAGTACCTACCTCACTGGGTTCTTGTAAAGACCAATGAGCTTACAGAGGTCTTACTGCCTGACCTGCTGTGAGGTTTCAACAAATGTCGACGGCATTATTGTTGTAGTTGTGGATTGCCATGAGGATTATATGAAATACTCTATTTGAAATTCCTGCCACACTTAGGAATTATTATTACAATCCTTAGTATTGCATGGAGGACTTGTTTTTAACCACCCACATTTCTTTGGGCAGCACCCTGGTTTTTTACTATACTCTGGTGCTATTCAATAGAACTTTCTATGATCACAGAAATGCTCCATAATCTGTGCTGTCCATTATAGCAGCCATTAGCCAAATGTAGCCATTGAGCTCTTGAAATGTGGCTAGTGCAACTGAGGGTTGAATTTTTAGTTTTAATTTTATTTAACTTTAATTTAAATAGCCACCCTAGCCTCCTGTTTCTCTCTGTTCCTACTCCTGTCTAATCACTTCAATTGCCTTTAGGCACAAAGCAAATCCATCTGTAGGGACTCTAGTGAATGTCTCCACAGTCATATTAAATTTTGAATAACGTCATTTTCTACATAGTGTGTTCTTGATAAATGATAAATTATACTCCCACCATTAATAATGTAAAAACAAACTGGATATGTTCCCAATGTCAAGCTTCTCCACTAAGTCTGGCTTTCCACAGCGTTTTGTAAACTTGCATGAGAAGAATTTAATAATCTTTTCAAAAAACATTTGGCAGCTTAGTTTAAAAGGCTGCTTTATCAAGCCTCATGTTGAGCATAGAACTTACTTTAAAATGAATGAATGAATGAGTGAATGAATGAATAGCTGCTTTACAGATCTGGAATGAAAAGGGAGTACTTCTCCCTCACAGTACACAACAGGGTAATTCTTGATCTGCTCTGATTCTGTGTTGTTGTGTCAATTCTGTACTTTCCTGTGGACTTTTGCTCATAGTCACCTCTGAGCCTCAGGCTGACACCCTTCACCCACCACACCTGTTTGGTGTTGAGTCAAAACTTGACTAGGCTCCCTGAGAGCAGCCACTGAGTAACTCAGAGCCAATGGCTCACCCAGAGGTGAGTCCATAACTCATGTTCCAGGTTTCGGGGTCCCTGCTTCTCTTCCCTGTTATAAGGCCAATCTTAACTTCAGGTTCTAGATAAATGACCTGACCCTTATATCAAAAAAAAAGCTATAAAACCAAAACCAGTTTTGGTTAGGTAAGCCTGGCTCTTCCCTCTCCTGGGGAAAGGCTGCCACCTGCTGTAATACATCAGCATTGGGCTTTTCCAAGGTCACTGAACAACTACTTCCTCTATTCAAATGAATGTATGCACAACCACACCTGCCTTCCCCTCCGGTGTGTCAAGAGTGTAAAGAGGAGGGCAAACCATTAGGCATTCCAAAACTGAAGGGCAACAAAGCAAACTCATCCATATGAATGGTGCCCAGAAGGAATTGGCATCTCTCTCTGAATATGAGAGCGTTCATTCTTCACCACTCAGCAACACTATTTTTTCAAGTTAGCTCATAGCAACCTTCATAAAATCTCTGTTGTTAAGAGGCTTATTATTTCCTCGATCCTTCCAGTTCTATGTATCTTTATCTATTCTTCACAGCCCTAGAAAGTCTTTGGTAGGAGAAAGGATGAGAAGAGAATAAAAATTGATAGTTTATAGGGCAGTATCCCTGAGCCTTGTACTCTGACTTTCTTCAAAAACCCTAAAACTCAATGAAATACTCTGTAGTCATGACAGCTGCTGCTGCTATACATGACATGGCTGAATCTTAGAAGCATAGTGTTAAGTGAAGTAAGCCAGACACCAAACAATAGAATAGATATTTATTATTTATTTGTATATAAATATATATCTATTTGTATGTAAATAAATATATATTTATATTATATATTTATATATATAAAGTTTGCAATGTAATTTTATGTATATAAAGTTCAAAAACAGACAGTTAAATGAAGCTGATATTGGTTAACTATGGGGGTGGGGTAGTAGTGGGATTTAGGACATACTACCCAGAAATGTGGCATCTTGGCGTAATGAATATTTTAAAAGCTGAAAGAATTCGAGAAAAAGAGCAGGAAGGTCACTCTGACCTCCCCCTCATCACTCCCCCTTCTCCACTGAAACAGGTCATAAAACTCATGTGACAAGGGCCCTCCCTATACCTGGAGGAAAGATTCATCCTTATCTAGGAAGACAAGGAGATGCCAAGAAGAATTCTAAGAAATAGGCCTTGCTAAGTTTCTCCGAGTTCACTGTAATTACCTCATACTCCTTAACCTATCATAGTCCTCCATAACTGTCCAGTCTTCAGCAAACCCAGCATAAAAATACATAGCTCTGTTTCCTTGGGTCTTTACTTCCTTATGAAGGCTTCAATAAGTCATGTAAAACTTCTATTAAATAAATTTTTATGTTTTTCTCCTGTTAATCTGTCCTTATAAGTTTTTTTTTTTTAATGTTTATTCATTTTTGAGAGACAGAGTGTGAGCGGGGGAGAGGCAGAAAGAGAGGCAGACACAGAATCAAAGCAGGCTCCAGGCTCTGAGCTGTCAGCACAGAGCCTGACATGGGGCTCTAACTCACAAACCATGAGATCATGCCCTGAGCCCAAGTCAGATGCTTAACAGACTGAGCCACCCAGGCGCCCTTGTCTTTGTAAGTTTAATTTTCAGACCCAGTCAGGTACCCTAAGAGGGTAGAGGAAAACCTTTTCTTCACCTTCAGCAGTAATCTGGAAAGAACATAAAGGGACTCCTGGAGTATTTGTAATGTTCTATTTTTTGACATGAGATATAGTTACATGTTTTCATTTTGTGAAAATTAGTTGAGCAATGAATTTTAAGGCATGTATGATACACATCAATAAAAAAATCCTTACTTGTTAAACTAAAGTATTCATGAGTAAAATAATATGATACCTGAGATTTTTTTTTCCTTAGAAAACTTTAGAAAAATAACTGGGTATGGGATAGATGAAACAAAAATATAGAATTTTTTAAAAAAATTTTTTTACATTTATTTATTTTTGAGAAACAGAGTAAGACAAAGCGTGAGTAGGGGAGGGGCAGAGAGAGAGGAGACACAGAATCTGAAGCAGGCTTCAGGCTCTGAGCTGTCAGCGCAGAGCCTGATGCAGGGCTCAAACCCATGAACTGTGAGATCATGACCTGAGCCGAAGTTGGATGCTCAACTGACTGAGCCACCAGGTGCCCCAAAAATACAGAATTTAATAATTTGTTAAGCTGTAGGATAGACACATGAAAGTACATTATTCTATTTTCTCTCCTTTTGTGTATTTGAATGTTTTTATAATAAAAAGGTTTTAAAAATCATGGGTGAAATTTGAATCTTACTGTAGAGAGCAACATAAAACCCAAAGTCATAAATGGGAAAAAACGATGAGGCTTCCACATCCATTCCAGCCCCTTCCTTCCATTGTAAAGGCTGTAAAATAAAATGCTGGCTTTGCTAGCCCCCTGGCATTGAGCCCCTATGTGACCTAATGCTAGTAACCGAGGTGCAGGCAGAAATCATACATTATAGCTACATAAATAAATAATACAAAAATAAATAATACAAAAAGATACAGTGAGGTATCTTTTTTCACCTGTTGGATTGATAAAGATCAAAGAGATTGTTAATACAAAATGTTGACAGTTTGAGAACACAGTAGTTGTTTTTCACTATTGGTGGAAATCTAAGTTTATATAAAATATTATGAAAGGGTAATTCGGAAATATCTATCAAAATTCTCCTGAAAGCAAAAGCAACATTTAAGTGGTAAGAGTGGGCATGGATTTGTCATGATGACCATCGGATGTTATATGGAAGTGTTGAATCACTATTTTGAAACTAATATAACACTGTATGTTAACTAACTGGAATTAAAATAAAAACCGAAACTAAAAAAAAATTTTTTTAAGTGGGCAGAGAGGGGTGCCTGCGTGGCTCAGTTGGTTAAGCTTCCGACCTTTGATTTCAGCTCAGGTCATGATCTCAAAGTTCATGAGATCAAGCTCCATGTCGTGATGACAGCATGAAGCCTGCTTGGGATCCTCTTTCTCTCTCTCTCTCTCTCTCTCTCTCTCTGCCCCTCCCCCTGCTCATATGCACACATGTGTGCATCCTCCCTCTCTCTCTCTCTCTCTCTCTCTCTCAAAATAAATAAATAAACTTAAAAAGAGTGGGCATGGAAAGGAGGCAACAGTTATAAGAGTCTATGTAGAATCAAAGTTAGTTAATTATATGACTGACTAACTATGGAGAAAAGGCTCCAAAATTACTAAGGACAGTAACAGAAATAGGGAGTCAGGAGGAGACACTTGTGTGGTAGAGGAGATAAACTTTCTTTTTCTCCTACCTACTGGCAAAGATTTTTTTTAAATTTTTTTATGTTTGTTTATTTTTGAAAGAGAGAGAGACAAAGTGCAAGTAGGGTAGGGGCAGAGAGAGAGGGAGACACAGAATCCGAAGCAGGCTCCAGGCTCTGAGCTGTCAGCACAGAGCCTGACATGGGGCTCGAACTCACGAACTGCGAGATCATGACCTGAGCCAAAGTTGGACGCGTAACTGACTGAGCCACCCAGGTGCCCTGAAGATTTTCAAAAATAACTTAGTTTGGCAAAGTTGTAGAGAAATGGATACTTGTCATATGGTGTCCATATAAGTGATTACAACTTCTGGAAGACAATTTTACAGTATATAGCAAAAACCTAAAAAATGTTAGGCTTATTAAGCCATCAATTCCAATTCTACCTGAAGAATGTATGTAAACATTTCTTACTTAATTTTTTCCCATCAAAGTCCTATATGGACATGCTACTAAAAAAATTAATTATTTTAAAAGACATATAAGGATGCAGTGGGACCTCTGCTCCATCTCGTATCCATGCTGCTCTTGAGAGGCTACCACTTTCAACCTCTAGCTACTTTATCTATCATTTACCTCTTTGTGTTTAAATAATTTGTTAGTTCAGCTATTTCTTCTTTCCTTACTTCTTTTTTTTTGGGGGGGGGATACTTGATGCACAATGTTTCTTTAGTTTCAGATGTATAACATAGTGATCCAACAAGTTTATACATTATGCTGTGCTCACAAGTGTCCCTACTATCTGTCACCATACAACACTATTACAGTATCATTGATATATTCCTTATGCTGTGGCTTTTATTCCTTTTACTTTTTCATTCCATAACTGGGAGCCTGTATCTCCTATTCCCCTTCGCCCATTTTGTCTGACCCCCTCCACACCTCTCCTTTGGTAACCATGAGTTTGTTCTCCGTATTTATAGGTCTGATTCTGCTTTTGTTTGTTTATGTGTTTGTTGGTTGTTTTAGATTCCACTTGAGTGAAGCCACATGGTATTTGTTTTTCTCATATGACCTATTTCACTTAACATAATACCCTCTAGGTCCATCCATGTTGTTTCAAACGGCACAATCTCATCCTTTCTTAAGGCTACATAATGTTCCATTGTGTGTATGTATGTGTATATATATACACCATATCTCCCTTATCTGTTCATCTATTCAATGGACACTTAGGTTGCTCCCATATGTTGGCTATTGTAAATACTGCTACAATAAATATAGGGGTGAATATATCTTTTCAAGTTAGTGTTTTTATTTCCTTCAGGTAAATGCCCAATAGTGGAATTATTGGATCATATAGTATTTCTAGTTTTATGTTTTGAGGAAACTATACAGTTTTCCACAGAGGCTGTACCTATTTACATTCCCACCTGTAGTGCCTGAGGATTCCTTTTTGTCTATATCTCTATATCTCTCTATATCTCTATCTCTATATCCTATATCTCTATATCCTCTCTATATCTGTATCTATAGATATAGATACATATCTATATCTATATCTATATATATAGATATATATCTATATCTCTATATTCTCTATATCCTCTCTGTATCCTTTTTCTCTATATCCTCACCAACACTTGTTTTTTCTTGTGTTTTTTATTTTAGTCATTCTGATAGGTGTGAGGTGATATATCTCATTGTGGTTTTGATTTGTGTTTCCCTAATGACTAGTGATGTTGAACATCTTTTCATGTGTCTGTTGGCCATCTGTATGTCTTCTTTGGAAAAATTTCTGTTCAAGTCCTCTGCCCACTTTTTAATTGTATTTCTTATTGTTGTTGTTGTTGTTGTTGTTGTTTTGGTGTTGAGTTGTATAAGTTCTTTATATATTTTGGATATTAACCCCTTATTGGATATGTCACTTGCAAATATCTTCTCCCATTCAGAAGTTTACCTTTTGTTTTGTTGATGGTTTCCTTTGCTGTGCAAAAGCTTTTTATTTTGATGTAGTCCCAATGGTTTATTTTTGGTTTTGTTTCCCTTGCCTTAGGAGACATGTCTAGTAAAATGTTGCTATGGCTAATGTCAGAGAAATTACTGCTGTTTTTTCCTAGGATTTTTATGGTTTCAGATCTCTCGTTTAGGTCTTTACTGTTCAGATATTTTTTGATTTATCAACTGAAAACATCCTGTTATGATAGTTGAGGATTTAGCTCTTTCCCACCTCCTCCCACTATGGTTTTATCATAATCTTTAAATGTCACATAGCAAAACTTTTTGGCAAAATCATCTTAAGGTAAAAATGTGATTAATTCAGTAGTCAATATTTACATAATTATGAATATAAAGACTTCCAAGTGTCAAATGGCTAGCAATATATTTTTTCAAACCTACAGACACAAAACCAGGAAACCATTTATTGGTTCTTTTTTTTTTTTCTCAAAAAAAAAATCCCTGTCCTCTTTTTTTTTTTTATTTTATTAAAGTATAGCTAATGCACAATGTTACATCAGGTTACAGCAGAGTGATTTGACAAGTCTATGCTATGCTCACCACAAGTGTGATGATGCTCACCATCTGTCCCTCTCTCCCCTTGATCTATCTAATCAGCACTGGCTGTGCCCTTGGCTTTGAGGCTCCAGGACTTCATCTCTCATCCTCTAGCTCAGCTCTCCCATTTTCTGCACTCTGTCATCTTTCTCAGCTGACTCTTATATCTCTTAAAGGTCTTTATTCCTCCTTCACTCTGTATTAGCGGTTGGATATAAAATTCTTAGCAAAACACAATTTCACTTCAGAATGTTGAAGATAGTATTCCATCATGTTTCTAGAATGGAATGATGCTGTTGAGAAGCTTAAAGTTATTGTTTCTTCTTCTTTTTTTTAATGGTTTGTTTCCCCTTCATTTTGATGCGATCATTTTCCCCCCTTTAGAAGCTTTAATGATCCTTAATCTCAGTGCTCTGATATTTCATCATCATGTCCTTGTAATGGGTCTTTTTCATTCATTGGGCTGGATATTTCAACCTAGAGATTCATGTTCTTCAGATCAGATCAGTTTTCTTGGATTTTGTCTGTAATTTTTTCCTCCTTCACTTTTGTTCTATACTCTCTGGAACTCTGGATGAAAAATGGAATTTCTGCTTGATGTTTGTTAAGTTTCTTACATTTTTCTCTTATTTTCCATCTCTTTGTCTTCTTGTTTGACTTTCTGGGAGGTATCTTCAGTGTTCTCCTAAACTTCTTTTGGATTTTTTTATTTCAGTGGTTATATTTTTAATTTTCTTTTCTTTCTTTCTTTCTTTTTTTCTTTTTTTAGGTAATCTCTATGCCCAATACAGGGCTTGAACTCACAACCCCAAGGTCAAGAGGTGCACTCTCTACCCACTGAGCCAGCCAGGTGTCCTTATATTTTTCATTTTCAAATTCTTTTTTAAAAAGGGTTTTTTTCTTCTACGTCTCACATCATGTCTGTTTCCTCTGAGTTCTTTTTTGTTTGTTTGTTACCTCTGACATTGTGGAGTTTTCTTAATTTTCTGGTGATTCTTGGGTCTCTGTTCTTTTTGTGCCTGAGAAAAATCAACTAAGAAAGTAAATTGAAAGCCCTTGCCAGGACGAGGAGGCAGGTCGAATGGTGGGCTTCTGTTGGCTGATCATTTGGTACACTAGCCTTTTTACTGATTACCAAATGTCAGTATGTGAAAATATTTTTTTCTGAGGGTATTTAGTTTCTCCATTAAAGAATTCTCCATTCTCCTGTCTTAAACATTTTGTGAGCAAAGTATAGAAATGGACTTGAGTAACATTGACGTTAGTACTACATACCGAATTTGTTTGTATATTTAGGTTGGTGCAACCAAGGAAATTCAGGTTACATGTGTGTAACATGTATACCCACATTAAATAAATCATCTGGAAATACATATACCAAAAATTTAAAATCGTTATCTCTGAGTGTGGGTTCATAAGTGATTTTCATTTTCTTCTTTCTACAAAATTAATATGTAATTTTTAAGATTATTTAAGTTAAACTAAATCATAAGAAACAAGCCAAGTTTTAATGTTTATTTATTTTTAAGAGAGAGAGACAGAGCACAAACAAAGGAGGGGCAAAGAGAGAGAAGGAGACACAGAATCCGAAGCAGGCTCCAGGCTCTGAGCTGTCTGCACAGAGCCCAACGCAGGGCCCGAACCCACGAACTGTGAGATCATGACCTGAGCTGAAGTCAGATGCTTTACCAACTGAGCCACCAGGCACCCCAAACAAGCCAATTTTTTAAATGGACAAAACATTTCAACAGATATTTTACCAAAGAAGATATATAGATAGCAAATAAGTACATGCAAAGATACACAATATCTTTGGTCATTAGGGAAATACAAATTAAAACTACAGTGAAATACCACTACGCACTCACTAGAATGGCTTTTGAAAACTAAACTTATAGCAGGGGCATCTGGTTGGTTCAGTCAGTAGAGTATACAACTCTTGATCTCAGGGTCGTGAGTTTGAGCCCCATGTTGGGTATAGAGTTTATTTAAAAATAAATAGATGCTCGTGAGTGGCTCAGTTGGTTAAGCGACCAACTCTTGATTTTGACTCAGGTCATGATTTCACAGTTCATGAGTTCAAGCCCTATGGTGGGCTCTGTGCTGACAGCGTGGAGCCTGCTTGGGATTCTCTCTCTCTCTCTGCCCCTCCCCCACTCATGCTCTCTTTCTCTCTCACTCTCAAAATAAATAAATAAACATAAATAAAAATAAAAACAAAGCTTACATTACCTAGTGCTGGTTAGGATGCTAGTTAGAGCAGTTCTTTTTTTTTTTTAATGTTTATTTTTGAGAGAGAAAGAGACAGAGTGCGAGTGGGGGAGGGGCAGAGAGAGGGAGATACAGAATCTGAAGCAGGTTTCAGGCTCTGAGCTGTCAGCGCAGAGCCTGACACGGGGCTCGAACCCATGAACTATAAGATCATGACCTGAGCCAAAGCCGGATGCTTAACTGACTGAGCCACCTAGGTGCCCCTAGAGCAATTCTTATACATTATAAATGGGGATGCAAATGCAGCAACTTTGGAATGCAGTTTGGCAGTTTTTATGAAGTTACACACTTAACATATGACCACCATAATCCCACTCCTAGCTAGATATTTATCCAAGATAAATAAAAGTATATGTTCACACAAAAATCTGTTCGTGAGTATTTATAACAGGTTTATTCACAATAGCCCAAACCTGGAAACAACCCAAATCTCCTTCAACTGTAATACTTCTATACCATGAATGAAACTCAGCAATCAAAACAAGTGAACTATTGATACCTCAACAATATGGATGAATCTCAAATGCATTATGCTAAGTGAAAGATGCCAGACTCAAAAGGCTTTATATTTTCTGATTCCCGTTAGATGACATTCTGGAAAAGGCAAAACTATAGGAACAGAGAACAGATTGGTGGTTACCAAGGATTTGGGGCAAGGGGATTGAATAACAAAGGGACAGCATGAGGGAATTTTCTGAATGATGGCACTGTTCTGTCTCTTGATTATGTGACTCTCTGCTTTTGTCAAAATTTATAATGCTATGCATCGAAAGAGTGACTTTTATTGTGTGTAAATAAATATTTTAAATATATCAAACTATCCCTTTGTGTTGACACCAAAACAAAATAAATAAGGAGGAGTTAAGTATTTCAAAAGGATCCTGTACATGCTTCCACTAAATAGCAAGACTCCTCTGGCATTAAAATATAATTAAATGTATAGGGGCACCTAGGTGGCTCAGTTGATTAAGCATCCAACTTTGTCTCAAGTCATGATCTAGTGGTTTGTGAGTTTAAGCCCCACATCCTGCTTGCTACTGTCAGCTTCAGATCCTCTGCTCCTCTCTCTCTGCCTCTCTCCTGCTCTAAATACATACATACATATATAACAACATATATACATTAAAAAATAAAATATAATTAAATTTATAAAATTAATTCATATGAAGATTTTAGAACATATCTATAGTATGTTGTCTGAATATTAGCAATTCTTAGCCCATGAAGCCGTAAGAATTGCATCTTTTGCCTTTGAAAAGATAAGACGTTGGTCAAAGAGAATCTGGATAAGACACAGTTACATCAATGCAACTCCATCCCTACTATCTCATTCATTAAATATATGTTTATATGGGGCACCTGGGTGGCTCGATCAGTTAAGTGTTCTACTTCAGCTCAGGTCACGATCTTATGGTTCGTGAGTTCAAGCCCGGCATCATGCTCTGTGCTGACAGCTCAGAGCCTGGAGCCTGTTTCAGATTCTGTGTCTCCCTCTCTCTCTGCCCCTCCCCTACTCATGCTCTGTCTCTCTCTCTCTCAAAAAATAAATAAACATTAAAAAATTAAAAACACATGTTTATAATTATTTACAAATATTTGTTGGTTGCTTACTAATAAGGAAGAGATGATAATGTAGAAAATACAGAGACAAATCATAAGTCTTATGCTTAAGGTCCAGTAGGGGAAACAAACCACGTAATGTATACCTATATTACAAAGCAGAAAATGACTAGTGTGGCATGAAGTGTGGAAGAGGGATAAAGGGTAGAGGTTTGTTTTTTCTTAGTAGTGAGGTCAGAGATCACTTCTGGAGTTTGTATATATAGAGCTGGGGGTGGGGAGTGTTAGAAAGGGCCCAGGGAAGGTAAATCATAGAATGGAGAAAAACAAAACAAAATTAAAAGAAACCCAGAGATTTTTTTTTTTACAAATATGAGAAATAGCTGTGAACACACCAGCTATCATCCTTATCATTGTCATCATCATCTAAACAGATTTGTCATATTGACTGTTTTGCTCACCACACTAATTTGCTGCCAACCTTATTTATTATAATAGCTATTCTTGTATTCTTCGAGTGGAATTTTCAGTGTTAGCTGCAAGTTCCTGTGTTCTAATCACTGGAAACTTGGTTTTGTTGAGTTTGTCATTAAATGTTAATAAGTATGATTACTCAGTTTAAAATAATACATCTTACTTCAGCCTTTTTCTCCATTCCTGCCTTTGCCATTGCAAATGATACCCCATAAAAATGCTGCATGAAATCATTTATTTCTCTGGTATTTCCGTTATTATTAAACTTCATTTTAAATTATGTTGTTCCTGTCTCTTTCAACCAGATTAAAAGGATGAACAGATCAATTTTCACATGCCCTCTGTAACTGGAATTTTTAGTACTTCAATCATGTCCCTTTATATTCTTTTCACTTTTGCAGGCTAAGTAATCACATTGTGTCAGTTGCTGCAGTGAAACTTGAAACCTGATCAGTGAAGAAGCTTGCAATTTAACAGAAAACAAGGCATACCAGGATCTTCTGCTCCAGATATACTTTGAGGATTCTAGTCTCTTTTTTAAAAATGCCCTGACATTCCTGGTTAGTTTAGTTGTTACAATTCTTGCCCTAAACAAGTTTGTAAAGTTGTTGTTTTTTAAGGAATATTATACTTAATTCCTAGGCAACTCACTGTATAGTCTTATAACACTGCTTAACCATACATAATTTGTGGAAAATGACATGTGCTGGGTAAATGACTTTTCTGGCTAAGCCCTTTTATCTTTCTCTTTGCATGACTCAGAATTTTGAGTTGCTTCATTTCTAGAAATGATGCCGTTATTGAGAGGAAGACACATGCTGCTAGTTGCTCTTTTGAACACACCCTTGACAATGTTTTGGTATTGTTGTCATTTGTCTCTTTTTACTAAGGACAAATAAGGACAAGTCCGTCCCCCCCCCCTGCCCCCCGCCCCTTGCCCTGTGTGTGTGTGTGTGTGTGTGTGTGTGTGATTGGAAATGGCAGTTAATGCCAGTTAATTGGGTCTGGTTAATTTGAGGTTTCACTGTTAGCAGACCAAATTATCTCAGCTCTAGAAACACCTGAAATAAATTCCCTTATTTTTCTTCTCATAGTCACTAGTCCTTCTAAACTAAATATTATTCACAAAGCTATATCTTTCAACTCTTTGTGAAACCATGCCATTAACAGCTATCAAAAGCCTCTTCTATACTTCAGTTTGCCAACTCAATAGCTGGTGGTTCTGAATGCGTTAAGTCCCCTTGAATGTCAAGAGAGAACACAGGCTATGGGATATGAGGAGGACATGGGATATGAGGGCACATTTGATAGTGATTTGCACAGTCATAAGCCCTAGACAGTAAGGAAAGTGGGTGGCATACCAAAAAGGCACCAGTATCAGCATTAATTCCTCAAAATTCTTTTAAGTTTACCATGCACAAGCCACGGAGAAGACAAACCGTCATGTAGTAGTCTACTATGGAAACTAAGAGGTCCACTAATAGGGGTGCCTATCTGGCTCAGTCAGAAGAGCTGTGACTCTTGATCTTGGGGTTGTGGGTTCAAGCCCCACATTTGGTGTAAAGATTACCTAAAAAAATATTAAAAAAAAAAAAAGAAGAGGTCCACTAATAGCTTGAATGGGAGCTAGTATGTCATAAATACCATGTTCATGGTTCAGGAAATAAATGATTATGACATTTAATAAAAGAGATGACATCTGAGTTGATTTTTGAAGAAGGGATAAGATTTGAATAGGTGAAGGAAAACCAAGTCTGTTCAGGGGTAGTAAGGAAAGATGCATGAGGTGAATAATGACACAAAGGCTTAGACAGGCAGGTAGGATCAAATTAGGGAAAACTTTTGCAAGTCACAGTTTGAACCTCATTCCAAATAAATGAACGTTTTCAACCAAGTCATTGGCCAAGAGCCCAGACTTTGGCATTAGATAGATTGAAGCCCAAATCCTGATTCCACTTACTTTGTGTGATCTTGAGCAAGTCACTTACCCTACCTCTCCAAGCAGCAGGTTAATAATCTCTATCTCACAAGGCTGTTATCAGGATTAAATGCAATTAAAACATGAAACACTCATTCATTCAGAAAATATTTATTGACCCTCCACCATGTATGTCCCAGGCAATGAGCTTTGTACTGGTGATACAGAGATAATGGCCAAAACCCTGTCCTCAAGGAACTCATGAGGCAATGGAAAAGACAGGTAAATAAACAGAAAATTACAATACAGTGTAAGTGAGCAAAATTAGAGGAACTAAGTAACTCAGATCAGAGAAGAGGATGGTAAAGAAAGCTTACAGGGGAAGCCGTCCCTTAGGCACCTGAAAGTAGCCTCTTAGAGGTGAACTGAAATACAAGTCATTTTGCAAGGTCTGATTATTTTTATTAATCTTGACATTACATGGTAGTTTCTATCAAAAACAAACAAAACTCTAAATGGATTTTTGTTATTTTTTGTTTAGTTGGTTGTTTTGGGCTTATTTCTTTTCTTCTTTTTGTTAATTTAATTTAATTTAATTTAATTTAATTTTAATCCCAGTATAATGAACATACGGTGCTATATTAATTTCAGGTATACAATATGGTGATTCAACGATTCCATACATTACCCAGTGCTCATCACAAGTGAACTCCTTAGTCCCTATCACCTATTCTATCCATCCCCCCTCCACCTCCCCTCTGGTAACCATCAGTTTGTTCTCTATAGCTAAAGGTCTGTTTCTTGGTTTGTCTCTCTCTTTCTCTTTATTTCCTTTGCTCATTTTGTTTGTTTCTTAAATTCCACCTATGAGTGAAATAATTTGGTATTTGTCTTTCTCTGACTGGCTTATTTCACTTAGCATTATACTCTGTGGTTCCATCCCTGTTGTTGCAAATGGCAGGATTTCATTCTCTTTTATGGCTGAATAATATCCCATTGTATATACATACCACATCTCCTTTATCCATTTATCTGTTGGTGGATACTTGGGCTGCTTCCATAATTTGGTTTTTATAAATAATATTGCTATAAACATAGGATATTTACCCCAAAAAATACAAAACCAGTGATTTAAAGGGATATTTTTGGGGCTTATTACCACAGAAAAGTGGTAAGGGAGAGTACCCTATTTCTCAGCTAACAAAAGGTAAGAACAGAGTCCATTTGAATCACATTAGCAGTGCAAGAAACAAGCCTGAAGCATGTGTGATAAAATTAAAGAGATTAAGGGGAAGTTGACCTAAAACAAAGTAGCAAATCTGGGCTTTCACTTTTAGGAGACCCATTGTGGAAATTTGCTGGGTTTTCAGCCTATATTTATTTCCTCTTCTGAAATGGTGCCCCCGTGTTGTTTTTTTGTTTTGTTTTGTTTTGTTTGTTTTGTTTGTTTTTTTTTTTCTGGGGAACCACATCTTTCCTCATTCTTATTTTATGTGTTCTGGTTAAATGGACTCCATTTCATTCTGGCTTCAGGATTGGCTATGATTCAGGTCCAGCCAGTTAGAGCCTCACACTGGTCACGGTGTTTGAATCAGAGCCAAAGGGAGGCAATCTGGGACTTTTGCTGAGCTAGTAAAAATGTGCCTTGGCTTCTACCGGTTTGAAGGTTGTAGACTGGGAGTTGCCGGCAGTCATCTTCCTATCACTGCTCACCACTCGAAGCCTGAGACTGAAGCCAGATGACATTAGAGAGCAGAGATCCTCACAGTAGAGTATAAAGTCCATGAGGGCAAGAAGCTTGGCTTTATTTTTAAATCTTTTTCATTGATACATCACTCACATGGGGAGCAGGGAGGCACAAAACAAATGTTTGAGTAAAAAATTCTTGTAAAGTGAATACACGTATTTACTCCTCCCAATCACTACCCCTCTCTCCTCTTGACCAATAGCACCATAGATCTGAGTTTTTGGATTTTATATAAATGGAATTATATAGTATACATTCTTGAGTGGCTTCTGTCACTCAACTTTATTGTAAATGTCTTTGCTGAACATACATATACACACCTTTTTTTTTTAACACATGCATTTCTATTGGATATACTTCTAAGAGTAGAATTGCTAGGTTACAGAGTGCACATATGTTTCACTCTAGAAGATATTGCCAAACTATATTCCACGGTAATTGCAACAACTTACTCTTCTACCCTTATATGTACCTGTTGCTCCATATCCTAGGCATCGTTTGGTATTTTCAGTCTTTTAAATGTGAATGTGTAGTATATCATATTGCGTTTTTCTAACCAATGAGGTTGAATACATATTCTTATGGCTATTTGGATATCCTTTTTTGTGAAATGTCTGTTCATCTGGCCATTTTTCTATTGAGTTTAGTGTCTTTTTTAATTTGTAGGAAGTTAAAAATTTTTTTTATATTTAGTTACTACACCTATACCATACTATATTATACTGGAGTCTTATAATAAAACCTGGTAACTGGTAGAGTATGTGCTCCTACCGTGTTCTTTATAAAAGTGTCTATTTTTGGCCTTTTGCATTTCCACATATATTTAAATTTTTTTAATGTTTATTTATTTTTTGAGAGACAGAGAGACAGAGCATGAGTTGGGGAGGGGCAGAGAGAGGGAGACACAGAATCCAAAGCAGGCTCCAGGCTCTGAGCTATCAGCACAGAGCCCAATGAGGAGCTGGAACTCATAAACTGGAAGATCATAACCTGACCCGAAGTCAGATGCTTAACCAACTGAGCCACCCAGGAGCCCCTCCATGTACATTTTAGAATCAGTTTACTATTTTCTGCAAATGCACCTGTTGGGATTTTCACTGGGATTGCGTTGAATCTATAAGTTGATTTGGAGAGATTGACATACTTTACAACACTGAAACTTCTAATCCATGAGCAATGTACAAATTTCCATTTATTTATCTTTAATTTCTCTCAATAAATTTCTCTATTTTTCTGTGCAGGGGTTGGTCTTGCATACTTTCATTAGATTTATTCCTCGGTATTTGGTATTTTTGGGCAATTGTAAATGGTAATATATTTTTTTAATTTTCTGCTTGTTACTCATATATAGAAAAACTATAGAATTTTTGTATAATGACTATATATATTGGTTTTCTATGGCTGCATAAGAAAGTACCATAACTTTCAAAATATCTTAGAACACAAATTTATTATCTTACAGTTTCCACGAAGCAGTAGTCGAAATGCTAGTTAGCTAGATCTTCTGCTCAGAATCTCATTAGGCTAAAATCAAGGTGTCTACAGGGCCTATGATCTCATTGGAGGCTGAGGGTCCTCTTCCAAGCTCCCTGATTATTGTTGTGAGGTTCCTCTTTCATGCTGGCTGTCATCTAGCAGCCACTCTGACTCTGGGAGGCCACTGCAATTTCCTGTCATGTAGCCCTCTCTCTCTGAAAAATGGCATTTTTGTTTCTTTAAAGCAGGAGACCAGTTGTTTTGTATCAAGTATCTCTGATTTATGACATCTTTGACCTCTAAACTCTTTTAAAAGTACTTACCTGACTATGTAGGGTCATTAGGATGATCTCCCTTTTAATGAATTCAGGTTCAACTGATCTTAATTATATCTGCAAAATTCCTTCACCATTGCCATATACCATAACGTAATCATGCAAGTGAAATCTTATCATATTCACAAGTCCACCCACACTTAAAGGGAGGGGATTACATAGGGCATGTACATCAGGGGACAGGAATCTTGGGGGATGCCTTAGAATTCTACCTACCACATTTTGTATCCAGCAGCCTTACTGGTTAATTAATTCTACTAATATATGTTAGTACACAGTTATATTATCTAAACATTATAACGGTTTTATTTCTTCCCAATTTTTATATTGTTAAAATTTCTTCTTCTTAACTTACTGCACTGGCTAGAACCTCCAGTACAATGCTAAAAAGAAGTAATGAAAGTGGACTTGCTCATATTTTATATCATTATTATTTCCAGCCGCTTAAAATAGAGTATGAGGCATGGTAGCTTTTCAATAAATATTCTTAAATGAATAAATGGATGACAGCAAAGCTGGTTGTGGGGGCGGGGGAGAAGAATTGGTTCTTACTTGATCATTTGAGCCTTTAAATCTCATCATGTCCTAAGTCATCCTTAACCACAGAGTTTTTAATGACATGATGGCAATAAATGGCAATAAATTACTCCCTCCTCTTTTTATTGTTGCCCAAGCCAGACTTTTTGGTCAAGTTCAACCAAAATTTTAATTTATATCAGATCTCTCAGGGAGCCTGTGTGGCTCAGTCGGTTAAGCGTCTGACTTCAGCTCAGGTCACGATCTCCCGGTTTGTGAGTTTGAGCCCTGCATTTGGCTCTGTGCTGACAGCTCAGAGCCTGGAGCCTGTTTCAGATTCTGTGTCTCCCTCTCTCTCTGCCCCTCCCCCACTCATGCTCTGTCTCTCTTTATATTTAGATCTTTATATTAGATCTTTTGATCCATAGAATAACATGAACAAACAAATATTTGGGAGAAAAACAATGATAATGCTCGGAGAAGTTAATTATTATTATTTTTTTGAAGAGCACTTATGGAAAGTCAAACATGTTCATGTATCTACCATATTAAGAAAGTCCTCCCGGGGTGTCTGGGTGGCTTAGTCAGTCGAGCATCTGACTCTTGATTTTGGCTCAGGTCATGGAATCGAGCCCCAACATTGGGCTCCATGCTGAGCATGGATCCTGCTTGAGAGTCTCTCTCTCCTCTCTCTCAAACAAAATAAAAATTAAAAGAAAATCCTCTCTCACATCCACTTCTACCTACCACCTCATCTACCCCCACCTTTTTTTTTTTTAACAACTAAGCTTCTAGCAACGGTTTATTCATCTTTTATTTTTCTCCATATAACAGTCCTCAACTCATCACAATCTGCTTCCAATTCCACCATCTACCAAATTTATCTTGCTAGGATTAGTAGTTACCTTCATGCTGCTAAATCTAATGAACAGCACACATCTTGTTTGCCATAGTTGACCATTCCTAGCTTTAAAAAAAAATACTTTTCTGTGACCTTATAGTCTCCTGGCTTTCTTCTTATTTCTCTGGCTCCTTTTTCTAGTTTCCCTTGGTTACTTTTCCTTCTCTCAGAATCTAATCTATTAACCAGAGAAATATGATGACTACTTGGAATCAAACCAGCACTCACTGACACACATTAGTGAGCTAGTTTAATTATAAAGACAAAGCCATTTACAGAAACATTTTGTTTCCTCACTGATGCTGGTATATGCTTATTGTACGGATTTGTGGCCAGTTGCAGGCCCCTTTTCTTTCCATTCTCTTCCCTTCCTTTCCTTTCTCTTTTCTTCTTCTGTCTTTATACTTTCAGGAATCTCATATACATCCATCCTTTCAGTTATTAACTACATGTTGACAGCTTCTGAATTTATATCCTCGGGCCTCCCTTCTGAGGTTCCAGACTCATCTATATGTCTCCTTGATATTTCCAGGTAGCTATTACATAGACATCCCAAGTTGGACATGTCAATTACTGAGCTTATGGTGCCAAATCTTTTTATCTTCCAAGGTCTCCTAACTCATTAAATGGTTCCACCACCCTCCCTGTTGCTAATGTTAGGAACCAAAAATCATCCCTAATATCCACCTATTCTTAGCCCCTTTGTCCAACCAATCACCAAGTACTTTCAATTCTGTTTCCTGGGATACTGCTCAAATCTGTCTACTGTTCTTTGTCTTCAGCACTACTACCTTCACCTAACACCTGGACCTCTTGGACACTGTCTTAGTCAGCTCGGGCTGCTATAGCACAATCCATAGACTGGGTAGCTCAAAAAACAGACATTTATCTTGCAGTGAGGGAATCTGAGAAGTGCAAGATCAAGCTGTCAGCAGATTCAGTTCCTAATAAGAGCCTTCTTCCTGGCTTACAGACAGCTGCCTTCTTGCTGTGTCTTCACATGGTAGAGAGAGAGTGACCTCTTTCTTCCTCTTATAAGAACATTAATCTCATCATGGGGGTTTCACCCTCATGATCCCATCCAAACCTAATTACTGCCTAAAGGTTCCACTTCCAAATACCATCACACTTGGGATTAAGGTTTCAACCTACGAATTGGGGGCAGAGGATACAAATATTCAGTCCATTAGAGATACAGTCCAACTGCTCATGCCACCTTCTCTTGGTTACCTCCAGAAACTCATTCTCCACCCAGTGATCAAACTGATCTTTTAAATCTATACTTGTGTCATCTCCTTGCTCAAAGCCCTATCATAGCTTGCAATAAAATTCAAACTCCAAAATGACCAATAACTCCCTCTATGATCTGACTTTGTTCTACTTTTGTCTCATTGCATACCAGCCATATTGGCCTTTTCTCTGTTGCCTAGCTCCTTCATGCCTACTTTCTTCTGGCCATTTCCACCACGTGGGACTCTTCATGACCACTATTCCCTTTTGCTGGCCAACTCCTATTCATTTTTCAGTTTAAATCCTGCTTCCTTGGGCAAGGATTCTCTGTTCACCTAATATTAAATTACATTCACCTTTACAAGCTCTCATAAGCTTCATTTACCTTTCCATGACACGTATTCCAACTCTTGTTGAACAATTCCTGTAATTATTTGCTTAATGTCTCTCTTCTGTAGTCCCTCTCCACCCCAACCCAGATTGTCAGTGCTATGAGAACATGAACTGAATCAGTCTTACTTAAGGCTAGCATCTAGGACCCAGAAACATCCTTGATAAAAATTCACTGAGTGTGAATGGTTGTCTACTTGAGAATGAGGATGAGTGCAGGAGTTTAGGTAGTATTGGTATAGAAACATTTTTCGTACCTCTTCATTATA
Organism: Acinonyx jubatus; assembly: GCF_027475565.1. NCBI lineage: Eukaryota > Metazoa > Chordata > Mammalia > Carnivora > Felidae > Acinonyx > Acinonyx jubatus. The sequence goes on along the minus strand of NC_069388.1, from coordinate 80,154,928 downwards.
ATAAAAAATTTAGTTTTTAAAATTTTATTTTAGAGAGAGAGAGGGAGAGAGAGAGGGAGTGGGGGTAGGGCAGAAGGAAAGAGAGAATCTCAGGCAGGCTCCATGCTCAGTGTGGGGCTTGATCCCACAATACTAGGATCATGACTTGAGCCTAAATCAAGAGTTGGACGCTTAATCAACTGAGCCACCCAGGTGCCCCCATAATAAGAAACTGAGAATCAGAATCAGAATATTGGGCCTACCATTAAAAGTAATTATGATTTTGACAAAAATTAACCTCATTCTGGGGACAAGTAGTGAGTAACTGAGGTAGCCTTTAACTTACTAGGGCAAAACACAGGCAGCACAGGCAGGCAGTAAGGAATCAACCAGAGAGGAGAGCAATTTCCCTCTGGATGCCATTAACCAGGGAGATATGCTGACCACCTGGAATCAAACCAGCACTCAATGGCATGCATCAGTGAGCAAGTTTAATCATAAAGACAAAGACATTTATACAAGCTTTTCGGTGGCTCACTGGTTTGATATACGCTTGTTGTAGGGCTCTATGGAAAAAAAACCTATCAGTAGTCTGACTTTCAATTTGTAATAGACACAAAAATACTTATGTTTTGCAAATGTGTCCTTTATGCTCACTTTACCATTTCTTTTGCTGTGTAGACTGAACTGCAAAGTAAAGTTAATATAAACTTAGAAGAATGGAAATAGGCTTTTGCATATTTATAAGGGAGGAAAATACAAAAATAAGCTATACATTGTCTAAAATACTGCATTCTTGCAAGCAAATATGGGAACTGTCTCTTGGGGTTGGGAACTAATAATGAATACTTAAAATAATAAATTAATCTACATTGATTATTTCCTAAGTTATTAAATACTTATCACCAGGCAAAACCTTTTATACAAGATGCTTTTTTTTTTCCTTACAAGTAATAAGAACCTTCATATTCCATACATTAGAAAAAGCCTTAACTTTTCTTTGGAGGAGAAAGAGAATCTGATATGTTTTGGATTCAAATAATAAGTAATTTCACTTAATGTAAATTTTCACTTTTATGGTACTTTGTTGCTGTGCCATTCCCATGAAACAGTGTGGGACAAAGAGCATGAGACTAGAAGTCTCTGAACCTGGCTTCTGATTTGAATTTGCTACTATTTGAATTCTATTTTGCTACTACTAAACCATGATCTCTTTCAGCCCTTTGGATCTTCATTTCCTCGTCTGTCAAGTGAGAGGCCTCTTCAATTCCAAAAATCCTTTATTTCAACTATGTTTTCTTTCTTTGAGTGTATTTTTTTTTAAGTTTTATTTATTTTGAGAGAGACAGAGTGGGTGCATGTGTGCATGAGCCTGTGAGTGGAGGAGGAGGAGGAGGAGGAGGAGGAGGAGGAGGAGGAGAGAGAAAATCCCAAGCAGGCTCCTCGCTGTCAGGGCGCAGAGCCCGATGCAGGGCTCAAACTCAGGAACCATGTGATCATGACCTAAGCTGAAGTCAGAGGTTTAACTGACTGAGCCACCCAGGCACCCAAAGTTTGTTTTTGTTTCATATAGAAACTTAAAAGCATGGAAGGGAAAATTACTTTTCTAAACCTAGAGTTAGATTTTTGGAAATAAGATTTCCAGATTGAAATCAGATTCTGATTGAGAACTTTTTATTAACATTCAGGAATTCATAGAAGAGAATAGGTGAGAAAACATATATATTTTATTTCCTGATAGAATGGAAACCAGAATGACCAGACAGTGGCATGGGAATGCAATGGCTGTTTTAATATATTTTGGTATTGAAGAAACTCCATTATATAATTGCAATACATTGTTATGTTAATCTTTTACTTTGGATTATATTGTGAAATTGTCCTGGTTTCATAATACTCGTTTTTTTTCCTCTGTCTGTTTATTTTGCTTGTAAAATATCTCCTTACTGTTTTTTTTCCTTTCTATTTAAAAATATTACATAGTGGTGTAATAATGTATATTCCTATTGCTTAAGGGGTTCCTTCTGTGATGGCTGGTGTTGAGACACAAACCCATTTAATGGAGAAAGTGGTTCTTGAGGAAACCTTTGAGAGGCCAAGTATGGCTTCTGTTTCTCTAGAAATGTATGGCTTTTTTTTTTTAATGTTTACTTATTTTTGAGAAAGAGGGCGAGTGTGAGCAGGGAAGGGGCGGAGAGAGAGAAAGACAGAGGATCCAAAGCAGGCTCCATGATGACAGTAGACAGCCAGATGTGGGGCTCCAACTCACAGACCGTGAGATCAAGACCTGAGCTCAAGTTAGCTTAACCTCCTGAGCTACCCAGGTGCCCCTGGAAATGTATAGCTTTAAAATGGCCTGTAATATTACCAGAAAGTTTTTAGGTAGAATTTCTCCTTTTCCTAGAGAAATTTTAAATAAATGGTTTTTTCCCTAATAAATGTTTAACCATCTGTCCTTATAGTTCTACTTCATTATATAATTGCATATTTTAAAAATAGTTTCATATAGTTATTACTTAAAGTACTCCAATTATAAAATAAGCTAAGACCATCATCTTTATAAATCTAACAAATTAATGTGGCTTACAAAAATCTTGAGTCCTATAACATATTGGTGGCAAATTGTTTTCAAGACATTAGACTAATTGGTTACTGATTCTGCTTAGTGTATAGAAAAAGTGGTTTATGTGTATAAGTACTAGTCTGTCTTCATCTTTTATTCATTATGTCAACAAGTGTTTATTGAATTCTCATCTTGCACCAGGCACTGTACCAGGTGTTGGGGGGTAATGTGGTAAAAACAAAAAAAAAACAAAAAAAAAAAAAAACAAAAAAAAAAAAACCAAACAGACAAAACTCTCTGCCCTCATGGAGCTTACATGCCTGTGGGGGAAAGACAGACAATAAATAAATAAAATGTGTGTGTGGGGGGGTATTAGACGATAATAAAGACTAAGGTGAAGAATAAGGCAGAAAAGTATATTGGGCAGGGTGTTGCAATGAGAAATATGGGTGTCATGGAATGTCTTCTTGAGAAGGTAAAATCTGAATAAAGGCCTGAAGGACGTGAGAGAGTTAGGTATTTGGACATTTGGGGGAGAAAAGCATTCCAGGCAGAGGAAAGAGCAAGTGCAAATGCTGTGAGCCAGGAGCATGCCTGCCATGTCCCAGAAGGAGCCCAATACGACTAGAAGAGAATAAGATTATGGGGAGAGCAGGAGGAGATAAAGTCAGAGAGGAAAGACTGGGATGACATCATCTATGACCTTGTAAGGACTTTATCTTTTACTATGAATGAGACAGAACCACTGGAGAGTTTCAAGCAGAAGAATGATATGATCTGACTTATGTTTTAGGAGGATCAAGCTCACTATTATGTTGAGAATAGATTGGTAGGGGCCAAAGGCTAGGAGACCTTGGGCATGATCCAGGCAGGTGGGATCATTGCATTAAACACTACAGAACTCCAAGAAACACCATTCACACTGCGGTCTCTGAATGGTGCTTCCTATAACGAGTGGTGTATAGTGTAGTTAGGGGCCCTGTAGGCAAGATGGCTTGGACCAGGATGGATGCAATGTGAGTGGAAAAAAAATGTTCAGTCAAGATGTATTTTGAAGGTAGAACTAATAAGATTTGCTGACATAGTAGATATGGGATATGAAAGACTCAAGTGTGATTTCAAGGTCATCCATTAATTTCATGAATTATTCATATTCATTATGCCAAATACCATTTACTAAGGGGAAGTAATTCACATTTCTTTTTTAATTCAGCAAGCATTTGTTGAAAACCTACTACATAGTATATCATCCCAGATTCTGCAGGAATATTTTTTAAGGTACAATTGCAGCAACAACAGAAAATCCTGCTCTGGAAATATTGTAACTTAGTTTGTTAGACAAGGCCTCTATAGTTAAAAGAACCAAATAAAACAATGGAGGAACCAATACTGTATACAGCAACATAAGAAAAAATATGACCATGGGATTAATAAAATGGTATGTGTATATGTGTGTATGTCTATGTGTGTGTGTATGTGTGTGTGTGTGTATATATACATATAACTACATATAACTATATGTAACTACATATAACCGTAACTATGACTATAGCTGTATACACACACACACACACACACACACACACACACACACAATTCGCCTCTAGGGAAACGGCCCAATTTGAAAATAATTTTACATTTGTCAGGATATGCCCATTTCTGATTGCTATACTCCTCTAATCTATTCAACAACGTTCACTATTTTCTGATAGTAACATGGCTCATGTGTTTCCTATTCAAAATGCTGGACTAGATATGCTGTGTAGTTGACTCCTGTTGCAGGAGGAAGTATATAAAAGGCTTCATGTGTAAGATAGGAATTACCTGTTTCATGTGCTCTTCTCTTGCTGATGTCTCTTGCTGTTGCATTGCTCATAGTTCGATTGAAAATTCACAATCTTACCTTGGCCCCTAGTTCCTATTTGTCCAATTTCTGACTTGCACATTTTCTTACCTTCTCACCACTAATCTTATTTGTGGCCCTTTGGCTTATGAGGATTTTTTAGATCTTGTGGTTTCTTGTGCCTCACCTCCTCCACCTCTTTCAAAGCCATGTATGGCCATGTTTCCTGTTCTGTGGTTTTCCTAAAAATAATGAGATAGTGAAAATTATAATAATGAGTATGATAGTTAACATTTTTAATATTGATTATGAGCTACACACTAAGCTATACTATTCAAGTACACTTAAATGTAATCCTCACAACACATCTATAATGTGGGTACTATCATTATCCCCTTAAGGAACTGAGCTTTAGAGAACTTAACATGCCTGAGGTTACTCATCTGGAAGTGGCAGAGCTAGGAGGCAAACCCAGAACCTATGAATACTATTATGCTACAATATGTCCTTTTGTACCATATGCATATTAAACATACAGAAGGAGAGAAAAGCCAATCCCAACAAAGTTCTCTATGTCTAATAATTATCTTTGTAATGTTATGGATTTATCATTTAAAAACTTTGCCCAGTTCAAGTTGGAGATAACATTTGTAATATAGTCCTATTTTAAAAGGCATTGATACTAGAGTTGGTTTTACATGGCCCTAGACCTAGGCGCGCGCGCACACACACACACACACACACATGCTGGACACAAGCCAAAAAAGTAGTCGTTGAAAGTAGAAATGCCAATGGGACTCAAAATAAAAAAGAGAGGAGGGAAAAGGAAGAAGGGTAACAGTAGTTATTGAGCATTTCATGTTATCAGTTATTGCATTAAAATGCTTATTTAATCCTTACAACAACTCTGCTATTACCCTCATTTTACATGGGAGAAAAAAGGTGAAGAGGTTATTACTCCTATTTGGCAGATGAAGAAATAAAGGACTAGAAACTGAGATCAAAATCATAGCTGAAGTGTCAAAGCTGAGTTTAAAACCCAGAGTTAGCTGAATTCCAAAGCCTATGGAAATAATTACTACAGGTGGAAGATAGATTCTAGGGTAACCAGCATGATTTCTACCTCCTGGTACTTACATCTTTGTGTAATGCCCTCTCCCTGCGTGTGGGTAAGCCTTGTGACTTGCTTCTAAACAACAGAATGTGGCAAAGATGATAGAATATCACTTTCTTGCTAGCAAACCCATTTTAGAGAGTATAGAGACACTCTTCACTGCTTTGATGAAGTAAGCAGCCATATTGTGAAAATATACATGACAATGAACTGCAGGTGGAGCTGAAGACAGCCTCCAGCCAGCAAGAAACTAGGGCTCTCAGTCCTACAACTGCAAGAAAAGGAATTCTGCTAACAATCTGAATGACCTTGAAAGCAGATTGTTCCCCAGTCAAGCTTCCAGATGAGAACATAGCCTGACTCATGCTTTAATTGAAGACTTATGAAGCAGAAGACCAAGCTAAGCTGTACTCAAACTACTGACTCACAAAAAATGTAATATAAAAAATATGTGTTATTGTAAACTGCTAAGTTTTGCTAATTTTTACACAGTAATAGAAAACTAATACACCACACTACCTTGGTTTTCTCTGTGCTTGCAGCACAGTAAATTCTTAGTAAATGGTAGTTGCTATTATTATGATAATCAAAATGGAAATTTGGAGTATCAGAGTCAAAGAAAAATGTAACAGGAAAATATAACAAAGTTAATTGTTACCAATGTAATTATGCAACTGATTTAGGAGATACAAATGATGGTATGTCAAAAACTTGTATATTACTCCCAACAATTATTGAATGTATTCTTATCACATGAAATATAAAATTTCTAGTGGTGCTTATATCCATGCATAGTTTTAATGTCTTACACCATACTCAAAGTAAATTGGGAAGTTTCCTACATTAAGATAGTCCTACTAGATATGAAGACATAGTACAACCTAGTTTAAGATTCCAGTTATATTGTTATAAATTGTGATTTTTAAACATCTAACATTTAAAAAATGTTTATTTATTTTGGGAGAGAGAGAGAGAGCACATAAGTGAGGAAGGGGCAGAGAGGGAATCTGAAGCAGGCTCCAGTCTCTGAGCTGTCAGCACAGAGCCCAACACAGGGCTCAAACCCACGCACGAACTGTGAGATCATGTTGGACTCAAACCCACCAACCGTGAGATCATGACCTGAGCTGAAGTCGGTTGCTCAACCAACTGAGCCACCCAGGTGCCCCTAAACATTATAACATTTTTAAATATTTGAATATGATAGAGAAAATAATTCAGGGCATTCGATCAAAAACCTAAACCATAATGAAACAAACTACTATCAGCATAATACTTTCAGTTCATGAGTGCATGTGGATTTTGCTTACCAAGGATAAAATATACTAAACATATGATGTAATTATACATATTTAACTATAGAGTAGGTTAGAGGACTGGAATGGGTTTCTATTTGATAGATTTAAGGTTTGCCATTGTGGGGAATAAAGAGAGGCTAGTGCTCATATCTAACTAAAATGCAAAATGATTTTTCTGATTGTTCCTTCTACCAATGCCCTCTTTCCCTTCTGTATTTATATTGGCATGTGAATGTATAGTTTCTGTCAAACATGTCATTAAAAATGGTGTTCACTGATTGAATAGACATGTTAACCTCACTACTGCTACACACACAAATATGCACTGAACATATAGTTAACATAAACATAAGCCTTTTATAGGTGTTACAGCAATCGAAAATTTTCTCACTCTCCCTTTAATGCGAATATATGACCCTAATGAACATAATAACTATTCATAAACCTTTTTAAGAAAATTTTTTAAAATTTAAAATTTTAATTTTTTTTTTCAACGTTTATTTATTTTTGGGACAGAGAGAGACAGAGCATGAACGGGGGAGGGGCAGAGAGAGAGGGAGACACAGAATCGGAAACAGGCTCCAGGCTCTGAGCCATTGCGGGGCTCGAACTCACGGACCGCGAGATCGTGACCTGGCTGAAGTCGGACGCTTAACCGACTGCGCCACCCAGGCGCCCCTAAAATTTTATTTTAGAAAGAGAAAGAGAAAAATCTTGCAAGTGGGGGAGGGGGCAGAGGGAAAGAGGCAAAGGGAGAGAGAGAGAATCTTAAGCAGACTTCACACTCAGTGTAGAGCCAAACACGGGGCTGGATCCCACAACCCTGGGATCATGACCTGAGCCGAAATCAAGTCTGCTGCTCAACTGACTGAAGTACCCAGGAGCCTCCATAATTCTTAATGGGTTTAATAAACACTGTGCTAAATATAGTGTTAGTAATACAGCAGCTAAATCTTTCTTCATCTTTTGAGGGCAATCATGATTTCTATCAGTTTTTCTTAATTTTCTGTCATCTGTGTTTTCTGGAAATGAACACTAATAATGTGTCTGTACACATTTATTATTATTTTTTTGTTTATTTTTTTAGCATTTATTTATTCTTGAGAGAGAGAGAGAGAGAGAGAGAGAGAGAGAGCATATGCAGGGGAGGGGCAGAGAGAGAGGGAGACACAGACTCCAAAGCAGACTCCAGGCTTGGAGCTGTCAGCACAGAGCCAGACATGGGGCTCAGACTCAGAGACCTTGAGATCATGACCTGAGGTGAAGTTGGATGCTTAACCGACTGAGCCACCCAGGCGCCCCTATACACATTTATGTGATTTGGCTTTTCTAATAATTGATTCAATGAAATCAATCATTTATAATGAATTGATTCAGTGAAATCATTTATTATGAATTGATTCAAGAGACAAGTGAATATATTAATTTGAAATTTATCTAACTTTAAATTACTGGTCCAGTTAACAGGTTATTTTCTTTTTGTTTTCTTTTGTTTTTGGCAAAGTTTATCATCAGCATTTACTTTTCTGTTTAGATTCATGATTATGAATTGTTCTGTGGCAAGGTAAAAGTCTTGTTAGATCCCTAAAAGAACTTAAGGACAATACTCAATGTGTATTTTCTTCCTATGGCATGTTATCTACAGATGGATAATGAGGAAAGCAAACCAGTTTGTCTTGTTCCAGTGTCTGGGAGACAACTCACGATTATTATTTAATCCAAGTGCCATCATGAGCAGTTTGGAATCTTTTTTGGAACAAAGTGGAGTATAATCGCAAATATTTTTTAAAAGGCCAAACTGCCAGGTTTAAGGCAGCTTTTGAACTGTTGTTGACTTCCTGAAACAGGTTCAAAATATGGGAAATTGCTAAATCTATTTCTTAGTGTAATCTATGAATCGACTCTAGATTTAAACTGAAATTATTTTCCTCTCTGGCATTGGATGAAATTTGGTGAAGCTTTCCTTAATATTTAATAATAAAAACTCATCTGGTTTTATAGGAGATTGGGGATTTAGAAGGATTTATTACTTTCTAGTTAAACTTATTTCACATTGGGGATTGATTTCTTACTCTCTTTACAAAATTGTAGAGAACTGAATTTAGAAAAACATAAGGTAAGAATTTCCTCTTAACTATTTTTGTTGCATCCTTCTCTTTTTTCCTGTCTCCCCCAACTTTATCTATTTAGTGGGTTAAATATTTCACAAAGTTATTTTTGCAGTTTTCAAAGTGACTTCTTGGAAACGAAACTTGCATCGACTTTTTTCAATCCCCAACTGTAAGAGCTACATTTTCACTTTTCATTTGTTAAAACAGACTGTCTTATAAATGCCTGAAACTTTGGTAGATATTTTTAGGCAAGCAATAGTTTCAAACTGGAAAGAAATCCTCCTAACACTAAGACATAAACACAAATGACTGAGAGCCCTTTTTTCTCTTTTTAAAAATATTCTAAAGCATTTCCTTTCTTGCTGATTTTTTTTTTTTTTGATTAAAATTGCAAGTCCTCAGATACCAGGTTGAATTGCATTATTGTTAAGAATCACAGTGAGAAGGTATTAACACACACGCACTTCCAGTATCTCAAAGAACAGAAATAACCGGTTTAAATGCCAGAGTAGTGTGATAGATGTCTGGTAGGAAGGCCAGGAACTAGGGGAAAACTTAGAGAAGTACGCGGTGGGGGAGGCATCAATGGAGAGACAGTGCGCTGTTTTCAGAGCACAGCGTGTTGTGGCGGAGAGGATGACCTTTAACCTTTAAAGGACATTTATTTGGGAAACTCTGAACAGCGTTCACTTTGAGGGGGCGAAAGGAGAGGTGGAATGTTGTGGCAGTATCTACTTTAGTAGGTCCAGGGTGGTTTAGGGATGTTTGGAGTCGGTTGGTCCGGGGGTTGGGCGAGGGCCATGTTGAGGGAACGCGGGCCAGTCCCAGGGAAGGCGGAAGCCGGCACCTGGATGCTCCGGAGAACAACTCGGGTGGGGGAAGGGTCGTGGAGAAAAGTAGAGTTCAGCGTTGGTTTCTGTCTTCGCGTGTAGGACGATCAGAAGAGGCGCAGAAGAGCCGCGCGGGGTGTTTCCCGCTCCGGGGGAACGCCGGCTGCACCCACGGCGCCCGCGCCGTGGCCCCTCTCCCGAGGCGGCGAGCGCTCCCCCCGGCCCGGGCCGCGGCCCTCCCGCCCCGGCGGAGGCGCGCGGTGGATTGTGGGCTGGGGGCTGCGGCGGCCTCGCGGCGGCCTCCGGCGCTGTCTCCGGGACCTAGCCCGGCCGAGCCGGGCCGGCGGGGTGAGGGGAAGCAGTGGAGCAGGGAGCAGAAGCGCTAGGGGTAGTGGTCGCGGCGCGGCGGCGGTGGCGGCGGCGGCGGCTCCTCTGGAGGCCGGGGATGTGGGAGAGGCGGTGGCAGCAGCGGCGGAGGCGGCGCTGCGGACCCGGGGGAAACTGCTGGCTGACAGGACACCCGGGAGAGACGTGAGGGAGCCGCCGCTGCCGCCTCTCACCCGCGAGCGGAGCTGGGCTCGGGAGGGCGGCCCTGTGCTCCCCCGGCCGACGGGCCTGCCGGCGCGGGGCGGGGGCGGGAGGCCGGGCTCCGGCCCGGCGGGGCTCCGGGCGGCGGCGGCCGCGGAGCAGCCTCGGCGCGACGTGGAGGGCTGGAGGCGGCGGCGATGCACTAGGCCTCGCTCTGGGGCGGCTGCCCGGGACCCGCAGGTAGGTGTCGGGCCGGCCCCACTTGATCCCCCCGGCGCTTCGCGGCCCACCCTCACCCCGACCTCCTGTGGAGAGAGGGCCTGAGACCCCACCCCTTGTGTCACCTCCCCGGCCCGAAGCGGACGGAGTTTCGGTCACAACTGACGGGCGCTGAAGCTTCCATTCTCTTCTCCGCCACCACCTCCTCTTCCTTTTCGCTCCCGCTCTGGGATCGGGGCGGTAGCTGCTCTCCCCACTTCAGTCGGCGGCCGCAAACGCCGCTGTCCCCCCTCTCGCCCCTGTCTGGGATCCGGGCTTTGGAACTTCCATCACCCTCCTTAGATGCTGCCCCGAAACTTTCCCTTTCTTTTCCCAGTAGGGCCTTTCAGCCTCCTTTTGAGCCTACTGGAATAATTTAAATATTAAAAAATTGTTTTTCTTCCTGGGGAAGGCTATCCCCCTTCCCCCATTAACTCGGTGTTTTGCAGTTTGGCGATTTAGCTCGCAGTAGTTTGTTCAGTAATTAATTTTCTTCAGTTCTGCTTCTTAACATCTGTGCATTGATACAAAAGCAGGCCTCCCCTGCCCTCCCATCGTTGACAAGGGAACTTTTGGCTGTACATTATAATTAACTACTTGGTCTGTCCATGTGTTGTGAGTTCAGGACGATATTTTTAGAATTTTGACTGACCTGGGGTTGCAAGTTTTGTTTTGTGTTAACTCGCCTTTAACCAGCTTTATTTTTTGTCCTTTATTGAGTGAGGCCCTCCTTACTTTCGAATAATTAAATTGTTTGCACTATTTGTTTTTTTGTTTTTAATTGGCTCTATTTCTGATTTGTCAAACCCCAGGGCGATCAATAGTAAATGATTACAAGGCAGATGATATCATGATATAGTATGCTGAGGAATGCGTTATTGTGGTTAACTTAAACTGCAGATTTTGATGGACATTCGAGTTGACTTTTATAAATCTGATAGTTCTAATTGGAAAAGTACTTTGAGAGCCTTGATGATTTCTAAGCAGTTTTGATGGAACAGATGGAATGATTGGGATTTGACTATATTTGTATTGCAGTCAGAGTCTGATTTCCTAGAAATGAGTATTACTTGATGGTTCATAGTGGTCATCATTGCTCATGATAGGTTTTGGTAAGAATGATCAATATGTGCAAATTTTGGGTGGTTGATAGTTGTGGTTTGGGGGATTAAATGTTTGCAGTTTTATTGTGATTTGGCTATTTTAAAATTATAATCTGGTAACTTAAGAATTACTACACTATGAGGACAGACCTTACAGTTGGAGGATCATTTTTAAAAGAAGTGAAAAATGTATTGATTTTCTTTGTAAAGAACGTATCACAGAACTGTAAAGACTTCACATTTTGTTGATGATATTTATATATTTTGTTTTTGTTACTTAGCATTTGGCTTTCTGAAATGTTTTCATTGTTTTTAAATTATCCAAAGTTTACTAAAAAAGATCAAATTTTCATGTTTTTCTGGAAAAGTTAAAATTTATTTCTGGGTAGGTATTAAGTTTTTATGTCAGAATTAAAATCAAATGTAACTCATGAAATGGCAAACTTCGCAGAATTTGTTCTTAATCACGTTCCTTTTTCTATCCATAAAAGTTGATTAAAATTCCTTTTTCCTGCTTCTAGCCTTTTACATCTTTGAGTAACACTCATTTAAAGGATGAAATTAAATGATTTATAGTATATTTACAGAGTTGTGAAACCATCATCATAATAAATTTTAGAACATTTTCATCACCCCAGAAAGAAACCTGGTCATTAACAATACTCCCCATTCCTCCTACCCCACCCCCAGACCTAGGCAACCACTAATCTTTCCATCTCAATATTTGCCTATTGTGATTCATTCATATAAGTAGGTTTTTGAAGTTTTTCTCTGAAAATCAACTTACATGTCTAAAATATTTTGAGTCTGAGAATAAGCAGCTGATCACTGGTGTTAATAACTGATGTTCTAAACAACTATTTGGTTGTATTCAGCATGAAGTATGGAGAAAGAAAAAAGCATAAATGGATTTTAGTGATCTGGTCAGCTGGGAGTCACGTAGAAGTTAAAGGAGTATTTTTGCCATTGAAGATTAGGATATCAGGGTTAGGAAAAAAACTTAAATGTCATCAGCTTGCTTCCTACTTGTTTCACAAATAGATGGCAGGAACCATATGAGGAAATCTGAAGAGTGGAAGCTTGAATCTCTAAGATTGTGGCTAAAGAACCACAGTGTGGCCATGTAAAGCAAGAAATGAGGATTTGCTAGTTAGAATTGTTTACGTTCTTTTATGTATGCATGTATTTGACATTTCACTAGCATTTACTCATTTTGGGATGGAGGGTTGTCAGGAGACTAATGCATCTGCAGAGATGAAATCCCTCTTACAAAATCCTCTAAAAATGCTTTAACCTAATGGAGGATGGCATATACTATAAGGTATCTTCTTGTACTTTTACCATCTTATTTTTAAAAAATTCTATTTTAAAAACAAAATTAATTAAAAATAAATTAAGATTGGGGTGCCTAGGTGGTTCAGTCGGTTGAGCATCTGACTCTTGATTTCCACTTGGGTCTTGATCCCAGGATGGTGGAGTCAAGCCTCACTTGCCCTCAGTTGGGGATTCTCTCCCTCTGCCTCCTTCCTCTGCTGTCTTGCTCACATGTGCTCTCTCTCTCTTGCTCTTTCTCAAAAACAAATTAAGATTAACAAGCCTGGTTGGAGGCCTTCTTTTTCAAAGACCTGGGGCCCTAACATCTAAACTAATGGTTCTCAAAAGAGGGTAAATTTACCCTCCAAGGGACATTTGGCAGTGTCTGGAAATGTTTTTCATTGTCACAACCGAAGGTGTGGTGCCATTGGCATATAGCCAGGAATGTTGCTGAATTTATAAATGCACAGGATACATCCTATGTTATCCTGCACACCCCTCTCCCCCAACAAAGAACAAAGAATAGCCACCCAAATGTCAGTAATGTTTTAAACCTGTGGTTTGTATTTTTCTGGCTAGTGTTCTCAACTCCTGCCAGGTGGGAAAATAACTCTCACTGGGTATATTAGATTAGCCCTTTAGGTCCTCAAGCAACTCTCTCTTTGCAGTTGAGGGCATATGAGGGAAAAATAAAAGGACATCTAACTATGACACAGTGCAGATATTCTTTAGTAAAAATTAGTAATTAGAAATAATTAGAATTAGATATTCTACAGTAAAAAATTTTTTACTGGAAATGGCAGATTTGTTTTACTGCAGATCTGAACTATTATGTTTTGAATTGTTCGTTACTGGTGCATAAGTTTTTGAGGGGTAGATTGGGCCCAGGTTGTGGAGTTTTTGAATGTGATAAACTTGATATATACCACTATCAAAGAATACATAAGGAGAGTGACCTATCGTATCTGAATTTTAGAAACATGATTCTAAAATTGAGTGAGGTTAGAACCAAAGAAGCTTTTGCTAGGAGATTCTCACAGCAGTCTAATCTGCAAATAAAATCCTGAACTAGATTACTCGCAATTAGAATGGAGAGCAAGGGATGGATGTGTGATGAATTTTGGAGGTAGAATCCATAGGACAGTCCACACTGGTATAGAAATTAAAGAATGTAGAGAGGTCAGGGAGTCAAGTTGGCTGTAGGGTTTCTAGTTTAGGAAACATAGATTATTGTGCCATTAACGGAGCTAGAGAAGGAATAAACTTTTGGCAGGTGGTGGCAGATAAAGATGGCATAAATAATAAATTTAAGTTTTGGCTATATTGAATTTTAGGTATCTTTGAGACTTGTAGGTGAAGATGCCTAGTAGGCAGTTAGAAATGTGGGTGTGGGACACTGAAAAGAGCTTATAACTGGAGAAAGATCTGAAATCTGTCTAGTTTTCTCTATCTCCACTACCATTATCGGAGTTCAGGCTATGGGCATCTCTCAGTGAGATTAAGCAAGTTTCCTATCTGGACTCTTCTAGTCTTAGTCTTCTCCATTGCATTCTCTGTGCTATAATCAGTGATTTTTCTGAAGGGAAAATCTGATTATATCATTTCTCATCATAAATTATTTCTGTGACTATTTTATCCTCATTATAAAATCCATATTCCTTATTCTTTTAATAGATTTGTAATTTCATTTAAGTTATTTTCCCAACTTACCTCTCTAGCCTTGTGACTCTCCCCTATTCCCTCCTCCCTCTGAATATATAATTTTCTCAGACATGTTGAATTATTTCCCGTTTCTGGCAGAAGGCTTCTTTTCCTGTCCAAGCCTTTGCAACATACTATTCCCTATTCCTGGAGTATTCTCTTTTTCTCATACTTCCTCCCCTCCGTTTATTTGGTCACTTCTACTTATCTTCACTTCTTTGTAAACTTTCATTGATTCATTATTTTTTATTATTACTGAAAAATTTTAAACCTGCAGAAAAGTCAAGAATAGTGAACACCTACACACACATAAACACTCGCCGCCCCCCCCCAATTTCTTTTGCCAAGTCTGAAAGTAGGCTGTAGATTTCATTACATTTCACCCCTAAATACTTAAGCATGCATCTCCCAATTACAGGGACATTCCCCTATATGATCACAATGCTGTTATGATACCTAAAAGTATCAACACTCAACAAGCTTATTAAACATACAGTCCATACCTAAATTTCTCCCATTTGTCCCAAAATTTTTTATAGCTGTTTTTTTCTCTACACTATTACAAGATTCAGTTAAGGTTCATGTATTGCATTTGGCTGGTATGTCTCTTTAGTCTCCTCCAATCCAGACTAGGCCCAGTGCCTCCCTCTTCTTTTTTGGTTTATCCTTTGAAAAATAGAGGCATTTGTGCTCGAGTTTATTCCATATTCTGAATTACTCTGTTTCTTCATGATTAGATTCTGATCAGATATTTCTGGCAAGAATACCACACAGATGATAGGTATTCCTACCACTTTATCACATCAGGAGGCACATAATGGTAGTCTGTCCCCCTGTTGGTGATTCCAGCTTTGATCATTTGGTAAGGGTAGGAACTGACAGATCTCTCTATTATTTTTTTAATAAATAACTGATAGGGTGATACTTCATGGCTATGTAAATATCCTTTTCCTAACATCCTTTTAAACCAATGGTTTTATCATCCATTAATGATCCTTCCTTGAGTCAGTCATTGCATTTGAGGATTACAAATGGTGATTTTTCTATTTCTCTTATTCTGTCTGCATTTATTACTTTTATTGGCTTTTGAGGGCAGTGAGGTCAGATTTGATGAAGACTGAATATAGGCAATTGAATTTAGAAATCAGGTCATTCCTCACCATTTCCAGAGCAGTGAGTGGTAAAGATGGAAGATTGTGCAGGAGGTAGACCCAAGAGAGAATAGAGGTTTGCCAGTGAAGGGGAGGCAAGAAGTAGCTCAAGGAGATAGAGCTGAGGGAAAAAACTTTAATTTAGCTCTTGAACTTTTTTTTTTTTTTTTTTTGATGGGCTGATGAGATAGGAGAGTCGGAATAATTAATACAACAGGGCTGGGATGAAGTGGGAAGAGGTGAAATCAAGAACAGTTGGTTGGAGAATTAACTCTGGACAAGAGTACACACCTGTATTGTCTATCAGAAGTTAGGAGTTGTGAGAATTAGGTACATTTGAATGTGGAGGGTAGAAGTCCTATCTGAGGCTTTTTTTTTTTTTTTTTTGGTATGAAGTAAAAAGAAAATTACTTTTTAAGCATGAGATACATGCAGGTAGGTAAACTAGGGGATATGAAGAGAGTGATGAAAGTTTTTTATAAATACTGTGGGGATTGGGGAAGATCAGTGTTTCAGTATAAATAAGTGAAAGGACTACTGAGCAGGGTCATATCTGAGATTGGAGTTTATACATTTATAATCTGCATGTTTTATCTAAATTTTCTCCACTGTTTTGCAGCCAGGAACAAAGCAAAGATAGATTGAAGATGGATGAGGGAGGAGAGAATTAAACCTGCAAGGGACACTGTTGAAGTAATTGACAGGGGATAAATCCAAGTCATTTTTGTTCCTTTTAAGAATATATTAATATATAATTTCTTCTAACAGATATTTTTAAGGTAGGGTAAATTATACAGATTTTATTTTCAATCTACTCTTCTTGTGTAGACATTTTAATATGTCTTATGGTTTACACATTTAAGATATATGCATTACCCAGTAACTTTAAATTAGTGATTTTAGAATTTATTTGCTAATCTTTGGCTGAGACACCAAGAACAGAATACCAACATTTTAATCTGATTCACTTTGACAAAAATTTCACTAGTAATATAGTCATATCAATGGCCCAAAGGAGTAAAATAAGGCATCTAAGTTATATTTGGTTCCCACTGAATTTTTTACATGCTAGAGGCAGATTTTATCATAGTACAGTTTTATCATTCAATTTCGGCCTGTGATGCTTAGTTAGTTTCAGTGGCTGCCCTATTATGTTTTTTGGTGAATGTGCGAGGGAAAAAAGACATTGCTTTCATTTTGAGTAACATCTAGACTTAAAAAATATATATAGTGTTTTGAGGATATTTATGATTTTTATTCCAGATAAGGATGTCATACATGAAATATCACTTATTTTTAAATATTTAAATTTAATATTACAAATAGTTATAGTTTTTATCGTTGTAGCCATGATTATCTCTTATTGTTCCTTCTTGTCACTAGGTTGAAAGTAAATGAGGAACATAAGGAAGCACATGTATTCAGTTTCCTCCAAGACACGGCCTTATAAATGTCAAATGGGAATATAAGGAAAAAGCAGATTAGTGCAACTTTGTTCTTATTTTCTGGGTTCACTTTAGCTTCTTCCATGCTCCTTTAATACCCAAAATGAATAGACAAGTACTTATTTATGAGGGAGCCTTAATTTGTTAATTATTTCTTGAAAGCCCACATCTTTCCGTTTAAATTTTAGCTTTATTGTTGAGATCGTTGTGGTTAAAAAATTTTAAGTACTTTAAAAAACTATGATTAAACTAGATTTGGTCAGGTGACGAATCGTATACTTAAATAGTGTAGAAGTATATTGTCATTTGTGTCTAGGTTGTATGAAAGAAGACTATCTATAACATTTACCAGAAATTGGCTCCTAAAATTCCAAAAGCGTTGTGGAAAATATTTCTTAGAATGTGAGATATTTGAGATATTTTAGATTACTATGATTTAAAAAATAGTCTGTACTGATTTCTGTCATTGATCTTTGGTAGGACATTACAGTATTTTTTTTTTTCCTTGTTTGTGTCAGTACATCTAAATTTAGGGAAATCAAGTTTGCTTTTAGAAAAAATAGGATTGAGTATAGATTTTTTTTCTTTTTTTACTAAACTCAAACCCAAAATTGTATCACAAAATACTACCTCTGTCCAGCTCCAGTGTAAAAAAACTTCCCACTATATCTTCTCAAATTACAAATAGACATTTTATAAACGTTCATTAATAAGTTCATTTATTACTTAGAATTCACAACACATTTCTTGTTGAAAGTGTTGAACTGATGGCCTATAGTAGATTATGTATCCCAAGTTGCAGCTCCAGAATTATCCCTTTGCTAAGAAAAATATAGTGAATTATACGATGAAAATGTGTCTTTTTCCTTGAGGAATTGTTTTCTAGTAGTGCCAGTTTTATAAAGTTCTTTGAACCTAAAACTGCTGTAAAAAGTCAAGCCTTTAAAAAAATGTTATCACAAACAGATGTTAACTATTGCTATCATTTTTAATATAAGATGGATATAAATATTTGTTAGTGTAAGTAATTTTTATTGGATCAATATTGATAGATAAGATAAGGAAAAAAAGAAGAAAGTACTGGGTGCATGAAATAGATGAGAGGCAGTAGTGAAAGAATTTAGGTTTTGTTTGTTTTGTTTTTGGAGAAGCAGTATGGTTTAGAGATAGAGGCATGGAATTTAGAATCGGATCTGAGTGCAAATCCCATATTCACAATTAACTAGCTAAATGGACTGAAACCAATTATTATTGAACCTGTTTCTTCATCCACATAATGGGTATTCATTCATTCACTGATTCATTTCAGACGTGTTTTTCTAGCAAGCAGTTATGGACTATACAGTGTCTAGTCAAATAGTAGTGATAATAATTCTTTCTTTCCATTGCTTCCCTTTCCCTTCTTTCATTGATAACTAGTGGGGGGAGTGAGGCATTCCAGGTTTGCCCAAGTCCCAGCTGATTCTGCTCCTCCCACCTTTGCTTAAGGGCATTAGGTAGAGGAGTAGGATGTAGTGCAATTTTTCTGGATCAGCTTGCTCATTTTCTGTTGCCTGACAAAGTCCTGCCTTTCTCAAGGTGGGGCATAGTGTAAAGTGCCTCATAGTCCCTGGGAGTGATTTTTGTCTCTGCCTTCACCGCCACACCCCAAATCCCTGTGTTTATCTAACTCTTCTTTCTCCCTCCATCTTCTTGGCCCTAGTACCTTTTCCTGTTCCTTTTTAATCTCACCCTTCAGTTGGTTTCTTGCTGTTTGCCTACATATATGCTCAGGTCTCCGGGACCTAAAAAAATGTGCCCCAACCACTGTCCTAATATTATTCTAATACTGTATCCTTTCTTTCTAAAATTTTTTTAATGTTTATTTACTTTTGAGAGAGAGAGAGAGAGAGAGACAGAGCTTGAGTGGGGGAGGGGCAGAGAGAGAGAGGGAGACAGAATCTGAAGCAGGCTCCAGGCTCTGAGATGTCAGTACAGAGCCCCATGTGGGGCTCAAATCCACGAACTGTGAGAGCATCACCTGAGCCCAAGTCGGTCGCTCAAGCTCAACTGACTGAGCCACCCAGGCACCCCTAATTCAGTATCCTTTCTGAAGTTAGTAACCTTGACCTCTCTCTCTGCATCATGTTCACACTACTGTTCACACTTTGCTATTGGACACTTCTCCCTTGTTTCTGTAAGGATGGTATTTCTGATTGCTTTCTTCCTTTCCTGATAAATGTATTTGGTCTACCCCTTTCTACCCATTTCTCTGAGCTCTCATTAGCCATCTTTTTTTTTTTTTTTTTTGTATTTGTGATATTACTTTCCTATGACTAGAAGTATTTTCTCTTACTCCTGTAATGTAATTGAACTGGAGACAGCAATGGAAAATTCATGGAGGCAGGGTTCTGTACACTACATGAAAGAATTTTCTTCCTAAAGCAATCATAATTATTTTACAGTAATAATCTGCTTTTGAAGTAGTCGCTTCTCCACTATTGAAGGTTTTCAAGTGAAGGCAAGACCCCATGTAGAAAAGATTCCTATATTAGGTAAAAGTTGAGCTAGATGGTCTTTCAAAGTTCCCTCCAACTCAGAGATTGTAATTTTTATCTCATCCACTCTACTCCCATAGATTCAACTTTGACCTTTATTCAGATGTCTTCTAAATCATTATTTCTAGCCTCTCTGCCTTCTCTCCCTCATCGTTCCTCTCTTGCACAGTTTTTGTCATCAAACTTGTTGCTTCTGTTCTAGGCCACACCTTTTCTAGTTTCAACATCATTTTCCAATATTATTTTTTTCTCTCTTTTTACTAGCATAGCTTTGAGGATCACTGTTCTATTGTTTAGTTTAGTTTAGTTATTGTTTACTTTTCTGATAGTAAATTATATCTGCTCATATTATTTTGCTGCCTCCTCTCCCCCCCCCCAAACTAGGGACACTCAAGCAAAGGACACCAATAGAGGAGGCTCAGGGTCCTAAAGTTTAAATTGATTATAAAACTTTGTATGACACAGTCCAAATATTAATACTTAAGATGTTTGTAATAATAAATAGTAGTAAAGTTGTTTATTGAATGTCTACTGTGTGCCAAGTATTGTGCCATGAGCTTACATAGGTTATGTAAATTATATTCCATTTAAATTTTATAACATTGCTATGTGGAAGATACTGTTGTTGTTCCATTTTAAAAATGAGAAAACTAAGGTCACACAACTAATAAGTGATAGATACCTAACTCACTTTATGGCCAGTTTTCTTAAGTATATTATATATACTATGTTTCAAGAATGTAGAGAATCTAGAATAAAATTTTAGAAAGTCACATAATGTATGCAAAGAAGAGAATGTATTTTTGATTTTGTATGTTTTTAGATTGTTGAAATGAATATGAACTTATATGAGACATTGTTAGCGGCTTATTTGTGCTTATTACTTCTTTATCCATGATATTGTTCATTCATTCATTGAATATTCATGCATTTTACTGATTGCCTAGACTCTGCTGAGTGTGGCATAGGAAGGTGAATGAAACAAGTAAGTTTTCAGTATAGTGGGGGAGACAAAATTAACAGGTAAATAATCGGTTATAATTGGAGCAAGTACTAAAAAGATCACGCTATAATGCTAGTGATCGAGAATAATGGAGTGTGTGTGTGTGTGTTTGGATGGGGGAAGAGAAGGGAGAGGATGTGCTTAGATACAGTGGTCAGGAAAGGTTTGTTATAATAACCACTGTTTTGTTGTATACCTTTTTATACATTATGTGTATGTAGAGAGAGTTATGTAAAGTTTTTATATCAAATGTGATTATATATTCTGTTTTGTAATCTCATAATTAAGTCTCTTGAAACAATAGCCATTGTTTTTTAATTTCCCCTCCTGTTCCACTCCAGCTTCTGCAGTCTGGCTTCTGTGCCCACTGTTGAACTTGACATTGTTTCTGATGTAACTGGTCACTGCCTAATTGCCAAATCTAAATGATGGTTTTTCCCCCCTTATTTATTTGTGAATTCTCAATTGATATTTCTCCCACCTTCTTGGATGTTCCTTCTTTATCACAAGCTTTCCTTTATATCTTTCTTTCTTCGGAAATGTTCAAGTCCTCTTAGGTTCTGTACTTGGCCCTCCTTACTGATATCTTATAGAGTGATGGATTTAACACCAGTGTCTTTAAGTCTGTAATGACTCACTAGTCTTGTGGATCAAGTCCAAAATCCTTTGTAAGGTTTCACCCAGCCTAAGGATTCTTCATTTTTTTAATAGAAGGAAAAAAGGAATGAACCTTTATTAATACTTATTGTAAGAATTGATATTAGCACCTTCAGTCAGTTCATATGTTCATTTATCTTATGATCATCTTTATTTTAACTCAGTGGTTATCACTTGGGGTGATTTTGTTTTCTCCCTTCTTTTCTCCACCTCAGCATATTTGGCTTTGTGTAGACACGTTTTTGGTTGTCATAACTGTATATGTGGCAGGGGAGGGTACTATTGGCATCAAGTGAATAGAGGCCAAGAATACATCTGAAGATCCTAAAATGCATAGACGGAAAACACCCAATAACAAAGAATTACTCAGCTCAAAATGTCAGTAGTGCCATGGTCAAAAGAAACCTGCTTTAACTGGATTTTAAGTGTTTCCTTTAATTATGAATGTAGATAACCCTTCATAGGGATATTAGCACTGCCTGTAACTTTGTCACTAGTAGAAATTTCAAATATTTTCATGTCACATTAATGTGTTGCAGATACCTTGAAATATTTAAGCTCAATTATTGCTTAGAAATTAAGATAGATTTGCATTAAGTGAGAAGCAAAAAATTACTGTATTACATTTTAAAAAGTTTATCTCAGTATAGTTGTCCATTGTAATCTAATGTATTTTATGCATTATAAACTAAATTATTCTGGGAAGGTGTCTGTAGACTTCACCAGACTGCCAAGGAATCCATAGGATAGAAAAGCTTAACTCCTGGTGCAGAGGCTTAAATATTTTTGGTGAGAATGCTTCAGAGGTGATGATGTTTATTTTATATTGTCATTTCATGACTCATAATATTAAGTTGTCATACTATTGTCAATGATGCCAAGTTTGATGACTTAGTTAAGGTAGTGACAACCAGATTTTAAAGATACATTTTCCCCTTTGCATTGCTTAGTAATCTGTGGGGTAATACTTTGGCACAAGATGAGTGTTCTGAATGTGAACAACCTTTCACCTAGTAGCTTTAGCATACATCGATGATTATTGCCTGAATTGGTTTATACCTTAGGGTTACAACTAATTCAGTTCCTCCTTCTACATTTATTACTGGCTTTGTTCTGTAAAGAAGAGATTTCCTTTCCTCATCCCACTCCACCCACTTTTCCTCATGTCTTTTTCTTCCCCTAAGTATCACTGTATATTCATTAATTTTTATTTAGCCAATATGTTACACTCAAGTAAGTTTCTTTTCCTTTTTTTTTTTTTTTGGAGTGCTCAAATTGTCCCGCAAGTGGCATTTGAGCACCCTTTTTACTTGGTCCTTTGTCCTTTTGACAGATCCTTCTGGTCTTTGAGCATTTACTTGCTTTCTGACGCAAGAGTTCTCAGGATCAACTTTTTTTTTTTTCCCCTGTGCTCCAGGTCTGAACTCAGATATTTCTTCAGTGAACCGTGGTTTCTTTGTGAAGATGGTATAGTTTTCACTTATTACTTGAAAGTAGAGCATACCTGTGAAATCTTTTGTAAAACTGAAATAGTGTAAAGCAGAGAAACACTTACCATTAATTTTTATGGGAAAATGTTTGAACGTTCCCAGACCCCAAAAATGACATGTTTTAGGCTTCTCCTATTTCTTAAGACACGTATTACCAATGGTTGCCTAGAATAAATTGAGAAAAAGCACAGATACTAAGATACACGGTTCAAAGCTACGGTAGCTTGTTTGTGAGGTGCTGAGTGTAATTTCAGGGAGGTAGTTTGGCAGTGCTACACTTGCTGCTTTGGGTGTGTCCTGCCTCTGTGATGGCTTGCTGCAAACGCTGAATGCGGTTTTTGCCTCTCACCTTTTTAAAGAAAAGCAAAAATCCTCTTTGGATTTCTTTTGGTTAGTGAAAACAGGTGCTAATGTAGGTCTTTAGTAAAAGCAGACTGGCATAATGCAAACTTTGGAAAAACAGTGTGTACCTACATTTAGAAACCAGTCCGAGCCCTTTGTATGCTCTGTGCTTCTGGAGTGACATTGTTTTAGGAACTTTTAATAGAAGCTTTTAACCTAACTTGTAACATAAAAAGATACTTTGAGCTATAAAAGAAAGACAATCACATGTTTCTTTTTTTTTTTTTAATATGAAATTTATTGTCAAATTGGTTTCCATACTACACCCAATGCTCGTCGCAACAGGTGCCCTCCTCAATGCCCATCACCCACTTTCCCCTCCTCCCACCCCCCCATCAACCCTCAGTTTATTCTCAGTTTTTAAGAGTCTTTTCTGGTTTGCCTCCTTCCCTCTCTGTAACTTTTTTTTTCCCCTTCCTCTCCCCCATGGTCTTCTGTTAAGTTTCTCAGGATCCACATAAGAGTGAAAATATATGGTATCTGTCTTTCTCTCTATGACTTGTTTCACTTAGCATAACACTCTCCAGTTCCATCCACATTGCTACAAAAGGCCATATTTTATTCTTTCTCATTGCCACGTAGTATTCCATTGTGTGTATAAACCACAACTTCTTTATCCATTCATCAGTTGATGGACATTTAGGCTCTTTCCATAATTTGGGTATTATTGAAAGTGCTGCTGTAAACATTGGGGTACAAGTGCCCCTATGCATCAGCGCTCCTGTACACATGTTTCTGATCTTACTCATCCTTACAAATTCTTTTGTAATGAATGAGACTGTTTCTTTCCTTATCAACTCATACCCATGCTCTTATCTATTCACTTAAGGATTATCAGTAGCTGTCTAACTAACATCTCTCTTCTGATCTGTTCTACATATTACCCATTTAATCCATCGCTAAAGTATTTATTATATATCTATCTGTGGGCCAGGAATTGTGTTAGGCACATAGAATACACAGGAAAATGGAAACATCAAGAGGTTCATAGTCTAATGGAGAAGGCCTATATAAAGACCAAATTTTCAGTATGGTTGTTGCAAAAATAGAAATACATAAAGGGTGACTTAAGTGTGAGAAACCAAAGAAGGCTTCAAGAGAATATAATAGTTGAGTATGGTATTGATATAATTATGAAAAGATGATTGTGTAAAGAATGGTGGAGTGATTTACAGATTCTCATTGTAGGTGACCGCTGATTAAATGCCAAATTTGTTTCTAGATGTAAAGTGGAAGTATTAGAAATCAGAGGTTACCTGCATTTAGTGCATAGAGCTTTCTTTTTCTCTGTATTCTGTGTTTTTTGTTATTGTTTTTGCTAGTTTTTTTTTTTTTTTTTTTCTGGATAGACAAACTATTCTTAGGTTACACTGAAACTTTCTTACTAGGATGCCTCATCATTTCTGTTCTTTAGCTTTTCAATGAAAGATTATTTTTTTTTGCTGAAGTTGTTTGGTTTAGAGGCCACAGGGATTTGGTGTATTTGTTTATGCATCCATGCCTTATGAATAAATCCACAATATTTTATTACTAGTGATTGCACATACTAAGTATCTGCATCATACTTATGTGGCCATTAATACAACGTTTGGTTCTTACTGTGGGGAAATCTTAATAAACTCAGGATGATTGAAAGAAATGGAGAGACAAATGGTTTGAAATTGGGACTCCCCTATATAGGCAGTCCCCTAATTTTACATACTCTCTTTATAGTTAGAGATGTTCCCCCATTTCATAAGAAGAATTAGAAGTGTAGGAAAACAAACAAACAAAACCTACATATGTGTCCCAGTTCAGAATCTTTAAAGAGTAAATAAGGCACCACTCCCCCACCACCTCAGATACTGAAATAACTTATAGGAGTCTAGAAATTTTTTCTAGACTAGTTTAGTCTCCATCTCCTCAAGTATTTCTGGCTTCCTGAGATGGCGCTTAGGATTTCTTTTTGCTGTTAAAACAACATGATGGTAAATAGTATAAATTGAAATAGTAGTGTGCTATCAATCAGTATTTGATTTATCTGACACCAAGCAATGGGCAATCAATATAAATACATTTTCCATATATTTGTAGCTTACCTCTACAAATGTCAAAATGTCTTTAATTTAGCCATTTTATTTGATGAAATTAATAAAGTTAAATAGACTTTATGTTAAATTTGGAATTATCCTTACTAAATACTTGATATACAGGATTATGTATTCTATACTTTCCTATCCTTTAGATTATCTTTTCTCTCTCAAATATATGATGTTTTATATATATATATATACATATGTATACGTGTATATATGTATACATATATATATATGTATATATATAAAACCATACACTTAATGTGTATGGATATATATGTAACAGGCCAGTGATCCCTTTCAAACCAAGACCCTGATTAATTCATCTGGCCATGTTCTGTGTGTGTGTGTGTGTGTGTGTGTGTGTGTATTTAAGTATGATTTATTTTTCAGTACTTCCCAATACAAGCATTTCACTCTAGCCATGTCAGTTTCCACATAGTCTTAATGATTATTCCATGTCCCTTAACCTTTGTTCATGTTATTGTTTGCTTTCTGTTCAGGGACCCTAAGGAAGTTATTTATCTTTGTGCATTTTCTTAACAGTTTGTTTCTTACGGTCTTAGTGGTGTAATTGGATTTGTTTCTTTTGCATTAGGAGGACTGTGACAGATAATCAAAGAAGTCTGGGGGGCGCCTGGGTGGCTCAGTCAGTTGAGCGTCCAACTTTGGCTCAGGTCATGATCTCACGGTTCGTGAGTTCGGGCCCCGCATCGGGCTCTCTCTGTGCTGACAGCTCAGAGCCTGGAGCCTGCTTCCAGTTCTGTGTCTCCCTCTCTCTCTGCCCCTCCCCCCCACACGCTTTGTCTCTCTCTGTCTCTCAAAAATAAAGAAAACTAATAAAAAATAAAAAAAACCCAAAGAAGTCTAGGAAATGTCAGTTTTAGCTTTCCACTAAACTAGGGGAGAGTTAGAGTAGATTAATTTTTTGTCACCATTCTCAGCTTTGTCTCTGCTCTTTATTTCTTACCCTTAGTATATTCACCAGATTTCCTGAGTAGGCTTTTTTTTTTTTTTTTTTTTTTTTGTTAAAACCCATGTGTCTTTGTAAACCCCCTAGTCTTTCTGAGCCTTGCTATACTTATCTCCAGTATGAGGGAACTTAGACTAGATGATCTCTCTAAGTTCCCTTTCAGCTGTAAACTTCTGTTTATGTTCATTTATTTATTCCTTCATTGAAAAATGTTTATTGAATACCTGTTATTTGATATGTATACTCTGCACTATAAGATTATCTACTCTCCAGTAATAAAATAATACATGTTCTTCAGTATCCAGGTTATGTACTGCTTCATTTGTAAAGTTTTACCTGAAACTGTAGCCTACGTTATGTTGTCTTGCCCCACAAATTCTTTTAGGACCTAGTGAACAATGTAGACATAGGTTAACCTGTGTTTTGCTTAGTGTTTTGATTGTTGTCATTACTTAATGTAATTGCAGACACCTTGGAGAGTAATACTTCTTTTATAATTGATAACGGTTGTCGGTTGTCACTTAGTCGTAATAATCATGACGGTAACTAACATTTATAAACACTAACTTGAGACGAACGTTGTTTTAAATGCTTTATATATACATCCATTCCTTTTACTCTTACAAAATGTTTGTGAAATGGGAGCTCGTTTCATGTCCATTTTTACAAATGAGGTAAGGTACACAAAGGTTAAGTAAATTTCCTTGAGGTTATACTGCTGGTAAGTGAAGAATTTCTGCAGTCAGACTTCAAAAACCCATTTGCTTATAATGCGTAATTACTGTATGCTTGCTGAATGAATGGATGTTTTCATCTTTAATATATAATTGGTTACAGCTTTGGTATCTATTTTGCACTTTGGATAAAAGACTGAAGATATTTCACTTCCGGGAGGATACTTTTCAAACAAGGACAAATTACTTTCTTAGTAACTAATTATGAGTGATACAGTTAATAGTATTCAAATTGTATACTTATACCTTGAGGGATTTTTGGATAATGTATCCTTTTCAGAGAAAGTGTGAGACATGCATAATACTTGCAGATGAATTTTGATTTGTGTTAAGTATCTTGATTATTACTTGTTACTTATTTTCAGTTGAGTGGTGATTTTATGCAATGGCTTCAAGCCACAGTTCTTCACCAGTGCCTCAAGGAAGCAGCAGAGATGTTTTCTTTAAAAAAGAGGTAGATCCAACAAAACACATTCGACCTGTGCAGTCACTGCCAGATGTATGTCCCAAGGAGCCCACAGGTAAGGCCTTTTTCTGTTCGTTGGTTTGAAGATTTTTCCTGAGGGTTTGTATTCTCTTTAAATGAGTAGTCAGATTCTGTATACAGTTGACCCTTGAACAACATGGGGTTTGAACTACAGGAGTCCACTTATATGTAGCTTTTTTTTTTTTTTTTTTTATAAATACAGTACAGTACTATAACTATATTTTCTCCTTATGGATTTCTTAGTAATATTTTCTTTCCTCTAGCTTACTTTATTTGTAAGGATATAGTATATAATATATATAACATACAGAATATGTTAATTGACTATGTTATCTGTAGGGCTTCCAGTCAACAGTAGGCTATTAGTAAAGTTTGGCAGAGTTGAAGTTAGATGTGGATTTTTGACTACATGGGGAGGGGAGTGGTCTGTACCCCTAATCCTTCCATTGTTCAAAGGTCAGCTATACTTAAAAGAATAAATTTTATAGTGTTAAAACTAAAGAGATAGATAATTTGGAAGTTGATTGGAAAATTGGAATATAGTTCTTTTCATGCATTTCCATAGAAGAAATTACTTGCATAAACGGAAAAAAAAGTTTTGAAAATGGAAGCTAGAGATTTGAAGCTTTTTAGTTAAGCATAGTATAGTCAATTCTTATTATTTGTGGATTCTGTGTTTGTAAGTTTGCCTGATCCCTGAAATTTATTTGTAACCCTAAAATCAATACTTGTGGCACTTTTGTCATTATTTGCAGCCATTTGCAGAGGAATGAAAAATTTGAATTGCCTGATGCACATGTACCTACCTAAGGTTGAACAAGGCAACACTTTGCCTTCTTGTCTTAGCTCTCATGCTATAAACAAGTATCTTTTTTTGTGGTCTAAACAGTGCCACATTTTTTGCATTTTTGAGCTTTTTATTGGTGCTTTTGCTGTTTAAAAATGGTTACCAGATGTAGGGCTGAAGTGCTTTCTAGTGTTTCTAAGCACAAAAAGACTGCAATGTATGCACTAATGAAGAAAATTCATTCAGGTATGAATTACAGTGGTGTGAGCCATGAGTTCAGTGTTAATGAATGAACAATATATATTAAATAAGGTGTCTTTAAACAGAAACACAGAAGAAGATTATTTATTGATTGGTTGATGAAAATTTTGTGAACAGAGGCTTGGAGGTACCTACCCCTCTATTTCCCCTAGGAATAGTGGTTCTGTATTTGCTAATTGTTACCATGACTTTATAGAACAAAACTACCATGAATAACAAGAATTGGCTATATATTTTTGTTTCCTCTATGATTAATGCCACAGCAGCATTTCTGGCATCTAATCATAAGCCAAACAAAGGATATTAGAACCAGGTGTGTCTGCCATAATACAACAGAAAAGAGGTAAACCTGTGAAAAATATGGAGTATTAAAGGATAGAATATATATAATAAAAAGGTAGAAGAGTTTTGATGTTGAAAAAAGAGAAATTGTACATTAAGGAAAGGAACTAATGAAAGACTTTCTTTATGATCCACCCCGTGATGCAAATACAACTCTCAAATTTTGCGTATTCTTTATCTTTTACATGCTTTTCCTTCCCTTGGCAATTGATGCTGAAAGCTGAAGTTTATTTAATCAGATTGATTTTCATTAAAACGTTTGTTATAAAAGAGAGATTTTGGTGCCTTGGCATAGAGCAGAAACTAAGCAATTTTTATTTTTCTAGGATGTACTTTCAAATGTAGAACTTAGTTTACAGAGTTTTCTTGTTTACTTTTTGCAGGTGATTCAAATAGTTTATGTGTTACCCCATCTCTAGTTACAGATCAACATAGATGGACTATATATCATTCCAAAGTAAACCTCCCAGCAGCATTAAATGATCCTAGATTAGCAAAAAGAGAATCTGACTTCTTCACAAAAACATGGGGATTGGACTTTGTGGACACTGAAGTCATACCTTCATTCTACCTCCCACAGATCAGCAAGGAACATTTTACAGTGTATCAACAGGAAATCTCTCAGGTAATATCTAATCTTGAAGTCAGGTCAAAAGGGATAGAAAGATCTTTAGTTTGATTTATTATAGATTTTTGACCAAATAATCTTTGATGAGCTTACAGTATTCTTTTCTGTCTATATTCATTCTACTGTCCTGGGTTGTATTTAATTCTTTGCTTAGATATATGTAAATATATTTCTCTTACTGGAGTGATTTTTCACACTTATACTTTTCTAATAGTGCTAAGATTCAACATGCAACCCACCCTGCCTCCCAAGGAGAAAATTGTTCTGTTAGGCCAGTAAAACCCAGATGATTTGTGAAGTTTAAGAAATGAGCAGAATAGAACTGTTTCTTTGTTTCTTATTTACCACAAAGAATTTAATAGAGCATGCTAGCTCTGGCAGGTAGTCTTGATACCTTTAGACATAATATATTGCTCTACATTCAGTTCTGAGCGAGTGGTCCTAAGTTTGAGATGGCTTGTTATTCATTTTTAGTGAGTATTTTCAATATAATTTTGGTTACCATTTTAGTTTTTTAAGAAACTCACTTTTAAAATGGAACAGGGGATATTAAAACTTCTTTCTTTACTGAAATATAATTGCCATATAACATTATAATAGTTTCAAGTGTACAACATAATGATTTGATATTTATATATATTGCAAAATGGTCACCACAAGTCCAGTTAACCTCTGTCACCATACATAGTTACAAAGTTTTTTTTTTTTTCGTGATGAGGATTTAAAAAATCTTTCCTAGGAACTTTCAAATATGCAATACAGTGTTATTAACTATAGTGATCACGTTTTATATTACATGTAGAAGAGGGGATATTTATATTTTTATAATATCCCTTTTTATACTTTTTTCATTAGCAAGCCTAATTTGCATTTAGCTGACTTCATTTCACTTGATTACTTTGTTCCTTTTATGATTTGGAAATAGGCTAAATATGATTACATTATTGGCATTAGTACTATACAGTATCTGGTTAATTTTTAGTACTACCTACTATTTTTGTACAGCACCTGTAAATATTAGTTACTTTTATATAATGTATATTCACATATGCTGTCTAGAGTTTTTGTGTTCCTCTTTTTTTTTTTTTTAAAAGTAGGCTCCATGCCTACCTAGTGTGGAGTGCAACATGGGGCTTGAACTCATGACCCTGAGATCAAGACCTGGGCTGAGACAAGAGTCTGATGCTTAGTCAACTGAGCCACCCAGGTGCCCCAAGTTTTTGTGTTGTTTTCAACAATCATAGCTGTCTGGATGTTGTTAAGTGGATGAGCTTTAATATGCCTTCTTTTTGATGGTTTGTAATCTCATGCCCCATAACCTACCATTTGGCTTCTCTATTTATCCATTTATTGATCAAATATTTATTAAATGCCTTCCATGTGCCAGGCACTGTTCTAAACACTAGGGATATAACAGAGACCAAAACACACTATTTCTCTCCATTAAAAAGCTTACATTTCTAACAAGGATTATGAACAATAAACCCTTAAGCAACCACTAAAATAACAAAGTATTATAGCTAATAAGCCAACAGAAGAGATAACATGAAATGAAAAAAATTCTCAATGCAAACAAAGGCAGAAAAAGGGTAAAAAGGGAGCAAAGAATGGATGAGAAAAAAGAAAAACTTAAAGATGATAGACCTAAACCTAACCCTGTCAATAATCATATTAAATGTAAATGTTTAAGCACCCTGATTACAAGTCAGAGGCTGAGAGATTGGATGAAAGAGCGAGACCCAACTGTATGCTGCCTATAAGAAGTGTACTTTAAATACAGAGACACAGAACATTTGAAAAGTAAAACGATGGAAAAAGATATACCATGCTAACACCAGTCAAAAGAAAGCTGGAATGGCTGTATTAATACCAACCAAAGCAGATTTCCAAGCAAAGACTATCCTAGGGGTAGCGATTATTTTATAATGATAAAAGTGTTAAGTTAATCAAGAGGATATATTTCTAAACATTTAGTCTGTAAAAACAGAGCTTCAAAATATATGAAACAAAAAGTAGGAATTTTATGGGGGAAATGGATGAATTCGCAATTCTGGTTTTTATGGGGGAAATGGATGAATTGACAGTTCTGGTTGGGGATTTTAATACTTGTCTCTCAATAACAAGTGCTCAATGACAGCACTGTCAATCAACCTGAATTGACTTTGAAAGAACACATTGAAACAACATTTCACCCAACACAGAAGAATACATTTTCTTCTGAAGTGTTCCTGGAACATTTATCAACATAATCTGAACCATAAAACAAATGTTAATACATTTAAAAGTCTTCAAGTCATACAAAGTATATTCTTTGACCACAATAGAATTAAATTAGAAATTATTGACAGAAAAGTGTGTGGAAAATCCACAAATACTTGGAAACCAAAATTAACACTTCTAAATAAAAATGTGGGTTGAAGAGGAAAAGGAAATTAGAACCATTGATCCTTGAACAACTTGGTTTGAACCATGCAGATCCACTTATATGCAGATTTTTTTGATAAGTACAGTCACAGTACTGTAAATGTATTTTCCTTATGATTTTCTTTTTTTAAAAACAAACTTTTTTTTTTTTTAATGTTTATCTTTGAGAGAGAGAGAGACAGAGACAGCATGAGCCAGGGGAGGGACAGAGAAAGAGGGAGACAAGAATCCAAAGCAGGCTCTAGGCTCTGAGCTGCCAGCACAGAGCCCGACCCAGGGCTCAAACTCAGGAACCACAAGATCATGACCTTAGCCAAAATTGGATGCCCCACTGACTGAGCCACTCAGGCGCCCCTTCCTTATGATTTTCTTAATAACTTTTTTTTCTAGATTATTTTAAGAAATAATATGTAATGTGTAATATACAAAATATGTGTTAATTGACTTTTTGTTACTGTTAAGGCTTCTGGTCCACAGTAGTTGGTAGTTAAGTGTTTGGAGAGTTAAAAGTTATACTTGGATTTTTGATTATTGGACATTGGTGTCCCTAGCCCCTACGTTGTTCCAAAGGCAGCTCTTGTTTGAACTGAGTGGAAATAAAAACACAACATATCAGAATTTGTGGCATGCTACTCTGGCGGTACTTAGGGAACAATTTATAGCAGTAGATGCATATATTAGACAAGAAGAATAGTCTCAAATTAGTGACCTCAACTTCCACCTTAAAAAGCTACCACAAGAACAAATTTAAACCAAAATAAGCAGAAGAAAGAAAGAAACATCAAAGTCAAAATCAGTGAACTAGAAAGTAGAGAAACAGTAGAGAAAAATCAGTGAAACCCTAAGCTGATTCTTTGAGAAGATCGATAAAATTGGCAGACCGGGGCGCCTGGGTGGCTCAGTCGGTTTAGTGTCCGACTTCAGCTCAGGTCACGATCTCGCAGTTTGAGAGTTCGAGCCCTGCGTCAGGCTCTGGTCTGACAGCTCAGACAGAGCCTGGAGCCTGTTTCAAATTCTGTGTCTCCCTCTCTCTGCCCCTCCCCTGCTCACACTCTGTCTCTCTCTGTCTCTCAAAAATGAATAAATGTTAAAAAAAAAAAACTTAAAAAAAATTGGCAGACCTATAAGCAATGCTGATCCAGGAAGAAAAAACATAATCACCAATAACAAGAATGAGAGTGATGACATCACTACAGATTCTACAGTGGTTACAAGACTAATTTGAACAATTTTATGCCAATAAACTTAACAAGTTAGAGTAACTGACATATTTGTTGAATGACACAAATGACCAAATCTCACTCAAGAAGAAATAGGTAACATGAATAGCCTTATACTTATTAAAGAAATTGATGTTAAATACCTTTTCAAGAAGCAAACTCAAGCACTCATGGCTTCACTGTTGATTTCTACCAAATATTTAAGGAAAAAAACAATACCATGTCTACACATATTCTTTCATATTTTGGTGAAGATATGAAGGATAGGGTGAGTATTAGGATGAGGCTGGCAAGGTGCCTGAGATGTAAAATATGAAGGGGCATGAGAATCTAAGAGTAGGTACCTCTTTAAATATTGTACCCTAGGCTCCTTGCTTGCCTCACCCTATTGCCAGCCCTGGTGGAGTAACTCTCACATACTGTTGGTGGGAATTTAGAGTGGTACAAACCCTTTTGGAAAACAGTTTAGCCATTTCTTAAAAAGTTAAAAATACTTCTGGTTCAGCTTAGAAGGAGCTTGGAAGCTTCTACTCCTGTTCTCACAAGAAAAAATCTGAAAAAACTGAAAATCAACAACTTAGAGGCTTTTTGAAGGTAACAGCCCAGGGGCGCAAACTCACTAAAAGACAAAGGCCTAATCACAGAACTCTGGAATGCTTCCCTTCCTCCCACATCTTCCCACCATATCAATAGGGCACCTGTATAATAAGGGAATACAACTAAAAGACTTAATATTGTCTTAATAATGTCTCAGACTTAATATTTAAGAAATCTGTAAAGGCAGCAAGGGAGGGGCACCTGGGTGGCTCAGGTTGTTAAGTGTCCAACTCTCAGGTCATGATCTCATGATTTGTGAGTTCGAGCCCCGTGTCAAGCTCTGTGCTGACAGCACGAACCTGCTTGGGATTCTCTCTCTGCTCCTCCCCATTTGCTCTCTCTCTGTCTCAAAGTAAATAAATAAACATTAAACAACAACAACAAAAAAAGACAGCAAGGGAGACAAAAACAAGGACACCAGAGGAAATTTTAGCCTCTAACATCTGCAGCTACAGCAAACGGTAAATACAGCCTCATTCCTAGCCAGATAAACATAAATCTCACACAAAATGCCTGTTTACCTCAGTTCCTTTTATCCAGTACATCATATCTGGCATTCAAGAGAGAATTATAGTATACACTAAAGATAAGAAGAAGAAAACTCCACAGTTTAAAGAGCAAGTACTAGAATGAGACTCAGATGGCAACAATGTTGGAATTCTCAGACTGGGAATTTAAAACAACTATGGTTAATATACTAAGACCTTAATGGAAAAGGTAGATAACATGTAAGAATAGATGGGTAATGTAAGCAGAGAGATGCAAACAATAAGAATCAAAAGGAAATTCTAGAAATAGAAAACAGCAGAAATGAAGAATGCCTTTGATGGATTCATCACTAGACATGAAATGTCAGAGAAAAGAATCAGTGAGCTTAAGGAAAAGTTGATAGAAATGTATCAAAATGTGTGGGTTAGTGAAAGCATTGCTTAGAGGGAAATTTAATAGTTTGAATACGTATATTAGTGAAGAAAAAAATCTAAAATTAATAATCTAAGCTTTTACCACAGGAGACAAAAAGAACAAATG
This sequence comes from Acinonyx jubatus, assembly GCF_027475565.1. NCBI lineage: Eukaryota > Metazoa > Chordata > Mammalia > Carnivora > Felidae > Acinonyx > Acinonyx jubatus. The sequence continues at coordinate 80,120,044 of NC_069388.1, read as the reverse complement.
ATATTCAAAGTTAGCAGAAGGTGAATCACTGTGTTTGTACCTGAAACTAATGACATCATGTGTCAAGTATCTTACAATAAAACAAAACAAGAAAAGAAATAATAAAAATTAGACCAGAAATCAGTGAAATTGAAAAATGGAAATCAACAGAATCAATAAAACTGAAAGCTGTTTCTTTGAGAAGATCAATAAACTTGATAATTGTCTGGCCAAGTTAATTAAAAAAAAAGACATAAATTATTAGTACTAGAAATGAAAGAGGTCATATCACTAGTGATCTCATGGACATTAAAAAGATAGTAAAATAATATTATGAACAAACTGTATGCCCACAAATTCTGTCTGAATAAATCTATACTTATTAAAGAAATTGAATCAATAATAATTTTTCAAAATAGAAAACGCCAGGGCCAGATGAGTTCACTGGTGAATTGTACCAACCATTAAAGCAAGAAGTTATACCAGTTCTTTATGATCTATTCCAGGAAATGGAAGCAAAGGGGATACTTTCTAACTTATTTATGCAGCATTAACCTAATATTGAAATTAGACAAAAACATTATGAAAAAGGAAAACTACAGACCACTGTCTCTCATGAACATAGTTGCAAAAGTCCTTAACAAAATATTGGAAAATCAAACCCAACAACATATAGAAAGAATTCTATACCATAACTAAGTGGGATTTATTCCAGATATGTAAGGTTGATCCAATATTCAAAAAGCGATTAGTGTAATCCATAAATTAACAGGCTGAAGAAGAAAAGTCGTATGTTCATATCAATAGATACAGAGAAAACATTTGATAAAACTCAGTACCCATTCATGATAAAAATGCAGCAAACTGGGAATATAGGGGAACTTTTTATTTTTTTTTTTTAATTTTTTTAATGTTTATTTTTGAGAGAGAGACAGCACGAGCAGGGGAGAGCAGGGAGAGAGGGAGACACAGAATCCAAAGCAGGCTCCAGGCTGTGAGCTGTCAGCACAGAGTCTGATGTGGGGTTCAAACTCATCAACTGTGAGATCATGGCCTGAGCCAGTCAGACGCTTAACTGACTGAGCCACCCAGGTGCCCCAAGGGAAACAAATTCAACTTGATAGTATCTACAAAAACCCTACAACTAATAGTGAGAAACTAGATGCTTTCCTACTTAAGATCAGGAACAAGCTAAGGATGTCTGTTCTCACCACTCCTTTTGACATCATACTGGAAACTCTACACAATGAGACAAGAAAAGGAAATAAAAGGTATATACACTGGGAATGAAGAAATAAAACTGTCTTTATTCACAGATATCATGATTGTCTATGTAGAAAATCCCAAAGAGTCAGTAAAGAAACTCCTGGAACTAATAAGCGATTATACCAAAGTTGCAGGATACAAGGTTAATATTACAAAAGTAAATTGCTTTCTTATATGCTACTGATGGACAATTAGAATTTGAAATTAGCACAGCACCATTTACATTAGCACCAAAGAAAATGAAATACTTAGGTATAAATCTAACAGAATATGATCTATATGAGGATAATTACAAAACTGATGAAAGGAATCAGTGAAGATCTAAATAGAGATTCCATTTACGTGGATAGGAAGACTCAGTATTGTCAAAATGTTCTTCCCAACTTGGCCTATAGATTCAACGCAATCTCAGTTAAAATTCCAGCAATTTATTTTGTAGATACCAAGAAACAAATTCCAAAGTTTATAAAGAAAGGGAAAAGAGAATAGCTAACAAAGTATTGAAGAACCAAGTTGGAAGACTGACACTAATTGACTTCACGACTTACCGTGAAGATATAGTAATATAGACAGTGTAGTATTTGTGAAAGAATAGATATACAGACCAAAGGAACAGAAGAGAGCTCAGAAATAGACCTACACGAATATAGTCAACTGATTTTTGATAGAGGTGCAAAGGCAGTTCCATAGTCTTTTGAATAAATGGTACTGGAACACCTAGATATCCACATGCAAAAGATAAATAAATAAATAAAAAGAATCTAGACACAGACTACCCACACCTTTCACAGAAATTAGCACAAAATGGATCATAGACCTAAATGTAAAATGCAAAACTGTAAAACTAGAAGATTACATAGGAGAAAAATACATGACTTTGAGTTTGGTGATGATTTTTTAGATAATGGCATCAAAAGTACAATCCATGAAAGAAAAAATTGACAAGTTGGACTTAGTTAAAATTTAAAACTTCCACTCTGTGCAAGACCATTAAAAGAAAGAATACAAGCTAGACACTGGGAGAAAATATTTTCAAAACACATATATGATAAAGGATCGGTATCCAAAATGTACAAATAACTCTTAAAACTCAACAATAAGAAACAACCCAACTGAAAAATGGGAAAAGGACTTGAATGAACATTTCTCCAAAGAAGATGTACAAATGACCAATAAGCATGTGAAAAGATAGTCAATATCACTAATAATCACGTTTTAAGTGATAAGTTTTATGTATATTTTGCCACAATAAAAAAAATGGGTGAAAGATCTGAACAGGCATCTCATAAAAGAATACATATAGATGTCAAATAAGCACATGAAAAGATGCTCATATGTCATTAGGGAATTGCAAATTAAAATAACAATGAGATGCCACTACACATCTATCAGAATTTGAAATTGAAATCTATGAGAACTGAAATCTATCAGAAATTGAAACACTGATAGCACCAAATGCTGGCAAGAATATAGGCTAATAGGAACTCTTATTCGTTGTGGGTAGGACTGCAAAATGTATAACCATGTTTGAAGACAATCCTGTAGTTTCTGCCACAGTTGCTATCAGAGCTCTGAACACTACCAGCTCAGTATTTTTTCCTTACCCATACTCCACTTCCCTATGTGTACTATTTATGGTGTCTCTGAAAAGATAGAATTGTTAGTGATCATCTAATCTAAATTAAAGTCAGTGAGGTTACTTTTTCTTTGAGTCACAAAGGGTTAACTGATAACTATCTTTCTATCTTAGGTATATAGGTTTTCACATTTCCTTCCTTGTTTTAAAAAGTTATTCTCAATTGATTTCTGTTATGTAAATAAGGATCTTTCATTTGTACCCCCACTTCATTCCAAATTTATGGAGGTTTTACTATAATTATATAAAATGGGATGGGTATAAATAAGCATATAGGTGTTCAAAGAGTTCATATTTGGTTTATTAAGCATACTTATTTAAGTTCAAGAGGTTAGTGATTTCATATTAAAATTTGTACAACTAATTTGGTATATTCTTTTGTGAAATATTTTGATGCTTTCATATTGCTACATAGCATTTATTTTGTTATTTGTCTTTTTATAGAAAGAGAAGACTCATGAGAGATGCAAGAATATTTGTCCTCCTAAAGATACTTTTGACAGGACTCTCTTACATACTCATGGTATGAATATGTGCTATTTGTAGAAAATATATAGATGAATATGTGGTATTTGTAGCACAGTGTAAATATCAACAAACAAAATCTTAATTTGGGGATCTTTTATTTCTAGTGAAATTTTTATAGCCTGTGATCATAATCTTTTTCAAAAGTTTTTGAGAAAGAAAAATCATGGGGCTCATAGTGTTATCCTTCACTTCAACAAATATTTATTTAACATCTGGGTGCTTGGTACTTTGCTTGTTGCTTAATAATAGTTGAATAAGAAAGAACACTTGTCCTCAAGAAGCTGAAAGTCTCCTGAGTAAGGTTGCAATACTGTATATCAAGCAGTAAGTTCAGTGTGGTAAGATTGTATAGAGCTCCTGATTTGTTAATCCTTAGAAAACTTCCTAGAGTTGATGATTGCCTGTGTTTTAAAGTAGCTGTTAAGAAAGATTTATGTGGAGAAAAGTCCTTCTAGGAAGAGGGAACAGTAAAAGCAAAGCAGTAGAGTCAAGAGAGAACAGAGCATCTTCAAGAAACTACAAGAGTTGGGTATATTGGCTCTTCTGGGAGCAAGATATGAGGCTGAAGAAGTGGGCAGCAGAGTTGGCCCTAATATGAAGTGCCTTATATGCCATGTTAAGGAATTTTTCTTTTCTAAAAGCAGTACAGAGCCACAAAATATTTTTAACCAGACATGATCAGATTTATGATTATACATTTCACTGTGAAAGTAGTTGTAGAAGATAAATTTAAGGAAGATGGTAAAATTGGAGACAAAGAGATAGTAAAAGGCTATTGAAGTAATACAAGTGAGAAATCATGTGGCCCCAAAAGCAGTCAAAATGAAGATGGAAAAGAATTTAGGCATTTGAGAGATAAGTTAGAGATCAAAGCACAGGTTTTGGTCATCAGTTAGTTGTTGGTAATGATAGATCAGTTTGCACACTGAGAAGTTTCTTTGGATTTTGCAATTTAGGAGATCTTAAGGAGGACATTCAGACTTAAAGTGATAGTTACAGAAAACACAATACTATATGTTAAGGAGTGAGTACAAGAGAAAGAAATGGAGACAACCAATGTGGGTATGACTTTAGGGTTTGAGATACAGGATATTGGCTATCTAGAACAGAGTGGATGAATGTTTTTGCATGGTCAACACTAGATGAGGTGGGAGAGGCATTTGCATAACCCTGAGAGTGAGTGCTTTCTTAATTTTTGTACTGGAGGTCCTCCCTTGCCTCAGCCTACTCCAGGCCCTGGGTTTTAGCTTTATCTTTATTTGTTTGTTTTAATGGGAGAAAGCTGAGCATGTTTGTATGCAGACAGGAAGAGCTATTAGAAGGCAACAGGTTGAAGATACAGAAAGAGGCAGGGTAATTGAGGACGAAGCAAGCTCATGAAAGAGGCAGGAAGGCATGGAGTTCAACCCAGAAAGGTTACTTTTGAAAGGGTATGTCCTCTGAGATCTAGTTGGTGAGATGAAGGTAAAGTAGGTTCCTTTGCAGGTTTGTTGTTGATACAAACTAAATGTCTAAGAAGAAAATTAATATGGTGTTAAAATCTTTGATCATAAGTTCTGGATGGGATGGTGGGTATTTTGAACAATAAAAACAGTATTCCTATATTAGTATTGAATTCATTTTTTAACTGTATGCCAAACTTAATTTCACCAAAACTTAATAAGATATCAATAAGCTTTCTGTGTCCATTTAAAAAAGACTTGAAATATATTTAGTTGTTTTATTGATACCATGCAATTGATTAAAATTATTTGAAACCTAGGATTTATTCAGTGTTTTGTCTACTACTAGGCATACAGGAAGTACCTGATAGATGTTTGTTGAGGGAATTTAAGTGGTTATATAGTGGCATAGTACAGAATCTAGTCAAAATGTATTTTATGGAATAAAGTGAAAACAAGTTTAAAAAATCATATTTTCCCCTTTTTCATAGATAAATCCAGGACAGATCTGGAGCAAGTACCTAAGGTAACAAAGCTTTAATAAATGAGAATACTGCTTTTTAATATCTTTAACTTTTTATAATCTTAAATATCTTTAATTTTGCCTTATAAGAAGCTTTCATTTGACTTTCTCACACTTTAACCACTTTGCGTCTTCTGGGACTTTGTGCATCATTTTTCTTCTCTCTTGTACTTCATCAGTTTCTTCTTCGTTGCTGAAACTTACAAATATAATGAAGTCTCTCCATTCTAAAAAAGAATTTTATTGATCTTACTGCCCCTTCACATTATTAGGAGATCTTTCCTTTGTGTGAAAAATTTTGTAGAGGTATGTAGTAGATGTCCCCCTGTTCCCCCAGGGGAAAGAGGCCATTGCATTAATCAGATTCTCCAAGAGGTCTGTGATAACTGCTCTTTAGGGTGAGAAGACAGAGAAAGACAAGACAGAAGCAAAAAGAAGAGGGCAGTCATTTCTACAGTTCTTTGATTCCTACAAAATAAAATTCAAACTCTGTCATTTAAGACCTTTAATTATTCATTTCCATCATAATCACTCTCTTAACTTTTGCTTACTAATCTTTACACATTCTTTATTTCAGCCAAACTTTTTTGCTGGCTCTGTGCTTTACTTGTACTGTTCCTTTAGCTGGAAGACTTTTCCCTCAACTCCTCATATCTGATCCTTTCTTTACATTCTCTTGCTTAAATGGCAACCTTACATAAATACATATCTTTCCAACTGAAGATAATTGGCCCCTTTGCTGAATTTCCATAGCATTTTATGTAGACCTGTGCCTTCCTTTTTAAGGCATTTGTCACTTTTTATAAGATATTTATGTGTGTATTTTATCACATCTAGTGGACTGAAGATCCTTAAGATTAAGACCTATGTAATAATTTATCTTTGTTTCCCCTTTTGTGCCTAGCATAAGAGTTAGATTATCAGTAAATATTTATTGAATTAATAAGTACTTTAAAATATACTAAAGCGGGACTAGAAAATACACTCACGTCCCTAGTTAGATTTTCCCTATCCCTTTATACTAGTTTTTGGATATAGGTAAAATCAATCAGTAAAAATAAAATATAGAAATTAATTAGGTAAGTAGTTAAGTTAAACTGTGTTTCAGGCCTTATGCTAGGTAGTAGAGATACAAAGATTAATTAGCTGTAAATCCAGGAGCATATGGTCTCCAGGGGGCAATACACATATTAAATAAATAATTTTTGTAAAGTATGAGATACATAAGTATATGTGGTATATGTACTTGTGTTCAAAGATGGGGTAATTGATGTGTTCAGAGATCGAGTAAGCATACGGAGATAAATTTGTCCTTTTGTTTGGGTTGTATTCTCTAGGAAATAGGAAAGAGCATTCTAGGCTGAAAGCGCATACAAAGATAACAGCACGAGGGTATGGACGATAGTTGAGCATTACTACAATGTAACTTCTAAGTAGTGGGAGTGGCAAGATACAAATCAGTGAGGGGGTTAAAAAAAAAAAAAAACGAAAGGCTTTTGATGCCCTTCTAAAAAGTTTGGTCCTGAGGTCATGGGAATCCATTGAAAGATTAAAACAGAAATTAATTCAGTTATACTTGTATTTTAAAAGTATATCTGATGGGGTGCCTGGGTGGCTCAGTCGGTTAAGCATCCAACCTCTGCTCAGGTCATGGTCTAGTGGTTTGTGAGTTTGAGCCCTGTGTCAGGCTCTATGCTGACAGCGCAGAGCCTGTTTCAGATCCTCTCTCTTTCTTTCCCTCTCTCAAAAATATATAAACATTAAAAAGTATATCTGACATTAGTAGAGGGGATAGATTGAGGAAGCATATCATTAAGTAGACATGTCTGTAATCCAGAGGTAATGAGGGGCTGCACTGATGAGATGCTATAGACTTAGAAGAGAGAGAGGATTCAAGTATTATTTAGAAAATATAGTGGGTAGGACTTAGTGCCCAGATGAATGCAGTATGTAAAGGAAAAAGAGTAGTCTTTTCATAAAATTGAATTTGTTTTGGTTTTAAAATTCAGTATATATCTAATCTACAAAGTAATTTTGAAAACATTTTAAGCAGGAGAAAATAGAAATATAGAGAAATTGACATTTGGGATTTTTTTAAAAACTGCTATCAGTGGGGGAAATAATATAGAAATTTTTGGATAAAGAGGATATCTCCCTTTGGTATAATCTTAGTGGTACTATATTAGTGAATTTGATCACATAATAATGGAATGATTATCTCCATTGGTAAAGACAAAAAACATTTTTCTGTCTTTTATGAGTATTTTAAACTTGATGAAACTATACATGTTTATACAGATTCTTGTGTAAATCAGCATATCACTTGCTTTTCTGTTTATGCTTGAGATCCAAGTTTATTATTAATGGTCTTATGATGTTTGAAGGGATAATGGATGTAAAAGAAATGTTTATCTAATCGAGGAAAATACATTTTTTAATAGATTTTTATGAAACCAGATTTTGCCTTGGACGATTCCTTAACTTTTAATTCAGTTTTACCATGGTCTCATTTTAATACTGCTGGTGGAAAAGGAAATCGTGATGCAGCTTCCTCAAAGTTGCTACAAGAAAAGGTAATTTCTTTTTTACTTTTCCCATGTAGAAAACTTTATTATAGTTAAGTAGTACCTTTTGTGTGGGTTCAGATTTAGTTATTTAGTAAGGGCTAATTTAATTTCATTTTTATTGTTACTGCCTTCAAATTTTAACTGATAAAAGTAAAAACATTTGATTCAATGGAAAACAAGTTGTACTGGTGAAAAAGGAAAAGCTAATTGTTTGAGTGCTTCTTATCCAAAATAGCAGTTGCTAGAATTTAGGTTGGAAGGATGTATTAGACAACACAATTAATTGCTTTACATTTATCTCCAAAAATACATTGGCAAATTTTATATTCTTTATGATTTAAGGCATGGAAAATCAACTTTTGCAAAGGTGCTGTTTTTCCTTATTTATACATAGAAAGGATGATTATTTCGAAGCAAAAGTATAGTTAAAAAATATAGTATTTTTAGCTTTGCAAAGCCTGATCTTTTACATGTTAGTAGTCAGCAGTTTTTAAAAATTTTTATAGTGTTCTCTAAGGGAGAAATCAGCATCTTGAAAGTCATTTAAAATGTAGAATTTTAAACACATCTTAACTCCTATATCAAGAATCTTTTAAAACTTGAATAGGAAGTAAAGGTCTTTGATTCCTATTCTTTCCCAGCATTCAGTTTAGAGCATTTCTAAAACTGGTTCTTAAACTGAGAAGAAAGCATTTTGTTTCAGGTTAGTGACATCTCTTGGCAGTCTGGAAACTTGTCTCAGGACTACTATTCAATAAATGAGGTCCAGTAACTGAAGAGGAAACTAGTTTGGGGAGAAGAGGAGAAGACATGTAAGGGAAAAAAAAAATGAAGTAATTTTTCCTTTGGCAACATTTTCACATATAAAGGTTTTCCTTGAGTAGGAACAAATTCATAAATCCGATGAAAATGATGGGTTTATGGACACAGGCTCATTCTCAGACTGCTTTTTTTCACATTCCTGTATATGCCCTGCTAGACTAGTCACCTTAAAAGAGAAAACAACAAAAGCCAATGAAAATCTCTTCCTAAATACTAATACTTCCTAAATACTTTTAGGAAGACTAAAAATTGTTCCCTTTATAGAATTTTAATAGGAAATGAATTATGAAAATATTATGCTGTTGAAAAGAATAGATCAATGGAATATTGATAACTTGCAGAAATCTTTGAAATTCAAATGAAAGAATTTTCTCATGGTAAATGTATAAAGTGACTAAAGTAAGGGAATTTTATTTTTTGGTAAGTTGCAGAATTAAGATCATTATATTTACATTTGGGCTTCATCTTATTCTACTCTTGTCTTAGAAAAGGAGTGGAAGAAAGGATCCCAAGAGAACACTTTCAAACTCACTTTACGATTGACAAACAGCTGTTTATATCTTGCTATGTTTTAAGAGAGGGAATGCTACAACCAGGGTTAGATAATTTGTATTTTATTGTAATGCTACCCAAAGTGCTGGTTTGTGATGAAACCTAGTGGTTTGCACTAGAATGTAAATCATTGCGGTGCTTCCTTTATTAAGAAAGTCTTTCTATGAAAAAACAGTTCAGTAGACTTAGTGATATAGTTGATTTACTTTCCAGCAAATTTCCTTATTTTATCATGGACCTCTTAAATAGTTCACAGACTGGCAGCAGCATATAAACCGAATTCTGAGTAGCACTCTCCTAAAGGAGTTACTCATTCTCCATTTACTATTCTGAAAATTGAGTCTACTTTAGCTTGCAATGTACCCAAGTACCTTTGTCCCCATATTGCTTTTTAGGTAAATAAGTGCACAGACGTGTTGAAGATGAAAAGAACAACAGTAAAAGGGTATAAACTGAAGAGATTTAAACTATGGAAAATTTTCTTGTTTGTAACCTATTATATATTATGATAGATTACTGAAGGAGCTTTGTTGAAGATATGTGTGATCTTGCATGGTTTTAAGGAAACAATCTTGGTGACCAAATAATCTCTTCTAATTTTATGAGTCCTACATGTTGAAAGCCCATTAACCCTTTAGCACTGTGAATTCTCGTGAGATGTTGAGAGAGAATGCCTAGAGCTTGAGCTATAGGTTGAAGAATCTAAAAGTTAAAAAGTGGGAGAGAAGTAGAAGATAATGTAGCATATGCATATGCAATTAGAAAGGAAGAAAAGACAACTCAAGTGTTAGAAGCCCATATTTGAAATTAGAAAGTATTTTTAAATATATGTTACTCTAGGAATTAATCTTGGTTGTGTTGCAAATAAAATGTGAATTCATTTAAGGCATATTTTAAAAGGAAAATATATTGGCAATAAACTGAGTTTTACAAATTGATAAAAGAATAATCTTTTAAAATATTTTTAATGTTTATTTATTTCTGAGAGTGGGACAGACAGAGCATGAGCAGGGGAGGAGCAGAGAGGGAGGGAGACACAGAATCCGAAGCAGGCTCCAGGCTCTGAGCTGTCAGCACAGAGCCACATGCAGGGCTTGAACTTGTGAACTGCGAGATTATGACCTGAGCCGAAGTCGGACACCCAACTGACTGAGCCACCCAAGCGCCCCAAGAATAATTTTTGAAATGTAAGATAAGCAGCCTTGAAAAAAATGTCCCAGTGAATTCTACTACTTTCCATAATTTGTGACTGGATCATGAATTCTTTAGTATTTTGCAGAAGTGTGGTATAATAGAAAGAGCTTCAGTTTTTGAGTCAGGCCTGGATTCAAATTTTAGTTTTTCCACTTACTAACCACATGACTTTATTCAAATTATTTAATGTCTCTGAGCCTCAGTTTCCTCATCTGTAAAAATAAGAATACAAATAATACTTGTACTCTAAGATTGTTAGAACTAGAAAATTATGTGTATAAAATACCAGTGCCCGGTATATAGAAGGAGGAGGTCAATAAACAGTAACTATAATAAGCTTTTAGTCAGATAAGTGATGTGTGATGGTGTGACGGTTAAGGAGATCATTCTGTCTCAGATCTTAGAACTTCTAAAACTAGATAATGATCTCTGATGACTCTTACTTTCTAGAAAGTAGTTGGTATTTGGAGGGCAGTAATAGCAGGAGCAGAGGAAGAAGGTAAATCAGCTTCTTCTACTCTTTTGTCTTAAATTTATTAATATTTGGGCTGTTACCTTTTATCTCCCTTCTGTTCTGTTATGCTCAATATTAAGAATTCCATAATCAAATAGTTCACACAATGGGATTTAAAATGCATATAGAAATCTTGTATCATTTTCAGAAAGTATGTGGATAGTCAAAGAAGGTATACTTATAATACTCTTATGATTTTTTTTCTTCCCTCTTAAGCTGAGCCATTATCTGGATATTGTGGAAGTAAACATTGCTCACCAGATCTCTCTACGTTCAGAAGCATTTTTTCATGCTATGACCTCTCAACACGAATTGCAGGACTACCTCAAGAAAACTTCCCAGGCTGTAAAAATGCTTCGAGATAAAATTGCACAGATTGATAAAGTAATGTGTGAAGGATCACTACACATTTTAAGACTGGCACTTACCAGAAATAATTGTGTTAAAGTGTACAATAAACTCAAGTTAATGGCCACTGTACACCAAACTCAGCCTACAGTACAGGTGTTGTTATCCACTTCTGAATTTGTTGGAGCATTGGACTTAATAGCAACAACACAAGAGGTTCTACAGCAGGAACTTCAGGGCATTCACAGCTTCCGGTATGTCCTTTAAATAAGCTATTGGAAATAATGTTAAAAATTTAAAAATTTTAAAGCTGAGGAAGTGTGAATGTATTTAGTTACATGAATAGTTTTTCTTCTAGACTGATCTGTTTAGTAATGTTATCATTGTGCTGTTTTAGTCTTAGCAAATCATAAGGACTAATATTTACAGAAACATTTGGATGGAGAAACAAAATTAAATTTTCTGGTAGAGGATGCCAGTCAATGAAAGGCCAGTCACAGCTTTGAAAATAACATTTTGAAAATGTTAAAATAGTTTTGTGTGAAGGTAGTAAATCAAGGTGAAGAAGGAATACCAGTGTATCTCAGAATAAGTTCATTTTATGGTCCCTGGCTGGCTCAGTTGGTGGACCATGTGGCTCTTGATCTGGGGGTTTAGCCCCACATTGGGTGTAGAAATTACTTAAAATCTTTGGTATGGTCCTGGGTGTTTGTGAGTTAAGATGGTGGAGTAGTAGAGGGACCCTATGCTTGCCTTGTCCCTCAAGCACAGCTAGATAAATACTATATCATTCTGAACACTCAAGGAATTGATCTGAAGACTGAGAGAACAAACTGCACATCTGGAGAGAAAAACAGGCACATCGTGGAAGGTAGGAGCTGTGGAGAGATGACTCGGGGGAGAAAAGAACTGTAGGTGCTGTGGAGGAGAGGGAGCCCTGGTCACAGAGACAGTGAGAGAAAGCAGTGCACAAGGTTGCACAAGAAAGTCTTCCCCAAAACCCTTGACTGGGAGGAGGTGAGGGGGTGATTATTGTAAGTGCATACAAGCATGAAGCTCAAAATCTGAAGTTTTAGAATTCTGCACCATTGTTCGGGTCATGCCTGGCAGACTTAGGGGTGCTCCTGTGGGAAAGGAGGGCAGAGGCCCCGGAGTGGACAGAATGGTCTGAGGATCTCCTGGGTCTCACTAGGAGAAACAGTTCCCCTTCTTGGAGTGTATTTGGGAGAGGTGGTACTGCCTCTCAGGGGACAAAAGAGATGGCAGACACCATTGAGCCACTTCATTAATTAGCATTGCAGTAGAGGCACCTGCTGAAGGCAGCTAGCCAAGAAACCAGCTTTTGGCTGTGTTTTACCATGAATTCCAAGCCCCCTGTGTGGGCATGTGACTGCTTTTCTGGAACAAACTGGCACCAACTATAGCGTGGCGAGACCCTTTTCCAGAGGATCAGCATAGATTTGTGCTGCGCTGGGTCCCTAAAATTTGGAGTTTCTGAAACCCAGCTGCATGCCTGAGATAAAGCACAGGAGGTCTGTGCCACCAGACAGGCAGATGGCTTGGGCACCAGATGAAAGCAGAGTTCTGACAGAAGCCTGGGACATAAGAGAGGAGATTGTTTGCTCTTCTGTGAAGCCTTCCTGAACAGCAGCAGATGCGAACTCCCCTTTTTGGGGATGAGAGAGTGGGGTGACCCATTTCCCCCCCTGCCCATCGGCACAGAGAAACTTCAATGAGCAACACACTGCCCCCAGTGGAGGCTGGAGCTGCTTACACCAGGCCCCACCCCACTGTGCCCTGTGGGTGCATTTTTACTATACCAAGTTGGCCTGATAACCAGCACAACAGGCTCCTTCCCCCAAAGACCAACACAAATCCTCCACACGTATCAATTCTTCTGAACTTGATAGATAGAGTGTGGCAAAGTTTCAGCTCTAGTGGAAATAGGATCAGGCTTATTTTAACAAGCAGACCAAAGCACACCTAGTTAAAATGCCACACACTGGACAAGGTCCCAACACTCCCCAATGCAGGCAAGGAGAAACACTGCAAAGAACTGACCTGAGGGAAAGAGCAGCCACTCACTGCAGAGTGCACACTCTGAAATACTTTCTGACGTGCCAGGCCCTGAACAGTATAGGACCTCTTCTTAATACAGCCATTACACTCAGCAGGACATATAAGTCTTTCCTAACACATACACAAAAACAGTGGCTTAGTCAAAATGACAAGATGGAGGAATTTGCCCCAAAAGAAACAAGAAGAGGTCATGGCCAGGGATTTACTCAAAACAAATATAAGTAATATGCCTGAATTAGAATTTAAAACAACAATCATAAGGATACTAGCTGAGCTTGAGAAAAGCATAGAAGACATTAGAGAAGCCCTTACTGCAGAGATAAAAGAGCTAAAAACTAGTCAGGCTGAAATAAAAAATGCTATAACAAAGATGCAAAACAGACTGGATGTAATGAAGTAAGGATAGATGAAGCAGAGGAATGAATCTGATATAGAAGCTATGGAAAATAATGAAGCTGAAGAGAAGAAAGAAAAGTATTGGATCATGAATGTAGACTTAGGGAACTCAGCAACTCCATAACGTGTAATAACATTTGTATCATAGGAGTTCCAGAAGAAGAGAGGGGAAAGGGGGCAGAAGGTTTATTTGAGCAAATTATAGCTTCCAACTTCCCTAATCTGGGGAAGGAGCCAGACATCCAAATCCAGGAGGTACAGATAACTCTCATCAAATATAACAAAAGCCAGCCAACACCAAGACATCATAGTGAAATTTTTTTAAATATAGAGGTAAGGAAAGAATGCTGAAAAGAGCAAGGGAAAAGAAATCCCTAACCTACAAGAGAAGGCAAATCAGGTTTGCAGCAGATGTCTCCACAGAAACCTGCAGGCCAGAATGGAGTGGCAGGATATCATCAGCATGTGCAATGGGAAAAATCTGCAGCCAAGAATACTTTATCCAATAAGGTTGTCATTCAGAATAGAAGGGGAGATAAAGAGTTTCCCAGATAAACAAAACCTAAAGGAGTTTGTGAACACTAAATCAGCTCTTCAAGAAATGTTACAGGGGACCCTTTGAGTGGGAAAGAAAGATCAAAAGCAACAAAGAACAGAAAGGAATAGAGAAAATCTCCATAATCAGCAACTTTATTGGTAATACAATGGCACCAAATTTTTATCTATCAGTAATTACTCTGAATGTAAATGGACTAAGTGCTCCAATCAAAAGACATAGGGTATCAGAATGGATTGAATAAATAAATGAATAAATAAATAAATAAGGCCCATCTATATGCTGCTTAAAAGATTCATTTTGGTCCTAAAGACACGTGCAGATTGAAAGTGAGGGATGGAGAAACATTTATCATGCAAATGGATGTCAAAAGTAAGCTGGAGTAGCAATACTTATATAAGACGAGCTAGATTTTAAACCAAGGACAAGATGAAGAAGATCACTGTATCATAATAAAGGAGTCTGTCCATCAAGAAGATCTAACAATCATAAATATTTATGCCCCCAACTTGGTAGCACCCAAATATATAAATCAATGAATAACGTAAAGAAACTCATTGATAACAATACAACAATAGTAAGGAACTTTAACACTCCACTTATAGCAATGGATAGATCATCTAAGCAGAGAATCACCGAGGAGACAAGGGCTTTGAATGACACACTGAGCCAGAAGGACTTAACAGATGTGTTCAGAGCATTTCATCCTACAGCAGCAGAATACACATTCTTTTTGAGTGCCCGTGGAACATTCTCCCAAATAGATCACATACTGCGGTCACACATCAGGCCTCCACAAAGTATGAAAAAACAGATCATACCATGCATATTTTCAGATCACAACACCATGAAACTTGAAGTCAACCACAAGAAGAAATTTGGAAAGACCACAAATACATGGTTAAAGAACCTCCTATTAAAGAATGAGTGGGTTAACCAGGAAATTAAACAAATTAAAAAAAAATGCATGGAAGCAAATGAAAATGAAAACATGACAGTCCAAAACTTTTGGGATGCAGCAAATGTGGTCACAGGAGGGAAGTATATCGTAATACAGGCCTATCTCAAGAAGCAAGAAAAGTCTCAAATATACAACCTGAGCTTACACTTAGAAAAGGAACAGCAGGGGCGCCTGGGTGGCTCACTCGGTTGCGTGGCCGACTTCGGCTCAGGTCATGATCTCGCGGTCCGTGGGTTTGAGCCCCACGTCAGGCTCTGTGCTGACAGCTGTGCTGACAACTCAGAGCCTGGAGCCTGTTTCGGATTCTGTGTCTCCCTCTCTCTGACCCTCCCCCGTTCATGCTCTGTCTCTCTCTGTCTCAAAAATAAATAAACGTTTAAAAAAAAAAAAACCTGAAGCCTCAAAAGAGAAGGAACAGCAAATAAAGCCTAAAGCCAGCAGAAGGGGAATAATAAAGATTAGAGTAGAAATAAATGATATGGAAACAAACAAACCAAAAAGGCACAGTAGAACAGATCAATGAAACTAAGAGCTGGTTCTTTGAAAGAATTAATAACATTGATGAACCTCTAGTCAGACTTACCAAAAAGAAAAGAGTAAGAACTCAGATAAATAAAATCACGAATGAAAGAGGAGAGATCACAGCCAACACCAAAGAAATACAAACAACTATAAGAGGATATGATGAAAAATTATATGCCAACAAACTGGGCAATCTGGAAGAAATGGATAGATTCCTGGAAATATGCAAACTACCAAAAGCGAAACAGGAAGAAGTAGAAAATTTGAACAGACCCATAACCAGCAAAGAAATTGAATCAGTAATCAAAAATTTCCCAACAAACAGAAGTCCAGGGCCATATGGCTTCATAGGGGAATTCTACCAAACATTTAAAAAAGAGTTAATACCTATTCGTCTCAAACTGTTCCAAAAACTAGAAATGGAAGGAAAAGTTCCAAATTCATTGTATGAGGCCAACATTACCTTGATTCCCAAACCAGATAAAAAACCCCACTAAAAAGGAGAATTGGAGGCCACTATCCCTGAGGAACATGGATGCAGAAATTCTCAACAAGACACTTGCAAATTGAATCCAACAGTACATTAAAAGAATCATTCACCACTATCAACTGGGATTCATTCCTGGGTTCAGTATTCACAAATCAATCAATATGATGCACCACATTAATAAAAGAAAGGATAAGAGCCATATGATCTTCTCAATAGATGGAGAAAAAGCACTTGACAAAATACAGCATCCATTCTTGATAAAAAATCTTCAACAAAGAAGGATAGAAGGAATGTACTTCATCATCATAAAGGCCAAAACGAAAGACACACATCTAATATCATCCTCAATAGGTAAAAATTGAGAGCTTTTCCTCTACAGTCGGGAACAAGACGGGGGCGTCCAGGCTCAACATGATTATTTAACAGAGTACTGGAAGTCCTAGCCTCAGCAATCAGACAACAAAAAGAAATAAAATACATTCAAATTGTCAAGGAAGAAGTCAAACTTTCATTGTTCACAGACAACATGATACTCCATGTAGAAAATCGAAAAGACTCCACCAAAAAATTATTGGAACTGATACATGAATTCAGCTAAGTCATAGGATATAAAATCAACATACAGAAATCTGTTGTATTTTTATACACCAGTAATGAAGCAGCAGAAAGAGAAATCGAGGAATCAATCCCATTTACAATTGCACCAAAAACCGTAAGATACCTAGGAATACAGAGGTAAAAAGATCTGCACTCTGAAAATTATAGAACATTTATGAAAGGAATTGAAGAGAACACAAAGAAATGGAAAAAACATTCCATGTTCATGTATTAGAAGAACAAATATTGTTAAAATGTCCTTATTACTCAAAGCAGTCTACACAATTAATGTAATCTCTATAAAAATACCACCAGTAGTTTTCATAGAGCTGGAACAAACAATCCAAAAATTTGGAACCAGAAAAGAGCTGGAATAGCCAAAGCAATCTTGAAAAAGCAAAGTAAAGCTGGAGGCATCACAATTCCAAACTTCAAGTTCTATTACAAAGCTGTCATGATCAAGACAGTATGATACTAGCACAAAAACAGGCACAAGGGTCAATAGAACAGAATAGAAAACTCAGTAATGGACCTACAACTATATGGTCAACTAATCTTCGACAAAGCAGGAAAGAATGGCCAATGGAAAAAAAGCCTCTTCAACAAATGGTGTTGGAGAAACTGGACAATAACATGTAAAAGAATGAAACTGGACCACTTTCTTATATCGTACACAAAATGAATTCAGAATAGACGAAGCACCTAAATGTGAGACAGGAAACCATCAAAATCCTAGAAGAGAACACATGCAGTAACCTCTCAGACTTCAGTTGTAGCAACTTCTTACTGGAATCATCTCCTGAGGCAAGGGAAACAAAAGCAAAAATAAACGATAGGGACACATCAAAATAAAAGTCTGCACAGTGAAGGAAGCAATCAACAAAACTAAAAGGCAGCCTTTGGAATAGGAGAAGATATTTGTAAGTGACATATGTGATAAAAGGTTTGTATCCAAAATGTATAAAGAGTTAATCAAACATCCCCCAAACAAATAATCCAGTGAAGACATGGGCAGAAGACATGAATAGACACTTTTCCAAAGAAGACATCCAGATGGCTAACAGACAAATGAAAAGATGCTCAATATCGCTCATCATCAGGGGAATACAAATCAAAACCACATTGAGATACTACCTCATACAGGTCAGAGTGGCTAAAATTAACTCAGGAAACAACAGATGTTTGTGAAGATGTGGAGAAAGGGAAACCTCTTGCACTGTTGGTGGAAATGCAGACTGGTACAGCCACTCTGGAAAACAGTATGGAGATTCCTCAAAAAGTTAAACATTGAACTATATTATGATTCAACATCTCATGGGTTACCTATAATGATATTATGATTCTGTACTTCCTTATTCATTTTTTACTCAGAATGTTTCTGTAAAGTGATATTTCTCCATAATTATTTGGTAAATCTGAAGGACAGCTCTTATAAGGAGAGGCAGAATAAATTCTAGATTCCTTTATTTTTTTCATTTAGCTGTTTTAAAAGTAACAAATTGAAAATCTTGTATCTTCCAAAGTTAACTGATGATTTAAAAATATTTTTGTAAGCATGTGGATTTGTATATATTTAAGATTTTTGCTGTTTTTATTTTTGTCAGTGTTCATAATGTTCTGTCTTTTGTAGAAATCTCCTCAGGTTCATTCTTATGGCCTTTTACATAATTCCATGAGCTTTTGCTTAATAATTTTCTTACTTTGTGTTATGATTAGATGTTCATATCATACATTTTTTTCCCCCAGACTTATAATCCACTATATTTCTAGTGGAAATAAGAAACTAGTTTCTTTCAGTAGGAAATGGTATTGAGAAATTATGCTCTGGATACCAGAGATATTCCTTGCTACTGGATTGGTCATTATCTCTAGACCTTTGTAGTGGACAGAGCTAGAAAATAGATTTTTCTTTTTAAAGAAAAAGTAGGAGTTCATATTGATAGTCCTAATTTAAATTCAGGACCATAAAGATTTTACTTTTTTAATCTTATATATGTAAGTCCTTTAAAACAGGCTGAAGGTGAAAACTGTGGCTCTCGATGACACTAACATAATTACTCATTTATTTTATCCCACAGTCTACATAGAATGCTCTCAGAACTAACAGTATTATTACTACAAACATGGAGGATTTCTTTCTCTTCTTTAAGCTATATCCTGGTGGGATGAATAGGTACATTACGTTTTAAAGTCACTTGAAATAATTCTTCTTTGTGTACATTTGCTGCTAACTTGATGTGTATTTAAATACATTTGTTTCATTGCTTTTGATATTTAAGGATTGAATTTATTAAATGTAATCTTGTACTATAACTATGTTAAGTAGTTATGTGGTTCTGAGTCAAATCTCTGAAACAAATGATATTCAGAAAAATTTAATTTCTATCTTGTTCCTTCCTTCCTACCTACCCTATAAGTCACCCTTTTACAATGTTTTAGTTTGTATTTATCCATCATCCATCCAGCCATCTCTGTCTTTGTTTTTCATCTTAGATAAGCATTAGTAAATTGTATATACTTTTCTCCACCTTGCTGTTTTAACCTTACAGTATACCCTGGAGATCACTCTACAGTGTGTATTCTCAATGGGAGGCTATCACCTTAAGGGGGCAAGAGTTGGTTCTTGAGGGTGAAAGAAAAACTTGGATATTATAATGACTTGTGACCCTCCAGGGGGCCAAGGTATATAAACAGATATACAGTATATATGTGATATTAGTGTGTGGGGGTTGGTGGTGGTGATTAGGAATAAAAAGGTCTAAAAGGACTTCTTGGGGCAATACTGAAAAAGAGAAGACTGAGAAACTGTAACAGTATATAGTATATTACTTGGTATTCCTCAATTATTTTAAAAGTGTATAGTGTCTATTATGATATAGTCAACTAGCCCTCTGTTTTTCAGCATTTGAGTAGTTTGTATTCCTTTGCAGTTACGGACAGTGCTGCAATGAACGTATATGTTCTTTTGTATTTTTAAGAGTGTATCTTTGAGACAGATACTGAGAAGTGAGATTCCCAGGTCAAAGGTTAAATGCCTATGTAATTTGCTAGACATTGCCAAACTTCCTTATGGCAGTGTTTTAGTTTGTACTAGTGAATATGTTCTAAGTTAGCTTATTGTGAGACACTGGTGTCATTTATGAGAATCTTACTATCTTCTAATTGGCTCTGAGAAATATAATTTTCATATTACAAAATGCAAATATATACATTATTTCACCGTTGGATTTTTTTCAAAATTATCACTACACTGCTTACCATATGTTGTTTAGATGAGAAAAATGGATCTATCTAAAAGGTCACATAGTTTATTTTATTTATTTAAAATTTTTTTAATGTTTATTTTTGAGAGAGAGAGAGAAAGAGCACATATGGGGGAGGGGCAGAGAGAGAGGGAAACACAGAATCCGAAGCAGGCTCCAGGCTCTGAGCTGTCAGCACAGAGCCCTACATGGGCTAGAACTCAGGAACCATGAGATGATGACCTGAGCCATAGTTGGATGCTTAACCACCTGAACCACCCAGGCGCCCCAAAGGTCACATAGTTTATACTAGTTTTTAAAAAATGTGCTGTATCTGGTCTTAGTAAAGATAGTTGCTGACATTAGTTTTTCAAGTAAATGGTGAGTATATGTATTTTTAAATGTTTGTTTTTTATTCAATAACAAATGTCTAAATTTAAGGTAAATTTTAAATTTAGACATTTAAATATACATATTTTGAAATTATACCAAAAATAGAGCTTAAATTTTTTTATATAATATATAAACAGATTTCTCGTTGGCCCATTTCACTTAATTTTTGAAATACTTTGGCCAACTACATCACCTAGTTTTCTTTAATCCATTGTTTTTATGAAGCTTTTAGTTTGTATAGTAAAGATCTCTTTGTATGTGAAGGTAGTGATCCTTAGTTCCCTGGTGAGCAGACTACATGCATCAATCTTGTCATTTGGTTGCTGCATGCTTTCTTTAGGGAATTGGTTCCAAATCCTGTTTGCAGTATTTGCCTTCACCATCCCCACAACTGCTCATCTGATTAGAGTCCTTCTCACTCTTATCCTATGTAGGATCTATAAATATTAGAGGTAGATTAAAAAGGAACATTATATTTTATGAGAAAAAGTTCCATGGATATACTGTTTCTTAGCAGTTTTGTATTTTCAGTTTTGTGTTCTGACTTTCAGTATAATGACCTGGGGGAGATTGCACAGTAACTCAGACTATTCATAACAGAGATTGAATTGAGTCAGTCTGTCCATGTGATCCGTTAGGTATTTATATCTTCCTGACAGGGCTGTAGTAGGCACTTGTATTTGTATTTGTGGAATAAATGAATGGCTGGGGAGCTACTGGCATTGCCATGCAGTAAATGGTTAATTAGGAAAGGACTTAGAATAGCTGAATATTTTGTCTGTGAAAAGCGGACAAAAAAAGCAGTCATGAAATTTCTAGAACTGTGTGTCCTACAACACATTTAAGTGTTTGGAGGTTAAACATGTAAAAAGAAAAAGAATATGGGAGATGATGTGAAACTGTTGCAGTTATTTTTGTTAAAGGATTTCATTTTATGTTACATTGTTGCACAAAATACTGCTGCTAGAAAAGTTTTGCCTACTAGTTTCCTTGACTGTGGAGCAAATTTGGGTTTTTAAAGAATATACGTCACATTTTCCTCTTCCTTTGTAGGCATTTGGGATCACAACTTTGTGAATTGGAAAAACTGATAGATAAAATGATGATTGCAGAGTTTTCTACTTATTCTCATAGTGACTTAAACAGACCACTGGATGATGACTGTCAAATTTTAGAAGAGGTACGTGTCTTAAACTGTGGATGAAATTGGTGTCATTGCTTAGTGTTAATTCCTAATAGTATTAGTTTAGAACACATTCTTCTCAGATTATAATGAGCAAAAAAAAACTTCAAGCTCAGTCAGACCTCTGTGAAGTCCTTCCCTAACTATGTGATTTTAGCAAGCACCATAATTGTTCATTATCCTATGAAGTTAGAGAATAAAGTAACTTTATAGCTTAATTAGAAATTGGATTTAAAATGAGGTCTTATATATATCTTATAAACCAAGCTTAAAATATAGATATAGGATGAATTAACATATATCCATGTGTATGCATGTACTGGAGTATGTTTGTTATAAAAGTGATCATTATTATATAGTAACTTATCAGTCATTAACAGTCACTGAACCCCTGTTATGAACATGTTTTATGCATATGCTTATACATAAGATCCAGGCTTCACTTATCTGCTGACTGTTCAATGCTGATTACCACCAAGAACTAGGAAAGGATCCAGAAGCCCTGATAGCAGCCTAAGTAAAGAGATTTTTGTATGTGTTAGCAGTTAATTCCCCACAAATAGTCCAGGTCATCAGGATTTGAGAAGGATACTTTCTACCTACTTGTTGAAACTATGCTAAAATGTACTCATATTGTTTTGTCCCCAAGACAGCTTCATTTGATCCACTGTAGTGCATTAGGATTTATCTGTTTTTAAAACTATGACTCCAATAATCTGATGACAAGATAGCTGTAGAAGGGGTTTTTGGGGGCTTCTAGAAAATACCATGTGCAGGATAGAGATCTGAGGATCAAATAATGAAACGCTTGATGTTGAATATTTCTACTTCTGAGTGACATTATTCTATATTTAAATTGTGAAATTCCATACTTTTATTTTAATAGGAAAGACTTGTATCTCTTGTATTTGGACTTTTAAAACAAAGAAAACTTAATTTTTTAGAAATCTATAGTGAAGAAATGATTATTACAGCAAAGAATATCATTAAACAGGTAAATATACATTTTTATTTGATATATTTTGGTCTAGAATCTTTTTTTTAAATTTTTTTAATGTTTATTTTTCGAGAGTGAGAAAGCATGAGTGGGGGAGGGGCAGAGAGCAAAGGAGACAGAATCCGAAGCAGGCTCCAGACTGTCAGTGCAGAGCCCTATCTGGGGTTTGAACTCATGAATTGCAAGACCATGAAGTCAAGAGTCAATGCTTAACTGACTGAGCCACCCAGGTGCCCCTAGAATCTTTTTATCAAATTTATTTTTACATGATCTAGTAATAATATATATGCAGTATAATAGTAACATTTTCTCATTTATTTAAAAACTTTGAATATAGAAAAATAGAAGAAAAAATAGACCTACTAGCCAAAAGATTATCACTTTAAGAATATTTCTAAGTGTAGGGGCATCTGGGTCGCTCAGTCGGTTGAACATCTGACTCTTGATTTCGGCTCATGTCGTGTGATCCCAGGACAATGAGATCAAGCCCCAGGGTCATGGAATCAAGCCCCACATTGGGATCTGTGCTGAGCGTGGAACATGCTTAAGATTTTCTCTCTCTCCCTCATGCCCCTCCCCCCAGCTTGTGTGTGTGTGTTTGTGTGTGTGTGTGTGTGTGTGTTCTCTCTCTCTCTTAAAAAAAAAAGTATTTTTAAGTGTAATTCTAAGTGTAAATTGTTACTGATGTTTTTCATTGTTGCTATCATACTGTATATATGATTGTGAATTGTACATATATTTCAGAATCATAACATAAGCATTTTCTCTTATAAGCCTTCAGACACATCATTTTTGATGGTTGTATAAAATCCTATCCACATTTTATTAGTTATGCCTTTCCTCTGTGTTGAATATTTACATTTTTTCAGTTCGGTACTGTAGAACACTGTGACACACATATTTGGTGTAAAGTTTTGTTGGGTTTTTCCATAGTTAAGACTAACTATTTTCTTATAGCTGATTTCTAGATGTGGAATTATTGGTCAGAGAGTGAAAAGTATTTTTAAAGCTATTTGATAGAGTTGAATTGCTTTCTAAAAAGATTTTACCAAATACATTCTCACCTGCAGTAGGTAAATGTTTATTTCCTCTTATCCTTATCTTTAAGAAATTATTATTGTAAACTAAAACCTTTTTCAGTCTCATCTTTGTTTTGCTGTTTTACTCTGGTAAATATTAAACATTAAACTTCAGTTTTTCTAAATATGAGAAACAATAATTTTAAATGTACTTATTAGGCTTAATGATCATCATCAGGTTGAATGTACATTTCTGAGTTTTTAATGTTTAAATAAAACAAGCAAAAAAAGATTAGTAATCATACCACCTTTTTTACTTCTTTTGAATACTAAAACACTATATTTTAAAATTGTTATGACCACTTTCAAAAATTGTTGGCAATAGCTACTAGCACTAAATGTACACATACATTGTAACTCAGCAATTCTACTGCCAGGTATTTATCAGCAGAAATGCATATATAAATTTACCAAAACAGCATAATATTTCATGGCAGCACTATTTGTAATAAAAACTGGAAAAACCCAAATTTTTCTTTTTTTTTTCTTTGAAAAACCCAAATTCTGTCATCAGTAAAAAAAAAAAAAAAAAAAAATGATCGAGTTGTGGTATATTTGTATGAATACTGTACAGCAATGAGAATGAATAAATCACATGGAACAAATGGATGAATATCACATATATAATGTGGAGCCAAATAAACCAGACACAAAGGAGTCACAAAGGAGACACACTTTTGTAATTAATCTATGATATTAGAATTAATCTGTGGTATTAAAAATCAACATAGTATCTTTTCGGAGAAAGTAGTGACTAGAAGGGAAGCAAGAGAGGTGTTTACTGGCAGTGTTTAATTTCATGATCCGAGTTTTCATTACACAAGTGTACTCCATTTGTAAAAATAGATTTGAACATAATTTGTGTAGTTTTATATATGTATGTGATACTTCTAAACAAATTTTATGAAACTGCTGTGTTGTAATTCCCAGGATTCTCCTGAAGTCTAAGCATTTTTTTAACTTAATCTGTTACATATATTGCAAGAAAACATAACCTCCAAAGTGAACTTTTTTTTGGAATTTTAATATGGGGCTTATACCTTATTCCTAAGAATTATGGTTCTGGGTGTTGTTTTGTTTGTTTGGTGTGTGGTTTTGAATAGTTTTAAATAGTAAGGGATTTTAGTTAATATAACAGTTCAAGCATATCCTGGATTAATTATTTAATAGGGTAAGGATATAATGCTACAGTGTTTTATACACCTTGACATGTGTATAAAAGACACAAGAGACGTCTGGTAAAATGATCGTAGTCATTGAGGTCATTTTTTTTTTTTTTTCTGTGGAAGCCATTTTTAATATGTAAATGAACCATGAGGTACTTAGAATTCTAAAGATGTTAATTGAATTTTTTCCTTAAAATTTGCAGTGTGTGATTAATAAAGTTTCACAAATAGAAGAAATTGACACAGATGTTATTGTGAAGTAAGTATAAATATTACGTTGGGAGTTATCAGTTAGGGAAAAGATGACACATTAGAATAATCTGAGGAGGATTTAATTAAGGAATTATTTACTAAGGTATGGGTAGAGTGTAGAAAAATCACAAGTGACAGTGCAGTACCTTTAAGGGACAAGAGATGAGAACAGTAGGATTCAGGAGAAGGCCACTTAGTAGTAGGAAAAAAAAAGGCCTGTAGTAGTTGAAGTGATCTGCAGTGCTGGAGGCAGTCTTCCTGAGACAACCTCTCAGGGAGGGAGGTGGAGCTATCAGTACCTTTCTTCCTTCCAGTGGTTTATAAGGGCTCCTCCTTGGCCACGCCTAGCAGGTCAGCATCCCAGGGCAAGAGGCTACAACGTAGGTATGGAGGAGAGAAATTGAAGATGGTCCATTTCAGAGGAATCACAGTGTTATGTTTAAATTATTTAGCTATCTGATTAAAACCCAGCTTCTAATTGACTTTGAGGACTTTGAGTACATG
Source organism: Acinonyx jubatus (assembly GCF_027475565.1). Lineage (NCBI taxonomy): Eukaryota > Metazoa > Chordata > Mammalia > Carnivora > Felidae > Acinonyx > Acinonyx jubatus. Next base: position 80,094,256 of record NC_069388.1, on the reverse strand, counting down.
ATTTTGAATTGCCTCATGCCTGTAATTTTTTGTTTTCGCCCTTTAAATTCCTATTTTTTTTCATTTTGAGATTGGTGATAAATATTTTATAACTGAATTTCTAGTTCATATAGATATCTAAACTCTATTTATTAAGTGGCCCAAGATATGAATACCAATATGAATCACTGTGAAATTTTTCCAGGCCAATTTCATAGAATAAGGATTGAGGGGTTTTAATTTCTACACTATTACCTAGTGAAAACTCTGTTTCAGAATTAGTTGAAGCAACCGTAACAATGCAGGAATCACTAGTAGTTGGAAAAATTAAGTTACTGGTATTCTGTTAAAAGCTCTATGGACCTGGAGAGTCAGTTATTTTAAATTTTATTCCCTAGGAAATTTTCTCAAATAGAAAAATTCCTGTATTGCAAATATAGAAGTATCTTTTGAGAATAAACTCCTAAGTGCCCAAAGACAAATATTTTTTTCTTTGAATTTTTTTTTTTCTAGGCTTGCAGATCAGATGAGAATGTTGAATTTTCCTCAGTGGTTTGATCTGCTGAAGGACATTTTCTCTAAGTTTACAATTTTCCTACAAAGAGTTAAGGTAAGTTTATGTGATTTTCAGTTTATCCAGAATATCACTAAAATTAAGTCCACTTTCTAGATATATACATATAGAATCAGATTAGAAAAACATAATTTCTTTGTTTTTTGTAATTTTTTTACTGTTTGTTTATTTTGACAGGGGGTGGGGAAGGGGCAGAGAGAGGGAATCCCAAGCAGGCTCCATGCTGTCAGCACACAGCCCAATGCAGAGCTCAGTCTCATGAACTGTGGTATCATGACCTGAGCCAAAATCAAGAATGAGCCATTGAACTGACTGACCACCCAGGCACCCCTGTTTTTGTAATTTCTCTAAAGAGCCTTGGTTTCAAATAAGATTTGAAGTGCTTCAGAGTATTTTGATACTCTATAATTTAGGATAAGTTTTGTATTAAAAAATATAGTGCTTACTTGGCATTAAATATTATAAAATAATACTTCCTCTTATGATTTTGTGATTTTTGAATCTCTCTAGATTATCTATAGGCACAATATGTGAAACACTCAAAAATCTGTTCTAAACCACTAATGTTTTCTAGAAATCTTTAATCCTGATATAATGGTATTTTTTAAAAAAATTTTTTAATGTTTATTTATTTTTGAGAGAGAGAGAGAGAGACAGTGTGTGAGCAGGGGAGGGGCAGAGAGAGAGGGAGACACAGAATCTGAAGCAGGCTCCAGGCTCTGAGCTGTCAGCACAGATCCTGACGCAGGGCTTGAACTCACGAACTGTGAGATCATGACCTGAGCCAAAGTCAGGCTTAACCGACTGAGCCACCCAGCCGCCCCAACAGCATTTTTTAACATATAATTCATATTTAAATTGCTCTACTAATGTCCTTTATTTTGCAGGCTTTTATTTTACTTTTTAATCTGAGGTCCGATCAAGGATTATGCATTTACATTTAATTATTCTGTCTCTTCAGTATAATCACTTAATTTTAAACCAGTCAATATAAGGAAAAGAACATATGCCACAGAGCATTTTTCAGAAGAAAAGATGTCACAGACTAATGCATTGTAGTTAGAATCACTAACATGTCACAGCTGTGTTTTAATAAGACAATGCTTAGGAATTACTGAATGTAACAGGTTGTGAAATTTGCTATTCTTTGAATTATCAGATGTCAGTATTGTGTTACATGTGCTAGTTAACATCCCTGGCATCTCCTTAGTATTCTGTTAAATGGCCTGGGGGACTTTGGTACTTAATCTGTGACATGACTTTATCAACATTGGAGTGATGCTAAGTCATGTGTATAACCTTTCTGAGTGGGAAAAGTTTTTAAAAATGTGATTCACTGTACTTTAGGCTCCTACCAAAATGTTGGTCCCACTCATTTGTAGTGATGATAGCAAACCTATAGATGTGGATTGCTCAAATAACTAAGCCACGTTTTCACTTTTTCTCATATTCCCGCCATGACTTCATCACACATACTTCTATTATTGTATGTCTGGATGTATATAACTCTTACACTGCAGATTGTAGAATTGACCAACTTTTTGCCAGTATTCTTTTTTATTTAAGTATAATTAATATACAGTGTTCTGGGGGCGCCTGGGTGGTTCAGTTGGTTAAGCGTCCGACTTTGGCTTAGGTCATGATTGATGTCACAGTTTGTGAGTTCGAGCCCTGCATCAGGCTCTGTGTTGACAGCTCAGAGCCTGGAGCCTGTTTTGGATTCTGTGTCTACCTCTTTTTCTGCCCTTTCCCCACTAGTGCTCTCTCTCTCTCTCAAAAATAAATGAATATTAAAAAATTAAAATACACTGTTCTATTAGTTTCCAGTGTATAATATAATGATTCAGCAGTTCTATAAATTACTCAGTGCTCATTACAATAAGTGTACTCTTAATCCCCTTCACCTATTTCACCCTTCTTCCCACCTCTCTCCTGTTTGGCAACCACCAGTTGTCTATATGTATGAGTCTGTTTTTTTCTCTTTTTTTCTGTTTGTTTTGTTTTTTATATTCCATATATGAATGAAATCGTATGGTATTTGTCTTTCTCTGACTTACTTCATTTAGCATTATACCCTCTAGATTCTTCCATGTTGTTGCAGATGGCAAGATTTCATTCTTTTTTTATGGTTGAGTAATGTTCCGTTGTATATATATATACCACATCTTTATCCATTCATCTATGGATGAACACTTGGGTTGCTTTCATATCTTTTGCCAGTAATTTTTTTATAGCTATTTCACTTTTAGGTTCTCTATCAGTTAAACTAAGTCAAATCTTTATTTGATATATATACAATATGGGAACAGTGATTTATCATAGTTGTAGTTTCTCATTTTCACATTTAGACCCCTTAAGCTAATACTTCTTTAAAACATCTTTGAAGATGATATATAACGTATAAATATGGTACTTTTTTCTTTGAAAAAAGTTTGTGATTCTGTAAGGGTATAATTTCATTGAAAAATAATGTTAATTACAAGCTGTTCATTTTTAATTGAGAATTTTCAAATAACTGCAAATTGGAAAGAACCCAGATATCTAACAGTAGAGGGAAGGGTAAAGTAAATTATGCCTGGTATATTCATTACCATGGAATATCATGCATCTGAGGATTTTTAATGTTGAAGAAAATGTGTAGATTATAACATTAAGTGAAGGGACAGTATAGGCCTGTTTATATAGTATGTGATCAGCTATGTTAAAAAGATTTATTATCTCTTCATCTTCATACAATAAAGAGACAGTTTGTCTTTTTGGTGGTTATCTTTTGGCAGTATAATTTAAATTCATTATTAATTTCTTTGTTTTTCCTAAATATTTCTACAAAGAGAGGTATTACTTTTATAATCAGAAAAGGTTGTTTTGGCTTTTACTAGTGTTTACCACATTATAGGAATAAACTATTTGAAGTTCATAATTTAATTTACCAGTACACAAAGGCTCCAGTTTCTTCATATTCTAACACTTGTTTTTCTTGTTTTGTTTTTTGTTTTTGTTTTTTGATAGTAGCCATTTGAATGGGTGTGAGGTGGTATCTCATTTTGGTTTTGATTTGTATTTTTCTAATGATTAGTGATGTTGAGCATCCTTTCATATGCTCATTGGCCATTAGTATGTCTTCTTTGGAGAAATACTTTCTTTGCTCATTTTTTAATCAGATTTTTTTGTTGAGTTGTAAGAGTTCTTTATATATTGTGGCTATTTAACCCCTTACTAGATATATGGTAGGCAAGTTATGTTTAGTGTAACCTATTTAAGATACTTAGAATATATGCAATGTACTCTCAGGAGATTGCTACTTAAATCAATGAAAATACAGAACTCCATTCTTAAGCTTTAGGGAACCCATTTCTCTTGAGTAGTTCTTTTTCACAAAGTCACCTTTACTGTGATAAAAGATTGGTGTAATTATGACATGCATGACCTTGACACTCATTTATAAGATTTTAAAAAGTACATATGCAGAATTCACTTTTGGGGACTTTAGATACATGTTATTTTAAATCCTTTAAAAATATATCCTGTTTTCTTATAGGCAACGTTAAATATCATTCACAGCGTTGTTCTCTCAGTTCTTGACAAAAACCGAAGGACCAGGGAATTGGAAGAGATTTCACAACAGAAGAATGCTGCAAAAGACAATTCACTGGACACAGAAGTGGCTTATTTAATCCATGAAGGCTTGTTTATAAGTGATGCATTCAATGAGGGTGAATTAACACCTATAGCAATCGACACTACCTCTCAAAGAAATGCATCTCCAAATAGTGAGCCCTGCAGCAGTGATTCGGTATCCGAACCAGAATGTACTACTGATTCTTCATCCAGCAAAGAGCAGACATCATCATCTGCTACTCCAGGAGGTGTGGATATGATGTGAGTATGCTGACTGCTGCCAACTTTATAAGATTTTGAGTAAGACTGATTTTTTCAATTTATTGAAAAACCATATGAACTTTGGTCTTGGAATTTAACAAAAATAAATTAATTTTACAAAACACATATCTTTTTGAAAATGTAATGTAAGGAGGTGAGCATTGGAAGTAATTGAAAATTACAGAATTTTAAGGCTGGAAAGGGACCATTTAATTAAATGCCCTTATTTCAGAGCATTTATTTGACTTATTTAAAGTCACTAGTGGCAGAACTTGTCCTGAAAATCAGGTCAGCATTACCTTGTTTATTTTTCTTTCTTTTCCTATAACACCTTTGTATTTTGTATATAGTGAAGATCTGTTTGATTTAGTTTTTCAAAGGCATGAATTTCCAGGCGGATCATACCATTTTTTCAAACATGACTTTTTAAAACTTACTTTGAAATAATTTCAGATTTACAGAAAAGTTGCCAGAATTGTACGAAAAAGTCATTTGTTGACAGTTTACCACATTGCCTTCTTTCTCCCTTTCTTCCTTTTTCTCTTTCTTGCTCCCTTCTTCTCTCTTTGTCTCTCATGATAATATTTTTTTCTGAATCATTTGGCAAAAGGTTGCAGACATGATGTCCCATTATTTCCGTATTCTTAAGGGTATATTTCCTAAAATACAAGAATACTCTCTTAAATAACTACAGTTAACCAATTATAATGAAGAAAACATTGATACATTATTACCTTGCAATCCATACATCCCATTCACAGTTCACCAGTTGTCCCAATAACCTCTTGTGTGGAAAAAACAAAACAAGGCCAATAAAATCTTTCTGACCCAAGAACATAGTATGGATTTAATTATTGTTAAGAATAATAACTCAGCATGTACTTTTATTGTTATACAAGTCAGCCTATGGCCAAGGAATTTATGTAGGTTGCAGTTACAGCATAAAGTCAACTGTAATACCTTCCTCCTCACCAAAAAGAAAACCCTGAACTACATATTAATAAAAATATTTTTTCTCTGTTCAGGCTAACATTTCACATTTACTGGTTAGGGTGCAGTCTAAAACTTACAAGGGGTGTACAAATCCTATAGCTCAAACAGCGTAGAATTTTGTTTCTGTCATGTAACAGTTCAGAGATGAGAGGTCCACAGTGGAGAAGGCAGCTCTCCTGTCCTCATTTTCCAGCTTTCATCTGTAAAGAGGCTGCTTCAGCTTTTATCATCAAATCCGCATCCTTAGCAGCAGGATGGAAAGGACAAAGGGTGGTACCCTGCTTAATTTTTTGTTTTGTTTTAACTTTTTACTTGGAGTATAATGCACATATAGGCCAATATATCAATTGTACGTGTTCACCTCCATGATTGTAAAGTGAGTACACTGGTGTAATCACCACCCAAATTAAGAAATAGAACATTACCAGCTCTCTGGAAACCTTCCTTGCAACTGTGTTTTCACTCTTTCCCAAGGAAGACCACAAAAACTGTTGGTTTTTCTGGTTTTTAAACTATATAAATGGAACCATAAATGGAATCATGTTCTTTTGTCTCAAATTTCTTTCCCTCAAAATTCTATTTGTGCTATTCTTCTAAGTTGTTGCATGTAGCAGTAATTTTATTTGTGTACAGTATTCCCCTTTCTGACTACACCATTATGTATTCTACTGTAAATGAAATTTGTGTTATTTCCATTTTGATTGTTGTCAACATTCTTCTAGGTGTCTTTTGTATATGTGTTATAAGCATAATATATACCTAAGAATGATTGAGGTATATGAATGGTCAGTTTAGCTAATAAGAGTTTCCCATAGTGATTGTACTCTTTTATAGTCCCATCAGCAATGTGAAAGAGTTCCTGTTTTTCTACATCTTCATTCAGTCTTGGGTGTTGTCAGTCTTTTACATGTTAGCCATTCTGGTGGGTATGTTGCAGGTATATTAGTTTTACTTTTTATTTCACTGATCATTGGTAAGAGATCACTTTTCATATATTCATTGACTATTTGATGTTCTCTTTTGTGAAGCGCCTATTCAAGTTCTTTGCCCACTTCTCTGCTGGGCTGTGTTCATTTCTTACTGATTTATGGGAGTTCTTTATGTAGTCTCAGCACAAGCCTTTGTAAGGTAACTGCAGTGCAGATATGGGCACAAAAGAAGAAATAATTTCCCAGGCAGGAAATGGGAAAAGAAAAATAATGGAAAGAATTAGACAGTTTTATGGTTTTTTTAAACATTTATTTTAAATTGTGGTGAAAAACACATAACAAAATATACCATCTTAACCATTTCTAAATGCACAGTCTACTAGTAGTAAGTATATTTATATTGTTGTGCACCCAATCTCCAAGACCTTTTTCATCTTGCAAAACTAAAACTCTATACCCATTTAGCAACAACTCCCCATTTCTTCCTCTACCTGTCCCCTAGAAGCCACCCTTCTACTTTTGGTCTTCGTGAGTTCAACTAATTTAGGTACGTCATATAAGTGGAATTATACAGTATTTGTCCTTTTGTTATTGGCTCAATTCACTTAGTATACTGTCTTCAAAGTTCATCCATGTTGTAGTATGTGTGAGAATTTCCTTCCTTTTTAAGGCCAAATAATATTCCATTGTATGTATACATCACATGTTTTTATCCATTCATCTGTTGGTGTACTTTTGGATTACTTCCATCTTTTGGCTATTGTGAATAGTGCTACTGTGAACATGGGTATGCAAATCTCTTTGAGATCCTGCTTTTAGTTCTTTTCTGTATGTACCCAAAAGCAGAAATGCTACATCATCTTTATAAAGTTTTTTTTTTTTTTTTCCTGTGAATGTGAAAGAGATCCAATTAAACTTAAAAAATTAAAATTCTTTTTAGGGGCACCTGGGTGGCTCAGTCAGTTAAGCATCTGACTTTTGAATTTGGCTCAGGTCATGATCTCACGGTTGGTGAGTTTGAGCCCTGTGTTGGGCTGTGCTTTGACAGCTTGGAGCCTGCTTGGGATTCTGTTTCTTTTTCTCTCTCTGTCCTTCCCTGCCTGCTCGCTCGCTCTCTCTCTCTCTCTCTCTCTCTAAATAAATAAATAGACTTAAAAAAAATTCTTTGTAAAAAGCAACATTACAAATAACTAAATTAAATGATTTTCTTAAAATACCAAACTTCCCATCTTTTTGGATGGTCACCCTACTTAAAGATATGAGAGTTGTTTTTATCTGCTATTTTTTGTTTAAAAAAAAATTATTTTTTAATGTTTATTTACTTTTGAGAGAGAAAGAGACAGAGCATGAGTGGGGAAGGGGCAGAGAGAGGGAGACACAGAATCCCAAGCAGGCTTCAGGCTCTGACCTGTCAGCACAGAGCCTGACGCGGAGCTCGAACCCACGAACCATGAGATTGTGACCTGAGCCGAAGTCAGACGCTCAACTGACTGAGCCACCCAGGCACCCCTGTTTTTTTTAATCTTTGTGAATTGCTAGCATATTGCCAAGAGTTTCATGTTCTTAATCTTTCTATTACATGGGGGCAAATTTTAAACATCCTTCACAAAATGCAATTTTATTTCAGTAGTAAATTTGAACTGTATTTAAAAAAAATTTTTTTAATGTTTATTTATTTTTGAGAGAGAGAGTGTGAACAGGGAGGAGCAGAGAGAGAAGGAGACACAGAATCTGAGGAAGGATTCAGGCTCTGAGCTGTCAGTACAGAGCCCCACATGGGGCTGAAACCCACAAACTGTGAGATCATGACCTGAACCCAAGTCGGACACTCAACAGACTGAGCCACCCAGGCGCCTTGTAAATTTGACCTTTAAAATTTAAGCAAACAATTTTGTGGGAGTTGGTATTGAAATAGCATTGGACTATTTATATAGAAGTAAATGTTGGAGTGGAGGAAGCTTAGCAGATTAGAAATGGAATTAGACTGATTCTAGGTTCTAGTCCTTTAACCTGTGACCTTGGGTAGGTCATTTAAACTTTCAAAGATTCAGTGTCCTCATCCTTAAAGTAGATATTTATCTACCTGTCTTGGGAGTGTGAGAACCAAATGAGTTGCTTTTTCTAAGAGTAAGAATATTAATCCTTTATTTTATTTTTTAATTTTAATTTTATTTTTTATTTATTGTGAGAGAGAGTGAGCATGAGTTGGGGAGGAGCAGAGGGAGACAGGGAGAGAGAACCCTAAGTAGGTTCTGCTGCTGTCAGTGTGGAGCCTAAGGCATGCTTCAGTCTCATGAACCATGAGATCATGACCGGAGTTGAAATCAAGAGTCAAATGTTAACTGACTTAGTCAGCCAGGTGTTCCTCCCTCTATTACTTTAAAGCATCGGTAAATAAATTTAATGATATTATAATTTTGAAGGATAGCAGGCAATAACTTCCCTTAATACCTTAACCCAGTTAGGGTAGTGGTTTGCCTCAAATTAACATACATCAGATTCTCTTTGTAAGACCTTTGAAAATTATTTTAATTCTATTGAAAGGGAGAGAAATGATGCAAAGGCACTTAAACTTGGTTCATAATAGCACTGCATTGAATTGTTGGTATGGAATCAGTGGTCTTTATACATGCCTCAAGAAAAACAAATGTTTAAAAACAGGAAGTCTTCTCAAAACTGGAAAAAATACATTTCGTCTTATACATATTTCTGTTTGTCAGTTCTTTGAGGACAGCAACCTGTTGTGTCCTCTCTAGTACAGTGCTCAGGAAATATTAGTTCAGTTGAACTGAATATTAACTATCATTCATAATTATAAGTAAAAAAAAAAAAGTGCCTATTTTTCATGAAATAATCTTCCTTCTTCATCCTTCCAGTGTGTCATTTTAAGCACCCTGTGTACAGCCTGCCAAAGCTACCACCTTGTACCTAACTAGAATTTTTTATTTTTGCTGTAGTTTTTGCAGAATTTTCACTTGGAGTCTGAAATAAGTATGGAACATGCTACAGCAGAGAGAGAAAATATTTCTATATAAGATTAGGGTAAAATATTTGTATTATCCAAGCTTATTTAAGTAATGATTCACCACACACAAAAAAAGCATTTGATACGTTACAGAATTCTTCCTCAAATGCAAATTTTATAGCTTTTTGTTTTTTATTGATATGCTACCTGTGGAGACAGTGTACTCACAATTTCCCCTGACTTGATCTCTTTTTTATCATTTTCAGGGTCAATGAAGACATGAAATTAACTGATTTAGAGCTAGAAAAACTGGCAAATAATATCCAGGAGTTATTGTATAGTGCCTCAGATATATGCCATGATCGAGCCGTCAAGTTTCTCATGTCAAGAGCAAAGGTTAATTGTTTGATAAAGCTTTAGATATTTTATATATAGTATAATTATTTTGAAGATCTAGAATCATATCCTTGCTTGTGTCCCTATGTTCCCCATAATGCATATTATGTATTTATATATATATACACACACACACACATATACATATATACGTATGTATATATATATTTATTTTTTTGAGAGAGAGAGAGAGAGTGAGCACAAGCATGAGCAGGGGAGGGACAGAGGGAGAGGGAGAGAGAATCTTAAGCAGGTTCCATACCCAGTGCAGAGCCTGACAGTGGGACTCGATCTCATGACTGTGAGATCATGATCTGAGCCAAAAATCAAGAGTCGGATGGTTAACTGAGCCACCTAGGTGCCCCATCATATTATATTTTAAATACTTAATAAAGTTAATGGTACTGGTATGGCCTGTTAGGGAGATGTTGAAATGTAAAATAATCCAAATGAAAGAAATAGGAAAATCTATTATTCTTTGAAAAAAATTATTAAAAGACTTAATTTTGAAATATGATACCTTAATTAATTTGACGTTAATATGCTATTTTATATGTATGTATATATATATGTATATATATACACCCACACACACCATATATGTGTGTATAACTGGCCAATATGTTAATAAAATTAGTTGAATTCCAATATTGTGAAAATTTTATAGTATGACCTGAATTTATTTGAGCTACTGTATTATAAAGGAATCAGAGTAAAATTTGGATATTTTAAGTTTTTAATGTTCAATTTCTGGGACTGAGGTATTGAGAAATTTCATTAAAAATAATGTTAAGATAATATTCATGAATTAATATATAATGTATTGTTAAAATAATTAATAGTAACATATCAAACTAAGTTTGTTTTATAGCTTGTTCGTATTTGATGTTATTCCTAATTCTCTGTCATGATTTTTGTGTTATCTTTAAAATTTAGGATGGTTTTCTTGAGAAGCTAAATTCCACGGAATTCATAACACTTTCTAGATTAATGGAAACATTCATTTTAGATACTGAACACATCTGTGGAAGAAAAAGCATGTCATTACTTGGAGCACTTCAGAGCCAAGCTAATAAATTTGTAAACAGGTTTCATGAAGAGAGAAAAACTAAGCTGAGGTATCATTACCATGTTCATTCTGCTTTTCAGTTTTTTCCCTTTCCTTTACAAAACATGATTATATTTAATTGATTGGTTAACCAAAACCCCTAAAAAACCTATTTTCCACTAAAGGCAGACTGTGGAATTAAAATCCCATTTCTCAGCTTTCCAAAGTGGAATTAGAATGTTTATTTACTTGTCACAAAGATCCTCAATAGATTGGCTTTTCTTTTCCCACTCAGTGGTGAAGTTAATTATGTTTCATTACTCTTCTTGGATAGGCTAAGAGATATAAAAAGAAATATTTTCTGAAAGTACTCATTATGAATGATTTCAGTTTATTAAGGTATACATTTATTTTAAAAAATCTTAGTACTAACAACAGCTAGTGGCCATTACTGTTTAAAAGTCAATGCCTTGTTTACATGAGATCTACTTGAATTTAACTAAGATACGTATAGTGTCTTTATTATTACTAAAAGATATGAGAACAAAAGTCTTACATACACACTCAACTCTTTTCTTTTTAACCAAAGAAGATCGTGTTGAAATATCAGCACAGAGCCTGACACAGGGCTCAATCTCACAAAACGTGAGATCATGACCTGAGCTAAAATCAAGAGTCGGATGCTCATTCGACTGAGTCAACCAAGTGCCTTGTTGAAATATTGTTAAAGTTTATCTTCCTTTTTTCTCCCCCTTTGAATAGCCTCCTCTTAGACAATGAGCGCTGGAAGCAAGCTGATGTTCCTGCAGAATTTCAGGATCTTGTTGATTCTATATCAGATGGAAAGATTGCTTTACCTGAAAAAAAGTCAGGGGGTATGTGTATTCTTTCACATGCTGTCTTCCAGTTTTACACTGTTTATTCATTTTATAGGAATGCTTAACATTTCTTTAATTGACACTGCCTCAATTGACTGGAAAAGTTATGTATGATAATTTGTAATAATAATTTCAGATATTTATTGATTGCTAACCATATGCCAGACCCTGGGCCAGGTGCTTTTACATGTATTATTCTAGTATATCCCCATAACAACCTTTGATGAAGATGCTATTGTTACCTTGTTTAACAGCAAGGAGGCATAAGGCTTCCAGGGGTTAAAGAATTCTGTACAAATGATGAGCTGAGATTTGAAACCTGCCTTATAATAATTTCATAGCTATGTTCTTAACCACTGTACTGTATTGTTTAAAGACACGTATTCATTCACTGAATACTAATAAGCTTCTACTCTGTGTTAGATATTGAGACCGAGATAACAGTTATAATTCTACTTTCAAAGGGCTAAGTCTAGGGGCACCTGGGTGGCTCAGTCTGTTAAGCATCTGATTCTTGATCTCAGCTCAGGTCTTAATCTTGTTGTTGTGAATTAAAGCCCCACATTAGGCTCTGTGCTGGGCCTGAAGCCTACTTAAAAAATAAAAATAAAAGGGCTGAGTCTAATAAAAAAAATGTGGATTAGCAATCACAATTAATGCAGTAGTGATATGATAGAGAAAACCAAAATGTAAAAAACTGTAGAAAAAGAAAACTATGCAGGAAACTCAGAAGGAAAGGCTAGAGAAGTAGGAAGAAATCCAGAAGAACATAGAAGTAAAAAAATTAGAGTTTCAAGAAGAGAATTTTCATTGGTATCAAATGCCTGTTGGGTTTCATCTAAAAGAAATACAATAGCTGGAAGATACTTTTGTATGCCAGTTAAAGTAGAGCTGTCCCGTGATAATAATGTATGTAAACTTAAGTACAACTTATCCTATAACACCATATTTAAAATTGTGAGACTATCAAATATTTTTTTTCTAATTTAAAAAAAAATTTTAAGTAGATTCCATACGCAACATGGGGCTTGAATTTACTACCCTGAGATGAAGATTACATGCTCTACTGACTGAGCCGTCCAGGCTCCCCAGTTGTTGAATATTTTTAATGTTTGTTTATTTTTGAGAGAGGGAGAGACAGCACGAGCAGGGGAGGGACAGAGAGAGGGAGACACAGAATCCAAAGCGGGCTCCAGGCTCTGAGCTGTCAGCACACAGCCTGATAAGGGACGGCTCGAACCCACAGACTGCGAGATCATGACCTGAGCTGAAGTCAGACGCTTAACTGACTGAGCCACTCAGGCACCCCCCAATTGTTGAATATTTTAAATGGAGGAGGCAGATGCATTTTCAAATTTTATGCATTTCATGAAATTTTAATATTTTTACATAGAAATATTTTTAAATTGTGTATTTCACATTTGCACCAAATGTGACTGCACTACAAGAGAAAGACTGAGTAAAATACAGATAGTGACCACTAGTTTGACATGGAGGAGGTCATTTGCAATTTTAGTAATTCAGTAGAGTGACAGAATCAGACTGTAGTTCAGTGCTAAGTAATTTGAAAGGTGAGGACCTGTAAACAAATGTAGCCTCCTTTTTCGACAGATTTGTTTGTGAAGGGCAAGTGCATGATGAAGTAGCACTAGAAACCTAGGAGAATAATTAGATTATTATTTTAATCCACTTAGGGAGTTGAGAGAAGAGTTTTAAGGTAGGAGAAGCTGAATTATATTTTTGTGCTTAACAGAAAGAGAAAGAATGTTAAAGATAAGAGTGGAAGAGTGGTGCAGAGTGATTGTAAGGCAGGGCCTCTGGAATTAAATCCAGAGTTGAGAAAGGCTATCTCTTCTCACACTGTGACAGGAGAGGAGGGGTTAAGGACATGTGTAAAATAGAGTAGTTCATATAGAGCAGAGAGAAGAATTGAATGAATTAACTAGATTTCTGTTTGCCTAGTGACCATTTTTTAGTAGGTAACAGTGTTGGGTGGCGGTCATAATCTTAATTGATTTTAAGATATTAGCAAAGCAAAAGTATTCAGGTAGCAAAGATTGAAAGAAAAACACCGATTATTCTAAATCACGATTTAAAATTATAAGATTTATCTCTCATTTATTCTTTCAAGCTATATTTGATGACTTACCACTTTGTGAGTTGCTGTGCTAGATGACAATGACGGTTTTTGTCCTGAACAGCTCAAAGTTTTACAATCCATTCTCATGCAAGCATAACAATTTTTTAACTAAAATGATATAGAGTGATTGAATTAACCATGTGTCTTTTTTTTTACCCCCAAAGTGAACTGTTTATTTTTACTTTCTCTTTGGAGGATACTAACGATAAGAGGTTTCTTTTATAACTCTATTTCTGTCCCAGACTTTTATTTTTTCCTCTGAGTGAGAAAGTACATGCTATTAGAAGTCCATCACCATTTTACTTGTTCTTACCAAGTTAAGGATCCTTGGTTATTATTCATTCATTGACCACCATTCATTAATGAGTTACTAGCTACTTGTCTAGGCATTGGGGAAATGAAAGTTAATGGATAGCAATTAATATTAATTGAATGCTTACCTAAGGCTAGACAGTTTGTTCTCGGCACGTTGCGTTCTTATTTATAGGCCCGTGAACTAGATACTGTTAGTATTCCCACTTAACAAATATGGAAAGTGAGGCGCAAAGAAATTAGGCAACTTGCCTAAGGTTACAGAGCTAGGAAGTGGTAGAGCTGAGTTCCAGATACAGGCAGACTGACTTTAGGGCCCTTTCTTTTCACTACTATGCTCTGCCGTTTTCTCTGTAATGTAGAGAATTGGTTAAGACACAGTCCCTATCTTCAAAAATTTAATCTGGTATACAGATTAGAAATTTGAAATTGTGTCACACTGAATTTCTTTCCTTGAAGGAAATGAGGAAGTAGATATTTAATGTCAAGTCAAAGGGACTTGAGGCTTGGGGAAGCATAATAATGGGCCCATGATAATCTAAATAATTTGGCTGATTAAGAACAATAATCCAGTCTACTCTACTTTTCACTTCAACATGCTGAGTTTTGTTTTATAACGGTAAGAAATACCACATGCTGAAAATAATTTCTGGACTGAAGTCTTGAAAATTATATCTCTCTATTGAGTATAGGAATTAGTTTATAATCTAAGAATTATAATATAGACAACCAGTTGAAATTCTAGTTCTGCCTTTCCAAACTATTATTTTTTTTTTACTCACTGATCATCTACCAGAGGGCAGACCTAGGATCGGCAGTTTGTAGTCATGATCTCTGTTGTTAACAAAAACACTGATAGTTTCCGTTATCCATGTTTAATGGATACAGACGTTGACACTGAAAGAAGTTAACTAATTGGCACAAGTTCTTGCATCCCGTGATTGGCAGTACTGGAACTCAAATCCATATTTCTCTGATTCCAAACCCAATATACTTTATTCCGTGCCAAATTGCTTCCTAAGAAGTAGACATTTGTTTTTGAATATAAGATAGTTTCCAGCCCTACCAGCCCTAAATTGGAACTATCTTCTTCATTTTTTCCTAGTTTAAATTTTTACTTTAATAATTTGTTTAGTCTTGTTCCTATGTCTCTCTTTGTTATATGCTTTACTCTCTAGTTACGGAAGAAAGAAAACCAGCTGAAGTTCTCATTGTAGAGGGACAACAATATGCTGTCGTTGGGTGAGTGACACATTTTTCTTTATTAGTTGAGTCAGTTATTTAAAACATAGGTCTTCTAGTTCCCCCTTGATGTGAATTGGAAATTTTAGATTAATAATTTTATTTATTAATTTTTTAACATGTTTTTTTTCATTTACTTATTTTGAGACAGAGAATGTTTGCAAGTTGGGGAGGGACAGAGAGGGGGAGAGACAGAGAATCCCAAGCAGGCTCTGTGCTCTCAGCACAGAGCCTCACGTGAGGCTTGAATCTAGAAACTGTGAGATCATGACCTGAGCCAAAATGAAGAGTTAGATGCTCAACCACCTGAGCCACCCATGTGCCCCATAGATTAACAATTTTAAATTTTAAAAATAATTTAAAGGATATTTTATGGATTCCTCTCCATTTTCTATATTTTGTAGTATTCTATATCTTAAATTAGGGACTACACTGCTGGCTTTACAAGAAATGGGTTGATAAATTTTTTCGTATAATAAGAAATGTGGAGGTATACAACCCAAGGGTGGAATACTGGCTTTATGGTGTTATTAATATTTCAGGCTCTTTCTGTCTTCTTTTTCTGAAGCTTTTTTAGTGTTATAGCATATAATTGAAGTTGTGCAGGCTTTGGAGTCACATTGTTTAGGTTTGAATCCCAGAAGCTCTCTTAACTCTTTGTGACATTGGGCAGGTTACTCTGTGTGCCTCAGTTCTCTTATTTGTAAATCAAAACGTGAAAATAGTACTAAGAACTATTACAGAATTAAACATATAACTCATATAAGGCATTTGGCATAGTTCTAGCACCTAATAAGTTGATAGTTGTTATCACTTATTTCTGTTATCATTTGTCATTAGGTCTTTTTTTACCAATGACAGTATTTCAAATGCCAGTTAACTAAGGAAAATATAAATTCCAGTTTTGTTTGTCTAGTACTACATGCCATTTTTTAAATGGGTAGTTAAAATAATATCTTAATATTCTTTAATAGCACTTCATAATTTAAGTATTTTCACGCAACAATCTTTTTAATCTCTACAACCACATTGTGAAATAAACACTTCAGGGATTATTGTTTCCTTTCTACAGTTAAGAGAATTGATCCTCAGAAGTTTAAGTGGTTGATATAAAATGACCCAAATGGAGTCAGGATTAGAGTCAAGGTCTAGCTCCCAAGATCAAGACCAAGATTCTTTTTCCCTTTTGTTTCTTATCACTGTATAAATCTTTTCTGAAATACACACCCCCTCCAGGAGGAATGATTGATCTTTTCCTTGAGACTCCATGTGCCTCTAAAATAGCACTTTTCTCAGTATATTAAAATTATTTATGTATATATCTCCCTGGTTAGTTTTGAGTTCCTTAAAGATGGTGATGTCTTACCATTTATATTTTACTTTGTACCCAATAAATAATCAAAAAGTATGTATTGAATTGATGCATTTTCTCAGTCTGTATTATCCAGAAATCTGACACTATACCCTTCGCGAATGAAAGCTTCCCTTTTTTTCCTCCTCTGGAGTTCTTTTCTGCTTCCAGTAGGGCAAAGATTTTTTCAACCTTATAATCTTATCCCTTCAATCTAATTATGATTTCTCTCCTTAATTACCCATTATCTTGTTATTCTTGCTTGATGGCATTGGTCACCTCTGGCTTTCTGGCTCTTTAGGCAAAGAGACTGCTCCCCAAAATTGAACTCCCTGGCTAAAGGGAAAATATTTTATCTTCTGAGAGAAGACTACAAAAGATAAATAGTGAACCCCTGCCCAGTAAAGCAGATACTGGAAATATGCATGGAGAATAATATGGAGAATAATTAAGCTGTTATAAAGGCTAGACTCCTTCTTGAATCACTACTTCCTGGTATCCTTCAGACTTTCATAAAACATTATTTTATATGGATCACTCATTTCTAAGCCTCTCATTGAACTTAGATGTCCTATAATGAATGGCTCTATTTACCTTAACCTCAATCTTATTTAAGCTCCTAGTAGTGTCTCTCTTTAATCTATGACATGCCCAGCTAATGAGCTGGTAACTTTCTCATCTTTGGAAAACCTTTTGTGACTTACCGATAAACTTCTTAGGAGATACCATTGTTCTTAGAAGCCACAGTTTCTCTTTCATCTCACTAAGAAAGTCATGATTAGGTGCCTGTCATTAATTCAGCACTTAGGATTGAGTACCTACTATTATTATGATTATTCAGAAATCCTGGGTAAGACTTTTGTCAGTGTTTCTGAATTGGCCAAGGAATGGGATATCTGCCTTATTGAAGAGACTTAATAGGAATGTGACATAAGAGAGTGATGTGCCAAAGCACAAAACTTAAGGAAGTACTCATTCTCAGTGTCATGCAAGTGCTGGCCCTGCAATTGTGTGACCCTGAAAATGAGTTCCTCAATTTTGCACCCTAGAAATCTCTCTTGCCTCACCTCAATCCCTCTCTGCTGCGCTTATATGTAAAACACATAATTTCAGTTACGAAGATCAGTATTGATTTTTATGTGCTGAATCATTTTAACTCTCTTGTCTTGACTGCGTGTTGGGTCATCTTTCTTTTCTTATAGAACTGTATTGCTGTTGATAAGAATTATCCTTGAATATTGCCAGTGTGTGGATAATATCCCATCTGTTACTACTGACATGCTTACTCGTCTGTCAGATTTATTGAAGGTGTGTATGATTTCACTGTGATGGAAAAATAGTTGGAAGAAGTAATTCATTAGAGTATGACTAATCTTCAAATTCTGAGACATTTCAAGGTTAAGTTTTCTTTAAGACATTAATTTTGTACATTTGATTGTGGTTGAATCACAACATGTTACTGGAAGAAGGCCACCTACTTCCTTCTCACTTCGCATTTAGTGATTCCTCATTATACCCATAGAGTTGTTAATGACATTGGAGACAGGAGATGATTTGTTCGTTAGGTGCTGAACATGACTGAGGCCACTTAGGTCAAAAAACCTGGACTGGTTTCAAATGTGCATGGAAGGAATTCACTGAACTTTACAAAATTCATCTCACTAAGGTTAGAGATTTTTCTTAAATCATTCTTTCAGAACCATTGATGTAAAATGAAAATGTGGTGATAATCTTATTCAGCCATTTCATTTTAACAGATTTTTTTAACTGCTAGCATAAAGAAAAGGCTTCTTTTCAAATGTCTAATCAGTTAATTCTTCCCCCAAATTGAGTTGTCATATTTTAGTCCAGAAAGATTTTGTTACCCTTTTGAAAATAGGACCCTCCGATAAGAATGCAGAAACTGAGCTAGTTTTTTTTTTAATTGAAGTATAATTAACATATAGTGTTATGTTAGTTTCAGTGAAACTGAGCTAGTTTTATGAATGCAGACTAAAGAATTTCTGAACAATTTATTTTTAGAATTTTACTTTTTTCCTACCGGACAATAAATATTATCATTTAGGAACACCCCTCGCCTCTTTTTTGTCATTACGTAAATAGATCCTAGTTGCTCCTACTAGAAAATTCATTTGGTCCTTGAATGAGAGGAAAGAGGAATGTAGCTTTAGAACTGTAAATAAACACATTGCCAGCATATACAGAACAGTTTTTGATAAATTGTCGGGCTTTTTCTTTCTCCTTCCTTTGTTAGTACTTCAATTCAAGAAGTTGCCAGTTAGTTCTTGGAGCTGGTGCACTGCAAGTTGTTGGATTAAAAACAATAACTACAAAAAATTTGGGTATGGATTCTTGTTTTTAAGTCACATGTTGAGATTTTACGATGATGTTGCTATACTCATTGTGTTTTTAGTACACCTGATGTTTTTATGACTCTAATTTAAAGACTCTAAAGTTATTTCACTGTTCGATGTATTACCATGATTGAAAAATTGGCTTCTGGGGAAATGTTATGAGGAATTTCCACTCTAACGAGTATAAGTTATTTGGAAGTTGCACCACTATAGAAAATGTTAAGATGTAATGTGTATGAGGTGCTTTGAGGTGAAAGATATCTGAATGTCACAAGAGAATCCGTTTTCCCATTAGCTTCCTCATGTCAGTAATACTAACAACTTGAGGTCATTGGGAAAAGCAGCATGTTTACTACATTATTCAGTACCAAATTATTTAAGTGAAATAATGTTGCTTTCTGCCACTGTGTTCTTCATTTATGAAATAAACTGGGGTCTGTATGAAATTGACATTTTAAAATTTATTTTGATATATAATTAAAGTAAACTAATTCTCTTTTTTGTTTCTCCGTGATGTATCCACTGCCTGGATCTTCAGCTCTATCTTCACGTTGTTTGCAATTAATTGTGCACTACATTCCTGTGATCCGGGCTCATTTTGAAGCTCGACTACAGCCTAAGCAGTATAGCATGCTTAGGCATTTTGATCATATCACTAAGGTACTTTTCATTGTATTTTCTACTGAAGTTTCGTAAATTTAATTCCTTAATTGGTAAATATTTTTTAGATGTGTTCCAGGGACTTTAATATTCTGTCTCATTACAGGACTACCATGACCACATCGCTGAAATATCAGCTAAGCTTGTAGCGATAATGGATAGCTTATTTGACAAGCTGTTATCCAAGGTAATGATTTATGGAAACTATTAGGCAATGTTTAAAGGCATTGTGCCTTTTCACAGTTGTCTAGCCAATCAAATTCCTCAGGGTTTAGAAAAACTCAGTAAATTGTTCAGATTGCCCAACAGTGGATAGTTATCTCCTAGGGGGTTGGGAGGGGACAGGAGGGAGATTATTTTAAGAATGATAGAAACTCTCTACAGAAGTGATTTTATGTTAGCTACATTGACAAATATGTAGCTTCTTCAAACTAGATTTTAGTCTGAAAGCCTTCCAGAGATAGAATTGGGAGAACAAAGTTCAAAATAGAGAAAAAAGTAAATACGTTATTTGTGGGAAGGTATATTCTTTATTTTCCAGACTGAAATGGCAAAGTCTGAGGTGCTGAATTATTTCCCTCATAGATAATCAATTTCAATATCTGTTTCTTGTTTGCTTCCCATTCCTAATAGATCATTAAAAGAAGTATTGGTTTCCAGTGAATCCTTTATTACACTGGAGAGTATTTCCAGAAAAATGTTACTTAATCAGCCCTAGTCACTTTTGCTCTATCCTTCACTGTTTTCTTTTCCTAAGTTCCTTAACACCTGTCTTAGCGACAAAGCAGAAATTTCATAACTTGAAATTTTGAAGGTTTATTTAGTTTATATGTTTTGCCCAAGAGTATGTTTAGGGTAATCATCAAACGAGGCACTTTGGTATGCTTTTCTGCTATTTGCATTCTTCAGGATTCTGAGATGGCAGGAGCAGCAGGCACATGAAAATCATAAAAGTGCAAGATAAAATGGCATCCATTCACAGATACAGACGTACTCGCACCTTTGAAGGTGACAGTGGGGAAAGAGTGCTTGGAAAATAAGATTGCATTTGTTTAATAGTTCTCAAATGCTTTGGTTGTAAGACACCTCTTTACACTCTTAAAAATAATCAACGACCTCAAACAGCTTTTATGCAAATTGTACCAATCAGTAAATACCATATTAGACGTTGAAACTAAGAAAAATTTAAAACACAAGAATACACAAACACGCATTCCATTGGCCATCAGAATGATGACATTGTTACAACTCCTCTAAAAATCCCTACTCTGCAATCATGAGAGAATGAGAGTGAAAAAGTTAGTAACATTTTAGTATTATTATGAAAATGGATTTTAGTCCACAGTTTCCTAGAAAGAATATCTGACTCCCAGGCGTCCCCAGACTGCACTTTGAGAATGTCTGAGGTGGCTGATAGATAACCTAGATGTTTTATGCTTTTAAGAAGCTTAAAGAATTTATAGTCATGTGCAAACATACCTGTATTATGTCCTACCTGTTAAATTAGTTTCTAGTTTTGTATGGAGAAGAAATATTGTTTAGGAATTCTCTGATTTTCTTTATGGTTGCCAAGTAGTAACTAAATTCAAAAGCAGTTCTGTTTCACCAGTTTTGCTTTTTGATACTTGGCGTTCTTCTGTCTACCAAAAGTCAATAAATAACAATGTGACTACTCTCAAGAAGTTTACCATCTGTTACCAGAGAGGAGGTGGGCAGGGGATGGGTTAATAGGTGATGGGTATTAAGGAGGGCACTTGTGATGAGCCCTGGGTGTTGTATGTAAGTGACGAATCACTAAATTCTACACCTGAAACTAATATTATGCAGTATGGTAACTAAATGGAATTTAAATAAAAACCTGGAGGAAAAATAATTTTTAACAAAAAGTTTACCATCTAACAAGGCAGAGGACTGCAAACACCTAACAATGTTAAATAGTGGAATTAGGAATAAGCTGTGGAATATAATGAAGCAAACCCAAAAAAGTGCCAGTACTCTTAAAACCTTGACTTTATTCTATCATTTTGGTCATACAGAGTTTTGTTTGTTTTTTTGTTTTGTTTGTTTTTACCAAGAACTGGGACTGTGGCTAGACATTTTCCTGTGGCAATTAGTTTTATTCATTTTTTAATTTTTAATTTTTTGATAAAAAATAATTATTTAATGAGCTTTGCAAATATTTATCACCTATATTTAATAGTCATATCTTGCTTTTTTTGCTAAAATAAATGTGAGGCATTACGATACTTCATCCCTACATAGTATGTATTTCTAAAACCAAAGGACCCTTTGTTAAATATTCATGCTACCATATCATACCTAACAAAATTAGCAATAATTCCTTAATATCATCTAATATTTATTCTTATCTAAAATTTATCAGTTGTCTCAAAATGTCTTTTTTCAATAACTTGTTTGAACAGAGGCTTCTCTACATAGTCTACACAGTACATTTAGCTACTATGTTTCCTACGTCTTTTATAAAGTTTAAATATCCTGCTCCCTATTATTTTTAATGTTAAGAATGTGCCTAGACTTTTGCAACTTAGTATTTTCACTACTATATTTCCTACTAACTACTTCTCCCATTACCTTGACCTGTTACATTCTCTCTGTACTAACATGTGTCTCTGTCCTTCCCTGCTGTATTTGCTTCATGTGTTGCCCAGGAGTTTAGCTCTGTTTTTAATTCATACTGAAATACCAGACAATGTTTGAGTTGGGTTAGCCTCTTAATTTTAGCTTTTTATTTTCTTATCTGAAAATTTTATTTGGAGAAAGAAGGATAACACAGTAATATAGGCTCTAAGAAGCTAATAAGTAGTGGTACCATTGCTTGGGTAGAATGAATCATTAATATGTAATTGTACTACTGACTAAACTAATGTCCCAGCCTTCACTTAGTCATTCATTCAGGAAGTTAAATTGTGTTAAGTAACCAGGATACATAAGGGTTAGGAAGTCTTCAGCATTGTCCCTCAAATAGTAAAATATCCAATAGGAAAAGTATATTGATAATTTTAACAGGAAATAGAATATGTAAAGTGCCACAAGTAAGGAATCGACTTTGTGCTATTGAAGCTTTTAATGCTTTGGAGGAGATGGTTGCCAGCTGAGGAGGGAGATCTGGGAAAGCTTTAGGGATGTGGCATGCATGTAAGTTTTGCTCGTAAAGATAGGCATGGTTAGGGCAAATGAAGTTGAGGTAAAGAGATACTCTGAGGTAACAGCATGTAGGTAAGAATCATAAGGAGGAAGTTTAGTGTCAGGGTTTTGGAGTCAGGTAGACCTAAGTTCAAATTCAATGTTTGTCACATATTTGCCATTGAAGCACCTTGGAAAAATTATTAATTTCCTTGACTTCAGTTTCTGTCTTTAAATTGGGAAAATAATAGAGCCTCAAAAGGTTATAGTGAGGATTAATGAGATAATATACATGGGGTGCTTTTCTTTTATCATGTGTCTGACTATAGCAAGTTTCCAGTAAATGTTGAATGCTACTGCTTTTGCTGTTGTTGTTAATAACAACAAAGTTAAGTTATTCTATTTAGCCGATGAATCAGGGTGAGTGAACTGATTGTTAGGTGAACTGAGATATGTTAGGAAGATAGTGAAGAGTTTTGACTACCAGTGGAAAGCTAAACAGTTTAAGTCAGGTTTATGGGGATATAACACGTTCAATAAAATTCACCCTTTTTCTTAAAAAAAAAAAAAATTTTTTTTTTTTATTTGAGAGACACAGAGTGTGTGGGAGAGGCACAGAAAGAGACAGAGAGAGAGAGAGAGAGAGAGAGAGAGAGAGAGAGAGAATCTTAAGCAGGCTCCATGCTCAGCACAGAGCCCAATACAGGGCTCCCTCCCACTACCCTGGGGTCATGACCTGAGCTGAAATCAAGAATAAGACGCTCAACCAACTAAGCCACCCAAGCACCCCTAAAATTCACCCTAAGTATATGATGACTTTAATAATAGAACTACCACAATCAAGATATTGACCAGTTCCATCACTGTTAAACATTGTCTCCAGCAGTCAGTTCTCTTCCCACATCCCAAAACCTTGACACCACTGATCTGATGTTCATCTGTATAGTTTTGCTTTTTCCAAAATGTCCTATAAATGGAATTATACAGAATGTGGCTGTTGTCCCAGCCTCCTTTCATTTAACATAATGCTTTTGAAATTTATAGCATATGTTAGTAGTTTGTTCCTTTTTATTATAGAGTAGTATCAATTGTACGGATGCATCACTTTGTTTTTTCATCCATTTATCAGTGAATAGACCTTTGAGTTGTCTCCAGTCTTTGCCTGTTACAATAATGCTGCTATAAACATTCATGTGCACATCTTTATGTGGGCATGTATTCTATTTCTTTTGTGTAAATACAAAACTTTTGTACATAAATGCAAAACTTTATAATATCTTTACAAAAAACTGCCAAATTGTTTTCTGAAGTGATTGTACCATTTTGTCTTCCTACTTTTGATATATCAGAGTTCGGGGTGCTCTTCATCTTCACCCGCACTTTATATTGTCTGTATGGGTTTTTTTGTTTTTGTTTTGTTTAACTTTTTTAATGTTTATTTTTTGGAGAGTTTTTAAGTATTTTCTCCCAGTCTATCGCTTATCTTTTCATTTTCTTGACAGTGTCATACAAAAGCAGTTTTAAATTCTCATGAATTCCAGTTTATCATTTCTTTCTTTTATTGTTCATGCTTGTGTCCTATCCTAAGAAGTTTTTGTATAACCCAAGTTACATAGATAATTTCCAGTGTTTTCTTATATCTGTGATCCATTTCTAGTTGATTTTTGTATGTAGTGCAAAGTATGAGTCAGTGTTCATTTTTCTGGATAGTTCCAGCACCTTTTGTTAAAGGCTATCCTTTCTCCATTGGCATCTTTGTTGAAAATCAATTGGCTATTTTTGTGTGGGTCTTTTTTTGAACTGTCCAATCTGTTCCTTTGATCTGTAAGTCCATCTTACACCAATACCACACTGTCTTAACTACTGTAGCGTTACTAGAAGTCTTGGAATCAGGTAATGTAAGTCCTGGGATGTGAAGCCTTCTCAGTGGCCCCACCCCTCCTCCAGTGGTAACCAATTTGGTTTATGATCCTAGGCTTAAAGGTATTTTCTGTTTCTGTTCCTCACACAGTGGCCCTGGGGATGAAAGAATTTGGTGCCCTTTCTCAGTGACTTAAGGCTTTTGCTTGGTATAAGAGGAGGGTGCAGGGAATTCGTCGGCATTGGTTCCTTTTCTCTAGTGGCAGCCATTCGCCTCCTGCTTGTCTGTGCTGCTACTGAGAGTGACTCTGTGGTCTTCTGCTCTGATCTCAGTGTTGCTTCTGAGTACCTTCCGGAGACCCATAGAGAAGAACCTGTGAATGAGTGCACACTCTCCTTGTAGCTAGAGTTCTCATTTATTGTAAACATGTACTAGTTCATATTTGGCCTTTGGGATTTTGTTAAAATGTTAGTTGTTTTCTTTCTTTTTTGCTTCTGTGGTAGTCACCTCTTCTTCCTATGCTCTGCCATAATGAGACATTTCGTGTGTCCCATCTCCTCAGAAGGGCTTGTGACTCTTTGGAATTCGTTCCCGTGGTTCTGGGGACCTTTGTTCTCTGATGGGTTGAAGAAAAGTTATGATTTTGTAAATTATTATGGTTTTTCTTGTGGTTAGGGTAGTAGAACATTGTCTTACAGCTTTCTAAATTTTAAACAGAAGTAGAACCCCAAGGTTTTTAAACTAACAAATCACCTGATTAGAATTGCACTTCAGAAGGACTTATCAGATAGTATGTAGAATGGATTTGAGGTGATATGAAATGTCTTCTGTTTGGAATAGTTTCACGTAATTGTTATCATTTGAAGACTCAGCAGCCCAGGTGTGCTGCTCCGGAAGCCACCTCCACTATTGCCTAAATGTCCTTCATCCGTGTTCCTGTAGCATGCAATGTCCACTTTCTGGAACACCAACCAGCTTTTAGGCAGCTCCCCAAAGCTCCCTGTCTCTGATTCATCTTTGTACACTCCAACTATTGTAGTATCTGACACATTCATTCCAGCATATGTATTCTCATATGTAGGTCCATATACTCATATACATACATATGTACATATATACATACATATATGTACATATACATACACATCTAAGAAAATACTTATCCAGAAGTTACTGTGTACCAAGCAGCTTTATTTAATGTTTGTTGACCTTATAATTGGACTCATTAAAATGCTAGTATATTTTTTCAGATAAGTATTGAAGACCTCACCTAGGGCAATGTTTCTCAACTGAGACAGTTTTGTTCCCAGAGGATATTCAGAAGTGTTGGGATATTTTTGGTTGTCAGAGTTTGGGGAGTGGGCTGATACTGGTACTGAACATCCTATAATACACAGGACAGCCCTTGCAACAATGAATGATGTAGCCAAAATGTTAGTAGTGTAGAGGCTGAGAAACTCTGACCTAGAGTATTAATGTGCAAAATACTCTGAAAGTACATTTGATGGCACTTAGTCACCAATTCAATACAAGGAACCAAGGAGAAGGAGGAATAAAAACTGAGTTGGAGATTTCCAGGCTGTGTGAGCAGGAGGATTGTAATAACAGCAATAGTAATTGAAACAGGAAAGAGGCAGGTTTGGGAAAGCTTATAGTAAACTCAGTTATGGTATGGAACATTTAGGAAATGTGTGACTTAATAAAGTGGTTCTGGATTAGAGATAAATTAGAAGCTGTTAGATTGAATGACATTGATAGGAGAGAAAGAAGGGAAAATGAGGGGGCTTAACACGGAAGAAGCTTTGCACTTAGGAGATAGGAGACATCTTTTTCCTCCAGGAGGGGAGGAAGGAACCAGGAAAACATTGTGTCACACAAGGACTGTGTTTCAAGCGTGAAGGTATGTGAATACTGCAGAGTAGTGAGGAAGCAGAAGTAGAAAAGTTACTAAATTTGGAAGTTCAGATGTCTTTAGTGATTTTGGCAGAAAGAAATTTCAGAAGATTGTTAATAGTGGAAGAAGGTGGTTTGGGTGGTGGCAAGAATCAAATTTTAAGGGTTGAGAATAAAGAATATGGTATCAAGTTTCAGTGACTGAAGAAATATGATGGTGAAGGTTAGATGGAAAGAATAGTATCTTTAGGGCGGCGCCTGGTTGCTCAGTTGGTTAAGCATCCGACTTTGGTTCAGGTCATGATCTCGCGGTCCATGAGTTCGAGCCCTGCTTCAACCTCGTGTTTCGTGGGTTCGAGGCTCGCATTGGGCTCTGTGCTGACAGCTCAGAGCCTGGAGCCTGTTTTAGATTCTGTCTGTCTGTCTCTCTCTCTCTCTCTCTCTCTCACCCTCCCCTGTTCATGCTCTGTCTCTGTCTCAAAAATAAACATTTTTTTAAAAATTTTAAAAAAAAGAATGGTATCTTTAGGGAAAGCAAGGTTCATCTTTAGGTGTGAAGGAAGGTTTTGGGGGTGTACTAGGTTCCCAGAGCTGCCAAAACAAATTACCACAGACCAAGTGGCTTAAAACCACAGAAATTTATTCTTTCATAATTCTAAAAGCTAGAAGTCCTATATCAAAGTGTTGTCGGCCATGCTTCCTCTGAAGGTTCTAGCAAAGAGTCTTTCCCTGCCTCTTTCTAGTTTCTGGTGCCTGCTGTCATTCTCTGTTGGCATTCTTTGGCTTATAGATGCACCATTTCAATCTCTACCTCTGTCTTCATGTGGCCATTTTCCTTCTGTGTGTCTTTCTAAATTTCCTTAATTTTTTTTATTAAAAATTTTTTAATGTTTGTTTATTTTGAGAGAGAGAGAGAGACAGACCGTGAACAGGTGAGGGGCAGAGAGAGAGGGAGACAGGGGCAGAGAGAGAGACAATCTGAAGCAGGCTCCAAGCTCTGAGCAGTCAGCACAGAGCTCTACGTGGGGCTTGAACTCACAAACCGTGAGAACATGACCTGAGCCGAAGTAGGACTCTTAACCAATTGAGTCGCCCAAGTGCCTCTCCTTTCTTTTATAAGGACATCAGTCAGTGGATTTAGTGCCCACTCTAATCCAGTATGACCTTATAAAGTTCAGAGTAAACATGAATTTGGGCAGATACTATTCAGTACAGGGTGGTAGTAAAATAAGGGGATGTTACCATCACGAGGTAACTACTTCATAACTACTAGGATGCCTAAATAAAAGGACAGTAACAAGTGTTGGTGAGGATATGGAGATATTGGAACCCTCATACACTGCTGGGTAGGGTTTTAAAAAAAATTTGGCATTTTCTAAGAAGATTAGATATAAAGTTACCATATGACTCAGTAATTCCACTTCTAGGTATACACCTAAAAGAATTGAAAACATTTGTCCACACAAAAACCAGTACATGAATGTTCATAGCATCATTACTGATAGCCAAAAAGTAGAAAGAAACCAAATGTCCATCAATAGATGATTGGATAAACTGTGGTATATTCATTCAATAGAATGTCATGCAGCCATTTAAAAGATGAAGTATTGATGCATGTCAACAACATGGATGAATCTTGAAAGCATTATGCTAAGTGAAAAAAGCTAGTCACAAAAAGCCATGTGTTATAGGAGTACATTTATAGAGATTAGTGCTTGTCAGGAGCAACCTCAGGGAGGGAGGAATGGGAGTGACTGTGAAAGGTTACGGGTTTCTTTTGGGGTGAGGAGAATGTTCGGAAGTTAGTGGTAATGGTTTTATAACTATGAGTTTACTAAAAACCAGTTAATTGTACACTTGAAAAGGGTGAATTTTATTGTGTGTGAATTATATCGTTATTATTAATAAAAACAATAGAAGATAAGGGGATTTTTATATTTCCAGGCTGAAGAAAGGTAAACCATTAGGTTAGTCACAACTTTGCTGATCTTGGTCCAGTCATGTGGTGACTTCTGCATGGTTCTTTTAAGAGCAATATATTGGAACTTATCATTTTAATAACTATGTAAGATTAGTACATTATTTAGCCCAGATTTGTCTTATAAATAAAAATAGTATATAATTTAAGCTGTGAATTATAAGATATGGGCCAAAGATGGCTGTTTGAATGATACCAGTATATTGTTCCAAATGTAAGAATAGTTAAAATGAATTTACCTAAGTTTAAATTTTCAGTATAGGTCATTGCTGAAAAAGTCTTCCTTTACCATCTTTAAAGTAAATATGATTACTTTATTGGCTTACCTATAAAAGAAAAAGAAAATGTTGATACCAGAGTCCTATTGGTTTCGGATATGATCATGTTGACACATTCTTAAAATCATCTTTAAAAAATAATCTCTTAATTTGGAAGGCCTACTTTATTTTTTTTTTTTAATTTTTTTTAACGTTTATTTATTTTTGAGACAGAGAGAGACAGAGCATGAACAGGGGAGGGGCAGAGAGAAAGGGAGACACAGAATCCGAAGCAGGCCATCAGCCCAGAGCCCGACGCGGGGCTCGAACTCACGGACCGTGAGATCATGACCTAAGCTGAAGTCGGACGCTTAACCGACTGAGCCACCCAGGAGCCCCCAGAAGGCCTACTTTAAAGATTCACGTCATTGTATATTGAGCCAGATTGGTAGCTAACATTTTTTGAGCACTTTGTATTAAGCACTGTTTTGTGTTCTTATGAGTCACCTTTTTAAGTCCTCACAGAAAGCCCTTTGAGATAGAAATGAAGTAACTTGCCCAGCATTAGCTAACCATCTAAAGAGCTAGGATTTGAACCCAAGCAGTCTATCTTAAGAAGGGAAGCAGCCTGTGTTCTTAGCCACTAAATTATTATGGCTTTCTTAGATTAGATTAGGATAGTTAATGAAAAGTTCTTGAGATATGCATGAGTAGCACAGATCACGGTTGAGGTGTAAGTTTCAACTATACCAGAGTTAGACATGTAACATGGGCCAAAAACCTATGTTTTAGGAAACACTGGAGACAATTAACAATCCAGAGGACATGAACATAATTCTCATTGTTTTTCTCTGCCAGTATGAGGTGAAAGCTCCCGTTCCTTCTGCCTGTTTCAGGAATATTTGTAAGCAAATGGCAAAAATGCATGAAGCTATATTTGATCTTCTTCCAGAAGAACAAACACAAGTGAGTAGTAATTCCTAAAACTACTTTTTTTATACATAACATATGCATACAGAATTGGAGTGTTTTTTATATACTTTTGGTACAGTTAAGCCTAGTTCATTTTTCCGATATGATTATTTTTTCAGCTGTTATATTAACCTGTGAAATGTGGATATAAATGTCTGATTTCAAAGTGCCTCTAGCTCTAACAGGCCAGAGCAATAATTGCTCTGCTATATGGTCAGCAATTATAAAAAGCAGATATTTTGTCCATTGAGTATAGAGATCCCAGATTCTACTTACGTCATTCATTATAGTATCAGTTTGAAAATCAGAGTTGGCATTTATCAATAGTAAAGTATGTTGCTGTTATTATAATCCAAATGGGATAGTGAAGGAATTAGTGATAGAATTAATGAGAGGACACATGAAATAACTCAGTCAGTATACCTTATTTTTGTTAGATCAACATAAATGATCTTAGTATGCATAAACCAGGAAAATAGTAAAATTTGGCACCTCTCACCTATGAAATATCCACTCCTTGTCCCTACTGTCTTCCCCTACAAAAGTGTTATCAGAGTTTTCTCCATTGTTCACCTACACTTCTACCCCATCCCCTCTACTTGCTTTGTTTCCCTCTCCTGATACTTTAAAGATTCCAGTATTTTTTCCCCAATCTTTTATTTTTTAATGTATATTTATTTTTGAGAGAGAGTGTGAGTGAGCTGGGGAGAGACAGAGAAAGAGGAGGACAGAGGATCCCAAGCAGGCTTTGCACTGATAGCAGTGAGCCTGATACGGGGCTTGAACCCACAAACCATGAGATCATGACCTGAGCTGAAGTCAGATGCTTAACTGACTGAGCCACCCAGGCGCCCCTCCAGTCTTCTTTACCCACCTTAGCTTGTTCCCTCTATACGAGGCTATCTCATTTGAGCCCAGTTGTAGAATGATACAGTGTTGGAATACAAGTTTAGTTGTATGACTAATGAGCTTAACTTTCACTGGAATTTTTGCTCTTCAAACAAGTTTCTTATTTGAGTTTGCCTCTAATTGGTTGAGTATATAGAAATGGTATCTGGGAGCAAATTAGGGTCTTTTGCCTATTCTTTCTCCTGGTGGTTTCCTTTCCCATACCACCTCAGACTTCCATCTGACAGTACCTGTTTTTCTGCATGCTTCCCTAGGTTTTCATTAATCATTCCAAAGTCATGATTAAATATCATCCAACTCCTTTGAGGCCCACTGAGGATTGAGGAGGAGCCATAAGATATGGAGCACCCACTTGGGTCTCTCTTTTTTTTTCCTTATTTCTTCCTAGCCAAGCCATCCTTCTCATTCCAAGTATAAGATCTCACCTCTGACATTCTCACTTTTTGGATTTGTCAATCTGAGTTCTAATTATGGCCAGGTCAAGGAGCTGGGCATATAGGTATTTCATATATATACTTTTTAATCTGCATCATAATTTAAAGGGAACTCTTATCAAAGCTGGGCAAGAATTAGATTTTTATGTCAGTATTGTCACATGAATACCAGTAATTCCACAAAATTCCATAGGTGCCTTTATATATATTTCCTCCCATAGAAAACATGTTACTCCACAAAATCATTTTTTTTAAAAAATTTTTTTTTAACATTTATTTATTTTTGAGACAGAGAGAGACAGAGCATGAACGGGGGGAGGGTCAGAGAGAGAGGGAGACACAGAATCTGAAACAGGCTCCAGGCTCTGAGCGGTCAGCACAGAGCCCGACGCGGGGCTCGAACTCACGGACCGCAAGATCATGACCTGAGCCGAAGTCGGACGCCCAACCGACTGAGCCACCCAGGCGCCCCCACAAAATCATTTCCAAAGATTAACTGTATATAATTTCAGGTCAGGTATTTCCCACAGAAGTATTGGGCCATTGAATCAAAACTCTGCATGCAGGAGCAGTAAAATACTTTGAAGTAATTTTATCAGTTTAGAAGGATGAAAGTATCTTTGCCTCTACCATTGTGACTTTGTTGTTTTGTCTTGAAGTTCCTATTTAATATACTGCAGAATTCTCCATTTCTTTATACCTGGCTTGGTTGATCCCAGTTATATATCCCAGAGGACTTCAAAGGAGCAGAAAGGCAGTGATAAATCATATCACTAAAAGAAGTACTGCTGATAAGAAGAAAAAGAGGTTTTATCCAAGTATAGAGAAAACTGTACTAAAATAGCAACTACATACCTTCAGAGTAGCATCTTAAAAGTATATCCAAAGCAAAGATTTTAAAAAAATATTTTCTCCTGGGTGGCTCAGTTGGTTAAGCGTCCAGCTCTTGATTTCAGCTGAGGTCGTGATCTCGAGTTTCAGGAGTTCGAGCCCCATGTCGGGCGCTGCACTGATAGTACCGAGCCTGCTTGGGATTCTCTCTCCCCCTCTCTGCCCCTCGTCTGCTCGTGCTCTCTCTCAAAATAAATAAATAAGTATATTTTTTCCAAATAATATTGATTTGATACTGATGACTCAGATGCTTATGTCTTCTATTTCAAAAGAGCTTTAAGAAACCATATTACTTCTTTTCCAGATGTTATTTTTAAGAATTAATGCAAGTTATAAACTCCACTTGAAAAAACAGTTATCTCATTTAAATGTGATAAATGATGGAGGACCTCAAAATGGGTATGTTTTCAACATATTTTTACTACATGCTCCAGTATTGGATTGCCTGATTGGTTTTTATTCATTATGTTGTCCTTTTCCATTATAATCTTGCCAGATCTGCACCATGGTAAAATCAGCAACTTTTTCAAAACTCTGTGGAGAGGACATCTATATCAACTTGTCTATCTACATTAAAGTATTTTATAAGTGGTCAATTACTTATATGTCTGTTTTGAGGTAGTGTGGGTCAGTAGCACATCCTTATGCAGTAGTCTCCCTGTATCCAGACAGGACTCAAAGTCCTACTTTGTAGCTGTGTGACCATGAGAAGGTCCATTTAACTTCTGCCTTATTTATAAAATGAGGATAAAATCTTCTGTAACTTTCATAAGGTTACAAAAAAATGTGTGTGTATGTACATTTTTATTGTAAGCTTTTGAACAAATTATATGTACTATCAGTGAAATATTTTAGTTATACAAAACAATTTAGAATCAGAAAACTTGGGTTAAGTTCTGCCACTTACTAGTTGTGTGATGTTAGGTAAATCACTTTTATTTTTGCACTTTTATTTTCTTGGATTTGAAAATAGGGATGATGGTAAAAAGTACCATCACAAAATTTTTGTGAAGAACATAAAGATATGGGGAAAAATTATATAAAATACAAAAGCACTGATCATGAAGCTACATCCTAGTATGATTTTCTCAGTGTGTTACCTGTTCTGTGGATTTTAGGAATAAAACATTAAGTTTTGGGCTTCAGTTTCAAACTTATAGGAACAAATGAAAAAATGCATTTTGTAGTCAGAAATTGGCCCTGTCCAACAAAACAAGTACACTGAATTGATTTTGCAAAAAATATTTGGGAGCTTCATAATACTGAATGTGTTGGCCACGCTGAGTTAGTTTTATGCAACAATCTGATTCTCTCCCTTAATTATTACCTGGTTCTTCTTTTTCTTTTTTTTTTTTTAGAATTGTTATTTTCAAAAGTTTCAGAGCCACAGAAAAGTTCAAGGACAGTTTAATGAATACCAAATATGTCTCAGAGACTATTTTTAAAAAACTAGTACTTTTAAGCCTACTCGACCCATAGCCTTCTATTTTTATTCCCATAGCTAAGTCTGGGTTGGTTCGTTCATGGGTTTTTCTGACCAGTAGTTCTGAAGCATTGAAGCTAACTCATTACCTATTATTTTCTCTGTTAATATAGCTATTTGGGGGTCTTACCAACCTAGAGATCTTCACTGTCATACACTTTTAAAGACACTAATTCTGTGTAAGTCAGTTCATGTCTTGTGAGTGATTCCTTGAAAGATAGAATTCCCTGAAAATTGACCTCTAGACTCTAGCAAAAGACATAATAAACTACCTGCTTATAAGTAATTTTTGTTCCTGGAATGGCTTTAAAAATGTACTTTTTTTTTTCAAGATGAAATTCACATAAAATTAACCATTTTGCAGTTAACAATTCAGTAGCAGTTAGTGCATTCACAAGTGTGTTCTAGTTCCTGTTGTCTAGTTGTCCCGTCAGATAATAAAATAAGATCAAAGCTTAAAAAAAAAACCCAAGAAGAAACCCTGTACCCATTAAGCAGTTACTTGCTACCTTCCTTCTCCCCAGTCCTGTTTTTTAAATGGAATTTTTTTAATTTCAGACATTTTAAAAATACAGACCTAAAGAAAATATTTGTATTGCTGCTACTTAATCATTAACATTTATCATTTCGCTTGGAAAAATGTTCATAATGTTTTTAAAAAAATGGCATTTCAAATGAAATTGAAGTATTCCTGGCTCCCATCTCCAGTCCCATTCTCTTTCCCCAACCTTAGTCAATATTTCTAATAAATTTGGCCTACATTTTTAAGTCCTTCTCCTTATCTCTAGATCTTAAAAAAAATATGTAGCACTGTTTTATAAACTTACATGGTATATTGTACATGTGCTGCTTACTTTATTCCACTCAGCATTGTTACTGGTTTATCTATTTGATAGGAGTTGTCCATTTTTTGACATTTCTCCCACTTGAATCAACTATATTTAATGCAGCCATTTCCCCAAGAGAGATTTCTAAGTTATTACTTTTTTCCATTACAACTATGCCACAGTGAAGATCTATATGCATGTCTAGTGAGTGGTGTAATCATTTCTTTAGAGTATATCCACAAGTTAATACCAGCATATGTACATTTTCACTCGGCTAGGTTTTGCCAGAATATTCTTCAAAGTAACTGCACCATGTTGTCAACATTTGCTATTAGATTTTTTTAATAATTGCAGGTGGTATCTTGTTTTGATTTGCATTTCCTAATGTTTGTCATCTTTTCATATATTCATTAGTCACTGAAGTGTTCTCATTTCACTTTTCCTGTTCATTTTCTTTGTCCATTTTTCTCTTGGGCATTATCTTTTTCTTGTCGATTTTAGATTTTTGCATATGCTCTCAAGCTAATCTTTTGTTGGTTATGTGTTTGCCAATATTTCCTTTTATGTTAAACAATAATTTTCAACTTTGATAGGATTATGGAAATATTTTTAAATGGAGATTTATGTTAATTTTAGGTTTAGTTTTGAATGTGGGGGACCTTGCCTTAGAAAGGTTTTCTGTTTTGAGCTGTTGCTGTTAGTTTCAGTGCACTTACCATATCACAAGTATAATTTCAAATCTTTTTAAAGCATCTTAATTAGATGAGTTTTAAATGAAAAATATGGTCCTTGTTAAATTCTGCCATGTGATGAAAGGTCAAACATTAAGCACGTTAAGTCCAAAAGCATTTATAAATTAGACTGTAGTACAAACATTAAGGGTGCTTCTAACACCTCTGTCCCCATGTAGTCCAGCGATCCAGAACTTACGTGTTCATTAAAATACTAAAGCTGGATTTCTTCTTCTCTTTTACAAACTACTAAATTAAGGTCTCCTATTCTTCCATGGGCCATATTTGTCAAAATATACATCTACTCAGACCAGTCCCTGTTTTACATGCATGGAGCTTTGATATGTATCTGAGTGTTATTTCCTGGAATGTTCTCTCAAGTGTAGACATTAATGTGACAGCTCAATGCTCAAAAGTGTTAACACTTTCTTTTCTCATCTCGTGTTGCTATATATCAGTATCTAGTTTTATATGTAGTAATATATATGCATGGATCCCAGCCTTCATTAGCTTCTTTGGATGTTACTCAGGAAACCTTGTCTTTCACCTGATTTCATTAGTCATATATATGTACAGTTGATCCTTGAACTATGCAGGAGTTAGGGGCACCAAACTACTCACAAGTAGAAAACCCACATGTAGCTTTTGATTCCCCAGAAACTGAAGTACCAGTACCCACTGTTGACCGGAAGCTTTACTGTTAATATCAACAGCTGACTGACACATACTTTGTATGTTATATACTATATTCTTATAATAAAGTAAGCTGGAGAAAATGTTTTGAAAATCATAAGAGAAAGTACATTTAGTGCTCTACTATGTCAAAAAAAATCTAATTAGATCCACGCAGTTCAAAGCTGTGTTGTTCAAGGGTCAACTGTATAGTCTAGTGACAACTGATTACAAAAAAAATCTTAACCTATTATTTTTCTATTTTGTTTCATGCTTTTTAAAGATAAATCTATTTTTTATTGGGCAGAATTATGAAACCAATTTCAACCTGCACTGGTTTATTCCTTTCCAAGATATTTATTGTTGAAATAGAGCGCTCTAACTATATGATGGCAGGAATCTTGCTAAGAGAAATATATTGACATTTGGTCCCTAGGAAATCTGAATTTTAATAGTCTAGCAGCTAGGAATAAGACTGACTCTGTGAGCATTGCTACTTTATCGTAGAGTGTGTGAGATTAAAAATAGTTTTCTCTCCAATGTTTAGGTTGGTCACAGCAGATGTAGCTTTTTACACTGGAAATCTTCAAGCCTTAAAAGGCCTTAAAGATTTGGACCTAAATATGTCCGAGATCTGGGAACAGAAGAGGTGATGACATACTGGAAAACTGGGTAGCTCATCTGACCATGGGATGTGTATGTTTGTGAAGAAAATATGGATGCCTGTGATTCAAGAACTGAACCTGGAACCCAGAGTGAACGGGATAGGGGAAGGGGGAAAGGAAAGTATCAGTGTTGGGAAACTGGGATTCAGTGGGATCTACAAGGAATGCCATTTTTATGCTTCCTTCAGTGAGGAGTAACTGATCAGGTGTCTATAACATTTTTCATTCTCTCTGGAAACAGACTCAGGTTTCTTTGGACCAAATCCAAAAGAACACATAGCTGTAACACAGCTGTAGTTGACTAGAATGCTCTGTATACTTTATATTAAAAAATGCTTTGCATTTCTTCCAGTGCAATGAAATTCATATGGTGTCCCACCTTATTTAATGATGGTACAATTTAAAATATTAAAATCTTAGTCAACCTCTGTAGAAAGTTTTCTCTATGAAAGTAAAGCTGTTTGAAAAATTATTTTTTTACACAGATCTTTCTATGAAAAATAAACATCTTTTGATTGCTTGGATTTAGGAACTCAATTTTTGTTTTAGTGACCAATGTCAAGTTTCAGGCCTCGTGTGTCACGTATTTAATCTTTCTACCACCACTGTATGTCATCTGAGTAAAGCCTTCCAGAATAGTCTAAATACTTGAAAGTCTGATCACAGTAATAATTAAAGAAAAAGATATTGACATTTATTTATGCAACTACTAATTTAAATACTTTTCAGAAGGGGTATGTGAAAGGCTGCAGTTTAATAGCTGTATTTTTATACAAGTATCTATGAAGGGTTGGTTTGTGGGTTTTTTTGCCTTTTTATTTCTAGTAAATGGTTAGAATACATTTTCATATATTCTGCGTATTTATGAGTTCTCATTTTAACATTTAGATAACAGATGAAGTATGGCCCCCTTGGGTTTTTGTTTTTAAGTTACTTTCGACATGTATATGAACAAAGACCAGGGAGAAATGGAACTTTTAAAATATAGGCTGCTGTTCTGCGGCCAGAAATAAGGTGATGAGTAACTTATTTAAAGATTTTATAATACCTACCTTCAAAATTAGAATCAGCAGCACTCCACAAATGAAAGTGCCTGTGCCTCACCTCACACCGGGAGTCTTGCCTAACCCCGTCAGAGTGCCTAATCTTGTTGTGATTATGTACAATGAAATAATAGTCTTATTTTGTGCTCTTCCATTTCCTAAAAGGAAAGCCTGTTTTCTTTATCATTACTAAGGTATGTCATTGGTTCTTAAACTGTCTAAAATAAAGCTGTAAAAAATTACCAGACTTTATAAGGCAACTTTTTTTTTTAATACTGTACAAGTAAATTTTAAATTACAAGCAGCCTACTTAAAAACAAGAATGGAAAAATTAGAAAATGTAATTAATCCTTAGAGAAAAGCCACAAATTCAACTACCAGCAGAGCTGATTTGGAAGGTTATTCATGAATATTTTCAGTGACAACAAGAAAGCTTCAAGGAAAGCGAACTTGTTATAAAGTTCTACCTCCACCCCACCATACTGGAGAACAAGTATGTAAGTGAAAAACCCTACCTCTACCCACCCCATCCCTTCACCTGGGAAAAGAAACATTACTTTGTGTTCATAAGTGGAGAGTCTGTGGAAAGCATGGCAGGCATCCCAGCTTTAGAACTAGATGAAAGGTATGGAATACCTTCAGGTTTAATTCCTATGGAAAGAATGATGTGGTTAAGATTCTTAGAAATGCAAAAACTAGATGTGTCAGGTAGCTGGCCAGTGAATACTTAAATATTTCAAGACTAAATCTTCCAAACGAAATAGCAACTTTCGCAAGAGTCAACTGTTTTTCTTCATTTCATAAAGTGAGCATTGAAAGTATACATGTACACATGGATTGCCTCACAGCTTTATTTTTTAAATCACAAGCAATTCAAAGTGACCATCATTGAGGCCTCTGTTCAAAGATGTTCCAGCAGAGCTGCCCCAGTTTTAAGATTAAACAATATTGCACTTTAAGATGAACTTTCAGGATCCTCATTAAAGAAAAGTATTGCTTCCAACTGTGCTTTTCTTGGACTAAAAGCATATTGCAAACTCTACTTTAAAAATTAACACTGCAGGGTACAGTAGCATAGTAAAGTACCTGCCAATTTTAGAATCCTAGAGAACATTTCATCGTTAAGAAACTGTTAGCCCATAATTAGTATGAAGTGTACACAGTATTTTTTTTTTTCATTTCAGTGGTCCAAGATCCGAAGGTTCCCAGATACAATCTT
The DNA here is from genome assembly GCF_027475565.1 of Acinonyx jubatus. Taxonomy (NCBI): domain Eukaryota; kingdom Metazoa; phylum Chordata; class Mammalia; order Carnivora; family Felidae; genus Acinonyx; species Acinonyx jubatus. The sequence continues at coordinate 80,055,577 of NC_069388.1, read as the reverse complement.
GTTCTCTAATACTGCTCCAGGTGGGATGTCAATTCGGTCACCATGATTTGCAATGATGATAACTGTTCCCTATGTGACAGGGAAAATCAAACAGAAGAGAGTGTACTTGAAACCAGCCGAAATGCAACTGATTTCCTTACAATCACCGAATTTATGCAGAATTCCATTTACAATGGAACAGTTGTATTTCTAAGCAATATTAACCATGAAAAAATATGTTAAGGAAAATTGTATAATGTGTCCCTCTAACAATCCTGGCAGTAGTTCCAGATGCCCTGCCTCTGTATCAGAGGTGGTACCAGGAGTGAGAAGTGGACCCAGTGCCACAGCATAACTGGCCCTTTCGAAGAACCACTTGCAATGTCACCAGCATTACCTACCTTCATAAAGATACTGAGGTGCTTGGTTTATATTTACATATAGGTTTGGATTTGTTTTGTTGTTAAAACCAGTTTACTAATTTATTTTTCATGTCTTAGGGGAGGCTGTTTAGATGAGGCAGTCTCAGCAATAAAGTTCCATGTACATATATGTATATATACACACGTATGTATGTCTGTATAGTTGACCCTGGAACAACATGTGTTTGTGCAAGTCCATTTACATGCATTTTTTTGATTCAGTACTATAAATGTCTTTTCCTTATGATTTCCTTAACATTTTCTTTTCTCTAGCTTGCTTTGTTATAAGAATACAGTACATAATAAAAACACCTACTAAAATATGTGTTAATCAACTATTATCAGTAAGGCTTCCACTCAGTAATAGACTATTAGTCTAGGGGAATCAAAAGTTAGATGGGGATTTTCAGCTGCATGGGGCTCAGCACCCCAAATCCCCCATGTTGTTCAGGGGTCAACTGTATATACATCTAGACACACACATATATATATACATACACATATATCCTTATGTTTTTTTCAAGATCTTCATTTAAGTAGTTTTACTAAGAATGCCACATGTAATGTAGGCATAGGATTTTTAAAAAAATAATTAGGAAAAAGCTGTGGTATCTTTGGTTCTGCGCTTTAATATTTATACCCATAGTCCTTCCTATTTCTTAAGCTTGAAGAATACTCAAAGTACCCAAGTACTATGGTGTAGTATCTTTACTATCAGTAAGATCTGTATCTTTAGACTGATGACAACAGATTACCTTAACAGGAATAGATTATGTTCAGTATAACTGAAGTTGCCATTTTTTCTCCTTTCATTAAGATTCAGATTTGGTGAGCTAATGCTAATTTAACAGTGATTCTATTTTAAAGACTCCAATTTTCAGTAAAATAGTACCAGTTAAATTACTTCATGGTATTTGTTTTCCATTTGAATGCTATATTCCATAAAGTTCATATATACAACAATTATGATTGTATTTTAACTATGTTGTATTTCTACGGAAGATAGTATTAATACTAAATATTGTGGTAAGCTATTTCATTTTTTAAATGTATTTATGTCTTATAAACAAACATCTGGTATAGACTAAGAAGTATTCCTTAAAATAAAGGTAAATTTAGGACTAGAAAATTAAACTTGTTTTGTAAAGCTAGCAGAACGAAAAATTTCATCTTAACACACCTTTAGTGAAACATGCTTGCCAAATGTCACATCTCCTGAAACTGTGAGGTGATCCAATTCAAGCATATCTGGTATACTTTCAAATCTCCTTAGATAATCCTGAACCTGAAAGAAAAGAGAAGGAAGAAGAAATTGTTTCAAAAATGGGTTAACAGAAAAAGCAGGTATTCAATTTACAAGTTAGTTTAACTGAACTGTGAAAACATTATTTATGGCCAAGCTCAGACCCTCTATGGGAAGAACCAATTTATTAAGCACTTTCTATATGCTAGATCCTGTGCAGGAGAGACCAGGAGATATGAACAACATCCTTACAATCAAGCAATTTATAACACCACTGAGCAGATCAGACAATAAATTAAAAGATAGGGGTGCCTGGGTGGCTCAGTTGGTTGAGCAGCGAGTGACTCTTGACTTTGACTCGGGTCATGATCTCATGGTTCTTGAGTTCAAGCCCCATGTTGGGTTCTGCACTGACAGGCTCTGAGATTCCTAATCTCTCTCTCTGTCCCCTCCCCCCCCATAAACAAACATTAAATACATACACACATACATACATAAAAAGGTATCCAGGGTGCCTAGATGGCTCAGTCAGTTAAGCATCTGACTTTGGCTCAGGTCATGATCTCATGGCTTGTGGGTTTGAGCCCCGTATTGGGCTCTATGCGACAGCTAAGAGCCTGCTTCGGATTCTGTATCTCCCTATCTGTTCCTCCCCCATTTGTTCTCGCTCGCTCTCTCAAAAATGAATGAATTAATCAAAACATAACCAACATGATAAGAGCCCAGTGAGTAATTCAAATAATCTGGAGTTTAGCTGGAAAGAGAAAGAGAGATCATCACTGTTTGAAGCAACCTAGACTGGAGCTGGGCTTTATGAGATGGGTAGGATTCAGAAGAAATGGAGTATTTCATGAACAGCAGCACAAATTATCATTATAAATGATCATTATCTTTACCGCCTCTTGTTTCCTTAGATTTATAGGCACTAGAAATTGTCTGTCTTATATGGCCTCATTTCCTGTTTTGCTAAGAAAATTAGAAGCAACCTGAAAAGTTTCACTGGCTTCTACTACCACTCAGTTGCTCCCTAGCCCATTACTCTGTCCCTCCTGTTACTGGGGTGGGACTCTTTACTCCAACTTAAGGCCAGTCCTTCTTATGGCCTAATTCAAGGGTATTATCCAGTGATTATTTCTCCTTCAATGTTTTCTCCCTCTGACTGCATCAATTCTGATCAATGTATAAATGTGCCATAAATTCTCCCACCTTTAAAAAGCAAACACAATATCTCAAATCATATATCCCTTTCTATCTATGACTGCTTTTTATTGTTGCTTTTCTGTAAAACCAATTTCTTGAATTAGTTGTCCAAATTCATCTAATTTCTCTTCTATTAAATCCATTCCAGTCAGGCTCCAGAACCTCTATATTGATAAATGTGGTGGTGAATTCTCCTTGATCTTACTGGAACCATTCATCTTACTTGAATCAGCAGCAACACCTGACACAGGTGATCTTTCTTTCTTCTTTCTTTCAACATTTTCTTAATTTGGCTTTCAGGACATACACATTCATGGTTTTCCATGCAGTTCCTCACCTGTAACTCGTCAGTCACCTTTACTGCTTCCTTCACCTCATCCCCATCCTCTAAGCCTTGACTACCTTAGGGCTCAGTTCTTGGGACACCTCCTCCTAGGTGATCCCTATCTCATGGCCTTAAATACCAGCTGTACATGAAGGACATGTACCTATATCTTCTAGATCTCTCCTCTGATCTAAAAAGAACCTAATAAATTTGAAGGTCTAATAAACTCAGTATCTCCAAAACTCAACTCCCCATCTTGCTTTCCCTACATCTGTTCCCCTAAACCTACTTCCCCCATTTCTGTAAGTGGCTGGCAATTCCATGCTTCCAATTGCACAAGCTAAAAACCTTGGCGTCTTTCCTAATCTTTTCTCTTACACTCCCCATCTAGTCCAACAGCAAATTCTGTAGCTACAACTTTCAAAATATCTCAGAATGTCAACTATTTCCACTGCCATCACCCTGGTCAAAGCCACCATTTCCTCTTGCCAGGATTCCTGCAATAGCCTGTTCCCTGGTTTCCCTGATTCCACTCTTGCTCACCAGATCAGTCACTTCACCCCTCAGCTCACAACTCTGATGGTTTTTCATCCACCAGAAGAAAAGAAAAAAAAAAAAGCCACCTACATTCCCAGTATTCAATGACAAGGTTCTACATATTGGGCTTGTTCCCTCTTTGACCAACTCCTCCCCCCATCTCTCATTTGCTCTGCCCCAGGCAGACTGTGTTCTGTCCCTAAAACACATTCATCCTCTGAGTAGCCATTAACCACTCAGCCCATATTCTCAAATTAGAGCAGCTCAAGTTCTTATCTCCTGCAGGGTATGGAAGAGGCTAGAAAGAGTGAGGGGAAAGTGAAGGCAGGGTGAGGCTGGGTAGAAAAATGGCTGACAATACCCTTTCAGAATGTGGGAAAATGGTGAGTATTTGTACCACCAGGATTTTCCCAGCTCAGCCAGGCTGATGAGAGGCACCCAAAACAGGGACTGATGCTATCCTGGGAAATGCAGCACAGCCACAAGACCCAGAATCATCTGCCATCAATATATGAGGCAGTACATACCTCCACACCAGGTGGCACTTAAACCACAACCAGGACTAGAACAGGCCTGGAGGGCATAACAGGACTCCAGGCCAGCCACAAAGGCTCACCCTGTCACCTTCATTAACCTCACAATATTTTATGTGATGAAATTTTTTTAAATATTAATTTATGAGAGAGAAACAGAAAGGCAGCAAGAGCAGGGGAAAGAGGGAGAGGTAGAGAAGCCCAAGCAGGCCCCTCACTGTCAGCGCAGAGCCCTATATGGGGCTCAATCCAACAAACCATGAGATCACGACCCAAGCTGAAACCAAGAGTCAGAGACTTAAGTGACTGAGCCACCCGGGAACCTACATGATGAAATTTTTTGAATTCCATTTATCATGTTAGGGTGGGGTTTTACTATACTTGCTATTGCCCTTGCCTGGAATGCTTTTCACCCCAGATACTTGCATGATATACTTCATTTCTCAGTGAGACCGTCTCTCTGGCCACCCAGTATAAAATTATACCAACACCACCCACCCACACATTTCCTACTCCTGCTTTATTCTCCTTCATACTATTTCCCATCACTTGACATATATACATTTATTTGCTTATTATCATTCTTACCTCACCAGAATATTCACGAAGGCAAGGATTTTAGTCCATTTTATTTGCTGCTAAATATCCAGCACTTAGATCACTGCCCAGCACATGGTAGGGGCTCAATATTTGTTAAACAATTAACATTCTCCCACTGATGAAAACAGTAAATGGTTTTACAGGAGACATAAAGTAAAATGTCCCAAAATGTAAACATTCTTTTCTACTCTATAGCAATAATCAGATTTCAAAAGTGAATTACATGTTTATCTTCAACAGCTGATTCCTTTTAAAAGACATCAAAGACAGAGGACTATAATAGGTTAGCAGCTGAGACTAATTAGACCCCAATTCATATGTGTACCATTTTTATACTTACACATTTAAGAAATACAAATGCACATGTATATCGTATCTATCATTACGTACCTTTGTAAAAGAACTGCCTAATTTAACCAAGGGTACTGTAGGAAATTCCCTCTTTTCACTCATTGTCAAAGATCCTGCATTAAGGCTATAGAGGTTTGACATCACAAGCAAGAGATCTGATGTGGTTTTGACAGGTAGAAAACGGCTCCTAGGAACATTAATACCTAGAGAGTTCTCAAAACTTTTAATGGCAGCCCCTACTGCAGTTTCTAACTGAATGACATTCAGGCCTCCATCCAAAGTCTGTAAGAAAAAAAAAGGAGTCAGGGGGAGAGGAGAAACAGGTTTTAGCAACTTTGTTTCGTGGAGGCTAGTTAATATTTGGGGAGTGGTTTCAGAGACCCATTGAAGGAAACAAGGATTTTGAGAACTGATATTTAGCAAACACATACCATATGCCAGGTGCTTATACATATGTGGTCTTTTTTTGGCGTCATAACTCCTCTCTTTATTAATATTTCCATTTTACAATAAGGAACCAAATGTTCACAGAAAACTCATGCAAGGTGCCTGTCTGTGGCCAAAAGACCTTTAAGTGTCAGAGCAACAAGTAAGACCGAGGTCGGTTGCTCTATTTTTGGGCCCTGTGCTCTTGCTGCTACCACAGCCCCAGGTGAAGTGAGGGTACCAGGGCTTGGTACACTAAAGAGATGGATGGGTGTAGACTCGGAAGGACAGGGCCAGAAACTGGAGAGACTGACTAGGCAAAAAGGAGGAACCAATGAATAGGTGGACCAGACAGAGTGGGGGCAGCAGGTCTGCGTGCAGCCCACCTATTATGATCTTAGGAACCAGGGAGACCAGGGCTGCACCTGTGGCTTACCTTTGGATTCACGATGATTTCCATATCAATAGCATTTTGCTCTTGCAGTCTTTTAACTGCCGCAAGAGAGATCCACAGGTTGTTTGTGTTAAATATTTTGAATTTTGATACAGACTTGAACTCATCAACATGTGCTTTTGGCACTTGAGCGATTTCCACCAGTCTCAGTTTGCCTTCATACTGAGTGAGGGTCCCACCCTAGAAAGGCAGACAGGAGTGTGTGAGTGCCTCCACATCTCTCCCAGTCACAGCCATACCACACTATTTTCTAGTCTGTGAAAGGACATTGATGATAAAGTCCCCCAGAAATCAAACGCTTTCGCACTGATTCTATCTGTAATACGCAGCAACATACATATTATAGTAGTGAACCAAAAAAAATATTCAGGTTGTGTGTCATTTTATACTGTGTACCCACCCTCTCATCCATAATAAAAGCCGTGGGAGTGTATCGAGCCTTCCTCACTTTTCGAAGGCCTGCTACTGGAACGGCCATTCCTCTTCTTCCCAAACCACAGTCCATCACTAAACAACTAGTCCTACCACCTCAGACCCTGCTCTGACTGGCTGCAGGATCAGCGGAGAAGAGGGAAGACAGGCACAACTGGATGAGAAGTGACCCCCAGAGTGGCCTCCGCTTAGAGATGTTCTTAAAGTCATGACGTGACAGCAGTGTAGGGAGAGGGGAACGTTCACTCACCTATCAGGGGGCATTTGCAAGAAGCATAGAACCCAGCCCAGGAAGTGACCATTTGAGTATTTACACACTGTCTACTTCTCTTACTCCCTGTGGCTAAGTAGTAAAACCTTGTGTACCATTTCATCAAATGCCAAGTGTCATCACCACTAAACATGCAAAATTATAAAAAAAATTTGTGCCAAACAACTGCATTTTTTTCCAATTACAGAGACATTACAGTGATAAAAAAATATATTGAAGTGCATAAGTAAAAACAGAAGTAGTAAATTTTCACTAAAGGAACAATGAAATAAATACACTTAAGCACCAAACTAGAAGAATATTAAAGGTATGAACAAACATTGAAACTGTTTTCACTTAGGATTCAGATTTATCCTACAAATATATGTGAAACTGTTTTCAGTTAGAATCATCCCTATAGATTACTCAACAATACTGTTAACTCTTGATTTATATCCACACAGTTATGTCAGGTGAAACTTAGAGTGCTCTATAGTATACTATCTCACTCTACCTTACAGTGATGTTATCAAGTGGATACATGTGTTTTGCTTCACACAAAAAATTCTGCAAATAAAAATAGCTTGAGCTACATAACCTGTGAAATGTGAGATATGAATCCCCAAACTGCTTCCTCTCAGTATTTACCTTTACATCTGCACGTGTTTTATTTGTGACTTCCATGACAAATTCACAGGGTTTCCCATTGGGTGGGTTCATTAGATGATTAAGAATATAAAGATCCACAGTGGCACCCAGATTATCTATGTTGGACACAAAAATATACTCTTTGCCTTCTCCTATAAGGGTGTCAAGCAAACCAGAGTTGTAGAAACTGGCGTAAATATCACCGTGACCTGGAGGGTACCAAGCTTCTGTATTTTCCCCTGAGTACGAGACATCCTTTGCTACAGGCAGTAAAGATTCCTTATTAATCCTCGGGTACCTTTAAAAAAAAAAAAGTCTTTTTCAATATCAATTCGGAGAATATTCCAGACCTTCAAGTAAAACAGTGCATTTAAAGTTAAATAAAACTGGGGCACCTAAGTGGCTCAGTTAGTTAAGCATCCAACTTGGTTTCAACTCCGGTCATTATCTCAAGGTTTGTGGGTTCGAGCCATGCATCGGGGTCCGGAGTTCTCTCTCCCTCTCTCTCTGCTCCTCCCCCTACCCCATGTGTGCACACGTGTGCATGTTCTCTCTCAAAAATAAAACTTTCATGGGGCGCCTGGGTGGCGCAGTCGGTTAAGCGTCCGACTTCAGCCAGGTCACGATCTCACGGTCCGTGAGTTCGAGCCCCGCGTCGGGCTCTGGGCTGATGGCTCAGAGCCTGGAGCCTGTTTCCGATTCTGTGTCTCCCTCTCTCTCTGCCCCTCCCCCGTTCATGCTCTGTCTCTCTCTGTCCCAAAAATAAACGTTGAAAAAAAAAAAATTAAAAAAAATAAATAAATAAAACTTTCAAAACACCCACAAAGTTAAATAAAACTTTTCAGTCTATTAAAAGTAATGAGGTAAGTCCATTTAAGAAAATCTCTTTTAAAAAATCTCTTATCTGTGTTCAATAATCAATTAACTTCATCATAATATTTGCTGCAAAAAAATTTCCATCATCATACAAATGGGAGGACACTGCATATTCTTAAGATACTAATATATTTTGTAACTCTTAAAGAGTCATAGATTAGAGTACTCTAATTTAATGAATTTACATGAAGTCAATTTCTCAAACTTACTTGGCCTATCTGGGAGATCTATCTGGTAGAATCTGTCCATTCTTACAAAGACATCTATTCAGGGGCGGTGCTGTTTCTTTCCCAGAAAAGTCAACAGCAGATTAGTGCTCAAGGACATGTGCTTCCTACCACTAGTGAGAACATGTACCGGGGCTGGCAGTGGGGGAAGGGGGGACAGAGGAGCTAGCACTGTAACAGACCAAGGACCAACCAGAAAACAGAGGAAGAGCACCTGCAACATAGAAAATGTCCATGAAAAAGTAGATTAAAAACAAAAACAACTGATGATACAATTTTAGAAATACCCATTCTGTACAAGTTCACATAGCCCCATATCCATCCTTAACTTTTCCCAGTTGCCTGGGCTTTATCAAAATTCATCATCTGAATTCCTTTCTATGGGCACACCTTGGAGATACTGCAGTTTTTGTTCCAGACCACAGCAATAAGACAAATGCCGCGATAAAGCGAGTCAAAATTTTTTTGGCTATCCAGTGCATGTAAAAGTTATGTTTACACTATACTATAGTAAATGTGCAGTCGTAGCATTATGTCTTAAAAAAACAACGTACATACCATAATTAAAAAGACACTTCATTGCTAAAAAATGATAACAATGCTGTGGGCTTTCAGCAAGTCATAATGACTGATCACAGGTCACAACAAATATAAGAAAAAATCTGAAATATTGTGAGAATACCAAAATGTGTGACACAGACACAAAGTGACCTAAATGCAGCTGGAAAAGTGGCACCAATACCAACAGACTTACTTGTTCAATGCAAGGTCACCACAAACCTTCAACTTGTGAAAAACTACAGTATCTGCAAAGCACAACAAAGTGGAAGGCAATCTAACAAGGTGTGACTGTGCTTCCCTTCCCCAGAGATTTTTTCCAGAAGTTATTAAATTCCCCCCAAGCCTATTCAGGATGTTGAATAAATGTCTTCTCATATGAAAGAAAGTTATCAACACGGTAGACTATAAAAGATTTTCATAGACCCATGAAATATGCTCTCAGAAAGCCAAGACCTAGGCCAGCCTCAAATATTCTGAACATGGAACAAGCAGGTTCTCTCTTAAGAATTAAGGTTATAGAATCGCAGAGTGACTGTATCACCTATCTATGAACAAGTGTTCAGCCTCTAAAGGCACTAAGCATTTGCAAACACGAGTTTGTGGCACTGCACATCTTGATGTTGCTCTGTTTCAACAAGAAAGTCTGTTTCCCAGGAATAACATCCCTCAAACTTATTTTTTTTAAACTTATCTTATCGTACCTGCTTTGATTAAAAGTGTAGATTTTCACACGACAATGATTGTACTTCTGTAGTATTTTTTTTGTATCTTCATCCGTGTTAAAAGAGTTCATTAGAACAAGAGGAACATCTGTATTGTAGGTTTTGTTCAAATGCTAGGGAGGAAAATAACAGATTACTCGGATTTACTTTACTTTCACTTAAAAGTGTAAAACCCTTAATGTTTAATCACAAAGTATCCAAAACATTACCTATATGCAGCCAAATATAAATATTTAGCATAAGCCAGACATTTTGCTAAATAGTTCACCATGTACTTGCTCATTAAATCACAATCCTATGAAACAGAAACTCTTGTCTGTGTTATGTGGATGGCTAAACTGAGGCCCAGAGAGGCAGAGTCCAATTCTGGAGTTGTGTGCCCAGCCAGTGCCCTGTGGCCTTACTGGATAGGCAAATGCTGACTACGCATTTATTTACTCTGTCCAGAGCACAGTGGGGATGAAAGTACAAATCTTACAAAGACACAGCTCCCTACTCTCAGGATTCACGTTAAGAACTGTGAATCACTCCCCAACTGAAATCTTTTCAATCTCTAGGAAAAGTTAAGGGGCAACACAGAATGAGAAGAAAACAGGTTCTCAGAAGTCAGACTACCATCTCGGGCAAGTAAATCAACTTCTCTGTGCCTTGGCTTCCTCATCTGTAAAATGGGGATGAGAATAAAGAGTACTTAGCTGTTGAGTCAATTCATGAAAAGAGCTCAGAGTGATACTTAGTTTACAGTACATGCTAGATAAACGTGAGCTGCTGCTACTGCTAGTCTTGTAGTTGCCAGCGTCGTATTAGACACTAGAGATAAGAGATTCTTTTTTGCAAAACACAGGCCACTGCCTCTGAAGAATTTAAGGTCTGTGATTAACAACTTTATCGTAAGAGACACGGTTCTTAGCATCCACGGCACCCAACCAGATCTGAAAATTCTTCCTGGCCTCCCAAAAGGGGTTAATAAAGCCAGATCATCCCAGCTGGGAGGAAGGCTGCCACTAGAAAGAAATTTGGCAGAGGAGTGGGGGAGATCAAAGGAGACTCCAAAAAGATCCAGAATTGCAACAACCACAAGGGCTATTTAAGATCAAAAGCTTTTACATCACCCTAAGGATTTACCCTTGGGATCACCAAACCTTTTTATGTACTAATAAAAAAACTAAAGATAGCAAATTCCTTGCTATCCACATCTGTTATTTCATAAGATAACATTTATAATAACCTAAAACTGACTTTAGTAGTTCATGAGAAAGGCTGAATGTTACTCACTTCAATTTGCTGAACGGTCAGATCCAAAAAGGTATTCTCATTCCTCACACCAATCAGACTTTTCGGACCTTTGCAGCCCATGCTGGTTCCCAAACCACCATTGAGTTTCACCACTACCAGCTTATTTAGTACAGAAGATATATTATCAGGTAAACCTCTGGCCTTTATCTTTTCATAGGGCTGAATCTGAAATTGAAAAAATAGAATTCAAATAGGTTTTTTTTTAATGTTTATTCATTTTTGAGCTAGAGAGAGACAGAGCATGAGCAGGGGTGGGGCAGAGAGAGAGGGAGACACAGAATCCAAAGCAGCTCCATGCTGCGGTCAGCACAGAGCCTGACATGGGGCTCAAACTCACAAACCGTGAGATTATGACCATAGCCAAAGTCGGATGCTTAACTGAGCCACCTAGGCACTCCTAAAATTCAAATTGTTTTATGAGAGGTTAAATCCAGTCAATCTCAGGGTTATTTCCATGTTTCCTTAAAGAGTTTGCTTTCTTCACAGAAAGTTTCGACTGCATTTCCTTTAATGTCACAAGTCCTTCTGGTACAAAATCAAGTACTTACTTGCAACTTCTCTTGCACAAAGAGTAGTTCGGTGGCTCATTTACATTGTGATGGAGTACAAGAAGGGGGAAAAGTTACAGTCTACAAATATTTGCCTGGCTGGTGAGGTAAGTCTCTTGAACTGCCTTCAAAAACTCAGAATTACTAATTTGCTTCAATATAGTAAATGGGATACACAAAACTCACCAAATCTTCAAACATTTCTGGTACAGAATGGATCTACTTCAATTCTGGAGAAGTACATATGTGATCACACATTATCCCTTCTCCCAAAGGAGGCAAAAACAAAAACCAAAATGTTCCTTGCAATTCTCCTCCATTCAACAGTTAAGTCTGCCCTTCAGAGAAAGGTGGTGTAGGGTTTTTGTCATACTTCTAAGTTAGAATTTAACTGTCAGGCATCATTTTATAGAGCTTGTATTGGAAAATTCAATGTGTTCTCTCTGCTCCAATAAATACTCTGATGGGGTGGGAAAGGCAAGAGCTGGGGCTGGAGAGCATCTCCTTGTCTGTTTCTGGGAGCACAGAGCATTACTCTTCAACTTCTCCCTCCTAGAACAAGAACAACCACACAGTGGTAGACCAAATTCTTTTCTTCAAGGCAGAGGCACAGCCAAGTCTAAATATGTTATAGTAAGAATAAAGTTTTTACAAAGGTCATAGAATATTCTCTAACCAGTTGCAGGACTTTGTTATTCTTCTTTATTGGAATACATCATCAAATGTACTCTTCAGTTACATACATCATCATGGTGTGGGACAGTTAACACTTGAGGGGCCTGAAGAAATAAAACCATAAAGTGCTCACTTACTATGAGTTGAGCTATTTTTGTTTTGCTACCTGTAGAGCGTGTGTGGGTGGGTGGTAGATGAAGTCTATAATTGGGAAAGGAGTTCATGGGTTCACATTCCAGTGATTAGGTTGTGGAGGCAAAAATCCCTTTATACTTGGTCAAACATACATATGTGTCCTATGTCGATTCCTGACCACACAATTTCTGTTAGCAGCTCTTTCCACACAAACTAGTCTGGGACTCTTATTTCCTCTACCTTGCAAGACACTCTGCTAACTGCTAACTGCAGACAAATGCACTTTTGCTTGGTGTAAATAGTGAGAAACATGAAACACTCTTCTCCAAGACTCTCTGCTGGTTACCACCCCAGTTATCACTAGTGCCACTAAGTAGTCTTCTGCAGTCATTCATATTTAAAAGGGCTGGTGACAGAGAAAGACCAAAGGAGAAGACAGGCTTGTGGGCACCATGGCCTTCAGTGGATGCTACCCCAATACTAGGATGCTAACCACCAAGGAAAAGAAGGGTAGGGAAGCAGGAAAGAACACGGACTATACTGGTTGCTTCCCTGGCAGTACCTGGTCCAGTTGAGGACAACACATGGATGAAAACAACTTGGATACCCAACACACACACACACACACACACACACACACACACACACACACACCCCAGGGCCCAAATAGCTGACATTCCTTGAAGGATGTTTTGACTCCACTGCCATGAACATTGTTTCTTCAGCATGTCAGAGAAACTGGTAATATTGTTTGGGAGAAAAAGCCCAATTTAAGTGCTATACTACTAGAAAAATAAGAGGAGATGACAAAGCTGGAACTTGTCACCCTAATAAAACATGGCAGTTTGTAATCCTTTCAAAAGCCCAGCTGTTGAAATCAACCAGTCAGTGAAAGGAATGCCACTGTGATATATAATGCCTTCAAACAGTCTATTATTAGGTTAGGAGAATTTCTTGGGCACATTACATTTACTCAAAGAGTTACAAAATGGAACCCAAGCCAATTAGTTTCCAATTATCTTTTAAAAGCCAAGAATTTCCATTCAGCAGTTACTTTTGACTTCCCAAAAAAGACTTATTTACGGAGGTCTCAAAAGGGTGTGAAAATCAATTTAACTAAAACTCCCTAGTTCATGCATTCATTTTAAATAAAATTATCAGTTCAGAAATATTTTTACCTATTTAATGCTTCCTTTAATATATTTTTAAAAAATACATAAAAGCAATTTTTTTCTACATATGGTAGACAGGCCTACATTTTCCAATTTCACCTAAAAAATTTTCATTATGAAACAGCATACATACAAGTTCATAAAATATATACAGTTGAAAGTCAAAGAACCTGAATAAATAAGATTATTACCACAACTTATAAGTCTCCTTGAGTTTGTCCCTGATCATATTCCTCTTCCACCCCTAGTGGTAACCACCATCTTGACTTTTACTTTATTTTTACCACCTATGTATGTATCCATAGTGATAATATTTTACTTAATTTCATCTCTAAACTTTCGACTTGCTGGTTTAATTCATTGTTATACTTAAGAATAATTCACATTAATGCCTAAAGCTATAGTATATTCAGTTTTCACTGCCATATGGTACTCATTTTATATATCCATTAAAAGAATCCATTAAAAGAATGGTTGTCACTATTCACAGATGATATGATTCTATATAGAGAAAATCCAAAGACCCTACAAGTAAGTTACTAGAATAATGTGAGCATAGCAACATTGAAGATACATGATCAAGATTTTAAAAAACAACTGTTTTTAGAGCCCTGTACTCTGCTGGTGAGAATGTAAAAAGGTGTCCAGCTGATAAGAAAAAAAGTATTGTGGCTCCTAAAAAAACTTTAAATAGGGGCGCCTGGGTGGTGCAGTCGGTTAAGCGTCTGACTTCGGCCACGTCACGATCTCGCGGTCCGTGAGTTCGAGCCCCGCGTCAGGCTCTGGGCTGATGGCTCAGAGCCTGGAGCCTGTTTCCGATTCTGTGTCTCCCTCTCTCTCTGCCCCTCCCCCGTTCATGCTCTGTCTCTCTCTGTCCCAAAAATAAATAAACGTTGAAAAAAAAATTAAAAAACAACAACAACAACAAACTTTAAATAGAATACCATATGATCTACCAAATCCACTTTTGGGTATACACTCCAAAGAATTGAAAGCAAGTTCTCAAAGAGATGTTTGCACACTTTCCTTCATTATTCACGATAGCCAAAAAGTGGAAGCAACTCAAATGTCCATCAACAGATGAATGGATAAAACAAAATATGGCACATACACGCAATGGAATAGCATTCGGCTTTAACATAGTACAATATGAACGAAGTATTAGGTTAAAGTGAAATAAGCCAGTCATAAAAAACAAATACCTGTATGATTCAACTTATATGGGGCACCTAGAGTAGTCAGACTCCTATAGACAGAAAGTAGAAGGGTGGTTACCAAGGACTGGGGAAGGGAGGAATGGGGGAGTTGTTTAATGGGAACAGTTTTAGTTTTGCAAGATCAAAGATTCTGGAGGTTGGTTGCATAACAATGTGAACGTACTAATGAATTTTATGTTTAGAAATGTTTAAAAATGATTGAAAGAAGATTAACTGTCTCTATATATATGAAGAATTAGAAAACAGGATTAAAAATAGCAAATATTTAGGAATAAATCTAACAAAAGATATGCAAGACTTCTCTACACTGAACACTATAAAACATTTCTGAGAAAAATTAAAAGACTTAAATAAATTCAAGGATGTATTTATCATGTTTATAAACTCGTAGACTTACAAATGTAAAGATGCCAATTCTTCCCAAACTGATCACTGCAATCCTAACCAAAATCACAACAGTTTTTTTGTGTGTGTGGAAACTGACAAGCCTATTTAAAAGTGTATGAAAATGCCCTATGACCCAGCAATAACACTGTTAGGAATTTACCCAAGGGATACAGGAGTGCTGATGCATAGGGACACTTGTACCCCAATGTTTATAGCAGCACTCTCAACAATAGCCAAATTATGGAAAGAGCCTAAATGCCCATCAACTGATGAATGGATAAAGAAATTGTGGTTTATATACACAATGGAATACTATGTGGCAATGAGAAAGAATGAAATATGGCCTTTTGTAGCAACGTGGACAGAACTAGAGTGTTATGCTAAATGAAATAAGTCATACAGAGAAAGACAGATACCATATGTTTTCACTCTTATGTGGATCCTGAGAAACTTAACAGAAGTCCATGGGGGAGGGGAAGAAAAAAAAAAGAGGTTAGAGAGGGAGAGAGCCAAAGCATAAGAGACTCTTAAAAACTGAGAAAAAACTGAAGGTTGATGGGGGATGGGAGGGAGTGAAGGGTGGGTGATGGGTATCGAGGAGGGCACCTTTTGGGATGAGCACTGGGTGTTGTATGGAAACCAATTTGACAATAAATTTCATATTAAAAAAAGTGTATGAAAATACAAAGGGCAACGAATAGACAAGACACTCTGAAAGAAAACCATCAAGTTGGGAGAACCAACTTTGTGACAGTCTTTTCTAATTGTAGTAGCATAAAATTTGCCAACCTAGCCATTTTAAGTGTATAGTTCAACAGTATTAAGTATATTCACGCTGTTGAGCAACCAATCTCCAGAATTATTTTTGACTTGCGAAACTGGAACTATACTCATTACAAAACATGTCCCCATTCCCTCCTCCACCCAGCTCCTGGCAACCACCCTTCTGTCTTCTGCCTCTAGGAGTCTGACTACTCTAGAAACCTCATACAAGTGGAATGATGCAGTGTTTGTTTGTGACGAACTTATTTCACTTTGCCTAACATCCTCAAGATTCATTTAGCATTCTTTCTTAAAGGTGGCTTGTATGTTTGAGGATATTCCAAATTATTGGAGATTTTCCCAGAAAAAGCTCATATTTAAAGTTTCTTTGTGTGTATGAAACATATCTGGGAAAAGGAGGGCTGGTATGAAGGACTGGAATACAGGTACAGCTTGGCAAATCTATGATAAACTGAGTACTATAAAACTTATGTGTAAGTTATAAAACTTAATATTTACAGATATTAAAAATGGAATAGAATACAAGTTCTGAAGTCTCAGTTTAGTAATCAGACAATGGGTTCTTTTTATTTGAGTTTAGCAAATACACCCTAACTTTGAATTAAAAAAAATTAAAGGATGAAAAGAAAATTACAAGCATAACCACAGTTCTAAAAGTAAAAACCGAAGAAAATGCTGTGCTTCAGATACACGTGAGAACAATGCAGAATGGCAGGATGTGGATTTCAAACATCATTCAATACCTGTGTTCTGAATTTCCTCTTATCTCTAAAGGATAGGCAGCCTGTCATTTCAAGGGAAAAACCACAGAAATACAAACAATATAAAAAGATTTCTTCATATTTAAGTATATTATAATCAAAACATTAACAGGATGTCACTTTTTTCACTGTCACTCTCTAGACATAGTGTCCACTAGAACTTTATGCAACTATGGAAGTGTCTTATTTGTAATGGCCACGTGTGGCTATTGAGCATTTGAAATGTGGCTAATGCAACTAAGGAACTGAAGTTTTCATTTAATATTAATGTAAATCAACACACACGGCTAATGGTATGTGCAATTCTATATGGTCTATTTAAAAAAAAAAATCAACCAAGGAATCAGAATTATGTTTTTCATTTTAATATAACTGCTCAGATCTTTTTTTTGTTCACTATAACCTTTTTCCACTTCAATACCACTGACATCACAAGACACTCGACTCAACACATAAAAAGATGAGCTAAAACCTAATTCTTCCTTGTCTTCAGTAATCAACATTCCATTTCTACAATGCACAATAGTGAGCTTTTTACTAAGGATAAACCGATACTCAACTTCAGCATTAGAATCTGACCAAATTATCTGTATTCAGTCTCAGCTTAATCCTCTCGAAGGCTGAATGCCAACTCCCACAGCTACATACCAATTCAGGAGTCCCAGAACCTGTGATGATGTAGGTATTATCATATTTTACTGTTACTGCAACCTCAGCAATTCAAACAAGGCATACCATTAGAATTAGTTGTCAATATCTGACTAATCTGCTTCAAATTGAGGTAAACATTGGGGTGAGATGTAACTTGGGGTGAGAAATTTCAGGTAACAATGTTCTAACCAATCTAATATAAATGATTACTACAAGAGTAAAAATGTTACATTCTACAAGCTATTCATGTTATATACAATGTTTGCAAATATTTCGGTTAAATTTAAATTGGGAAACTGACAATAAACATAAAAATTGAGTACGTAGGGTATCTTTAGGAAGAATATAATTTCCATTATGAACTGACAAATGTTTGTACAGATATACATAGTAATACCAAGTGAATAATGTAAATTGGATATCTTAATTTTAACCTTTAAAGAAATGCTTGGTATACTAACATGAATAGCATTAAAGTGAGCTTTAGGAACCATGTTTAATTTTTAGCTATTTAATTTCCTTTAGGTCATGAATCTTTAGGAAAAAACACTAACAGGAATTTTTCACTTCCTGTGAAGATGAATTAAAAACCAAAATGTCAACCTTATGCCTAAAGTTTCACCAAGAGAAGAAACAAACGTCCAAAATCATGCATATTCAAGATAAATCATCTTTGACCCACACACCATAAAAAATACAAAGTCCATGAAAAGTATTTAGAGAAAAAGTACATTCTGTTCACACCAATAAAACTTTGAAACATGGAGTTAGGACATTTGGCTCTCAGCCAAAAGATGTATCAGGTATACTTGTAGTTTTAATTCAAATACCCCCAAGATTGGTATCTTAAGAACTTGAGTTTAATTTTTAATTTTTTTAATGTTTGTTTATTTTTGAGAGAGAGACAGAACGCAAGCAGGGGAGGGGCAGAAAGAGAGAGGAAGACATAGAATCTGAAGCCGCTCCAGGCTCTGAACTGTCAGCACAGAGCCCGACACGGGGCTTGAACCCATGAACCATGAGATCATAACCTGAGCTGAAATTGAATGCTCAACCGACTGAGCCACCCAAGCACCCCTAAAAATTTTTTAGGATTTATTTATTGTGAGAGAGAGAGAGCAGGGGAGGGGCAGAAAGAGGGGGGGAAAGAGAGAATCCCAAGCAGGCTCTGCCCTGTCAGCACAGAGCCTGACGTGGGACTCAATTTCATGAACTGTGAGATCATGACCTGAGTCAAAATTAAGAGTTGGATGCCTAACCGACTGAGCCACCAAGGTGTCCCAAGAACTTGAGTTTAACTTTTAAATGTAATTCTGAATTATTTTTCAAATGTTTGGGATGAAATAAAATGATCTGATTCAAGCATAACATTGAGTTCCAAAACCGAGTTAATAAAGACTTTTGGGTACAAGCCCAGGCAACTACCAGTTGAGTGGACAGAACTCTGTGAAATGCCATATTTAAAACCCTCCACCCTAAGCTGAGTGGACAAGGAGTCACCTTATCTGTACAAATGTCAAGGAACCAGGGTTCTTTATATGGTGCTTTCAGTAATACTCACTCATCTTGCTATATCTAATCTTTAAAGCAGCTAATTAAAAAAAAAAAAAAAAAAAAAAAAAAAAAAAAAAGGCTTCACTGAGGAACTTGACTGTTAACATGAAAAAGGACTGACCAGAACTATGGTGGGGAGGGGAGGAAGAGCCACAAGGTGCGAAGTAACAGTTGTGACCAGGAGAGAGATGTCCAAAATGGGCAGGTTGGTGCTGCTGGAAGCCTTCCCTGGACATTTTTCACTTACGTTTCATGACTTATAACCCACCCCACCCCCCAACAGAAACAGACACAGACACACACATATGCAAAGAAAGGTACCAATCATTTGATTCCAGGAAGCCAGGACACTTTCTGTCTAAAGTTTATTACAGGTTAAATTAGGCGGTAAGCTTTCCATCACATAAGCCACCTTATGTGAGAACACAAGTTCTCTCTGTTGCTGATGCTGTCCACACCCTCACCAGGGACCTCACCAAGCAATCCCACAGAGCTCAGTTTAGTTCCACAAACTAAGGGGATCTGTGTTAGAGAGTTGCTTGGCAACAGCTGAAGTGACACCAGACACACCTAAGTCACAGAGACATTTTTAGACTTGCCCTTCACTTTCCTTTTCTCAGCTGCCTCAGGAGAATGCACAAAGACATCTACTCATGCAAAGAAGGATGGGATTTGGAGACAACAGGGGGTACCACGCACTGCCGGACACGGCCTCGATATTACTCTGACTCAATCACTTTAGTCAACCACTAGCGCGATCTTTATGTCCTCAATCCTGATCATCCTGTTTCTCCTTCTCCAAAACATGAAGAGAAGTCAGTGTTGTAAGAAGACCTCGACCACAAATAAATACACAATAGGGCAACCACTACATGTGAAGTGGGGCAAACTCCATGAGGCTCCCTGCAAGATGCACACAGAAGGCTAGGCCACTCATGTTCCCTCCTCCTGGGAGAAAAGAACTGTTCGAATACCCAACTTCCTCTGGCAGTGAACAAAACAAAGTAGTTGGCAATGTACTAAAGAACATGATTTAAACAAGATTCTGCCCTCTAGAGTGTCAATCTAGTTTCTCTGCAGAAACTTAAAGATTTTTAAGAAGACCTTTTAAAAACTATCTACCATGATCTGTACCTTGCCAAGTCTGTTCACAACTTAGTTTCCAGTTAGAAGAAAAGCTGAATTCATCACACAGTCATGGACACACTGTTCCCATTAGCAATAGTATAACCCAGTTCTTGGTAGCATATTTGTGCTATTCCTGGAGACAGTGCCAAATACTCAAAACAAGCTAACAGTACCTGCCCTGTTATGGTTCACAAGGGTCTGATTATTGCAATCTGAAAGATCTTTTTTTCAACAAAAGCAAGTTTGCCTGAAAGAAAATGAACTATGTAAACAGTAAAACAAGTTTGAAACGACACTCCATATGTGCAGGAAGTATTCCAAGAACATAAGCTTATTCACAAAACCCTTACTGCATGGTCTGTGTGCCAAGTTCAGTGCCAGGCACTTTCACATACTGTCTCTCCATTTCACATTTCTAAAGGTAATGACTAAGTTCAGGGTCATTTGAAAGCTCCTACACATTAATGACATACCTAGATCAGAGATTTTTTTTTTTTTTCCACTAAGCCCCTCAGCCACCAAGATGAGCTCAACGTCTATTTCACAGGCCAAAAAAAAAAAAAAAAAAAAAAAAATCATCATTTATGGGAACACTCTCAACTTTCCACCACCAGATGCTCAGAACCTTCCTGCATCTCCATCCTTGTGTCTTTCCCCCATCCTTCTGGTCACAGGAGGAGCTGTCCTCCACCCTAAGGCAATCTCTCCACCAGTGCCCATCTCAAAAATCCATTTCATCAATCACCCAGTCTCATTGGCAGCCTCCCCCTCTTGATTCCTTTCCATCAACATGAACACATTCAACATTTGCCATCTAAAAACCAAGAAAGAAAATAGGAGTGCATACACTCACTTTCCTTTTCTACACCTACATCCCTCTTCTTAGAGGCAGGGCTTCTGGAAAAAGTTGCTATGCTCACCTCTGCTTCCTCACCTCCCGTTCATTCACTCATTCACTGCAATTCGGTCTTCTCTACGGTTCAGCAAACTGCTCTTAACGTCATCCATATCCTCCTAACTGTGAAATCCTATCAGTGACATCGATTTTTCTCTTGCATGCTCAGCCACATTCGATATAACTTAACATTCATTCTATCTTGAAATGCTCTAGTCTCCTTGGCTTCTGAACCCCCACATTCTATTTTCCTCCTCTTTCTGCCTGTTCCTTTTTAAGCCCATTTTAGGTAGACCTCCTCTTCCAGGCAATCTGCTCTAATCCATGGCTTCATTCATTCACTCTTGTCTCTACGGTACCAAGACAAACACAGCTGCTCAGCCAGAAGACTGTTCCCATTTGATCAATGACCAAGACTTCAGTCTCATGGAATTGTCTCTGCTTCCAGTCGGCATTTTGCTCACCTCTCACCTGTTTTACTACAATGGTCCCTATGGTCTCCTACCTGCCTCCAAGCCACCTCACCTCACAGGTGGCAATCTTTTAGAAAAGAACATTTGAACAGGTTTTTCTCATTACATCATTGGCAAAATAAAGCACTGACATGCATGGAAGAGGTTATTAGCTGCCTACCTCAACACCATTTTTTCCCTTCCACTTTAAAACTCTGACTTTCAGCTGGGCATACCACCATCCCAAGAAAGATTACATTTCCCGGCTTCCCTTGCAATTATTTGTGCCAAGGTTGTGATTAAGTGGAAGGGGAAGATTTCCAGGAAGTCTCTGTAAAAGGGAACGGGCCTTGCCCTTCTTCCTCCTTCCTGCTGTTTGGAATGGAGACATGATGACTGGAGTTGATTCAAGCAGCCATCTGGGTCGCTGAGGAGACAGGCCAAGGATGGCAGAGTAGCAGACAGAGAGAAGCCCAGGTTCCTGATGACCACCATGCTGCCATACTAGCTTTGGATTGCCTCTCTCTAGATTTGTTATTCTGAGTTTCACTATTAAATGTAGCTGAATCTAATCCTAACTGGAAGACATGGTTGGCAAAGGTGTTTGATGATTTGGCCCTTTTATCCTTGCACTTTCTCCTCTCCTATTCTCCCTGGCACACTGTACTCCAGGAACATGGAGGAGGGGGCTCTCTAATGTGCCCTATCTCTTGCTTGTAGGCCCTTGCACTTTCCCCCTCATGCAACTTCATTAATTGCCTTTTCTTCACCTTCCACATCTCAGTTCAGACCAGCAACTCTCAGACTTTATGAGCTATCAGGCATGGGGTCTCTTTCAGAAAAACGCAAATACTAGCCTCTGCAAAAACAAAACTTTTTGCATATCAATTTACTAAGTTACTGTGGAAATTTCATTCACTGAATATAAAAATAATCTTTATAGGAGATGCTATTTCCTATGAAAGTTATTATGCATATAAAGCAAAAAATAAACCCTCTCCCCAAACTGAATTTCAATGAGAAGGCTTCTGTTTAGCTTGAATAAGAAGTTTGATACTGTGATAGTTTGAGGTTACATACATCCCTCTTTAACTGCCATTCTGACTTTTCTTTTTTATGATCCCAAGTACTGAAAACCTCAACTCTCTCCAAGGAAAGTTCTCACAACCTGCTGTCAGTTGAATATAGGCTTGTGATAGGAACACCTGAATTCCTCAAGGCAGAAAGCTCAATGGCTCATATATTTCCTTTGTCTTCGAAAGTCAGTAAGTTCATCTTGGTGAAGACTGCATCATCCATGCAGGATCACGCCATCTTCGATACAAATCTCAGAGATGTAGAAGAGGATGAGTGACAGTGACATGTAGTGCTCACTCTCCTCTGTAGCAGCAGGACGAGAAGTGCTCTTTGGCATCACAGATAGTACCTGTGCACAGAGCACTAGGACTTCTCTTTCAGCACAAGTTTTGCTTAGCTTCTTGGAAACCTGATCATTTTAAAAAGGTTTTAGGATTCATACTAATTCTCGTGTGAGGGCACCAGAAGACACATAATGTATGAAAACCAGTAGATAGCTGCCCTGAGAAATGTGTGAAATTGCAAGGACATGATGTAGCTGCTGTTTCCTCCATGACTGAATCAAATCCTTCTAATAAACTATAACAATTCCAGCACGAATGGTAGCATCTGACAAAAAAACTGCTGCAGAACTAAATGAGGCAGTATAGTACAGTAGCTGAGGGCACAGGCTTTAATGTCAGAATGCTGGGGTCTGAATCTTAGACTCCACTGTTTATTATGGCAAGTAGTTTAGCTCCTCTAAACTTTTTTCATCTACTTCATTGATCTGTTATGAGGATAAATGAGATAATGCATGTCAAGTGCCAAGCAGAGTGTATGGCCCACAGTATAAGCACAAATGCTGTTGGCTGGTATAATCACTGCACAGGGACCCAGACACACGCTGCACTCCCACTCCACATTTTAACATTTCTGAGACAAGGATGCAGCATATAATCGATGGGATCTTACAATCAATTGGTTGCACTATTTTTCTTTCTTAGTGGTACACAAAAGGTGCAACTTACAGCCAATGGCACAAATTTGATAAAATATGGTATTGAATTTCTCTTTCTGCTCCAAGTCACAAACCAGCTTAATGATCTCCCAGATATAGGTTTCACCCAAAGTCTCTCTCCAGTGATGCGTAATTTAAGAATAGTTGAAGACAGGGGTCAAAAACTACAGCCCTTGAGACAATCAGGTCTCCCACTTGTTTTCATAAATTGTTACCAGAACACAGCCACTCTCATTAGTTTCCATATCTATGGCTGCTTTCATTCAACCACAGCTGAGCTGAGTAATCATGACAGAGAATGCAAAGCCTACAAAGCCTAAAATACTTATAATCTGGCCCTTTACAGAAAGGATCTGCCAAAACCTGGTTTAAGACAAGTCTTCTAAGGTGGAAAAAATACAGTTTTTGATAATATTTCTGCCTTGTTAAACTTTGCTTTCCCTAAAATGGTTCCATACTGCCTGACAACTTCTCAGGATGGTTAGAGCAGGATCTCCTTTAGGCTATGTTGGCTCTGTGCTTCCACTGGCAAGAACATCACCATGTAACAATCCCCCCGGCTTTTGTATCTATTTGTCCTGGAAAGCAAAAGCAATCATTGGTAAGAGAATGCAGGCAATTTTCAAAATAACAGAAAGAAAATCCAAGATTAAAAAAGTCTTTTACCACTTACATGAAGTAGTAGAGACAGAAAACAAAATAATGGTTGCCACGGATTGGGGGAAGGAGAGAATGGGGATATTGTTTAATTGGTAGAGTTTCAGTTTTACAAGATGAAAAAGCCGTGGAGATTGGTTGCACAACAATGTGAATATATTTAACACTACTGAAGCGAACACTTAGAAATAATCAAGATAAATGGTACATTTTATGTGTACTTTATAATTACAAGCATTAAAAAAATTTAAGTGTTTTGTATGGGTGTATATGGGCGGGCACACATGTATGCCCCATCAAGGTGTCTAAGGACCACATAGCAAAAATATCACTTCCTTTAAAAGCCTTTTATGACCCTCACATTCCTAGGAGTGAATCTGGTGCAACCCCCACTTCTGGCTTCAGCTACTACCAACTTCTGTCATAGCAATTATTACACTGTCTCCAAACTGTCTATTCAGTGCTCCATACGTGTTCCGTGACTGTAAACTCCATGAGGATAGGAACTGCCATGTGGTTCTCCCTCTACCGTATCTGTCACCTTTAACTGTCAGGCTCACTGGTGGCATTCACATATTTGTTGAATAAATGAGTAAATGAGTGGAGCAAATAGAGATTAATATTAATAAATTAAATGAAGTTAACTTATTAATTAATCAAATCTATTAATAAATGAAATCTGTTCTCTAGAATTTTTTTGTCTTCTTAAACTCTAAGTTTAAAACAAAACTGGTTTCATCATTAATTAGAAACCAGATTACAAACACCCATCACTTTAATTCAAGAAAAAAGTACTGGGATCAGCACACATTACGTAGAAGTTTGATAAAGAAAACCTAAATCTAAGACTTTGTATAAAAAATGCTTATAGCCCATATTAATGTATAAAACAATCCCTGTGATTAAGCAAACAGGATGAACAATCACATAATAGACATTCTGGGGAAGTACATTCTCTAAGAAAGTTCTTTTGTCTTCTTCTGCTTATAAATTATAACAAGGAAAACAAATCAAGGACACAATTTAATTTTGCTGGCTATTGGGAATATTAACTCCTACATCTTTGGGGTTTTAAAAAATTATTTTTATTTATTCTAAAGTAAATATTAACTAAAACTGTGGAAAAGAAAACACAAAGGCAATTTTTCCAGTGGTAGAGGGAATCAGCTCTCCTATTCATACACTGAATCCTCATGTCCAGAGGCAAAAAATTTTAAGAGGAGGTATGCAAACAGGTCTTTTCAAAGATCCAAGTCAGAAATCTTGGCACTGGCACTGTTTTCTAAACAATTACTCTCATCAGCACTGACCCAATAACTCATGCTCAGTATCCTTCACTACAATCTGCTACCTCAGTTACTAATGTCAGCCTTAGTAAAAATCTCAGCAAGAACTATTATCAGAAGCAAGAATCATAAAAATCACTTATCTTCACCTTTAAGTCTCATGTTGCCCAAACTTAAATACCATGACCCTTTGTTATATAAAGGTGAGAATCATAGCAGTCCAAAGTCTAATAACCAATTACTATAAATAAAAGGATAGTTCTATATTAAATATTCCAAGCAACATTACAAATAGCCAATGGAAAACTTAAACCTAATAAATAAAAATTTTAAGATATTTTTCATCTTAACCAGCAAATATATTTTACATCAATAATACTCAATGTTTTAATAACTAGTGAAACTGACAATAGGTGATCTTTACTTAATGTTAATTCAAAGAGGCCTTTCCTATCTCTGCCTACCCTACCTAAAATATTACTTCTAGTGCTCATTCTTTGTGCCCTTTCCCTTTATTTTTCTTCATATCACTTATCACTACTGGAAATTACATTATATATCTTTTATTGTCTATTCCCCCACTAGACTGTAAACTAGAAACTAAATGAGGATAGGGCTCTGTCAGTATGGTCCTTTTATAAACAGTTTATGTTCCAAAAATTGCTGTTGAACCAATAAATTAATATGAATGGGAGCAAACTGGTATACTCTTTCTGGAAAGCAATTTGAAATATGTAACATGAAACTTTAACTTTTTATAGTAAGAAACTTTAAAAAGTTCATATCCTCTGGGGAAAAAAAAGCACCATTTCTCATTATTCTTATAAATAATTCAGAGATGCAAAGATTTAGGTATAAATATATTCATCACAAGATTTTTATACTAGAGAAAGTTAGCATCAACCTACATGTCCAACTATATGAAAATCTCCAGAAATAACACAAACTGATACAATTGTACAAAGTCCCAACCCTCACGCTCCTGTCAACTGTTCCTACTAATATATTTCCTTTAAGTGATGAGTTGGAGTCATTATTTCCATAAAAAAAAATAAGAAAATACATTTGATTTCCAAAGTGGAAAAAGCCACGCTTAAGTGGATAGATGGTTAAAGAACTAATCCTACAATGGTCATCAGCCATCCTTCCTAGTATTTCACCTAAGCTTTGACAATCCAATGCCAGTAACATTGTGCAAAACCTCCCCAGCTCACTAAATTTTACATCCCACAATGAACACACACACCCTTTTAGGTACCTACAGTTTCACACAGTATGAGAATGGGCATATGATTCTTTTAATAGCTCTGATAGTTCTCTGAGATAAGGCCGACCCCTCACATATATCTTGAGTTTAGTAGATAAAAAGTCTATAAACATGGATGGAGTTGCTGGTTACACACAATTCCACATATACCCTAGGGCTTTCACTATGTAGATCTTCAATAAAACTCATCAAGTAGAATGGTACAGCTAATTATCTTCATTATGAAGGGCATTATATGTTGTTTATTCTCACTGGCTTGACAGACTACACACCTCCTCCAATCCTCAAGATTAAAGAAGAAAGTTATAGAATTTTAAAAAGGAGTACTATCTGTAATCTTAATACGATTCTGTTGTTTCTACTGTATCCAGGATAACACCTGATATCTAGAGACTGGGATTTAAAACTCTGGAGTGTGTGTTCTTGACTTCACTGCCATTACTGCTAAACTGGGGGTAAAAAAAAGGTAAATACACTGAGAGAATAAAGTCAGTATACACATATAGGTGGATTTGTAATGGTGGAATATATTAGTGATTAACACTGAGCATGAGGTAACTGCTCAGCTACTTGTTGACTTACCATATGAATGAGAACATTATAGCCCAAGATGATGAGATTAGATATTTTAACTATAAGTTTGCTCAATTACACATCATCAATATATAGAAACTAAACTGCAAGAAGGTCAGTAAGCCCTAATAAAAGTAGCTAAAAACAAAAAATAGCAAAAATTAAAAGTAACCATTACAGTGATGGTGACCAAGAACTTTAAGTAGTCTGAATTTCCTATGTAACTTGGAGTTTAGGATATACGAAGTTAAAGGACAGCTACCCTTCACTTCCCTCCTAAAAATAGATTCCAACTAGACGGCCATAAGGCTAAGGACCTCCTATCTCCTGTATTTTCCATCATCTTCTTAGCACAGCCAAAATGATCCCTCCTGACAATTCATTGAGGACATGGTCCCTATTTGCATTCTACCTTCATCTCCCACTCATTTCCATTCTTACTCTCCAGCAGTGCTAAAAAAAACTGCGGTTCTTAGAGCACTTGCCCCTCTCTTGTGCCTTTACACACTTAGTTGTCTTAAACCTGAAATATCTACCTGACTTTTTGGGCAAACTCTTACTTACTCACACTTCAAGTCTCAGTTCTAATGTCACCTTTTCATCCGTTACCTTGCTTAGGATTTCCCAACTGCTCCCCAGCTCCTTTTCCTGCTATACTTGGTACAAATACCTGAAATCCATTTATTTAAAACATTCTGGAGAGGTTTAAAACTTTTTTTAATTTAAAAAATAAGTTCAAACATAGAATCATGAAAAAATTTTAAATACATAAACTATTATCAACTTTTCACAAAAAATGTACATTCATTCATAAAGATATTTTCCTTAGGTATGGTATAGATCTGTTGACCAGAGTTATTCATCTTATGTAAACCACACCAAAAATATATCATCTATGATTTCCAATTTCAGTTCTTCAAAGTGGACCAAGAACTTAGTCATCGTGAAACAATCTGCATGCAGAGGGATCGTTCTACATTTATGCAATTTTCTTAATCTTTCATACTTGTCTCACCCACACCCAATTTAACAATTGCTTTTTTCCCCAAAACATTCAATTCAATTTTAAGTAACTACTTTAAACCCATTTCATTGGTTTACACCAAATTTAATTACATTATGCCTTTACAACAAATTTAATTGGTATGAACAGGTTTGGGAATAAACACAATTAACTTTTAGTGAATAAGCTATTCTGCTAGTGAGAAAAGAACTTAAAATAAAGGATAGACCCAAGTATTCAAAGAAAATGGAGAACCTCAGGTAATCTCTCTAGTTGATTAGGTAGAAACTGGTTAGTGAAGTGTCTTCAGAACTATCCTCAAAGCCATTATCCCATTGTACTACAAACATCTTTGTGCAAACATCTCCCCACTAAACCAAAAATTCAAAACTAGTTTGTTAACGCATGCCTGTGTTGTTGACTCCCTTAGCCCTGAAGGCAGTTGGGCAGAGCCTAAGGCAGCAAAAGTGCCCCCCTCCCAGCTAAAGGGAGTTAAAGAGCTGTACAAAGTTGTCAGCTCTTTAAAAGAAGTGACTGTCTTTATTTTTTCATTCCTAATAGTTAAAATAGTACACGTTTGATAAATTTGTATAATAAAAGTAATGAGTAAAGGAGACATTCACAGCCTCACATAGGGACTATAGGTAAACCAGACAAAGACTTCAGCCAGGGAGATGTGACTGCTAAGGGTAAGCCCGGGCCAGGAAAAGGAGCAATGGGAAATTAGTCTTTACATGTAGACATTCATATTTTCTCTCTCCCATTAGAATGAAGTTCAATGAGTGTTAGGCCCTTGTCTATCTTGTTCACTTATATCCCAGTGCCTAGATAAATGCCCACCACACAGTAGCTCTTCAAAAAGTATTTGTTAACTGTGTAGCTGGGAGAACCTCAGAAAGAAATGAAGGTATTTTAAGCTCCAAGGAAAGGAGTGGAACCTACTCAACAGTTCTACTCAAGGAATGGTGATTGCTCTGTAACCTATCACAGTGGTTAAGAGTCTGGGCTCAGACAGACCTGGACCTAAATTCTGGTTCTGTCAACTTATTCATTAACTAAATAAAGTTGTGTGGACAACTCAATCCTTCTTATTCTCAGAGCCTTCCATTGTGAGACAAAGATAATGGGCTCCCAGAGTTATCTGAGAATCAAGTAAAGAGCTGAGAACAATGTTTGGCACATTAGTGCCAAATAAATGTTTGCATTGTTGCTATTATCTCTCTTGTTGATAAGCACATAAAGTACGGCACATTCTGTGCTCTAAAGATAAAGACTTCTGTGCTCTAGAGATTAAGTATTTCTTGAAGAGCTACATTACTGTTACTAAAGTATACTAAAGAACCAGGTCACTGTTACTAAAGTATACTAAAGAACCAGGTCGTTGGCTACCTGGTTCATATCAGGGTTCTTCCTCTTAGGCAAGTTACTAACTCTGAAGTTCTGTTTCCTCTTTTGTAAAATGAACATAATAGTGGCCTGTCTTCCAGGTCCATTGTGAATATTAAAGGAGATTACAAACAAAGGATTCAGTACATGTTACTTATAAGCCCCCCCAACATTGACAACAAATATTAACTATATAGAGCTTTGCATATATAGGTTTTTATGAATTTTTTAAAAATGAAAAATGCTTAAAGCTTTGACTCATTAAAAAACAAAAACTATTGGGTTGGTGTTTGTTTCATGCTCTTTTGAAATAGCAGAATACTTTCCAATCTCCTGAAGGCTTTAGGACTATGTACAATGAAGACACTTATCTTAAACAAGCCCACCTATAAATAGATATTTTTGTTTAATGGTTTACTTCCACCATTTTCCATATTTAGTCTAGTCATAGACTAGACCTCTGGCATTTCCATGTTTCTTCTCAGCTATCTTTTATTTATTTTCCGTTTTAAGCTTGGGATAAAAATTCCATCAGCACTTTCAGCAATTATTTTGTGCTTCTTTTGACTCAGCAGGAAATTTAAAAATAGGATATAGGTAACAAAACAAGCCTGGATAGCTATATAATGTTTCTAGTTAAAAACTGTTTCTTTCCAACTTTTCTATAAATCAAACTTTTAAAATTAAGTTATTTAAAAACACGTATTATAAATTACTTCTCACTAATTCAATTTGTATGTATTTATCTACTTATAGTATTGTTTGTTACTTATGATACTTTTGCCTCTTAGGTAGTCTCATACCTAATGACCGCCCATTAAAAACTGCAGCAACTTCCAAAACGCTGTAAGAGATGTAAAGTTGTAATACTCTCATTACAACTGTGTACTTTAAACCCAGTAAACTAAAGAAGAAATGACAGTAACAAGAAACAACCAAAAACAGGGTAGTTTCAGAAAGCAAGTGATCCCATGAAGTAGGAGATAACTATGAAGAGAAAGTGGCAACTAAAAGTTACCGTAATCTACAATTTTTTATAAAAAGTCTAGGAAGTTCCAAGACTTTTGTGTATTTTTTAATTGCAAAAGGCAAAACTAATACATATAGGCAGAGGGAGCTAAGATGGTGGCATAGCAGGAGGACCCTAGGCTTGCCTCATCCCTCGAACACAGCTAGATAACTATCCAATCATTCCGAACACCCAAGAAATCAACCTGAGGACTGATAGAACAAACTGCACAACTAGAGGGAAAGAAAAGACCACATCAAGGAATGTAGTAAGCATGGAGACATGGTTTGCGGGGGGAAACACACTGTGGATGCTGCAGAGATGATGGAGCCCTGGTGGCAGAGAAAGGTGAGAGAGAGTACAACACACAGGGAAATGCACAAGGAGAACACTACCCCAAAGCCACTGGCTGGGAAAATAAGAGGGGCTGATTTGTGTGAGTTTTGCAACCAGCAGGACTCAAAGACTGGAGTTTTGGAGGTCTATGGGCTTGGCTGGAATAGAGGGACCTGAGGGAACTGCTCTACTCCTTCAGAAAAGGCAGGCAAGCAACGCAGGCAGACTGCATGATCTGAGGATCACCTAGCTCACAGGGGGGGGAGACTGTTGACTGTTCTTGGAACGCATCTGTGAGAAGTGGCATTGCCTCTCTGGGCACAAAGGAAACGGCCAGTGCCATTTCCCTCCCCTGCCCTTCAGCATAGGCACAGAGACATCTGGCAAGGGTGGCTAACCCAGACACTGGCTGTTTAGGCTGCTTTGCTCCAAATCCCACGCTCCTGCACTCTGGCATGGTTGCCTGTCTGGGTCGCACCTGCATTAGTCCCAGCTCGGCGAGATCCTTTCCCAGAGGACTAACACAGGTCCCGGCCACACCAGGTCCCTAAAGTGTGGAGTTTTAAAGTCAACAGGCTTGGCCACAGTAGATCCCAAAGTGCAGAGTGATGCTCTAGGCAGGCAAGCAACCCAGAGACAGACACTATGAAAACAGCAATCTGCAAAATGCCTAGGATCCATGAGGAGGAATTATTCAATTATTTGCTCTTCTTGGAGGGCTTCCCTGAAAGCAAGCATGGACTCCCCTCTCCACAGACAAAGGAGCAAGCTAGCACCATCTCCCTTCCCTGCCCTTAGCATACACCAGCTTCAGTTAATAGCACAGTGTCAACACTGGCTGCCTAACCTGCTTACACTAGGTTCCTACCCCCTGAGCTCTGCCAGTACTGATTTTCTCAGGCAGGTATGCCTAAGGACCAGTGAAGCAGGCCCCTTCCCCAGAAGACCAGCACAAACCCCCCACCCACACCACATCTATTGACCAGAGTTCCACAAAGCTTCAGTTCTAGTGGAAATAGCATCAGGTCTCATTTAACAAGCAGACCAGAGCATACCTAGTTAAAACTTGCCACGCTCTGGCCAAGGTTCAAATGCTGTCCACTGCAGACAAGAAAAGCCTCTGTAGACAACTGACCTGAGGGATAGAGCAGCCAAAACACAGCAGCAGAGTGCATGCAACACACACCAAAGACACTTCCTGAGGCACCAGACCCTGGACATTATATGACCTCTTCTTCATAAAGCCAATACTCACAGAAGCAGGAAACATAAGACTTTCTAACATACAGAAGAAGACAGACACCTAGACAAAATGCCAAGATGGAGAAATTCATCCCAAAGAAAGAACAAGATAAGGTCACAGCCAGAGATCTAATTGAAACAGATAAGTAACATGCCCAATGGAGAATTTAAAGCAACAATCATAAAGATACTTGCTGGGCTTGAGAAGAGCATGGAAGAAATCAGGGAGACCCTTACTTCAGAGATAAAGAGCCAAAAAAAAAAAAAATCAGGGAGAAATGAAAAATGCAATAACTGAGAGTTGAAACTGGATGTAATGACCACAGGATGGAAGAAGCAGAAGAATGGATAAGTAATACAGAAGACAAAATTATAGGAAATAATGAAGCTGAACAAGAGAGAGAAAGAAAAATGATCATGAGAGTTAACTTAGGAAACTCAGTGACTCCATCAAATGCAATAATATTCGTATCATAGGATTCCTAGAAGAAGAGAGAGCAAAGGGGGCAGAAGGTTTATTTGAGGAAGTAATAGGCAAACACTTCCCTTTTCTGGGGAAGGAAACAGATCTCCAAATTCAGGAGGCACAGAGAACTCCCATCAAACAACACCAACATTTATTGTAGTTAAATTTGCAAAACACAGTGATAAAGAAAAAATGCTAAAAACAGCAAGACAAAGGGAGTCCCTAACTTACGATACAAGAAAGTTAGCAGCATAAAGTTAGCAGCAGATCTTTCCACAGACACTTGGCAAGCTAGAAGGGAGTGGCATGATATATTCAATGTGCTGAATGGGAAAAATCTGTAGCCAAGAATACTCTATCCAGCAAGGCTGTCATTCAGAATAGGAGATAAAGAGTTTCCCAGACAAAAACTAAAGGAGTTTGTGACCACTAATCCAGCCTTGCATAAAATATTAAAGGAGACTCTTTGAGTGGGAAGGAAAGACCAAAAGTGACAAAGATTAAAAACAAACAGAAAAAATATCCAGAAATAATGTAAAATAAGTAATAAAGTGGCAATAAATACGTATATATCAATAATTACCCTGAATGTAAATGAGCTAAATCCTCACAATCAAAAGACACAGAATGTCAGAATGGATAAGAAAAACAAAACAAAACCCATTAATATGTTGCCTATAAGAAATTCATTGTAGACCTAAAGACACCTGCAGATTGAAAATGAGGGGATGGAGGGGCATCTGGGTGGCTCAGTTGTTTGAGTTGGTTGAGCGTCCAACTCTTGATTTCAGCTCAGGTCGTGATCCCAGGGTTGTGGAATCAAGCCCTGCATTGGGCTCCATGCTGAGCATGGAGCCTGTTTAAGATTCTCTCTCTCCCTCTGACCCTCTCCCCTGCTCATGTGCACTCTCTCACTAAAATAAAAAATAAAATAAATAAAGTAAGGGGATGGAGAAACATTTATCATGCAAATGAAGGTTGAAAGAAAGCCAGAGTAGCCATACTTATATCAGACAAACTAGATTTTAAAACAAAGACTGTAACAAAAGATGAAGAAGGGCACTATATCATAATAAAGAGACCTATCCTGCAAGAAGATTTAGCAATTGTAAATATTTATGCCCCCAAGTTAAGAGCACCCAAATATATAACACAATTAATAACAAACATAAAGGAACTCATTGATAATAATACAATAATAGTAGGGGACTTTAACATCCCATATACATCAATGCACAGATAAGCTAAAAAGAAAAACAACAAGGAACCAATGGCTTCCCTGCCCCCACAATGTTTATTTTTGAGAGAGAGAGAGAGAGAGCGCGCGCGCACGTGCATGAGTGGGCAAGGGGCACAGAGAGAGAGAGAGTGAGCAAGTACATGAGTGGGCAAGGGGCACAGAGAGAGAGAGAGAGAGAGAGACAGAATCTGGAGCAGACTCCAGGCTCTGAGCTGTCAGCACAGAGCCCGATGCGGGGCTCAAACCCACAAACTGCGAGATCATGGCCTGAGCTGATGTCAGACACTTAACTGACTGGGCCACCCGGGCACACCGGAACCAATGGCTTTGAATGACACACTGTACCAGATGGACTTAACAGTTATATTCAGAACATTTTATCCTAAAGCAGAATACACATTCTTTTCAAGTACACATGGGGCATTCTCCAGAACACATCATATACTAGGTCACAAATCAGGTCTCCACAAGTATGAAAAGACTGAGACCATACCATGCATCTTTTCTGACTACAACACTATGAAGCTTGAAGTCAA
Organism: Acinonyx jubatus; assembly: GCF_027475565.1. Taxonomy (NCBI): domain Eukaryota; kingdom Metazoa; phylum Chordata; class Mammalia; order Carnivora; family Felidae; genus Acinonyx; species Acinonyx jubatus. The sequence goes on along the minus strand of NC_069388.1, from coordinate 80,021,059 downwards.
CAACAAGAAAATTTTGGAAAGACCACAAATACATGGAGGTTAAAGAACATCCTACTAAACAATGAATGGGTTAACTAGGAAATGGAAGAAATTTAAAAAAATACATGGAGGGGCGCCTGGGTGGCTCAGTTGGCTGAGCGTCTGACTTCGGCTCAGGTCATGATCTCACGGTCTGTGAGTTCGAGCCCCATGTCGGGTTCTGTGCTGACAGCTCAGAGCCTGGAGCCTGCTTCAGATTCTGTGTCTCCCTCTCTCTCTGCCCCTCCCCCGCTCATGCTCTGTCTCTCTCTGTCAAAAATAAACAAACATTAAAAAAAAATTTTTTTTAAATTAAAAAAAAAATACATGGAAACAAATGACAATGAAAACAAAGGTCCAAAACCTTTGAGATATGGCAAAAGAGAGAAAAATACAGCAATACAGGCCTACCTCAAGAAGCAACAAAGTCTCAAATAAACAACCTAACCTGGGGTGCCTGGGTGGCTCAGTTGGTTTAGCATACGACTTCGGCTCAGGTCATGATTTGAGCCCTGTGTCGGACTTTGCACTGATAGCACGGAGCCTAGAGCCTGCTTTGAGTTCTGTCTCTCCCTCTTTCCCTGCCCCTCCCTACTCACACTCTGTCTCTCTCTCTCTCTCTCTCAAAAATGATTAAACATTAAAAAAAAAAATTAACAACCTCAACTAGGCCTAACTGAGCTAGAAAAAGGAAAACCTAAAGCCAGCAGGAGAAGGGACCAAAGAACAGAGTAGAAATAAATGATATAGAAACTAAAAACAACTACAAAACAGAATAAATCAATGAAACTAAGAGCTGGTTCTTTTAAAGAATAAAATTGATAAATCCCTTAGCCAGACATACAAAAAAGAAAATAGAAAGGACACATATAAATAAAATCACAAGTGAGAGAGGAGAAATAATAAACAACACCAGAAATACAAAGATTTAGAAGAGAATATTATGAAAAATTATACACCAACAAATCGGACAATCTGGAAAGAATCAATAAATTCCTAGAAACATATGAAGTAGAAAGAAATAGAAAACTTGAACAGACTGATGACCAGCAAAGAAATGCAATCAGTAATCAAAATCTTCCAACAAATAAAAGTTCAGGGCCAGAGGGCTTCACAGAGGAATTCTATCAAACATTTAAAGAAGAGTTAATACCTGTTCTTCTCAAACTATTCCAAAAAATAGAAAAGGAAACAAAACTTCCAAACTTATTCTATGAGGCTAGCATTAACCCTGATTCTAAAACCAAAGACTCCTCTATAAAAAAGAACTATAAGCCAGTGTTCCTGATGAACATGGATGCAAAAATTCTGAACCAAATATTAGCAAATCAAATCCAACAGTATGTTGAAGAATCATTCACCACAATGAAGTGTGATTTATTCCTGGGCTGCAAGGGTATCAATATCATAAATCAACATGATACATCACATTAATAAAAGAAAGGTTAAAAACCCTATGATCCTCTCAATGGATCCAGAAAAAGCATTTGACAAAGTACAACATCCATTCATGATAAAAACCCTCAGTGAAGTAGTTTTAGAGGGAACATACCTCAACATAATAAAGATCATATAAAAAAACCCACAGCTAATACCATTGTCAATAAGGAAAAACTGAGAGCTTTTCCTCTATGGTCAGGAACAAGGCAGGGATGTCCACTATCACCACTGTTATTTAACAAAGTACCAGGAATCCTAGCTTCAGCAATCAGACAACAAGAAGAAATTAAAAGCAACCAAATCAGCAAGGAGGAAGCCAAACTTTCATTATTTGCAGATGACATGATACTCTAGGCAGAAAACCCAAAGACTTCACCAAAAAATTGCCAGAACCAATACAGGAATTCAGTAAAGTTTCAGGATGCAAAAATCAATGTATAGAATCTGTTGCATTTCTATACACCCAAAATGAAGCAGCAGAAAGAGAAATCAAGGAATTGATCCCATTTACAATTGCACCAAAAACCACAAGATACCTATGAATAAACCTAACAAAAGAGGTAAAAAACCTGCACTATGAAAACTATAAAACACTGATGAAAGAAATTGAAGAGGGCACAAAGAAATGGAAAAACAGTCCATATTTATGGATTGAAAAAACAAATATTGTTAAAATGTCCATACTACCCAAAGCAATCTATACATTTAATGCAATTCCTATCAAAATACCACCAACATTTTTCACACAGCTAGAACAAACAATCCTAAAATTTGTATGGAACTACAAAAGACCCCAAATAGCCAAAGCAATCTGGAAAAACAAAGGCAAAGCTGGAGGCATCACAATCCCAAACTTCAAGTTATATTACAAAGCTGTCAGGATCAAGACAATATGTTACCAGCACAAAAACAGACATATAGATCAATAGAACAGAGTAGAAAACCCAGAAATGAACCCACAACTATATGGTCAACTGATCTTCAGCAAAGCAGGAAAGAAGAGCCAATGGAAAAAAGACAGTCTTCTTCAACAAATGGTGTTGGGGAAACTGGACAATAACATCCAAAAGAATGAAACTGGGCCACTTTCTTATATCATACACAAAAATAAATTCAAAATGGATGAAAGACCTAAATGTGAGACAGGAAACCATCAAAATCATACAGGAAAACACAGGCAGTAGCACCTTTCCTCAGTCTTAGCAAATTCCCTTCCCTGAGGCAAGGAAAACAAAAACAAAAATAAACTATCAGGATATCATTAAGATAAAAATCTGCACAAAGAAGTGAACAATCAACAAAAATAAAAGGCAATCTTTGGAATGAGAGAAGATACTTGTAAATGACATGTGATAAAGCATGAGCATCCAAAATATATTAAGAACTTATCATACTCAACACCCAAAAAACCAAATAATTCAGTTAAAAAATGAGCAGAAGACATGAATGGACATTATTCCAAAGAAGACATAAAGATGGCTAACACACATGAAGAGATGCTCAACACCACTCATCATCAAAATTACAATGAAGTATCACCTCACACAAGTCAGAATGGCTAAAATTAACAACAAAGGAAACAACACGTGTTGTGGAGGATGTGGAGAAAGGGGAACCCTTTTGCACTGTTGGTGGGAATGCAACCTAGTGCAGCCACTCTGGAAAATATTATGAAGGTTCCTCAAAAGGTTAAAAATAGAACTACCTTACAACCCAGCAATTGCATACTGGATATTTACCCAAAGGATACAAAAATACTGATTTAAATGGATATATGCACCCCAATGATTATGGCATTATCAACAACTGCCAAATTATGGAAAGAGTCCAAATGCCCGTTGATGAATAAACGAGGTGGTGTATATACTTACAATGGAATATTCTCAGCCATCAAAAAGAATGAAATCTTACCATTTGCAACAATGTGCGTGGAGCTACAGAGTATTGTGCTAAGCAAAATAAGTCAGAGACAAATACAATATGATTTCACTCATATATGGAATTTAAGAAACAAAACAGATGAACATGGATAAAAAAAACCCCAAAGAGGCAAACCAGAAAACTGAGGGTTACTGGAGGAGAGATAGGCAGTGGGATGGGTTAAATGGGTCATGGGTATTAAAGAGGGCACTTCTGATGAGCACTGGGTGTTGCATGTATGTGATGAATCACTAAATTCTAAACCAGAAACTAACAGTACACTACAGGTTAACTAACTGGAGTTTAAATAAAAACTTGGGGAACAAAAGTAATATATACAGATAGTAAAAGAAAGTAAAAGAAAAATTCAAACACTACAAACAGGTATGTATTCATCACTCGTTTATAGAAGTTGGCTGAAGTAATAAAAGCAGTAGTTAACCTTGTGGGTCATTTGGCCCATATCCTGATCAGCTAAAGTGGTAGCTTTCAAAGAACTTTCCATTTTAGCATGGATTAGAAAAGAGAAAGGTAGATGACCTTTGTTGAAAAGGAGTTGGGAAAAAGCTGGAGTTGGAAAAAAGTTCTAATAGAAGAGATAAGAGGTCCAAAATCCAACCTAACCTGCTTATGTGACCGAACTGCTCATTACTAAAATCAAACTTGTATATTCCCTATAAGCCAACCCTCCTATAGTATGTGGACAAAAATTCTTTCAAAATAACCGTGATAATCCCAAATTCCCTAAAAAATGAAACTGAAGCTTCTTGACGTCATTCTGTTTATGCTGTGTATTAGCTTTAAACTCTGCAGTACTAAATAGCCAGTGATTAAAGAAGTATAGAGTGCACTTCATTATGTAATTCACATCGTTGAAGCAGCCCTGGAAGAATGAAGGTGGGAAAGAGGGAAAAGGCCAGAGGCTATAAAAAGAAATCTTTATAGAAGATTAGACCACAGGTGTGAGTGGGTGGATAAAGGCTAAGAGAAAGGCTAGCTGAGGGTGGAGCGAGGCCCACCTCTTCCTTGAGAGAAGTCTGAATGAAGGAAAAAATAATATTTTAGAAAGATACGTATTTGTTCAGCCTGTGTATTTAAGGGAAAAGGTAAAGTGGGAACCAGAGCCCTGCAAGGGTTTAAGAAGAAACATATTTTAAAGTGGCACAATGGACCTTCTGGGGATGATGGAAAAGTTCTAATTCTTGATTTTGGTGGTAGTTACATGACTGGATGCATTTGCCAAAACTCATAACACGGAACAAGGGTATCATTTATTATATGTTAATTACCTCAATAAACCTGACATTCAAAGATAAAAGCCATTAACAGCTAAAATGCTGATTAATCTTATAAGGTTTGTTAATCAAAATTACAAAAAAAATAAACAAAACAGAATAAGCACCTAATTTTAATCTATTTGGGTTATGTTTTACAATGTTGAAAACTCTAAACAAATTGTTTGAGGTACTTGGTGAAGCATGGTTTTTAAAATCTGTTCCAATTTCCCACCATTAAGGTCTCTCTTAAATAGAAACTGCAGTTTCTGACATCTCGGCCAGTGAGCAGGTGCCAAAATGGCAGGTAGAGACTCAGCTCTAGACTTGGAAAAGTAGCCTTATCCACCATATGCTTCACAACCAGCAAACAAGCTACATGCTATAAGCCTATTATTTTTATACTACCACTATTTTCAAAGCCTTTTTTTCTCTTTATTTTTCCTCCCATATTCAGAGAAGTCTTGTCTCAAATTCACTCCAGGAGATCACCTTAACACCACGATGTCTTTCCTAAACCCCCATGGGAGTTAGATGCTTCCACAGCATCCTATGGACTGCTTATTGCAGTCTTCCGTAGTTAGCCATTTCTGGGTCCATCTCCTCCACAAACTTGAGGCCAAAATGCCGGAGGGAAGAATACTTATTTTTGTAGCCCCAACCAGTGACTGGCAGAGAGGAGGCCAATAAGAGTTTCTTGAATGAGATTCAAGAGAGTAGTTCCGCATTAAAAAAGGAGAGAGAGAAAGAGAAAGAGAACCTTTCATTAACCTTTACAGGTAATGAACTTCTTTGAGAATCTGATGAAAGGAAATCTAACCTGAAAAATGTATATTTATACACAGTTTTACTTGTAGTTTCAAGAAATATATGAAGGGCCTACAATCCCTAAAAGACCTCCCAGGTTGAGATGCCTGGTATAGACCTTCCAGTCTCATCTTGACTACACAATGGGACAAGCACAGAGTCTGCTGTTCACATCTCATCTAAAATAAGGAAAAGGAATTAGAGTTGACCCTTAAACAATGTGAGAGGTTGGAGCAACAACCCCCCACGCAGTCAAAATCTACATATTAACTTCTGACTCTCCCAAAACTTAACTACTAATAGCCTAGTCTTAAATGGAAGCCTTACCAATAATGTAAACAGTAGATTAACATATATTTTGTATATGTAATATATACTGTATTCTATCAAGAAAGTAAGTCAGAGAAAAGAAAACCATAAGGAAGAGAAAATATATTTACAGTATTATAAAAAAACCTCATGTATATCTGGATCCACACAGTTCAAACTCATGTTGTTCAAGGGTCAACTGTAGTAAAATATCCCCAAGGAATTACAGGGCAGAAAGGATCATAGGTATGTTTGAGCCATCCATCTCGTTTTATATAAAAATTCTCCCAGAACCAATCTTGTAGGTTCAGGGCTGTCACATAGTAAATAAGCGTAAATTCCCTTATAGTTACACCACAGTTGAAGATGTAAGATAGGAGAACCTCGCAGATCTATTTTTCTTATCTGATTATAAGACATAAAATGTCTACATAAAAGATAAATTTGGAGATTGTAATAAATAAAATTATCCATATTAGGTCTTGAAAAGCATGAGCCACGGTCCAAAAAGAATCTCTGTGGATAGGGATTGGGCAGGGGGCAACGGCATGTTCAAGGAGTGCTACTACCATCTATACCTATGTTATGATTTTCCCAAGGAACTCAGGTCTGTGGGAGTGGATTGCCCTCTGCTCTAGACACAAGGGTAGTAGTTAGAGACCCTGGTCCAACACTATTACCTCAAGTCTCTCAAAGCCAATCATGGAACTGACATTAAAGTGGCCACATATTTACCATTACTATTTCTGTAGAGAAACAAATTAAGTAACCAAAATGGAATTAAGGATCACAGGCCCAAGATCAGCCTCCTTAGTCCCATCCCCTTCCGGAAATAAAGGGCCCTGTATATAAAGGCATGTGAAGGAAGACAGTTCTGGGAAAAAATTAAAGACTGTTAATTTCATCGTGGAATCAAAAGGTAGAGAATTAGAGCTTTGGCAATATTTGTTAAATTAGTATAAATATATTTGCTTAGATTAGTAGTTCTATATATTATCATTTTAAAACTTTACATCAAGGAAAAGATGAGACTCTTTGGTAGCCAGCCAGCTATATCCTCACAGCCAGTTTCTTAAATGCTTTTTTATTTACTTATTTTGAGAGAGAGAGAGAGAGAGAGAGGGAGAGAGAGAGAGAGAGGGGAAGCCAATAAGAGTTTCTTTATGAGATTCAAGCATGAGTGAGCATGAGTGAGCATGAGTGGAGGGAGGGAGAGAGAAGAGAAAGAATCCCAAGCAGGCTCTGTGCTGTCAGCACGAGCCCCATGCAGGGAGCCCCATGAAGGGATCACTCTCAGGAACACCATGAAATCACAATCTGAGCCAAAATCAAGAGTTAGATGCTTAACCAACTGAACCACCCAGGCGTTCTGGCTTTTGTGTAGCACGTTTACATTCAAGATCTTTTTTATCTATGTACACACCCAAAACAAATCTCTAATGGCTATACCATTAGCTGACTGAAGTTGGAAATTTTTCACCCAACAGGGGATGCTCAAAGCAAACCATCCTGTGTCACATCATGTCAAATCCTTGACCAAACTGCCTCTAGTGAGTCTTTCAAAAAAAAATATGTGCAAACATTAGTTGCACAATAGACTATGATTCATCTTAAAAAAAAAAAACAACTGTATTTTTACTCTGCACACATACACTAACTTTCTCAGAATGCCTTACCATTTAAACACACACATTTTAGGGGCGCCTGGGTGGCTCAGTCGGTTAAGCGTCCGCCTTTGGCTCAGGTCACGATCTCACGGTCCGTGAGTTCAAGCCCCGCATCGGGCTCTGGGATGATGGCCCAGAGCCTGGAGACTGCTTCCGATTCTGTGTCTCCCTCTCTCTCTGCCCCTCCCCCGTTCATGCTCTGTCTCTGTCTCAAAAATAAATAAACGTTAAAAAAAAAAAATTAAAAAAAAATACACACATTTTAATGTTTTGTACTGACTAAGAAAAACTCTCCATTATTTTATGGGGCAAAACAAAAAATCTGAAGCTAAAATATCACATTATATGATATTCTTCATGCCAATTCTCTGCATTAAAAAAAAAAAAAAAAGAGTTGACCCTATATAAATCTTCCCCATTCACAAATACATACTCACCCTGTGGGGAACATAGAGACAAGAACAAAGACAATCAAATCAAGACCTTGGTTCCTCTAAATGAAAAAGCCTTTTTTAGAGAACATTTTCACATAAATGAGAATGCACCTTAAACAGGTTTTAAGTTAGAGCTCAAAACAATGTGTCAGCTACAGTACTACCTTCTTGAGCAGACTCTGTATCTCCTTGTTTCTTTTATCTAATTCCCATCCCTCTACATCCAAAATATAAACTTAAACATTAAGTTTGTTCAGGAACAAGTCACTAACAGCCTCTCTAGAAAAGAATGAAATGGTCAAATGAAGTTGTACATGCTGACTGGTCCTTCCTTGCTCTAATCCAAAACATGTACTTTAATACAGTTTTTTAAAATTTATTAACGTAGCTAAATATCAAGACATACCTCGATTACAACATTTATGTAGTTAACTTTCACAAAATTGGAACATAGCATTATCCATACCATAACTCCATAAATTGAGTTTTTTTGTTTTAGCCAGAATTCAATAAAATATGGACTCAATAGGCTTTTCGAACAACATGCATATGCAGAACAAACTCATGGTTACCAGAGGGGAGGGGGGATTGGCAAATTGGGGGAAAGGGAATGGGAAATACAGTCTTCCAGATATAGAGTAAGTTACAGGAATAAAAGGTATGTACAGCACAGGGAATATATGCAATGCTATTGTAATAGTGCTGTATGGGGACAGATGGTAACACTTGTAGTGAGCAAAGCATAATGTATAAAATTATCAAGAATCATTATATTATACACCTGAAACTAATGTAACATTATGTGTCAACTACACTTAGACAGCAACAAATTTTTTTACAAATGTATATGCTTACTGACAGAGGACAGAGTTAAGATGAAGTATTCAACACAAGAGTAAAACATAAAATTTCAATGCCTATAAGTATATCCTTCAATCTAGTATTTATACAAATATTTTTATTTAAAAAGTAATCATCTGAATGAAAAAGGCATTTAAATTCAGTTTTCTGAGGGCCAAAGAAGAAAAAAGTATATTAAAATGGGGTCAGCAAAATTTTTCCATAAAGGGCCAAGAAGGAAATATGTTAGGTTGGGTAGGCTACATGGTCTCAGTTCTAACTATTCAACTCTGCCATTGTCTCATGACAGTAGCTACAGGCTGTGTTCCAATAAAACTTTATTTATAAAACAGGGTGGCCAACTGGTAGTCTGCCAACTCCTATACAAAAACAGATATTCTATCATGACAATGTTTATGTGCACAGCTTTGATGCAAGGCTGATGTGAGACATGTTACTCTAAATGACTATTCTCCCACAATAATTTCTTTTTGGTTAGGAGGCTAAAGTATCACCTGCATTTAAAAAACAGAAACCAGAGATGCCTGCGTGCTCAGTTGGTTAAGTGTTCCACTCTTGATTTCAGCTCAGGCCATGATCTCAGTTTGTGGGATCGAGCCCCACATCAGGCTCCAGGCCAACAGCACAGAGCCTTCTTGGGATTCTCTCTCCCCCCCATTCTCTGCCTCTCCCCCACTCCTTCCCCCCTCCAATAAATAAACTTAAAAAAAAATCTAAAAAACAAAAACCTATGTGTGCTAAAAAAAGTTATGATTTGAGAGAAAAACTGATCTCTGTATAATCTCTATGACAAGATACAGAAAATCTACAGGAAAGGGGGGAGGGAGGAAGGGAGCTGGAAGAATGTAGAGAAGCAAGGTAAACAATATTGTCCCATAATCTGTATTCTCATAATTATTTGCAAAAGTTGTTAACATTCAGAGTGTAACATTTGTGGCCTCAAGAAGCTCAGGACATAAAAGAACAAACTTATCTTTTGCCTCTGTACTCTGAAACCTTCAACATTAAGGGCAGATGGGATTATAACCATATATTTTAAAAGATGCTCAAAACCTAGGCTTCAACATTTTTAATGAAGACTTACACTTTTATAAACAGAAAAGACTTCACAAAATAAAATTCTATCCAGAATTCTATTTTTTGTATTCTTTTTCTGTATCAACTCTGCATTCCTATCAGTAACTATGGCTTACTATGGGCACACAGCCTCTTAAAAGTATTTGTCAGAACCTTGTTGGGGATGGTAGTTCTGAACTGGAAAAATCCTTAGATGGTTCTGATTCCTCCCTCCCTTCCTTCCCCACCCTGCAATCCATATTCCAAGAAACCCTTCTTTATAGCACAATCGTCTCTCAAAATACACAAAGGCAGATTTCTCACTGACAAAGCAGAATCCTGAACCTTAAAATATACTAAAAGTAATGAATCTGTGTGCCTTCCTACACGGTAGGCTCTATCATCAAAAGGTTAAGTTTGTGTAGAAAAAAAAAAGTCCATGTATGCAAGCAAGAATTAACTACACCTTTATGCCCAGGTCCAGGTCCATGATTAATTAGAAAAATGAATTTACTTCAATAAGGAATAAACTTCTAGGCAAAATTATAGTTACTTAAACTTTAACAAGTTTAAGAACTGAAAAGCATGTTCCACATTCTGGAAATAAAAGCACTCCTAACCAGGAACTATATTTAAGATTTTCTCAAGAAAAAATCCAAGGGACTCCATTAGCTTAAGTCACCGTAGATGGTATATAAATGTATGTGTCCAGTTATGTTCCCATAAAACTTTACAAACATAGTCAGTATAGAACTTTGCCTTCAGGCAGAACTTTGCCAAAACCCTGCTCGAAACAGCCTTGTTTTAAAACCAGTATTAATTAGATACTAGAAGACTGCAGAATTCAAGAGCTAAACTATCTACATACAATTGCTCTGCTCTATCAAGTTTCTTCTACCTGACATGAAAAGTGCTACAAACAGTGAGATGTCAAAACTGCTGACAGGAAAGGGAAGAAAGGTCAATATGTTAACAAAACCTATTTCCTAGACAATCAACTGCATGTAGATCATTCATTCAACAAACATTTGTTTAAGACACATGGTTCCCTGGCCTTCAAGGTCTCTCAGGAAGACAACACATGCATACAAACAACTACTACTCATGCCAGCTAAGTGCTACATGATGGTAGAAGTAACTACTAGTATCTGAAAAATGCTTCATGGTTTAACATGTTTCCATATATGCTTCTTAATGAAGCCTCATAGCCCTGTAAAGTATATAAGTCACTTGGTATTGTTCTCATTTTACATAAACCTCCTAAGTAGTAAAACTAGGATTTGTACCTGTGACACTACTGCACTACACTTCTTCAGAGCAGCTTTATGCTAGGGGTCGATGACAGAGGTGGAGGCATTTGGACTGAGCCTCAAAGAATGAGCAGGATTTTGACAGGTGAAGAGACCAAAGTATTCCAAAGAAATGATATACACAGAAGTCTAGAAGCAGGGATATACAACATGTGAAAAACAGGCAAGGGAAATATGGCTAAAGATGGGTTGAAAGCATGAGGAGAGCTTTAAGTATGTGATTTAGCATCTGTACAAGACACTATAGGCTATCAGAAATCGGATGGTTTGGGAGAGAGAAAGAAGAAAAGAACATAAATGAAGCTCTTACTATGTGTTTGGTACTTTGCAAAAGAATTGCCTCATATGCAGGGATTTTTAAGTTATGAGGCAGTGTTATAGGGAGATGAGACTTTCCTAAATCCTCTGCAGGACTGAAAAGATGGGACTAACAGAGGGGAAAGCAGTAGGCTACCTCTGTAGTTTTGGCATGAGGAACAGAGAATGTAAAGTGATGGTTCTTACAGGTCCCCCACAGTACCTCACCCCCAAATTTAAACCCAGGTCTTGAATTACCTTAAATTTTCCTACATTTTATCTAAAACTTACCGAATCTTCTGGAGGTCTCTGGATTTTCCCCCAATCCACAGAAGGTCCCTTTTCTTGCAAAAATCGATGGAATAGCTTCCGAAATCCATCAAGGTCTTTTTTAGTGTGCTATGAAAATAGAAGTTCTTGTTACAATGAGCAGAATGCTTAATTTTAATATAGATATGTATTATACACTTAAAACACCTTTCAATTAAATTATTACACTATTAGAACATGGAGTACAGCAGAGACTTTTTTATGCCCCCAACTTAAAAGTGAAGGGGAAGAAAAGCTAATAGGAACCACACTTAAAGGAATACAAGCAAATAATCCCCAAATCTTCCAGCAGTTATCATGTAAACAACACCATTTGGTCCATGGGAATTTCAATTGGTTCTCTACATTTATTTGCCAGTACTTTTTTTCTACTTCTTTTAAGTGAAAATTCACTTTCACTGAAAGAAAAAGTAACAAAACACAGTTAACCTCAAAACATTAAGTACGAACTGAAATTTGAAAATGAAAAGGATGATCTATTGATTTATAAACAGAAAAGTAAAAATACCTGTCTACACTGGGAAATCTCTACACAGCTGACAAACTAGCATGGTTCTATTAGAACTGGCTCTCTGGAAAAAGGCATGCAGGTTGTATGGTTGATAATTCTAACTGAGTACTGTTACCCATTTTTTTACCCAACGATACTAGAACACACAAAAAATAATTTTTTGTTCTGATTCTTTAGACTTTAGAAACTTCCTAGAATTAAAAAAAAAGACAATGGTTTAACAATGGGAAAATGCTGAAAATCCTTAATTGTTAAGCAATCCTACTTTTTTTAATGCTATTATATTTTGTGCTTATTTCAGGCTGGATGATCAACAGCAGCAATAACAACTCAGCATTGTAGACGGATGGAAGCAAGAAACACTGCAGAGTCCTTACCTCAAACTCATGTGATGGCGCTGTGGTAAGTATTTTTTCCAGTTCCTTCTTCACAGATAATTCTAGCTCTTGTCGAATGACTTCTTGGAACTGAGAAGCACCATCCTGAGACATGGCTTTGCTAAGATCTTAAAAATATAAAATCGCCAACAGAAAAAAAATCAGACAGCCATTCAAATAGCTGGTAAGCTATAACTGATTTATTTCTAGTTTATCAGAACATGAAAAGGTTCACTCCTTTAGTCCCATTATCCTCTCGAAGGATATCAGTAGTGTCAACTAATTACAGCTATATAATCACATGGCCTCAAATTTGTTACATCTACCTGCATTACTAGTGTATCTGAGACACTAATAAATGCTTTTGGGAAGATGGGGCAGGTGGGAATAAAAGGATTAATCTTCATTTGGGCATTTAGTTCTATCTCTACTAATGTTTCCCTCTTAGCCATCAAAGCTGGAGAAAAATGAGAGGTGGAATAATGTTAATAAAGGTATGTTTTATGGTACATGCTCTTATGGAACTGCTGCCAGATAAAAGAACGGAAAGGGCTTAGCAATTTCACAGAAACGAACAAACAAAAACAAAAACAAAAACCGTTCCCTTCCAGGCCAGATGAAAAAAAATTAAGGAATTCTTTCCATTTTAGAAGTGAAGCCCTCCAGTTTCACATTCCTTATTAAAGAAAAACCCGTTGAGAGATACTGGCAATTCCCAGGTGCCTGTATGTGTCTGGCATCAAAATTTTCACTTAAAAGGAGAACACAGGGCTCCCTGCCCACTTATTGCCCTCAGTTTTAGCCTAGACTCTTCAGTGCTTATCTGTGTCAGACGATACTATCAGGGCTTTTGGCATAGATGGTCATCTCTGGCCACAGACGGATCTCACTACAGGTGACTCACTAAAGGTAACAGAAATGCCTGATGGACGTAAACAAGTAAAAACAGAAAAATACGCAACAAGAAAACATCCCAAGCCTAAGCACCTTGGGAGAAATATGCCAACACAAGTTGTTTTACATGCTCAGCTACCTAATTATCTTGTCTTTTACTTATGAAATAAGGAACAGTCAGACTACTGTTCACATCACCTTTTCTCTTCAATATGCAACTCAAACTTATTTTATAAATGTAGTTTTGAAGCTTATGTTCAAACATTTTGTTTGATAACTAGTTCTACAAATGGTGATTAATTTACCAGAATCATTTCAGTGAAACTAAAAATACTCACACACACCATAAATTCTTTTATTTGTTATCTGGGCAGAAGAAAACATTTATTCACACAGAATTAAAGCCAACATAACCAAAAAGATACTTGTGAGAGCAGAAGTTAGTAAATTATGTAACTCCTGAAGCAATTTATTTAATGTAGACAGCTTCTCCTCCTAAGTATCTACAAATGTTAACAAATGAGATATTTAACATTGCTCTTCAAAAACCTTTTAAAATACATTTCCTGTAATATTAAAATCCAAGGGAGGGGAAAAACAAGGAAATTAGGTGAGAACACACAATCTAATCCTAAAATAGCTGTTTTCTAACTGTGCCTTTTTTTTTTTTGAGAGAGAGAGAGAGAGAGAGAGAATGAGCAGGGGAGCGGCAGTGAGAGAGGGAGACAGAGAATCCCAAGCAGGCTCCCTGCTGTCAGTGCAGAGCCCCCGACGCCCATGAACTGCAAGATCATGACCTGAGTCAAAATCAAGAAGTCAGACGCTTAACCAAACGAGCCACCCCGGCACTCCTAACTGTGCTCTTTTCCTAGGCATAAACCACAACACAACTAAGTTTATGGACTCCAGTAAAACTTTAAAGTGACCCAAATAGTGGTTCATAAATAACTTCTTTGTGAGCTAAGAAACACACATGTGTGTTTCATAAACAACCTAAATGTATGTTTCCACTAGTAAGTAGCAACTTGATTATCATCTGTTCACAACTCCTAACAATGGATGAGTAGGTTTACATAACTATGATAGGTAACTAAAAAACTCCTGTAGAACATTTTAAACTAGAGTTAGTGTGACATCAACTATACACATTCACCTCTTGGTTGACTTAATTGCAATTTAAAATTTATCACAGGTTAAGTATCCCCCAACCCTGCTGCCCCAGCAGTTAAATGAGTTATCCAAGGTTACAGAACCAGCTAATTGCTGGAGCTCAGAAGCAGTATACCTGGGGTATCTCTCCCACAATCTTTAAGCCAACTCCTATGTTAATGTTTAAGAAATAATTTGCAAGAAAATTCTACTAAACATAAGCATAAAACCTCTAAATTAAGGAACACATGAATTCTTTGATTCTGTGTCACTGATGGATTAAAATAGATCAAGAAATTTATAAGGATTTTTAAAATAAGGGTTTTTTGTTGGACTCAAAGACAGCTAACAACAGCCTTGCTGCTTTGTTGCTGAAGTTATATCCTGAAAGCCAGTATTCAGTCACATTCCTAAAAAATTAGTGATGGAAACATTTAACCTATATTCTACGCAAATGCCAAAATGAGATAATTATAAGTGTAACCGTAAAGTTCAAAAATAATTATTAATAGCTGTTTGAGATTTGTCTACATGAGAACAGGAAAACCAAACAAAACACCAAACAAAAAACCCCACCAAACTTTGGAGACTCCCTCTACAGAACAACAGCCTATCAATCTACATGATTTAAGGCCAAAACACACAGAACCCAAGTCACTATCCTCCCTATGAAGCCAAGGTAAGAAAGGTTGGCTGAAAGACATTTAATAGTACATGTGATCTTTGCCAGGTGCAGCAGGTCCAAACTTAAGATAGGATTCAAAAAAAAAAAAACCCAGATTCAAACTCAAATTGTAACAAATGTCTGTAAGAGTTATTCCTCCCTATTCTTCCATTTCTTTGATATAGCACCAAACACAAAGAACAATTGGTATTCCCTCCAGTCACTCTACAGATATGAACAGCTTACACAACAAAAGAATATTCTAAGGAGCCTATCACCTCTTCCACCCTGTTTCACTGCTGTTTCCAACACCATCCTCTGGGCAGTGCTACTACTGAAGTTTTGTTTTTTAGTGACTAAAGAATAAAGAAGGACTTGGGAATGCAAGCTGGTGCAGCCACTCTGGAAAACAGTATGGAGGTTCCTCAAAAAACTAAAAATAGAACTACCCTACGACCCACTAATTGCACTACTAGGCATTTACCCACAGGATACAGGTGTGCTATTTCAAAGGGACACATGCACCCCCATGTTTATAGCAGCACTATCAACAATAGCCAAAGTATAGAAAGAGCCCAAATGTCCATCAATGGATGAATGGATAAAGAAGATGTGGTATATATACAATGGAGTATTACTCGGCAATCAAAAAGAATGAAATCTTGCCATTTGCAACTACGTGGATAGAACTGGAGGGTATGATGCTAAGTGAAATTAGTCAGAGAAAGACAAAAATCATATGACTTCACTCATATGAGGACTTCAAGAGACAAAACAGATGAATATAAGGGAAGGGAAACAAAAATAATATAAAAACAGGGATGGGGACAAAACAGAAGAGACTCATAAATAGGGAGAACAAACTGAGGGTTACTGGAGGGGTTGTGGGAGGGGGGAAGGGCTAAATGGTAAGGGGCACTAAAGAATCTACTCCTGAAATCACTGTTGCACTATATGCTAATTTGGATGTAAATTAAAAAATAATAATAGGGGCGCCTGGGTGGCTCAGTCGGGTAAGCGTCTGACTTCGGCTCAGGTCGTGATCTCATGGTTCAGGGGTTCGAGCCCCGTGTCAGGCTCTGTGCTGACAGCTCAGAACCTGGAGCTGCTTCAGATTCTGTGTCTCCCTCTCTCTCTGCCCCTCCCCTTCTTGCACTCTGTCTCTCTCAAAAATAAATAAACATTAAAATAAATAAATAAATTTTAAAAAATAGAAAAAGAATAAAGAAGGACTTTTAAGGATTAAAGAATATGCAAGAATAAGGACGCATGCTTAATCAAGAAGAGTATTTACCTTAAAGACATGACACAGATCGGGAGACACATAGCTAGAAACCATTTCTCTTTGCAGTGACTTCCTTATCTATCCTGAATTTTTTAAGAAAGGTCTGGAATTTGGGGTAGGAAAAGAAGTACAGACCTTAAAAGCTTTCTTGGACTTAACATTCTCAGGTTACACTTCCAGCAATGATAGTTGTATTTCTAATTAAAAGTCAATTAAAGAATCCCCTGAATAATGCAAGATTTCTAACCTCCCAAATGTTTTATCCCTCCTTACTTTCTAGCAATAGAAAATGGATCATCCTCAACGTTAGAGAGTGGATTAGGAATCAAACATTTCATTACGTTGGTGATAACTCAAAACATTTTTAGAGAGTAGAGGGAGAATTTAATCTACCTCAACATTTTACAGATGAGGAAACTGTGGCTGAAATAGTTAAATGAGTTATCCAAGGTTACAGAACCAGCTAATGGTGGAGGTCAGAAGCAAAGCCCCATCCCACCACAATGAGGCAGAACATCCTGCTCATTTTTTCCTCCTACTCTGACTCTCTTTAATCCCTGGCACAAAATTCATAAGTACTCTCCTCCAAAAGCATTTCTATCAGAATGTCTTCTTATACCCAGTGGAACTGACAGGAAACTCATCTCCACATGGGCTTACTAGAATGGCAGTAACTATTTTTTTTAAGAAGTTTTCCTGCCACCTCAATTTCCTAATTCTTCCTTGTTCACAAGAATTAAAATTTCAACATCATGGACTTTCCCCTATCCAACTGGAGGAAAAAAAAAAAAAAGGAGTGGGGGAAGAGGAAAGCAATAGAATCAAGAGGTAGGAGACATTCAATCTAACATTTGTTTTCATTTAATTCAGGTATTTCATTTCATCCATTTCATCAACTAAGAGGTATACATAATACCCTTCCCTGACATCCTGATACTGGCACAAACAAAACAACTTCACGTTCTAAAGGAGAAAGCTAGCTTCACAATGCACAGGCCACGGAAAGGGTATAGAAAGAATACCAAGAGCAACAAAGAGGTTAGGAGCTCTCCCCAGGCCACCTCCCACCCACTACTCATTAGCTCTATCAGTCCCAACCTTCCTTGGAAACTCATATTGAGAGGAACCCAAAGTCAGAGAATTAGAGAGCTCACTTCATCTTTAACCTGGAAATGGCTTGCAATCCAAGTATAGTAGTTCCCCCTCATCTATGGGGGCTGTGTTCCAAGACTCCCAGTGGATGACCTAAAACCACAGATAATACCAAACTCTATATTTACTATGTTTTTTCTTATACATACATAGCTATGATAAAATTTAATTTACAAATTAGGCACAATAGGAGATTAACAATAAAAAGGTAACTATAGTATAATAGTTATGAGAATGCGGTCTCAAAATATTGTAATGTACTCAGCCTTCTTGTGATGCTGTGAGAAAATAAAATGCCTAAATGATGAGATGAAGCGAGGTGAACGATGTAGGTAGGCACTGTGATATAGCATTAGACTACGGCAGGCATGTCTCATTTTATTGCACTTTGCTCTTCTTGCACTTTGCAGATATTGCATTCGTTTTTGTTCTTCTCTTCCCCCAAAGCTGAAGGTCTGTGGTAACCCTGAATTGAGCAAGTATATCAGCACCATTTTTACAGCAGCATTTACTCACTTTGTGTCTCTGTGTCACATTTTGGTAATCTTGCAATATTTCAAATTTTTTCATTATTGTTATATTTGTTATGGTGATCCGTGACCAGTGATTATGACTCGCTGAAAGCTTAGATGATGATTAGCATTTTTTAGCAATAAAAAATTTTTAATTAAGGTACATACACTTAGATATAATGCTATTGCATGCTTAATAGCTTATAGTATAACTTTTAAATGTGCTAGGAAACAAACAAAAAAAAAACCTCATTTGACTCCCTTTATTGCAATATTTGCTTAATACTGTGGTCTAGAACCAAACCTGAAATATCCCTGGGATATGGCAGTATTGACCTTCTGACAATATGTCAGGAGGAGGAACATCTGCTTCTAGACCTCAGTTGACT
The DNA here is from genome assembly GCF_027475565.1 of Acinonyx jubatus. Lineage (NCBI taxonomy): Eukaryota > Metazoa > Chordata > Mammalia > Carnivora > Felidae > Acinonyx > Acinonyx jubatus. Next base: position 80,002,403 of record NC_069388.1, on the reverse strand, counting down.
GCATGTGAGTGAAACGGTGGATAATGGGGGCTACTGTCAGTATAGAACTCCCAAGAATGTATTGGCAACTGTAAATATAACCATGGATGAAACTAAAGACATATATTGACTAGATTTATGACCAATTAAAGCTAATCATCCTCTTTTGGGCTCTCATTGCAGTCCTTAAACTCAGTTATTTGTGAGTATTCCTCCTAGAAAATCTTTTCTTGTTTGAATTCCATTACTCAATATTACTCTATATCTTTTCCACCTCTGTGACCAGGCCTCAGTTTCCCTAACTGGCTCTTTCTTCTCCTACTCCCTGGGTTTCCTTAAGATTCTGTCCCCAGACCACTTTTCCCTTCAATAGTACCCTTACCAGTATCCCAGTATCCTTATTGATAACTCCCAAATATGTGCCTCGTATCCTCATCTTTTTTCCTGAGCTCCAGACTCACCTTCCCTACAGCCTTCTAGACCTTTCCCACCTGGATACCAGGGCTGGATACCTCACACTGAACATATCCAAATTGTCTAAACTAAACTCACCTCCCTGCCCCCCAATATATGAACATTGTCCCACTCAGTCCTAGATGACCTAGAAACCTCACTCACAGAAGGCTCTTCCCTCCTTTCCCCTCACGTTACACCCAATCCAATACTATACACTTCAGTTGCCACAATTCTCTTTCATCGCTTTCCATTCCCACTGCTGCTACCTTAATTTTCCTCTCATTTTCAATCTCCTGGTCATGACAACAACAGTTTTCAAACCAGTCTGCCCATTTGTCACTTTAATCTGGTGGTACCAGGCAGAATGGATTGGTCTCCCTAAGCTGCAACCCCAATCATATCACTTCTCTTCTTCATTGATGAGATTTGCATTTGATGGGAAATAAATACAAATTCCTTAGCCAGACATGTTTTAATAGCCAAGCTGAAGTAACTTTTTGAGTAGACAAAGCAAATGAAAGTGCTAGAGCAGAACATCTAAAGGTTGCAATTTCTTAATTCATTTGTGATATCTCAATAGAGCTTCTAAAACTTTAATGTGTACACAAATTACCTGAAGGGCTTGTTAAAACAGATTCCTGGGCAAGCTCCTGGGATCCTGACTCTGGGAGTAGGTATGGTGTAGGAAGAATATGTATTTCTAATAAGTGAATGCTACCTGTATTGCTTTGAGTAGCTCTGATATAGATTATACTCCATTTTTCTTAACACATTTGTAGCAGCCATACACATCATTCTTCTCTCCACACTCATGCTGTTCTGTCACCTATTGTCTGCCCCAAGGCCAGGTGCTTCAGAGACAGCACGGGGCCCAGACTGGTCTAAAGCCTTCCCAGAGATTGGTTTAAGCATGAAACATAATATGATTCTGACCAGTGAGCCATAGGGTATAGTTTGCCAAAAGACTTAAGAGAAAGGTGCTCTTCACTGAAAAAAGAGACACCTGGAAAGAAATAGAAACTTTTCCTCCCCTGTACATATGTGTCCACCACTTACCTCCTGTTTCTTCTGCCATTTAGTGACCTTAAGGGAAGCTGACCCAAGAATGAGAAAGATAGGCTTAAGAAAGCAGAGGAGAGGGGAGCCTGGGTGGCTGAGTTGGCTAACTGTCCGACTCTCGGTTTCAGATGAGGTCATGATCTCAGTTTCATGGATTTCAGCTTGCATCAGGATCTGAGCTTGTGGCACAAAGCCTGATTGGGATTCTCTCTCTCCCTCTCTCTACCCCTGCCCCACCTGCACTATCCCTGTCTCTCTCAAAGAAAATAAAATAAAAAACTTAAAATATTAAAAAAAGCAAGCAAGCAAGCAGAGAAGGAAGGAAAGACTGATGCAGTCTCTATACTCAATTAGCCAACTCTGGAACATGCTACTTCAGAATTTATGTGATAGAAGTCCCTCATTTTTTTAAGACAAAAGTTGGTATTTTCTGCTCCATGAAATTAACAGCAAACTAATTATTATAAGATTGTTCCAAAACATACATCTCAAGTGTCATTCAACATATTTAGAGGAAGGTAGGCAAAAATGAGGAAGAAAAAATTAGAAATTAGTGGCTCAGCATGAATTCCCAAATCATAAAAATCATCATAACCTCCAGGAAACCTCCCTGATATTTAACCCCGCCCCCCAAAGGTTTAAACTCTGCAAATGAGTAGCTTCTGCTATTTTGGGGGTGGCATTCTGTGTTCTTGGTGGTAGCTTCTGAATATTCAAAAAGGCCTTCCTTTCAATAATTCCTTTAATGTGGAGGTTTTAATCACTCCTACCTCTGTATTATATCAAACACTCCTTAAATTTTGATTCTTTGCTTAGATGCCTGTCTGCAACACTTTAAGGGCACTAGCCATATTATGTTATTAAAAACATTTTTTCCCAACACCTGACTCAGCACCTGACACAGCGCAGGCACCTGACAATGTGTAAATAGAGATCAAAACTTATATTCTCATATTAGTGAACCTGAGCAACCACTAATATATATCATTTGTCAGAGTTCAGTTTAAATGTAATCTCCTCCTAGAAATCTTTCTAAACTAAGCATGGTTACCCACTACATGCTCACATGGTAGATTCTTCTACCTCTCCTTTATACCATCGTGCTTTTTAAAATTTATTCAATGTCTACCTTACCCAACAGGTTATAATCTCTGTAAGAATGTACCATGTCTATTTTGTTCAGGCTGTATTCCATGCTGTTAGTTCAGAGCCCAAGGCAGGGCTCGATCCCACAAATCATGAGGTCATGACCTGGGGCGAAATCAAGAGTCCAACACTTAAGTGACTGAGCCACCTAGACTCCCCTTCACTAACTTTAGAGATTAAATAAAATTGGGCAATATATATATTTAGATTTAGCTTAATGTAGGAAAAATATAACCCATGTCATTCAATCATAAGAAAACTCAATTAGTTGACTTTGCATGATCTTTTAGTATTAAAGTCAATGTTGATTATTTCAGATTGCAAACTATAGGACTATTTACATTTACATAGATTTTTAAATGACCCAGTTCTATATACATATGATGCTTAATAAATGCTTTTTGATAAAAAATAAAAGGTACCAGTCTTCTGAGAACTGTTCTAGCACTGAGTATGCAGATCTACTTGCTAATCAAGATTTTTGCTAATCATGCACTGCCTACTTAAAAAATTATTTGTAACTATTAGAATTTACACATAAACCAGATTTCTCATTAATAATTGACATTAACTCTGCCCTCATACAAGAGTAGCTCTTAAAATCTTAAGGGAAAAAAATAAAATAGCATTTCCAAAAAACAGAACTTTCAGAAGAGATGTGTCAACTAGTTAAATAATATCACCTTGCATTAAGTTGAACAGATATAAGAAGGCCATGTCAAGGGGCCTAGAACACTAATTTGCTGAGTGGAGGAAAAAGAAATACAACATCAAATCCTCATCATCAATCCTCATCATCAAGCACAAAAAATGATTTGGCAGGCCGGTCCTGTAATTTGATAGATGTGTATTTAGTTAAAACTTCTAAGCTTGTTAAAGCTTTAAGGTCAGTGAGTCCTATTCCCTTATCTTTGAGATGAAACAGGGCCTCAGAGATGCTGAGTTGCCTAAGGACACAGTAGCACTGCCAAGCTGGAATTCAAACCCTGGAGCCCTGCTTCTCCTTCCTGGAGGAAGGTCTTCCCTTTCTTGGTTACAGTGCATTTACTTGGTTTGTCATCTCCAGGTGGAAGCCTGAATTAAAACATGCAAAAATCCAACTATGTCTATAACGTGAGGTTATTGGGGGGGTTAAAATTATATAACAGAATAAGCATCCTTTTATGCTCTTCACCTTTTCCCTCTATACTGTTTGTTTTCTGGGCAATGAAAAATCGAAGTTTTTTATGCACTCTCTAAATATTTTATTATGAGGCCAAGCATTTTATCATTGGCATAAGTGAATCTAAAACAGTACATAGGACTGTGTTATTCCATTTTCCTGCACTCTTTGGAAGTTTCAAAATTCTAGGAAGGGTTTAAACATAAATGAAACATCACATCATCCTTTGCCAGGACAGCAACTAGAGGAAAGCAAACTCAAAACACCTTGTCTGCAGGCTTTTGTGGCCGAGGAGCAATGGAGCTACTATTAAAGGAAATATCCCCTAGAATAGTATTTTTTACTTTGGTGACTAATAATTTCAAAGTGGACTAAGCATAATGTGACTATTTTATGTACAAGAATACAATGAATATTTTTTAAAAGATACAAGTGAAATCACAGAAAAACAGGGAACTCTCTTGATTTACACAGGAAAAATTAACAAGTATCTAGAAATATTTTGGAAAACGAAATATTTTTTTGTTCATGTAAGTTAACTAAGACAACATAGCCAATTTCTCCACGGTTCTCAAAAACAACCCTTAATTGTCAAAATGGTTTGGGGCACAATCAATTTCATTTGGCAATGACTGAGAGAAATAAACAATGGGACTGTTGGCAGAGAAAAAAACCTAAGCCTTAAACAATTACTTTGCAACAAACTAAAGGGGATGCCTGCATCACCAACGGAAAACTGGGAAACAGCTTTCAAATGGAGTATTATCCCCTTTCCCCCACTTAAAGCCCAATTAAACACATAGCTTAATTTTCTTTTGATAGCTCAGCAAGCCAACTTTCAAAGAATTCAGTAAGTTATTCATAGAAAGATACATGCCTGGTAGAAGAATTTTAGAGATCTGAGACACATGGTTTTAATTAATTGTCATTTTGCCTGTAACAATCCATCAAATCACCCAAGATGAAGATGTCCACAATTCAAACACTATTTACACCAAGTTCAAAATTTGATAGTTTATAAAATATAGGTTGTGTCAAAAGGACACCAGTCTTTAGAAAAAGTCAAGCTTCTAAAGAGATTCCAAGCAATCAAAATGGTGGTAAGTGAATCATAATACTTCCTCATTCACTAAATCCCAAACCCTCAGAGGCTCTCCGCCCCCAAATTTTATTCTAATAATTCTGGGATTTTCTCCATTGGCATAAATTCTGGATATCAAGAAAAATCACATTATGGAAAGTTAGTACAGTCAACTCTTAATTACTTGTTTTTTTATAGATAATCCACAGTGTAACTTTGAGATATTTGTTTATATTAACTTTTTAAAAATGGATATATCTGACTTTCTGAGAACTCCTAATACCTGCACTTAGGCATAAAAGTTCCAAATACAATTTGGTGGAAAATAAAAAACTACAGTATATTATTTCTTTTATCGGGAACATTTTCATTATTGGGCCAACTAATGTTATTAAGTATCCTATTATTAAGTCTCCCATTATTTTAAAGTTACTACAATTCATAAAATTACAACTTTCTATGAAAAAAAAAATCACACACACAGAGAAGGGTCTCTATGAAGCAATATTACAAGAAAACACCTACTATCCAAAATTAACATTTTAGAGTAATTTCCTTTTAAAGTTATTTTTCAATTTATCTTCAGAATATTAAGATGGCACTTCTGAGAAGTGTACCAGTTAATATTTCTTATTTCTCTAACGTTCCCTATCAATTTCTTTTTTCAGTAGGCTTTCACAAATTAAAACCATCCATCTTACTGGAAGAAAGACCCAGTTATCAAGAACAAAGGGAATTTAACCACAGAGATTACAAAGTCCGTGGTGGAAAACAAAGTTTTCGTCAGCTCAACTCTTTATTCTGAGTTTCTTTTAATTTTCCACTTGGAACTGTGATTCTGAATGTAACTAAGTCCCCCCTCTCTCTAGCAACATAATGAATCCTAAGCCGTATCTTTAAAAAATGAGGAGTGGTCTTTAGTCACTACTTTGTCCCCTCTACTACTGCCTCAAATCCATGTCACAATCCCCTTGGGCTAAAAACATCCTAGTCCTCTAAATAATCAGCAATAAGCTAAATTTAGTTTGAGGATTTGAGAAGAAACAGGCCAAGGCCCAACCTCCACATCCAGGCCCCACACTGCATCTCATCCGTATATTCATCTGAGACCCCTCCAGTTAAAATTAGCTCAGCTAATCCTCCCTGGCTAGCTGCCATCTACCAAGCAGGAATCATAAAAATAAAGTCATAAAGAGAGAATTCCAACAAATGGGAAAGTCGATAGGCCTCAAATGTTTTTTAAGTGACACACAGATACTAAAATGGCTTCCCCTGAAATATAAGAAAGCACCTCAATTTATGAATACTAAAGGACATTTTTATATAATTTAGATAATGGCCTATAAAAACAGTTCAAAAAAGTTCCTTTAATATTACAGTATAAGCACATAACATGTCCTTAGCAAGCTAGATAACAATAGTTCCTGAACCATTTATAAATTCCAAATCATGTAGAGAGATTATCCTGTAACTCTCAGAACTTTTAAAAAAGCTAAATCCCAAATGACACTTACTGACAAACCTGGCAAAAAGTCACAGCTGCTGAGGACCCCTAGCACCTCCAACTATTATGCAGAGTCCCTTCTCAACACCGCTAGTACTCACATTTATTTAGAGTAACTGGGGGCCCTGCAACAACCCCTGGGGTGGAGAAAACCAGCAAATGGGAAGTAATTTTCAGGCAGGCAGAAGGTGACCTGAGGGCAGAACACAACAGCTAGGGAATTAGGGCTTATCTTCAGGAGAGTCTTTCTATAAGAAAGATACTTAAGTGCCAGAGGAACACAGACTTGAGAGATGGCCAAATAAAGTTGAACCTTCTTTCAGCCAAGGAGTGTATACTGAAAATACTCTTGCCTAAGCATTTTCATTAACTGAACATTTCTACCTAATGACAGGTCAAAGTGCTTGAGAATGGAGATGCCCAGCCTTCCGGCAAAGCACATTGCCTCGATCTGGGAGAAGAAATTCAAGCCAAGTATAGAAACCCCAAGTCCTGACCAGGCATTCAAAAACCCGTGTACACAACACGCAGTTATAATACCTAGATGTTCTGAATTTCAAGTGCCCACTATAAGGGATACACATGTAAATGCTCAAAATATTTTTGTTGACTCTACTGAAACAAAAACTGTCATCAACTATGTATTTATATCACAATTCGAACTTCTCCTCTCCCACTCCTGCACTTTTTTTTTTTAAATAGATCAACTCCCAAGTCTTGGGGACCTAAACACCAAACTTAGAATAGGAAAATAAAGAACAGTGATACCTGCTTTGTCTCTATTTATTGCTGTTGATGACATAAGGTTGTATTTATGGTGGTGATGCTATCTGAATGGCCACCATCATTTCAAGAAAGAAAAGCAAAACTCACTGGCCATCTATTTTATGACTAGGACCTTCATATAATTCATCTCATTTCGGGTTCTCAATAACCCTGTGGCAAAGTATTAATACCCAATGTTTATATAAGTAGAAACTGAGCCTCAGAAAAGTTATGTATCTAAGATCACCTGTCAGGAGAATTCAAACCTAAATCTAAACCCTTCTATCTTTCACAACATTTATGTAATCTAAGTGGTGTTATTAAAAAAAAACTGTAACTGAAAATAAAAAATGTATACAATCCTACTAAAAAGTACATGGAAAATGCTGAGTTTCTCATGTCATCCATGACAAATTCTTTTAGAGCATCCATCACTTCAAGACACTATTTCCCATAGGGATATAATATTATCTTTGCCCACAGGGAACTGACAGTCTAGTTAGAGAAAAAAGCCATCTGGGTAGGTTTTTAATGTAAGAGGCAACAAAAAGTACTGGAAATGACAAGGGTTTTAGAAACATTTATATAGTAATTTGAATGCTTACTAGTTGTGAACTTTGGACAGGCTCCTTAAATTTCCTCAGCTGTAAGGTCATAATTAAAATCTACCTCTTAGGAGCTCTTGTGAAGCTTAAATGAGACAACAGGTGAAAACAGTTAGGAGCCCAATAATTCTATCTCTCTCCTATGTCACAAGCTAAGTGTCAATGAGTGGAAATATCAATAAGTGATATAGCAAAGATCAATTTGATCTGGTACAAAAAAATTCAAAGACAAAAATCCCAGTCCTTACACTTGAAAACTTATCTGTGGAGACAGCTGAGTTAATAGCCAATTAGGTTTATCATTTGTAACAGCAGCAAAGTTAATTAAACACATAGAGTGTTTATACTTAAAGTACAAAATTTAAACAATAATGAATGGAACACAATCATGTTAAAATGGGGGGGGGGGGAGAGGTATCATTTTCTGGTGCCAAACTGCTAATTTAAAGGGAAAACTACCATTTAAACCAAAAGTGGATGGCAACTAAATGCAATGTTGGGTTGAATCATGGAACAGTAGCCTGACTCTTCAGTCAACACTGATGTACCAATGGTAATTCCTTAGTTTTGACAAATGTGTTACTTTCCATAAATCTAAAAGTATCCCAAGATAAAAAGCAGATGACAAGGGAAAGGAATATACATAGCAACAATTAGGTATTGCCACTTGATTTTGGGTTTCCTGAAGATAGTTAGCCATGAATAGCAAAGGCTTTGAAATCAGTCAACACACACCATCCCAGCAAGCTACTCTAAGCATAACTACTAGGAATACCTGAAGTGTAATACTCTTAACGTTTAAAGAAAAGTGACTTGTCCACTTTTTCCTAGCATACTCTTGCAAAAAGCAGCTTTCTGGTAATTTTGCTGTTGCTGTTACAAAATCAGCAAATTAAGTTACCTCTGTTTTTGCATTCTTGACTAAGACATTTATTCAATCAGAATATAAACAGCCTCTCTCACCACATACATAAATTTGAAAGTCTAATAACAAGTGACATTTCTGAGCTTAGTGCTAAAGGCAAGCATAACTGTCTCATCTGCTTCCATAAATAAGGCAGACAGTCAAATACTCTTAATCTATTATACAAAACTCAAAGAAGAGTTAATAAAATGATATAAAAGTTACTAGGGCATTTTTATTCCCAGAGTCAAATAATGGCCGTAACTGACAATTTGCTTTTTAAAGCTCATCCACTGGGAGTCACATTAAGTTGTTGTGAACTTTCACTACCTGTGTGTTCAGCAAGACAGCTGAAGCTTTTAAACTCTGGAGTATGCAAGAAAAGAATTTACTTGCATACCAGAATGCAAATCCTATGCTAAAAACTAGCGACACGTTTAAGGGATCACCAATTTCAATGTGTACAAACTACACACAAACACACACACATTCAAACATACAAGCAATGTTAATTAACACTTAGTTCAGAGGCATTCACTAACCCTTTTAAAATACGCATGGAGAATTTAAAGGGCAATTTTCAAATTTCAAGGAAACCTTAATAATCTTTCCAAATTTCAAAGAAGGAAAAAATAAACAGCAATGCAGCAAAGTCATTTCTCCTGCTGAAATGACCTCCAGCTTCTATGAGCTACTCCCGGTTTCGCAATAACTGAATCTGAGACTCCAACCACGTACACACAAAACGGAGCAGAAGCAGAGAACACTAAAGCTTCCCCAACAGTCCTGGCAAAACCCACCTCCGTTCCCTCGGTCCTCACGGTTCCCCTTCCCTTCCGCGCACACATCTTTACCTTGACTTCCACCAGGAAAAGAGAACAGGGTTAATCAGCAACCAAAATCCTGTTTTATCATCAGTTAACAGACACTAACCTGGAGAGCCAGAGTGCTACTAACCTGATTTCAGGGAGGCAGAACTAAACCCAGCAGAGCACAGGGGTATAAATTATACGAATCCGAAATGCCAAGCCAGCAGCTCAATGCAGCTCAAATGTCAATTTAAGGAAAAGGCTTTTGCAAACAGTATCTCAAATGAACATTTACACTTCCAAACCACCCACCAACCTCCCGACTGCCAGGACCCAAATTCGGCTGAAGCAACCCGGGAGACAAAAAGAGTGTCTTACCTTGTACATATCTCGACATTTTAGGGATTTATTAAAATACTGTGATGTGTATATATTAATTTCTAGAGGAGTTACGCTATAGGGCAGGTATCTCTTCCTCCCCTGCTTTAACAACCGACGTGTTCTTTCTCCCCTTCCTATGTTTAGCCACTTAAGAGAGTATTCAAAGCTATTAAAACTGCCTTAAAAAAAAAAAAAAACAGGAAAACCTCCCCCACTTCCAAAGAGAAGAAACTTAGTGAGACTGAGTCTACTTAGAACTCCTGTCTACACTGCGCTCCTGACACAAACCAGGGCCAGCTGGAGACTCCCGGAAAAGGTAAAATCACACGAACTTAAATTTCATCAATGAAAGAGGAGGATCTACAACGGCTATTTCACCGCCCCCCGGGTCCCCACGCCCTCCCGGGTTGGACGACAGCAGACACTGGCCGGCCGCACCCCCCGATCCCCTCCCCCTCGCTGCCGTCCAGCCTCCGGCCGGTTCCCCAGGAAACCCCGGTCAACAGCAGCCCGCGCCCCGGCGGGGTCGGAGAGGCGGGCAAGGCCGGCAAAGAGGGGCAACGCAACCGTTTTTACCAGCCCATAAACACCCTGGGACTAGGAGGCGGTAAGAATTCCGCGCGCCCGCCGGCGGGCTGGGGCCTCCAGCTCGCCCCCTTCCAGCAGCGAGGCGAAACCATGTCGTGGCTTTTTCTCGGGAGGGGCCGAAGACCACATCGCCCCTCCCCCCACAGCAAACACTAAGGAGCCTTCCGTGAGGAGAGAACCCGCAGGCAGCCGCGAGCCCAAGGGACTAGAACGCGGGAGGGCCCCGAACCCAAAATTCGGCCTCCGGGGCAACACAGCGGGTGGGGCAGAGGAGCTCTACACATATCCCTGAGGGACGCACACCCGCCCAAAGGGTCGTGGAAAGCCCGTCCCCGCCTCTCTCCAAACCACCACCGAGACCCACCTTCCTCCTCTTCCTTTAGCAGCTGGGAAATTGGGGGCGTTTATGGCGCCCCGGGAAGAAGACTCGCAGGCTGAGAGAATGTCACCTCTGAGACACCCTTCTCTCTCCCCCTCTTCCCTCACACATGCACAACTTGAACTCCTCGCCAGCGGTTGCAGCCCAGCTGCTGACCCCCTGCGCCCACCAGGCTGCGGGCTTCTGACACCCCAAGCCCCCACTTTCTCCCAAACACCTCCCCTCCCCCTCCCCCTCCATTTGGAGCAGCCCCCCTCAATGCGGAAATGTCCCCGCCGCGCAGACAGACAGGAACAACCGCCAGTCAGGAGCCGAGGCGGATGCAGGGCCTAGCCAATGAGACGCGCGGAGGTGGCAGGAGGCGGGGCGTCTGAGGCTGAGGGGACACCCCCCTCCCCCCCCACCGGGAGGTGGGCGCAAACAGGACCCTGGGATCCGCTTGTAAAAGCAGCACCTGCTGCGGCGGGGCAAGGGGTGTTTCACCAGTAAAACTCCCCGGCTTCTACGGATACTTTAGCAAGGGCGAGAACCTGAAGTACGAGTGGTTATTTTTGCAGTCCATAAAAATGTTCCGGTTTACGAGGGATTGAAGATAGCTAAACAGCGGATAGAGCCAGAACGCTCCACGGCTACTACCTGAGAGAGCCTTTCTCAGTAGATACAAACTCTCCTCCCTACATCTGGTCTGGGGAGGGTGAAGGTGCGTTCAGGAGTAAGCAGTGGGAAGTGTGGAGTCCACCAACAGAAGGAGGGATTTAGGGTGTGGGAAAAAAGTGCCAGGTGAAGGCTCTGCCACCAGAACCAGCACGGCCAGTCCCTATTCCTGTAGAGAGTTATGCTGTGATAGACATTTACTTTAATGACCAAAGTGGCAATGGCTTGCTACCCCTCGAGATGCTTACCTTTACTATTCTTGAAGTCCACAAGGAAAGAGGATGTTGCAAGAACCTTGGCAGTGGCGTGTGAACTGCGAGAGGGCCAGCCCAGCGCCCGCTAAATCACACCTGATATTGCCAACACCTGTAAAACTCAGTGGGTGTATCTCAGACTTCACTTTGTGACTCAGTCAAACTATGTCAGGACAGATGAATTGTCAGCACTCTCTTAGAGGCCTGCAATAAACCAAGTAATTCTAGAAGAGTTTGAGGCTTTGGACAACCCTAATCAACCAAGGTAAAGTGAGAATTTTTTAATGATTCACCTGTAAACAAATTTTTTTAGTGCCACATATTCGTATGGAAATGTTATTAGACAGGTAACAGAGAAAAGGCCAGTGATTAATTTGTCATGCTAGACAGCAACAATCCTTGGTGATATATTTATTATGTGAAATCCAAAAAGATTGACCTCTCAGCTATAAAAGTAATTTCCCCAAATAAAAACCAAAGAAGTGTCTAAAACCCAGGTATCTACATTTTAATAATGGCATTTGGAGACAGGATCTTAATCAGAATCTCCACATTCTTTGTGTGAGGTAGAGAAATTATAGCAGCAGTAAATAAGAGTATTAATTAATCAGTGTTGACACCAAAATAAGATGCCACCAAAACATTTGGGCCCCATAGGTTTGCTTAGCCTGCAAAAGATAAAGGGCAATGAAGAGTCTTTATACAAGATATATTGTAAGAAAGATGATCAGTTATTCTCTACCTTTACAGAAGGTTAAGGAAGAGAAAATGAGTTTTAATTGCAGCAAGAGCATTTGGTAATACCTAAGAGTGACATCTTGATTTATGAATAATTAAATATTCAGACATCATACCAAAGGATATTGTACATTTGCTGCCTCAAGAGATCTCCAAAAAGTAACTACCTGTCTTCAACAGTTAAGTTCACAACCACCCAAAGTCTGACTCTTAGAGAAGTAGTACTCTAGTAGCTATATTCCCATATATTATTTACAAATAGTGCCCTGTAAAATGGAATTTCTTTAGAGAGTCATTTAAATTTAAGTTTTGAGCCCCCAAACATTTTGTAAAAGAGCCTCCCACTTCTTCAGAGCCACTAGAAACAACCTCACTTGGCAGATCACGTGGGGATGGGGAGAAAGATCATGGCCACGGAGCAGCTTCAAGTCTTCTTAGAAGGCAATTGCCTATCTCTCTGTATATTTATACATTTTAGTACCTGAAAAATCACTTTCTCTGGTGTGTGTGTGTGTGTGTGTGTGTGTGTATGTGTTTATGTGTGTGTGTGTGTGTGTGTATGTATGTATTTAATCCTTTTTCTCATAATACACTACTGTGAACTTCCCTTCAAGGTACATGATGTTGGTATATCTATCGTTGGATATCTGTAACATGGATAGATAGATTTACAGATTAAACCTTTGCAGAAACTTTGGGGGACCTAAAGGAGGATGAAGAGTGTGTATTTAGGGGTAAGTTAGAATTAGATGCCTTTTTAGATTTAGTTCTTGGCAAATGTCTGGTACATAGCAAGTACTCAGTAAGCGTATACTGAATGACCAGTTTAGTGCCACAAGTAAATAAGATTTTAAAATTTAATTTGTACTTAGAGGTAAGGAATTTTTAATTTTTAGTTTGTCTACCTAGAATGTGAACTTGGGCCAGAATATAAGAAAAATAGCAAATGCAATGTCTTGATGACTTTACAGTAAGCTTTGCTAACTCCCAACATGAGCATTATCCAATAAGAGGTGGTTTAGAAATTGCTAAAGTATGAAATAAGTGTACAGATCAGCAATGTGTGTGGTCTTTTATTTTTTTCTTGTCTATCCTACATCTATCCCCTAAACACAATACAATAAAGCAGAGCAGTTTTGGAGAACATGTCAGAGACATAAAAATTTCTGTGTCATGCCCAAAGTGTTTAGCCAAGAAACCAGACAGCAATTATACACTAGACTGTTGCCCACATTCAATATTGGCTCCCATCTGTACCTATCTAAATTCTTGGCCACCCACATAAAAAAAGGAAAAAGGGGGCTACTGTTGGCCAGAAATTGCCAGTTACTGACTAGATCTAACAATAGGGCATTTCACTTGAGTTGAAAGGTAACCAAACAGGGTTAACTAGAAAAAGATATCAAATAATATCTGTGAGACAAACTACTAATGAATGAGTAGTCTAAAAAATGAATAGTGTTTCCAATTACTTGAGGAAGAGAAAGACTTCATTCTTTCCTGTTGCCAACACCCTGTTGTTAATGAATCAGGAAGTTTGCTGAAACAAGTGGTGAATTTAAATTATGACATATCCTTCCATTTGTTCATAGTATGATTTTTAAATTAAATTTGAAGGTTATTTAACTTTTACATCCCAAAAGTAGCAATGATTTCAAATAACTAAGATCCTTTAAAAAAAAAAAGAGTTGTCTCACATTACAGATAATTATCTAAGATTGATAAGAGTTGATAAATCTTCTAAGTAGTTTTAAAAGTCATTAGGCTCAGAAGAATGCAGTTGAACTGCAACATGCATTATCTTGTTCACATTTATCAATAATTCCCCTCTAGATTCACCTTTGAAAGTTGCATAGAGGGCAAGTCCTTAATATGTGTCTCCTGTTTCTCCTTTTCTGCGTGTTGCCCAAAGGAGAGTGTTGCTGAGAAATGGTGATGCCCGTGAAGTTTTTGTATTTCACTCATGTGCCAAACTGTATCTCCAGATTCCACCTTGATGATAGAAGCAGAGGAGTCATTTCCTTTAATGAGTAGCCTAGGAATAACCATTAAAAAAACATCCTGTGTTCTCTCAGGGTTTTTAATAAACATAGATCATTATGTAATCATGATTTGAAAATATAAAAAGACTCCCTAAGAAATAAAACATCTCTTCTAAATTCATAAGATAAACATTCTTGCTTTTCTGTGGTGATATATGTATAGATGATGAGACTACTTACTGACTTTGAAATCCTCATGGAGAAGAGCTGTGAAATAGAAAACTATTTAGTTTAATCCTATTTTTTCCTCCATATTTCTTTCAGCCATATTAAAGATTCCCTGTTGTGCATCCCATCAAATGTCTTTTGATGGTTTTCCAAACATCTCTGCCTCTGGTCTAGCTTATTAAATTTCCTGCCAGTGCCACCACTGGGAAGGAAAGGATAAAGAACTTCTGTTCCCTAACTTAGTCTCTAGGAATTTATTTTAAGCATTTCACACCCACCACTCTAAGTATTAAAGAGAAGATCCTCAGGACTGTTCTTTGGATGAGGCCTAAATAATTGGGTAATGATATGTCATTAAATGGGTAATATGATTAGGGAATAAAAAGTAACAGTGTTTTTCCCTCTCTATAGTGGAAAGGAGGAATGTCATAGTTAGAGAAAGACCACAGAAAAAATGTGGTATATTAATGTTAAGTTCTGGTACCATTTTTAATTGAACTTAAAAAAAATCCAATAATGATGCACATCTTTAAAAAAAAATCTAGTACCAAAATGTCCATAATGAGTAGCAACAGATAGCTAGCTATCTCTCCTTACTCCAACATTGCACCCCAGAGGCAACCATTTTTTTTTTCTGACAGTTCTATAATTGTTCTGACAATTCTATATACCTGATAGTTATTTCTAAGTGTTTATATTGCTTTTGTTGTTGTTGTTGTTTTTATTTTCTAGATTTTAGGCATTATGTGTTTGACTTCCTTTTATTACAAATACAGGCTTTGTTCACTTAAAACCCTGGCCTTGTTTTCTCCATTGTATTAGTTTCCTGAACTTTGTAGAGCTATATTTCCCAACCTTTTCTGCATCACAGCACAGAAAGAAAATGATAATATTTGCGTGGCATCCTGGGATAACCTAGAGTGTGTGGGGATCTATATTGGACTTGGTGATAAGTTAATTGCTTTTTAAATAATAAAAACATGAGAATAAAAATAAATGCAAAGTAATAGGGGCATTATTAGATACTGAACTTGTAGAAAACTCTGAGCAAAAATCTTTTCAAATTTTTGAATGAGATAATTGAACTTGTCTGTGTGAACATAACCTTTTGAATCAGGTTTTATTCTTGAAAAAGCTACACATAGTTTCTGATCAAGACTTTCAAATTATAATCTCTTCGCATTCTTGACAGTTACTATAGTAGACTGAATAATGGCCCTCAAAGATAACCAGTTTTTAATTCCTGGGACCTGTGAATGTAACCCTGTATGGTAACAGGGATTTCAATAGTGTGACTGCATTCATGATTTTCAGATCGAGAGATTATCCTGGATTATTTGGTTGGGCCCTAAATGTAATCACTAGTGTCCTTATAAAATGTAAGCAGAAGGGGGTGCCTGGCTGTAGAGCATGTGACTTGATCTCAGGATCAAGCTCATGAATTTGAGCCCCACATTGGGGGTAGAGATCACATAAAAAAATAAAATAAGTATAATAAAAAAATAATAAGATGTAAGCAGAGGGAGATTTGAAGACAGGGGAGAAAAGGCAACGTGATTCAAGGCCATGAGCTAAGCAATGAAGACAGCCTGCAGAAGCTGGGAAAAGCAAGGAAATGATTTCCCCCTAGAGCCTCCAGAAGTAGTTTGGCCTTGCTGACACCTTGATGTTAGCCCAGAGAAACCCATTTCAGATTCCAGACTTCCAGAACTATAAGAGAATAAGTATATATATGTTATAAAGCATCCAGTTTATGCTCACTTGTTTCAGCAGCCATAGGAAATGAATACAGTCACCATTCATGAGGAATGTTGCACAGATTTAAAAACTTATAAACCATTCTTTAGAAGCCATTAAAAAATGTGTAATGGTTGAAATCATATTCAAGGAATCTAACAACTCTTTTTATTGATAAACACAATGATGAAATTTAATGTGATAAGGCAAATGGATTTTTAATTCAACTAGACTTTTTTCTAGTAAATATTTATGGAGAATGATGAAGATTTAATTTGTAAAACACACGTTGTTGGATCAGTAAGACAAAAACTAGTTTGGATGCCATTAAAAGGGTATATCAGCTGCAAACAGCCAGAAGCACCTGATGTCTGTGAAGTCAGAGTTTCAGAGCCACCAAAGTTGCACCATCCAGGAGCTCAGTGCTGGCTGCTATGTGCTGAACACAGCCAAGGAGGTATTCTGCCATCTGGACATCTACTTCAGCAGCCAGCTGTTGAGCTGCTATTCCCTTTAAGTGGCCAGTGGAACTACTGAATGTTTTTCATCATCTACTCCACCTGTAGAGACTCTGTTCCTCTTGAGCCACCCACTGATAAAGGCTGCTAGCAGCTGGAGGCAACCATCCCTGGGGGTCCCAACTGCCTACCCCAGGCCTTAAAGGCTCAATGTCATGCTTCACAGCTGTAAGGCATTCAAAGCATTGAATTAGAAAATTCTGGTCTATATTATCTCTCCCACCACTTCTGGGCAGCACACCAAGAAAATGAGAATTTGGAGCACAGACCAGTGCTGGGAGAGACAGGCCGTTCTCAAATATCAGTGACTTTCAGCCAGAGTTTTACATAGAAAACATTAGAGGTTTGTAAACCCACTGAAGTCCTGGCTTTGTGTGGATTTGTACAGTAACAAAACTGAGATTATTGGAATAATATAAATAAATTTATTGGAGACTACTGTCTGGATTTGGAGCATCACAGATAGATTCAGAAACTGTAAGCTGTTTGATACCTTTCTAACACAGATCAGCATGGGATGGAGACCAGATAAAGCCACAAATGGAGTACCAGGATAATGAAAGAAAATAAGGATCCCAGGGCACCTGGGTGGCTCAGTCAGTTAAGCACCTGGCTTCAGCTCAGGTCATGATCTCACGGTTCCTGAGTCTGAGCCCTGTGTCTGGCTCTGTGCTGACAGCTCAGAGTCTGGAGCCTGCTTTGGATTCTGTGTCTCCCTCTCTCTCTGCCCCTCCTCTGCTCATGTTCTGTCTCTGTCTCTCTCTCAAAAATGAGTAAAACATTAAAATAAGTAAATCAATGAGGATCCAGATAGACCAAAACTTTTTTAAAGCCATGTTAGCTTGAGAATTTTACCAGTTTCCTAATGAGGAATAAAACAATGCTAAAATTAGCTGAAAGTGTGTGTGTGTGTGTATGCATATATATATATATATATATATATATATATATATATATATGCACATATATATGTGTGTGTGTGCATTTGTATATATTACATATGTCTGTATATTTATTTGTAAAAAAATAATTTGAGGCCAAGATGTATATGTTCCTGATTAAGTTCATTGCTTAGTAAGCTGGATATAGTATAGTTCATTCTATAGTGGTAATTCAGTTTAGTCATTCTCATCTAATCCTTTTTGTTGTTTTTACATAGTCATATTAAAGAACCCCTTCAGGTATTATTTTTAAAAAGGCTTTTTCTCAACCTGGTACACCCAAATGATAACAGCCTGGGGTCCAGAGAGATTTAGGAAATAAGCAGAATTGCTTGTTGTTTAGGTAGGTGTACTAGATTAAGTGTCTTACACTTACATGATCAACCCTAAAGCTGTACACACTGAAGTCCCTGCAGAAGAGTCCATACAAAATATGTACCATCATTTAAAGTTTTTGTTTGTTTATTTTAATTTATTGGTATTTTTTCCATTTCAGGTACTCATATGTCAGTACCATAACATACTGGTTTCTAGGGAGGCAGAAGTGTATATTGGAAAAAAACAGATTTTGGAAAATAGTCTGTTTTTATCTTGAGTACTGCCACTTAGAACCTGAAAAGCTTGGATAAATTACTTGGTTAGCTCTATGATACTTAGTTTTATCATTTAAAAATGAGAATAACAACTAATAACCTGTCTTGCCTCTTACAGACTTATAAAGATCATTTCACTCAGTGTTGGCACAGAGTATGAGTGATGGTAATGATTTCAATTAATGATTTCCTGTCTTGCCTTGCCATAACATTAATCTCAAGTTATTATTACTTGATTGTTATTACATGTTAAATATCTATATTCCCTCCATAGATCGTAAGCTCTTTGTGAGCAAGAAGCTTATCTGTCTTGTATCTCCAGAGCATATCACAGTGCTTGGTACTCAAAAGAAATTTGTTGAATGAATTATCAAGTGAAATATTTATGAATGAACTCCCATTATTTCCTTAGGAATCATGTTTTAGATGGCAAACGGTCAACTTATAAATTTACTTTTAGAACACTAAAGGGAGCATTTCAAACAAATTCTGTTTTGGAGTACCTGCATGACTCAGTTAGTTCAGCGTCCAACTCTTGATTTCATCTCAGGTCGTGATCATGCATGGTTCATGAGATCTAGCTCTGCATTGGGCTCCGCACTAACAGTGTGGAGCGTGCTTGGGATCCTCTCTCTCCCTCTCTCTCTCTCTCTCTGCCCCTCCCTCAGTTTCTTTCAAAATAAATAAAAAATAAACATAAAAAAACAAATTTTGTTATGATAGAGTGTTGGCAAATATGGCCATCCTCTGTCCCACTCCTTTGCAATGTGACTTTGTCACTCCTCCCATTAAGACTCCCATTTGGAGTCTTTTCCTCCCAAGACGCCTTGAGTCTGGGTTGGCCCAGTGATTTGTTTTGACCAATAGAATGAAGCTGAAGTAATATTGTGTGACATCCAAGCCTTAGCCCCAAGAAGCTTTTCAACTTTTAGTCTCCCCTTTGGAATACTGCCCTGAGACCACTGTATGAAGAAGCCAGTTCTAACCTACTGGAAAGTGGCAGGTCACATGTAGTAGAATTTTTCCAGTTGTAGTAGAATTTTGCCAGTTTAGGCCCCCTAGACCAACCAGCAGCAACTGGTGAAATTGGTAATGAGGCAAACTGGTCACATAAGTGACTGAGATAGGACCATAGAAGAATCAGTAGCCCAGCTGAGCCAAATGCAATACTGTATATTGTTACACGGTACAGATGACTGATAGACCCATTAATGTAGAGTCAAAGAAAAATCAAACCACACTCATTTACTCTTTGTTTACCCCACAACTGCCTTTAATATACACACACTGGGATTTTATTTTTCAGCCCACTCATTTCTCACCTCTAAACTGTATTCTCCAAACCCTTCTGAGGAAGAGATTTCTTTTTTAAAAAAAAATTTTTTTAATGTTTATTTATTTTTGAGAGACAGAGAGACAGAACATTAGTCGGGGAGGGGCAGAAAGAGAGGAAGACACGGAATCTGAAGCAGGCTCCACGCTCTGAGCAGTCAGCACAGAGCTTGATTTAGGGCTTCAATCTATGAACTGTGAGATCATGACCTGAGCTGAAGTCAGATGCTTAACTGACTGAGCCACCCAGGTGCCCCGGAAGAGATTTCTTCTAATCACTTTCCTGGTTTAATCAATATCCCTAAACTTATAGATCTGCTTTTCAGATAGAGCTTTTGAGATTCCTTAAATTTTTTTCTTTCATTTTAAAAATTTATTTTAGGGAGAAAGAAAGCACAAGTGGGAGAGACGGGTAGAAGGAGAGAGAGAGAAAATCTTAAGCAGGCTCCATGCTTAGCACGAGCCCCAGTGTGGAGCTCAGTCCCATGACCTTGGGATCATGACCTGAGCCAAAATCAAGAGCCCAGACGCTCAACCAACTGAACCACCCAGGCACCCCTGAGATTCTTTAAGTGGAATAAGATAGGTTTTGAGTTTAAAATATATTTTAAACATAATTTAAAACATATTGTTTTAAAGATACATTAGATACTTTCAAGTTTCCAAGGATATTTCTTGCATTGCTTTAATGATAAAAATGAAGATACAACTCATGCCACTAACAGGGGAATAGTTAAATTATGATAACTACATTTGGTAGTATATATATTGACATGGGAAGATATTCTTTATATTCTAAGTGAGTAAAAACAACCAGGCTAAAAAATATATATATTAGGCCAGTTTTTACAAACTTTTGTAGAAAAAAAAAAGTTTGCTTGTTATCTAAGACTAGATAAAAATACACCAAAATGTTAATGGTTACGTCTGGGTGGTAAGACCATGGGTGAATTTTCTTTTCTTTCTTTTTAAAATTATGTTATGTACTATTCTACTATGAATAGGTATTTGTACAATAAAAATAAAAGTCATGTTTAAAGCATAGATCAACCTAACAACAAAGAAAACCCATATTCCAGCACCAATATTCATCAACCTAGTCCCTCATTCATGAATATGGAAAATCAAGAATTACTAAATATTTGAAGAAAACCAACTGCACCAAAGATAGGGACAATGATAAAACAAACCTAAATATGAAAGACATGAAGATTGATTCAGAGAATTAAAAAAACTATAATAAAATAAGCTATAGAAAAATAACAATCAGAGTACAAGAGATAATGCTTGGGAATTAAAAATGTGATTACTGCGATTAAATGATTTGACAGAAGGAATGAAAGGTAAAGTTCAAGGAATTCTTGGATCATACGGCAAAGAGACAAAAAGGAAATATAAGAAAAATTATGATATGTCGTGTATCAATCTGGAAATTTCAGCATCCACCCATGTTCATTCTATTAAACTGTTGAAATGAGTGTCACAAACATAAAACTTTTCTTTTTTCTTAAACACTTTCTTCAGTCATGACCTGTCAAATTGCCCTTTCCTGCCTCTTGACAACACTGCTTACTTTCAGCTTTCAGGTCTCTAGTATTTCAGTTCCAATTTCATATCCCATTTAAATCTCATCTCCCCATTCCCCAATCATTTTGTCTCAGGCTTTACCTGTTGCTCCAGGAACCTGTGGTGGAGAGGGAAGTATGTCTGCATTTTCACTCTTCCCTCTCCTTAAAAAACACCCAACAGTTGAGGTTGGTGTTGGTGTCCCCTTCTTTCGAGAAGTAATTTCCAGTCTTCATACCTCACTTGGTTTAGAAAGTAGGAAACACACTCCCCTGCTCCCCTTGAAAAAGATGCTGCCCTCTTGCCTACAACAAGGCTGACAGTTTCTTTTTTCACTATCCCTCCTCAATCATCTAGTCATAGACATGGGATAGATGGGGAAGGGTGATTAGGGTGCTGGTTGGAAGTAGCAAAGCTCTAACTGCTGAGCCTTTCTCTTTAAAATGAGAGATACTTAACACCTCTTGGTACTCAGCTTGACATATCAGCAACTCTAGGGCAATGGAATAAATCCCACTCAAATCCTATGGTGTGTCAAAAAGAGGTTCCAGGGAACAGAGAACAGAAAAATTGAAAGGGTAGAAATAAATAAATAGTAAAAGAAAATGTGAAGAGAAACAAGTTTTTAGATGAAATGTGTTCATGAAAAACTAAACTGGATGACCCACACCATTTTCTTTTTCACCTTCTTAAGAATTTTCAGAGCATGGTTTCATTCACTTACTCATTCAACAAACGTTCATTGAACACTACCAAAAACCAGACACTGGTGGGCCGTAGGTTTCTAATAGTGAACTTAACAGGGAAATTTACTAAGTGGGAGTGATAGACTGTAAACAAATAAATAAAATAATAAATAATTGCAGACTGAATGAAAAGCTATGAATGAAATTGAGAATAACAGCATCAATATGGTAAGGTGGTCAAGAAAAACCTCTCTGAGAGAGAGCAGTAAGACTACTGTCTCTGGGGGCTGAATTCCAAACTACACTATGCCTTTTCCTAGTTTACATAGAATCCATGTGTGGGTTAACATGGAAGCCCTGAGCATTTAAGCTAAAATCTGAAGGATAAAAAAATCAACCACATAAAGACCTGTGAAGAATGTATGCCACATAGTACAGCAAGTGTGGCAACTCTGAGATAGAAGGAACATTGTGCATTCTAGGAGATAACAGGAGGCTGGAGTGAGGAAATAGGGAGTAGAAAATGGCAAGAGACAGGAAATGAGTTTGGAGAAGTAGGAAGGAATCAGATGTGTAGAGCTGGCTGTATAGGTTTTGGATTTATCCTAAATGCAATGAAAAGCAATTCACTCATTTAAAGCAGGGAATTGACACGGTCTAATTTACATTTTTAAAAGAGTTTGGAGATATATTTTGAAGGTGGAAGTAACAGGAATTTGTGACGGATTCATTGAGGAGGGAGGAGTCATAAGGAGTAAATGAACAGGAAGGGTCAAGGAGCACAGTTTACACAGGACCATTCATTGAGGTGGTAAAGGCTGAGGGAGATCTAGATTTAGAGAGAGAGCCATTTTGGTCATGTTAAGTTTGAAATGCCTGGGAGACATACAAGAAACATTTTAAGTAGATATTTAAAGATGTGAATCTGGAGCTCAGAAAGGAAGACTAGCCTACTGATAGAAATTTAGGAATTGTCAGCAGATAGTTTTTAAAGCCATGAGAATGGATAATATCATGTAGGGAGAAGGCATAGAGAATAAAACAGAGGATACAGGAACTCTGGCACTTAGCGGTCATATAGAAAAAGGAAAAACATGTGAAGGAGAATGTGCAAGAGGAGTCAGTTATTCAAGAAAACCAGGATAGTGTGTGGTGTCAAGTCCAGAGATGAGAGTATCAGAAAAAGTCCATAATAAGAGCTCTGTTAAACTGAGGACAGAAAAGAGAGTCAGCTGAGTAGAGATTGTCAATTACCTTTACAAGAGTAGTAGAGTGATAGAGAGATTGAAGTAGACTGAAGTTTTGCCATTTATCTTTTCAGCAACAGTTGTTTAGAGAGAGAGCATGAGCAGGGGAGGGAGCAGAGGGAAAGAGAGAGGGGGGAGAGAGAGAGGGAGAGAGAGAGAGAGAGAGAGAGAGAGAGAGAGAGAGAGAGAGAAAGAGAAAGAATCCTAAGCAGGCTTCATGCTCAGTGTGAAGGGGTCAATCTCACAACCCTGGGATCATGACCTGAGCCAGAATCAAGTGTTGGACCCTTAACCCACTTAAGCCACCCAGGTGGCCCTAGCAACACTGCTTTTTAAAAGACAGTAGACAATACCTTCAAACTTTTGAGAGAAAATTATTCTGAACTTAGAATTCTATTAACAAAACAAACATTCAAGAAGAAGGACAAATTAGAGTCCTTTCACTTTTTGGTAGGGGATGGGGGGAGGGGCCCCTATGCATCTTTTCAGGGAAAAGAGAAATGCCTAAGGAAATGTCCCAGCAAAATGAAAAGAGGACTCAAGACAGAAACACAGGAACTTAGTAATAGGATATTTCAGGAGCACAAATTTTTGGGCTTCAGTGCAATCAATAATAGAACAGAAAGTTCTCTCAGAAGAATGTCTTTAAGAAAAAAAAGTAGATTAACCTTATGAAATAGTATGATTAAAAACATTAATAATCTTAATGATAGGGTGACATTTGCTTCTCCTGTCATCAACACCAAAGAAAGACAACTGGAATCTTTAGTAAAGGCAAAAAATTGTGTAAGCCATGGTCCCCAAAATATGACATTATTATGAGCAATCAGTGGACACATTAAAAAAGAGAATCCATTCGACATTAGCTTTAGAACATTCTCCTTCAATTAGTGTAGATTTAGTAACATGGTTTCTGATTCCCTTTTTATTCATACTACTTGATTCAGCAGTGAATAAGGTTTTTAAAATTGTAATGCTAAAAAAGAAACTCTTCATTTTTCAAATTAACTTTAAGATAAAATGTGAAATACTTGATTATTCTAACAAAGTAAATATAAATACTGACAATGTAAAAGTAGTGATAGAAGTAATGGAAGTTAGTAAGTGGAGGGAAGTGAAAGGATGTAATATATATTAATGTTACATAATAGAAGAGTGTCAAGAGACACTTTCTTAAATGGGTGGATCAAGAAATAGAGGTTTGAGTATATTCTTTAAAGCAATAAAGTAACAAGTAGAACTTAATGAAAATTCCAAAGAGGAGACAAAGGAATAAAAATGAGGAGTAATATAATGGAGGTAAATTCTTATTGTTAATTATCAGTGTGGAATCAATGAAAAAAATGTCAGGAGCTAAACCAAAAAGTGGCAGTATGTATTTATTGTTTTCAATTATGGAGACAACTATCAAATACTAACAACAGTTTGATATAGCTACCTTTAGGGCACTGCTTTTCAAATTGTGGGAGTGAAATCACTTTAGTGAGTTACAACCTACATTCGAAAAAGAAGAAGAAAAAAGGAAATATTAAGTTGCATTACACTAGTAAGGGTAAGTAAAATTGATGAAACTTTTCTCAGCATTGTGTGTGTATGTGTCTTTGTGTAAAATGTATTTGCTACTTGGGTCCTGGTCAACAAAGTACTCTAGGAAGTAGAACTGCTCTGTGGACAATGACTGCATTTTTATCTTTCATTTTTCCACTCATTTGTTTGAATTTTTTTAACTCATGCATGTATTATTTTTTTCATAATAATTTAAAATATGTATCTTGGATTTTGGGGTTTTTTTCTTTGTTATACATAAAAAAATATAAGCTCATAGGTTTCCATAAGACAACGTGGTTTATTTCCTAACAAAAGAAAATATTAGGCAATTTTTTGAGAAGCAAAATGATAGGCAATCTTCCATTACTTAAGAAAGGAAAAGTTAACAATACATTTTGAAGATTGCTTACGGCTCAAGGGAGAGAAGTCTGGGGCAGGGGCAAGAGTTTAAGGTGTTAGGAGTCTAGGCAATGGATTAAGTAAGACAAAGCAAGAGAAATCAAAATTTTAAAAAAGTTAATGTTTATTTTATTTTTGAGAGATGGAGACAGAGCATAGATGGGGAGGGGCAGAGAGAGAGGGAGACAGAATCTGAAGGAGGCTCCAGGCTCTGAGCTGTCCGTGTAGAGCCCAACATGAGGCTCAAACCCATGAACTGTGAAATCATGACCTGAGCCGAAGTTGGAAACCACTGACTGAGCCGCCCAGGTGCCCCTAAAATATTGTCACAACATAAGCCAATGCTAAAGATGATCTTAAATCAACTAATTATTTTATTGGTTCTATATAATAGTGTTTTATCAGACAGTGAACACTGTAATTGCTTGCATTTCTATGGTGGCTTTCAATTTTCCTCAGTTTGCCCTTAAAGCAAATATGAGACAGTTTTTGAGTACCTGCTTACCCAGACCCTTCCTTTTCTACGTTTATTTATTTTTGGGACAGAGAGAGACAGAGCATGAACGGGGGAGGGGCAGAGAGAGAGGGAGACACAGAATCAGAAACAGGCTCCAGGCTCTGAGCCATCAGCCCAGAGCCTGACACGGGGCTCGAACTCACAGACCGCGAGATCGTGACCTGGCTGAAGTCAGACGCTTAACCGACTGCGCCACCCAGGCGCCCCGACCCTTCCTTTTCTAAAAGCTTCTATTCCATTGGGAATAGAAATTCTATTCTGTGGCCTTGGGCACCATGTGACCTGCTACCTAGCTGCGTATACTTAGTTGGACCAAAGAGAGACTACTGACCCAGCCTGTACTAGTCAGATTTTATCTCCTAGGAATTTGGAATTAGAACTCAGAAATGCTGATCATTTTGTGTTGGTTACTTGGGGGAGTAAGAATATCATTCTGGGGCAGCCATATTTGGCCCATCTGAATAGATACACAGAAAAGAACTTGTCTGCCTAAAAAGGAAAGACTAAAGCATGGAAGAGAGGCTACTAATTTATTAAATAAACAAATACTAAGTATCTACTGTTCCAGGTACTGTTCTAGATACTAGGGATATAGCAGGGAATAAAACTGAGTCTCTGCCCTTGCTAGTATATGTTCTTGGGGGAAGAAAATATTTAAAAATAAATATTTAATATATATTTAATAAAACATGAAGTAGTAATAAATTCTATGAAGAAAAATTAAGGAGGGGTGTGTCTGGGTGGCTCAGTCTGTTAAGCATCAGACTTCAGCTGAGGTCATGGTCTTACATTTCGTGAGTTTGAGCCCCACATCAGGCTATCTGCTGTCAGCATGGAGCCCACTTTGGATCCTCTGTCCACCTCTCTCTTCCCCTCCTCTGCTGTCTCTCTCTCAAAAATAAATATAAACATTAAAAAGAAAAGAAAAAAGAAAAAAAGAAAAGAAAGAGAAAAATGAAGGATGGCAAGAGATAGAAAGTTTGAAGTTGGAATCAGGAAATAATTTGAGCAGACTTGGACCAATTGGGGAAGCAAGCCAAAAATATATCTGGAGGAATTGCTTTCCAAGCTGCAGTTCTAGAACATGCAAAAACTTTGAGTTGGGAACATTCTTAGGAAACTTAAGAGACACAGTGGCAAGAAGAAAGAATAAATAAATCTGCACCTAGATAAAGAGGAGATCTTAAAAACTTCCAGAGAGAAAAGATAGATTACCTATTATATAGATGGGTTCAAGATGGTGTCTGTATATTGGCCCCTATATGTTGTTTACTTATTCATAGCAGGCTAGGACCATTAGATCAAAGCCTGCCAGTGCCAACCCAAATTCTTAGACATGGACTTTAAGTGTAGCCTAAATAAGCAGATCTCTAGTCACTTAGATCCTGCCTGCTAGGCATACCCTATGAAACTGAACACATCATCTTCTAGCCACAGATAACACAAACTCTGTTGCTATAAAAGAACTCAAACTGTATTGCTCTTCAGAGCTCTCTGACCCAGAGATTCCCCACCTTGCTACTGAGTGACAAATCCTAGACACATAAGCCCCTTCTCTGATTCCCCTCTTCTTGGGAGTTCCAGTGTCTTTTTACCTTTCTGAGTGGTAGCCCCATGCAGCTATCTCTGGATAGTCTCTTGCTGTGAGTGACTTCCCTTTCCTGCAGTCCTGTCCAAGTGCCACCCTATAAACTTTATTGTGCAGGATTACCATCTCACGTTCTTGTCTTTTCCTTGATATGTCCTGAAATCCTTGAGTTTACCACACCAATAAGCAAAATTAGATTGAAAGTCACTTCTCAATTGCAACAATATGAATCAAAAGACAATGTAATAATATATTCCAAGTACTAAGAGCAAACATTTGGCAGCCTAAAATTTTATACCAAGCTAAACTATAATTTGTTTAGTTATTAGTTTTCAGATATTAAGAACTAAAGGATATAATGAATAATTTAAAAATTGTACCACAAAGAACAAATGAGATACAAAAAAAGAGAAAAAGAATAGCAATGGGAGCAGGTAATGCATGGGAAAATCTTTAGTATTAATTACATAAAACAATGATAATAATAATGACTCATGAGGGAATACAAAAACAAGATGCAGCTTAAATACAATGGTAATAACACAAACAAAGGAATAAAGTAATCATAAGAAAATTATGCTCTATGCTGGTCTTTGTTTTATTCAAGATCAAGCAAGGTAGGTACACTTATCAACTTTAGACTTTAGTGTTTATATTAAGGATATCACTAAGAATATATGTAGGATGTATTACTCCAAAATACAATCCACAGAGGTAAAGACAAGGAAAATGTATTTAATGCAGTAGACATAAGCAAAAACAAAATAGATTTTTTTTTAGTTTTTAATTAATTAATTAATTATTTTTTAAATTTACATCCAAGTTAGCATATAGTGCCACAGTGATTTCAGGAGTAGATACCTTAATGCTCCTTATCCATTTAGCCCTTTCCCCCTCCAACAACCCCTCCAGCAACCTTCTGTTTGTTCTCTATATTTAGGAGTCTCTTATGTTTTGTCCCCCTCCCTGTTTTTATATTATTTTTGCTTCCCTTTCCTTATGTTCAGCTGTTTTGTATCTTAAAGTCCTCATATGAGTGAAGTCATATGATACTTGTCTTTCTCTGACTAATTTCACTTAGCATAATGCCTTCTAGTTCCATCCACGTAGTTGCAAATGGCAAGATTTCATTCTTTTTGATAGCTGAGTAATACTCCATTATATATATATATATATATATATATATATATATATATATATATATACACACATATATATATATATGTATATATATGTATAAATATATATACATATCTCCATTCATCCATCGATGAACATTTGGGCTCTTTCCATACTTTGGCTATTATTGATAGTGCTGTTATAAACATTAGAGTGCATGTGCTCCTTCAAAACGGCACACCTGTATCCCTTGAATAAATACCTAGCAGTGCAATTACTGGTTCATAGGGTAGTTCTATTTTTAATTAAAAAAAAGATTTTAAAATGTAAAACTAAAAGACAATTGTTTTAACTTTAAAAGAGAAAATAAGCATGAAATAAGATAGTAGAAATAAATCCAAATGTATTAGTTAGCATAATAAACACCAATTGGACTAAGCACACAAGTTGAAAAATAAATTATTAGATTAGATTATTAGATTAAAATAAACACATAAAATGCACCTGAATGGAATTTACAGGAAACACACCTAACGTGAGGACACAGAAATATTTAGGTAGGTAAAAGAACTTCTACAGTAGGTCAACAGAAAAAAAAGTTGAGGGTTGGAAGGAAATAAATAAAACTACCATTATTTGCAGATAATATGATTGTCTACATAGAAAAATCCAAAAGATTCTACCAACAAATCATTAGACTTAATCAGATAATCTGCCAAAGTGTCTGATACAAGATTAATATACAAAATTTAAATGCATTTTATATACAACCAGGAAAAAACATTTTAAGAGATATTTTTTGCAATAGCACACACTAAAAAATGGAACATCCTTTGGATATTAGGCAAGACCTTATAGAGAAAATTAAAAAACTTTAATGAAAAATACATTGAGAAATATAAACATGTTGTTGGATAGAAAGGCTCAATATTATAAATAAGGCAAGTTTCCAAAAATTAATCTACTTTTCAAATTAATTTCAGTTGAAATCTTAGCTCAATTTTTTAAATGACAAGTTTGATAGAATTTTATGTAGAAAATCAAAGGCTCATGAATAGGCAAGACATTCCTCAAGAAGAAGAGGGGAAGATTTGTTCTATTACATACAAGACTTCTAATAAATTTATATTAAGTAAAACATTTTGACAGTGGCCCAGCAACAAAAACTTGATTAGTGGAACTAGAGTATAGAAACTGATATTTATATCTAGATATATCTAGATGTGTTTCTAGTTCTAGTATATAAATATCAGTTTCTATAGATCCAGATCTAGATATATATCAACTTTATCTATGCCAGATGGGTATTTTTTAAATTTTTTTAAAATTGTTAATGTTTTTATTTATTTTTGAGAGAGAGAGAGAGAGCAGGGAGGTGCAGAGAGAGAGGGAGACAACAGAATCTGAAGCAGGCTCCAAGCTCCAAGCTGTCAGCACAGAGCCTGACATGGGGCTCAAACTCCCACTCAACCTATTGAGCCACCCAGCCACCACATATGCCAGATGAGTATTATAGGTCACTGGAAAAGGATAAACTTCAATAAATGGCAGTAGCCTTTGAGCTGCCTATCTTCAGTTTTCTTGATAAATGAGATAATAAATATCTACATTGTTTACTCTTAGGTTTTTCTGTTAGTTGCAGCTCAAAGAATTCATAACTGATATAGTTACTAGCATTCTTGGCCAAAGACGTGATTAAAATGATCTAATCAGAGTGGATCCTGGGACTTGTGAAGGAACAACAGGGAAGAAACTATGACTCTTTTACTAAACTTGAATCTGAATGAATGTGTGCCTGAGGTTTTTGGAGAGTACCACATGGTACCTGAGAGTGAAGGCAGAATAGAGGATTAAGAGATATTGAATGTGGATGATAGTTAACACTTTAACTGAGACCTACCTTCTGCTATCTACCCATGGAATTTTCAAATATGTAAGCCAATAAATTCCTTTTTTATTTGTTTTAGCCATTTACAGTTGAATTTTCTGTCTTATGGAACCCAAATGATCTCACTGGAAATGGTAAACTACACTCACTTTCTGCAAGAGCTCATGATAGAAACCATGTTCAGACATTGAATTTTTAAAAATGTTGATGGCTATAAAGACAGATATAACTAATAAAACCAATGTGCACCATAGATGAAACATCAAAAGCAGTACACTGGTTTGATTGAAACATTTGAGCCATAGTAATATTTACATCATTTGAAAATCCCAAGAAAAACAAAAGAGCCACCGTGTTTTGTTCAATGAAACCAAAGCTGAAGGGTTGAGAAGGAGACCATGATGTAAGGTCAGAAGGAGAGCTTATTTTGTTAACCAAGTAATAAAGGGGCAAGGGATTGTAGAAAATAAACTCTTGCCTTATCCTCTAGGTTTATGGAAGCAATTTTTACAAATGTGCTGTATAAACTGCTTTTAAAATTCTGGTATTTTGTTCACTGGGAGTCTTGCTAGGATGGCTTACAAAGAAAAGAGATTTAAGAAAATCTGAAAAGTCATAAAGCGTAAGAGATTAAACTTGTGGTTTAGAAAATCTTTCAAAATGAGACCTAAAACTCAAATAAATACCAAATCGATTTATGACAAAGAAAATGGTCTACAGAAGTAGTTCTCAAAATTAATGTTAGCATTGGAACCTTTTTCTACATGAAATCTTACAGAAAATTATAATATGTAATGTAGACAATGTATTTATTAATGTAGATTTACTTTTTTAAGTTGAATTGTGTAACATTTGCTTCTTAAAGAAGAGAGGAAGGATGCTAGTGTGATGAGCACACTAAAATTTTAAAATCAAGAGTCATAGATAACAGTTCCACTCATAATTATTAGCATTTGATTTATTTCTCTATTCATTTTAGTTATGCAGGAGTTAGATAAAATATTTGCAAATAGTAATTACAGGATACTTCTCAATTAAACACAGAAGGCTGAGAAAGGAATAGTAGATTTAAATTTTTTTATTTCAAGGTGAAGCCGCTAAACATGTCTGTTAGTAGAATTAATTATCACAAATATGGAGGTTTAGAGAAGAAGAAATTAAAAGTTACAAATGTATTACTTAAAATACTTATACTAGGATACAGTATTATGATGCCCTGCCTACTTGTTAGTGTGTTGTTTTGTTGCATAATTGGCTATTTTGCCTCAACAGAGAATTTGCCAAACTCATGCATTTGAATTTTTAACCGGCTTTTCGTTGAGCATGATGCATGTGTGTTGTGGATTTGTGTTCATTTGTATAATTTTATGTCAGTAAATGTGCTGACATGTCTTGATTTTTAAAAAGAGAAAGAATGGAAGACTGTAACTTTACATTTAATCCACATCTGTAAGAAGTTTAAGTGAGCACACAAACATATTGATGAAGAAATCACAAGGACTGTTCACAAAAATTCCAGTTATTTTCCTGGATATTGATAGGACTACTCTTCCCTGACCACCTTGATGTTAGTTATGGCCATGTGCCTTGCTTTGCCTAGTGACATATGAGCAATAGTATCATGTATCATTTCTGGGCAGATGTATTAAGAGCAAGTGCCACTGCACAATTCTTCATGTTTCCTTTCCCCTGCCACAGTGTTCAAAGAAGCACACTACTGAGATGGGGTCTCCATCAACTTGAATTCCTAAGTGATGATGAACAGAACCCCTGTTCTGCTAACCTACACTGGACATGTGTAAAATCAAACACTATGGATAAGCTGAGGAAGCCAATTAGCAGAAAGAAGAGAGTAGGACAGACCTGCAGAAAGAATGTGAGCTGCCATGAGAGAAAAGTAAGAGGGAGCAGCTGATCCTTAGAATCTTTGGTTCCAGGTGCTTTCCAGGTCCTGTGGGTTTCTAACACTACACATTATCCTCTGGAGTTTAAATAGGACTCCTGATACTTAAATAACAATAACAAAAAAACTAAATAAAATGTGTATTTCCACTTAGCAAGGTGTTCCCCTAATGTATATGTTGAATCAAAAGGTATGGGCATTTTATTTTTCTTAAGTTTATTTATTTTGAGAGAGAGAGATAGAGTGCACGCAAGTGGGGAGAGGGAGAGAGAGAGAGAATCCTAGGCAGGGTCTGCACCGTCAGTGCAGAACTTGGCCCAGGGCTCAAATTCATGAACCATGAATGAGATCATGACCTGGGCTGAAGTCAGGTGCTTAACAGACTGAGCCACCCAGGTGCCCCTCACCATTTTAATATAAATTGCCAAATGTCACCCACTAGCAGCACAGAAAGTGCTCCTTTCATAATACAGTGCTTTTAACAACACTGGTAATGCACATTAAAAAATAAAACAAAGTGGGAATAAAAGCTGCTAATAGGTGGGGTGCCTGGGTGCCTCAGTTCGTTAAGCGTCAGACTCTTGGTTTTGGCTCAGGTCATGATCTCACCGATGGTGAGTTCAAGCCCCACATTGGTCTCCACGCTGGCAGTGTGGACCCTGCTTGGGATTCTCTCCCTCTTTCTGTCCCTCCCCTGCTCACACACGCATGCTCACTTTCTCAAAATAAACTTAAAAAAATACTAATATCAGATTGGCAAAGAGGGAGTATAAATTAAAAATAAACTTTACTGGAGTGCCCTCGTGGCTTAGTCAGTTAAGCGTCTGACTCTTGATTTCAGCTCAGGTCATGATCTTGCAGTTTGTGAGTTCAGACCTCATGGGGGCTCTGCACTGGCATTGATGAGCCTGCTTGGGATTCTCTCTCTCCCCATCTCTCACTCTCTCTACCCACTCCCCCACTTACACTGCCTCTCTCTCTCTCTCTCTCAAAATAAATAAACTTTAAAAATTTTTACTAATAGGCAAAAAAAAAAATGAAAGTTAAGTGTATTAATCAGAATTCATTTTTATTTAAGGCTGACTTTTTACCAAAATTTTCTAAGTCATTTACCACTTCTTTTGTAATTTAAAAATTTTACCTATCTTGCCAATTATTTATTAGGATCTTTAAAAAAATTATTTTTTAAGTTTATTTATTTATTTTGAAAGAGAGAGAGAATGAGCTGGGGAGGGGCAGAGCAAGCAGGGGACAAAGGACCTGAAGCAGCAGAGAGCGTGATGCAGGGCTCAAATTCATGAACTGTGAAATCATGACCTGAGCCGAAGTCGATGCTTAGCCAGCTCAGCCACCCAGGCGCCCTTCGTTTGTTGGGATCTTCAAGTTTTTTTTTTATGGGGGCACCTGGGTGGCTCAGTCGGTTAAGTGTCTGACTTCGGCTCAGGTCATGATCTCACGGTTTGTGAGTTCCAGCCCCACGTTGGGCTCTGTGCTAAAAGCTCACACAGAGCCTGGAGCCTGCTTCGGATTCTGTCTCTGTCTCTCTGCCCCTTCCCTACTCGCTCTCTGCCTCTTTCTCAAATATAAAACATAAGAAAAGAATTTTTTTACAAAGTTTTTTTTATGGATGTATGTGAACTTTTGTATTGTAATATTTACCACAAATATTTTCCCAGTCTGGTTTCAGCTTTCAGATTTTTATTATCTTGGTATTTTATGTCAATTTTTAACTGTTAGGTAGTAAAACATATTTTTCTTTACTAAGTCCATAATTTTATTAAGATTAAAAGTTTTTACCCAATCAGAGGTTATTAAATATTCATTCCTCATTTTTCCCTTTAGTCTCTTTTTCTCACCTATATGATTCTCATTCACATTGTGCAAAACTCATCAATTGAAGCAAACTATAAATACAAAAGTAAATTATTAAATGAACACATGATTATTTTCTCTTTTAATAAGATTTTTTAACCTATAGTTATTAATCTGTTTAGATTTTATCCTGCTGAATAGCATAAAATTAAGATTTAATTGATTTATTTTCCAAAATGGCTAACCAATTATCTTGGCATTTTATTGAATAATCCTTTTCTCCCCCACTAATTTATTGTGCTCCTTTAACTTCATTTTTGATCAAATATGATGAAGTTTGAATTTCAACTTATCCACTCTACATTTCACGTTTATCTGTTTCTTTGTTCCAGGGTGCCTTTTGAAAGAGTCAATTGAGTGTAAAAACATTTGATTATCAAAATCCCTCTTAATTTTTGCTGATGTGCTTAGGGGGAAAAATGTCATGATGTCTGTGGAGTCTACCACTTAATTCTGATTGGTTCTGGAAAGAGAGCAACAAAATAAACACAGCAAAATGTTAATCTGGTGAATCTAGTGGTCATTTAAACAGTCTTATTAACTTTTATATAAGTTTGAAAAGGTCTTGTTAGGGTGAAACTTTCTTGACATTTTTCTTTAGTGAAATTTTAAAAATTGAGGTGTAATTTACCTACAGTAAAATAGATTTGAAACTTTACAGAATAAAAATGGGGGGAATAGAGGGATATTCAAGATGGCATCAATGAACACTTATGTTGTTTCCATATATAGGCTGTTGTAAATAATGCTTCAGTGAACATGGGGTACATGTATCTTTTTGAATTAGTGTTTTTGTACTTTTTGGATAAATACCCAGAAGTGGATTTATATTATAGTTCTATATTTTAAATTATTAATATTTGTATTTTAGTTACTATACAGTGAAATATTAGTTTCAGAAGTAGAATTCAGTGATTCATCACTTACATACAACACCCAAGCTCATCACAATAAGTGCACTGCTTAATACTTGTCACCCATCTACCCCATCTGCCACCCACCTCCCTCCATCAACCCTCAGTTTGTTTTCTATTGTTAAAAGTCTCTTATAGTTTGTTTTCCTTTCTTCTCTTCCCCCCCCCCTTTTGATGTGGTAGTTCTATTTTTAATATTTTGAGGAATCTCTATATCATTTTTCTATAGTGGCTGCACCGATTTACATTCCCTCCCAACAGTGTACAAAGGTTCTCTTCCTCCATTCCTCTCCAACACTTATTTCTTGTCTTTTTGATAATAGCCATTCTGACAGGTGTGAAGTGATAACTCATTCTGGTTTCGATTTGCATTTTCCTGATGATTAGTGATGTTAAACATCTTTTCATATGTCTGTTGGCCATCTACATGTCTTCTTTGGAAAAATGTCTATTCAGATCCTCTGCCCATTTTGTAATCAGGTTGTTTGTTTTTTGTTGTTGAGTTGTCTTATGAGTTCTTTATATATTTTAGATATTAACCCCTTATTGGATATATGGTTTGCAAATGTTTTCTTCCATTTGTAGCTTGTGCATTTTTTTATTGTTTCCTCTGCTGTGCAGAAACTTTTTAGTTTGATATAGTGCCATTTATTTATTTATTTTTGTTTCCCTTGCATTTGGAGTCAGATTTTAAACATTGCTAACATAAAACATTTTTAACATAAACATTTTTAAACATAAAAAACATTGCTAACACCAATATCAAGGAGATTACTGCCTATGTTTTCTTCTGAGAATTATATAGTTTCAGGTCTTACATCTGAGTCTTTAAAAGTCTATTTTGAGTTAATTTTTGTGTATGACGTAAGTGATCTAGTTTCAGTATTTTGCATGTGGTTGTCCAATTTTCCCCAAACCACTTATTGAAGAGATTGTCCTTTCCCCATTGTATATAATTGGCTCCAATTTATCCATTTAGATCTGTTAATATTTACTTTATATTTGTGCTTCTTTGTTGGGCACATAAATATTTACAAATGTTATATCCCCTATTTGGATTGACCGCTTTATCACTATAAAATGCCCTTCTTTATCTTTTATTACACTCTGTTTTGTTTTAAAGTCTATTTTGTCTAAGTATCACTATAGCAGCTTTCTTTTTGCTCCCATTTGCGTGGACTATCTTTTTCCATCCCTTCACTTTCAGTCTGGCATGTCCTTAGATTTGACATGAGTCTCTTGTTTTTTGACCCATTGAGGCCCTCTGTGTCTTTCAATTGGAAAAATTAGTCTATTTACATTTAAAATAATTATTAACAGGTATGTATCTGATTGACATTTTGTTGATTGTTTTCTGGCTGCTTTTGTAGTTCCTCTCTGTCCTTTTCTCTTGTTCTTGTCCCATGGAGTTAATTGATTTTCTTTAATGTTACATTTAGTTTGCTTTCTCATTGTCATTTGTGTGTGCACTGTAGATATTTGCTTTGTGATTACCATGAGAGTCATATATAACAGCCTATGTGTATAATAGTATTTTAAATTGGTAGCATCTTAAGTTTGAGCATATTTTTAAAACTCTACATTTTTACTTCCCCACCAAATGTGTTGTTTTTGACGTCATATTTTTATTTACATCTTTTTCCTTTTTGTATCCCTTAACTAATTATTATAACTAATCTTACTACTTTTGTCTTTTAACCTCCATACTAGCATTATTAATGGTTAATCTACTACCTTCATTGTATATTAGTTTGTACCAGCAAGATTTGTATTTTCATAGTTTTCTTATTACTTGTTAGTGCCTTTTTTTCCCCAGCTTAAAGAAGAACCTTTAATATTTCCTATAAGGCCAGTTTAACAGTGATGAACAACTTTTGTTTTTGTCTGTCTCAAAACTCTTTATGTCTTCTTCAATTTTAAATGATAACCTTGCTAAGAAAAGTATCCTTGGTTGGAAATTTTTTCCTTTCAGCACTTTGAACATATAATGTCACTCCCTTCAGACCTGCAAAGTTTCTGCTGAAAATCAGCTTGTAGTTTTATGGGGTTTCCCTTGTATGTAACAAGTTGTTTTTCTCTTGATACTTTTAATATTCTCTCTCTAACTTTCGACATTTTAATTATAATGTGTCTTGGTATAGATCTGTTTGAGTTCATGTTATTTGGAATTCTGTGTTTTCTGAAGCTGGATATCTGTTTTCTTCCATTTAGGGAGGTATTCAGCTATTATTTTTTCAAATAACTTTTCTTCTCTCCCCTCTCTCACTCTTCTCCTTCTTAACCCTTGTAATGCAAATGTTATTCTGCTTGATGTTGTCCCACAGGTACCTTAAGCTAGATTCACTTTAAAAACTTCTTTTCTTGGGGTATCTGAGTGGTTCAGTCAGTTAAATGTCTGACTCTTGGTTTCAGCTGAGGTCATGATCTCATGGTCTGTGGGTTTGAGCCCCGTATAGGACTCTGTGCTATGATTCTCTCTCTCTCTCTCTCTCTCTCTCTCTCTCTCTGTCTCTCTGTCTCTGCCCCACCCCTGTTCTTTCTCTCTCTCTCTCAAAATAAATAAACTTAAAAAAATTTTTTTTAATTAAAAAATTTTTTTTAGCTGTTCTGATTAGGTGATTTCCATTACCCTGTCTTCCAGATCACTGATCTGTTTTTTACTTTGTCTAGTCTGCTTTGAAACCATTTAGTATATTTTTCAGTTTAGGTATTGTATTCTTCAGCTCTTTGACTCCTGTTTGGTACTTTATTATGAATTCTATCTTTTTGATGAAATTCTCACTATGTTCATCCATTCTTCTCCCAAGTTCAGTAAGCATCTTTATAACCATTACTTTGATCTCTTTATCAGGTAGTTTACTTATCTGTTTCATTAAGGTCTTTTTCTCAGGTTTTGTCATGCTTTCTTGTTTGGGACATATTCCTCTCCTCATTTTGCTTCACTCTCTGTGTTTCTCTCTATTAGATGAAATAGCTAATAGAAGGAGTCTATGTCTTGAAGGAGTGGCCTTGTGTACCAGTGAACTTTATTGCTCAACATGGCTGTAGCTTTTGGTTGATCTTGTAATTGTCTAAATAGCCTGATTTTATCATTATAGGTCCCAGTTGCTGAGGGTTTGCCAAGACCCATCAGTGTTCCAAAGGGAGGGGTCTTAGAAAATGCCTCGTTTCAGGCTAACTGTAAGCTAGATCCTCGCACAATAGCTTTTAAGGTATGTAAGGTATGTAAGTCTTGTGGTTCCACAATTGTAAACCCTGCTAACTTCCAGACTAGATATAAAGGAGTCCCCTGGGTGACAGTTGTAAAAATCGTGGTTTTCAATGTGTATATAAGATCCTTTGTGGGAGGTATCAGTGGCTTCGTGGCAAAGCCAAAGGATGGCAATAATATGATGTCTTCCTGCCCATGTTCCCAGGATGAATCTCTGTAGCCTCTGGATATATGACAAATCTGAAGCTTTCCCCTCAGGCTGAAGATCCAGGAGAAGAAAATAGGCCTTTTTCACCTGAAGACTGAAGGTATATTTCAGTCTTCTTGTGCAGTGCTCTGGGGATAATAGCCTGCTCTGCCAAGGGTGGTCTCTTTAATTTTTCACAACTGTGGAGCCTAGAAATTTGATCTCCAGGCCACCAGAGTTAGGTACTCAAGGGGCATCCCTTGATGTGCCTGCCAAGTATAGCAGGGCAGGCCATGGCTATAGCACAAGTGGGATGCTTGAACCACCAGGCCAGGGTATGGCATAGCAGCCCGCAGCTGTGGCTATGGGGCAGGATCTTCCATCAGAGATAGCAGGCCAGAGAGGGGGTTTGAAAATGGTGCCCACCAGCACTAGCACCCAGATAGGGAGAATGCAAAAATGGCACCTGCCAGCACTTCAGTCTCTGGAGAAAATCCCAACAGGTTCCTGCCTCTCTGGCAGATGCTTTAAGATTAACAAATGAGTCCCTTTTCATATGTCTAGGCACTTTGCAAACTGTTGCTCTTGTGCTGGGTCCCAGGGTAAATGGGTCTGTGTGCATACATTTTAAGAGTAGGTTTTCCATTTCCTGTAGCCCTATGGTTCTTCAGGAAGTGAGCCCTCTTGGTTTTCAAGGCCAGATGCTTTGGGTACCTTCTTTCTGGTGAAGTTCCTAAAAGTTGGGACTGTTGGGAACAAGACTTTTACTCCTCAGGGACAAGCTCTGTATTAAGATATCCCTCCCAACTATGGGTCTCTATAACTGGGATTTCTTGCAAGACTACATCTCTGCCTCTCCTACCTGTATTGATGTGGCCTTTTTATCCTTTGTTGTGGAGGTGCTCTTCAGCAGGAATCCAGGTCCTTATGGGAAATTGTGCCATATGGAGCTATAGATTTATTTATTTGTGGAAGGAGGTGAGTTCAGGATACTTCTATGGTGCCATCTTGAATATCCCTCTATTTTTCCCCACTTTTATTTTGTAAAGTTTCAAATCTATTTTACTGTATGTAAATTATACCTAAATTTTGTTAATTTCATTAAAGAGACTACTATATAATTACATTTATGTCTAAAAAACAAGACAGTGCCTGGTTGGCTCAGTTGGTAGAGCATGTGATTCTTGATCTAAGTCATGAGTTTGAGCCCCACATTGGGTACAGAGTTTACTTTAAAAAAAAACAGGCATGCTTGGGTGGCTCAGTCAATTAAGCATCTGACTTCGGCTCAAGTCATGATCTTGGGGTTCATGAGTTCAAACCCTGTATTGAGTGAGCTCGAGCCCCACTTTAGGTGAGCTTGAGCCCTGCTTCAGGTGAGCACAAGCCCAGCTTCAAGTGAACTCAAGCTCCGCTTCAGGTGAGCCCCACTTCTTTCTCTCTCCCTGTCTGTCTCTCCCTGCCCGTCCTGGGATTCTGTCTCTCTCTCTGCCCCTCACTCACTTGCACTCTCTCTCTCTCTCTCTCTCTCTCTCTCTATCTCTCTCACACACACACACAAATTCATAGATACAAGGCAGGAAGGGGGGTTGTGGGGCAGGGAAGATGGGTGAAAGAACTCTATAGTATGGTGATGCATGGTAACTGGACTCATGATGGTAATCACTTTGTAGTGTATGCAAATAACAATTATAATGTTGTATACCTAAAACAAATACCAATTTTACTTAAAAAAAAAGAAAGAAAAGAAAAGAAGAAAAAGGGGAAAATAAAAGCAATACATTTTAAATGAGGTTTGTTTGTGATTTGGTTCCATGTTTAAGACAAAAAAAGCAGTGTCCAAGTTTTTCTGATGAATATTTTTATGCTATCTTTCAAATCTTTTAAAAGATTTATTAAATTTAGTGGGGGGTTTTTAATACACTCCATAAGTTAATGATAACAAAAGCTGATATGACTGAGTACTTTCCTCCATAACTCATTTTGAGAACCTGTATGAAATAAAAGCTCTTTTAAATTAATGATCTCTTCAAGGAATTGGTCCCATTTACAATTGCACCAAAAACCATAACATACATATGAATAAAACTAACCAAAGAGGTAAATACTTGTACTCTGAAAACTGCAACACTGATGAAAGGAATTAAAGATGGCACAAAGAAATGGAAAAACATTCCATGCTCATGGATTGGAAAAATGACTATCGTTAAATGTCTATACTATCCAAAGCAATCTACACATTTAATGCAATCCCTAACAAAATACCACCAACATTTTTCACAGAGCTAGAACAAACGATCCTAAAATTTGTATGGAACCACAAAAGACCCCAAATAGCCACAGCAATCTGGAAAAAGAAAAGCAAAGCTGGAGGCATCACAATTCCAAACTTCAAGTTATATTACAAAGCTGTCATGATCAAGACGGTATGTTACCAGCACAAAACAGACACATAGATCAATAGAACAGAGTAGAAAACCCAGAAATGAACCCACAACCATATGGTCAACTAATCTTCGACAAACAGGAAAGAATAGCCAATGGAAAAAAGACAGTCTCTTCAACAAATGGTGTTGGGGAAACTGGACAATAACATCTAAAAGAATAAAACTGGGCCACTTTCTTATATCATACACAAAAATAAATTCAAAGTGGATGAAAGACCTAAATATGAGACAGGAAACCATCAAAATCCTGGAGGAGAACACAGGCAGTAACCTCTTTAACCTTGGTCTTAGCAACTTCTTACTGGAGTTGTCTCCTGAAGCAAAGGAAAAAAAAACAAAACAAAACAAAAATAAACTATTGGGACATCATCAAGATAAAAATCTCCTGCACAGTGAAGGAAACAATAAATAAAGCTAAAAGGCAACCGTTGGCATGGGAGAAGATATTTGCAAATGACATATATGATAAAGGATTAGTATCCAAAATATCTTAAGAACTCATTAAAGACACCCAAAAAACAAATAACCCAGTTAAAAAATGGGCAGAAGACATGAATAGACATTATTACAAAGAAGACATACAGGTGGCTAAAAGACACATGAAAAGATGTTCAATATCCCTCATCATCTAGTCAGAATGGCTAAAATTAATAACAAAGGAAACAACAGGTGTTGTTGAGGATGTGCAGGACGGGAACCCTCCTGCACTGTTGGTGGCAATGCAAACTGATGCAGCCATTCTGGAAAACAGCATGGAGGTTCCTCAAAAAATTAAAAATAGAACTACCCTATGATCCAGCAATTGCACTACTAGGTATTTACTGAAAGGATACAAAAATACTGATTCAAAGGGATACACACACCCTTATATTTATAGCAATATATCATTATCAATATCCAAATTATGGAAAGAGCCCAAATGCCCATTGACTGATGAATGGAAAAAGAAGAGGTGATACACACACACACACACACACACTGGAATATTACTCAACCATCAAAAAGAATGAAATCTTGCCATTTGCAATGAGGTACATGGAGCTAGACAGTATTATGCTAAGCGAAATACGTCAGTCCAAGATAAACAAATACCATATGATTTCGCTCCTATGTGGAATTTAAGAAACAAAACAGATGAACATGGGGGGAGAAAAACCAGAGAAGCAACCCAGGAAACAGACTCTCAACAATAGAGAATAAATTAAGGATTACTTGAGGGGAAGTGGGGAGGGGGAAGGATTAAATGTGGTGGATATTAAGGAGTGTACTTGTTTTAAGAGCACTAGGTGTTGTATGTAAGTGACGAATCACTAAATTCTAGACCTGAAAGTAATATTACACTGTATGTTAATTAACTAGAATTTAAATAACAACTTGAAAAAAGTAATAAATTTATATTTGATTTCTTCAATCCATGAGTTTTATGTTTTCTTTTTTTTATTTTTTAAAATATTTATTTTTGAGAGAGAGAGAG
This sequence comes from Acinonyx jubatus, assembly GCF_027475565.1. NCBI lineage: Eukaryota > Metazoa > Chordata > Mammalia > Carnivora > Felidae > Acinonyx > Acinonyx jubatus. Next base: position 79,960,042 of record NC_069388.1, on the reverse strand, counting down.
AAAATGTGAGCAGGGGAGGGGCAGAGAGAGGGAGACACAGAATCTGATGCAGGCTCCAGGCTCTGAGCTGTCAGCACAGAGTTGGACATGTGGTTTGAACTCAAAAACCACAAGATCATGACCTGAGGTGAAGTCCAACGCTTAACCGATTGAGCCAACCCAGGTGCCCCAAGGTTTATGTTTTCAATAGTTAACTGAAATAAGATTTAGTGTGTGCACACTGAAACTCTGTATGTTTTAAAATAAATTTCCAAAGCTGAATTTTAGTATGAGGACTTTATAAACTCAAATTTATTTGAGGTATGTAATAATACATAAGTGTTTTGTTAGCTTTTTTTATTACTGTTTATAATATAAAATTATTATCCTAATCAATTTTTTTAAAAGTTTTTAAATTTTATTTATTTTGAGAGAGAGAGAGAGAGAGCATGGGAGGGGCAGAGAGAGAGATAGATAGAATCCCAAGCACTGCACTGGCAGTGCAAAGCCAAATGCAGAGTTTGAACCCAGAAACTGTGAGATCATGACCTGAGCGGAAGCCAAGAGTCAGACGCTTAACCAACTGAGCCACCCAGGAGCCCCAATCCTAATCACTTTTGCATCCTATGTGGATTAACATCATTTATATATAACTATTAAAATTATCTCTCGCAGTTTTCCTTTTAGAGATCAAATTGATTGATTAATGAACCCAAAGTCTCTTTTCTACTTCCTTTAATAAAATATTTAATTGTTCCACAGTATATCCCAGCAATCATACTTTCTCTGCCCTCACACAAAGATGGCTTAGATTTTTATTTTATGTTAGTTAAGCTGCTGGAAGAGATTTTACTGACCACCAAGGAAATCCTTACTCCTTAACTTCAAACTTAATGTGGGAAGTGGGAGTTGTGTGGCAGTGGGGGGAAGAGTATGTGTGGTTTTTTCTGAAATCCTTATGTTTTCAATTTTGCACTCATTTTTATGGTGTAGGTCTTTGGATAGGGCCTTGGTTGTAGGTCATTTTCAGCAACTGTTGCACTTGTATAATACAATAACTTAAAAATAATTTAAGGCTACTATCAACTTAAACATTTGGAAACACAATAAACAGAGTTCTGCCTCCTGAGGGCTGTTGTGACCAAATCCTAATATGACTTTTTGTTAAGGTAGTTCATTATGTCCACTCTCTGTACTGTTGACCCTAAAGTTGTTGCCAAAACACAAATCAAATCTTGTAACTCTGCTGCTTACAAAACTTCCATGGCTTCCAGCCACCTACAGGTAAAATCAAAACTCCTTAGAACAGAGGAAGAACCTTTCACCATCTAGCCCCACTTAACTTTTCTACCCTCATTTTCATCCCTCTTAAAATGAACACAGGAGCTATAGCCACACAGATCTGCTTGTCAGTCTCAACAAATTTTTTTTATGTCAGTGGTCTTGTACTTGTTTTGTTATTTCCCTTTAGAATGTCCTGCCCTTCTCTCCCCAGCTCCCCACCCCAATTCTTCTTATCTTTCAAAAGCCAACTCAAAGTTCATTTCTTCAGTGACAATAAGTTCAGACTTCTGGTAGTCATTTCTTCCTCTAGGGATTTGACAATCATAATCCAGTGTGGGAGAGTGACAAGGAAACAAATAAACACATGGTCAAAAGACTATTAACTCCTTAAGGACAAGGACTGCATCATTTATTCACCTGTGTGTCCCCTGAACCTACCAGTCACAATAAATCAATGTTGAATTGCATTTAAGTGAATCATATGGAATGAGTCTAATAATTGCATTAACTATGTAGATTTTTCTAAAGTTTTAGGTTCATAATTTGATCTTAAAAAAACAAACCACGAAATAGTTGCTAAAGTTTTACAAATAAATATATTCTTATGATTTTTAATAAATTTTAGTTAAACATACAGGTGTTTTCGTCGTTTTCTACTTTAAGCGAGGTCTATATAATTCATAGAACTCATGTAAATGTCTCAGGGTAATTTGACAGTGTGTAAGCATAGAAATAATATTGGAATGGGTAGCTGAGATATAAATATTAAAGTATAGGAATGTGCCAAAAAGAAACTCTTGCCTGAAAAGAATACATGTTTTTTGCAGTGAGCAAAACCCTCACATATTTAATAAATCATTGCAAAATCTGCCCCTCCCTCTCCCACCAGGGGAGGCAAAGTCAAAGTTCAGACTGTGCTGTGTTTAGAAACTTTGGAACCATGTGTTTAAAGAATGAGAGAGGTTTGTCAAGACTTTCTGCCAAAGTGCATCACAAGCTTAACATGTGTTTACTGCCTGCTCTCAAAAATTAGTCTCCATGAGCCAACGGACTGCTAGCATTTGGGTTACCCTCTAGCTAGTTAAGCCTCAAACTGGATCATATCTCCATTTCCCAAAGGAAGTTTTGGAAACTTTGTGCTATGTCCTCTGTCTCTCATATAACTTGTTAGCTCTGTTTAATAAAATTCCTCAGTTTTAACCTTAGAGTCATGACATTAAAATTTATAAATATGAAAATGCTGATATTAAGATGTTCCTAAGCTAATCACCTTCTTGATAAAATTGCTCTTCCCACGTACTCTGTTCTGATGCAGCCATTTTTGCAAACACCTACCTCAAAAAAGTTGAAGTCGTAACAATAACAGCTAATGTTTATTGAGCATTCTTAATGTCTCAGACAGTGCTCGCTTCGGCAGCACATATACTTGATGTCTCAGACACTATGCTTTTTTACAGAGGCCCTTATTGATTATCTGTGTCTCTGGGGCTGCCTGTAGGAGAGGGTAGGTTCTATGAGGTCTATAATTTGGGAGGGCCAACTCCCTTCAAGAAAAAGGAGCCTGCATGTGTACATAGTCACTCTTCTTCTAAGTGCCTAAGAGTAGAGTGTTTCTCTCTCTATACTTGGAGAGCCAGGGGCAAAGAAGCTCTCTCCTCTCCGTTTCAGTGATAGGGGTCCCAATTTGCCAGCTTGTCTGCTTTGGACTAGAAATCAAGATTTGAATGCTCAACCAGCTGAGCCACCCAGAAGTCCCTTGTAGACTTTTCTTAAGCACTGCACAATAGACCCTTGGAATCACTTCATCTAAGTTCTCTCAGCCCTGGCCCCATCCACTTCCAATTCTCTCTTTCATTTCTCTGTAATCAACTGTTAAGTTCTATAAAGGAGACAAACTTTTATCTTCACCTTCTTAGGGTTCTGTTTAGCTGGGCCTGAGAATTAAATTGACACAAGACAGATCAGCAGGAGAAAAGCATACCAACTTATTTAATACAAGTTTTACATGACATGGGAGACTTCTTCAGGAAAGAAGACCCAAACAAGTGGCAAAACCTACTCACTTTTATATTTGGTTGAATGAAGAGAGGCAATTATGGAAAATGACTAAACTATATGGGGAGGCTAAAGGAAGAGAAGAATGGTTTTCATAAGGTTTGTTTGTATAGCATTCTCTTGCTCTTAACTTCTTGTCCTTGATGATAATGTTATGTTTCCTCTGGTGTAGGGAGAGTATCTTTCATATAGGAATTTCATTTCCTGCTTTCAAGAAAAAGAAGGAAAGTCAATGTTTTTATTTTATTTTCTGTTGTTCAGGTGCCTTTAATTCAAAATGTTAATATGCCAGAGTGGCATAACTCCTTCACTTCCTAGTATGCCTCACAGGTGAGGCCATATAAGTTAACACATATATGGATAATACACCATGACTCTGGAGAGTGTAGTACTGAAACATCATGGCAAAAAATGACAAGCGAAAGAAAAATGAACTCATGTGCTAAGTAACAACCCTAAGATTTTAGCTCACAGTCTCACCAAGGTGCCTAGGGTGAAGACATTTCAAGTGTCTTCACAAACACTGCTAATTTATACCATGGATTACAATGAGAATTACAGAATGTAAGACAAAAAAGGGCTTCCGTAGCTACAGGCATAGTTATAGACTATAATTTTAGTACAAGGGTTGGCAAACTTTTTCTGTAAAGGGCTAGACAGTGAATATGTTCAGCTTTGCAGGCCATACGGTCTCTGTCACCACTACTCAACTCTGACTTTGTAGGATGAAAGCAGCCCTAGACAATATGTGAACAATTGGGCCTGGCCGTGTTCCAATAAAATTGTATTGACAGAAGCTCAAATTTGACCCATAGGCTATCATTTGCTAACCCCTGCCTTAGTGTGTAATTTCAGTCCTCATTGTTATTTGTTGGGGTTTTTTTTCTTCTCAGTATGTTTTATTAAGATCTAATTTACATTGAATAAAATTTAGTAGTTGTTAAGTGTACTTGTTGATGAGTTTTTGACAAATATATTCACCTATGTAATCATTATCCTAATCAAGATATAGAACATTTCTGTTCCCCCAGAAAGTGCCTTCATGCCTCTTTCCAGTCAGTCCCCACCTCCATCCCCAAGGTTCACCATTCCTCTGATTTCTATTCCCATGGATTAATTTTGCCCATTCTTGAACCTCATGTGAATAAAATTATACAGTGTCTTTATGTCTGACTAGAAGGCTTCTTTCATCCAATTGTTTGGTGAGGTTCATCCATGTTGTTGAGGGTATCAGTGGTTCTTTTTTATTGCTGAGCACTGTTCCATTGTATGAACACACATGTTAATTCGTTTCCTAGGACTGTCTTAAGAAATTGCCACAAATTTCATAGCTTAGAATAATAGAAATGTATTCTTTCAGCTCTGGAGGTCACAAGCCCCAAATCGAGGTGTTGGTAGGGCCATGCTCCATCTGAAAATCCTGGGGGATAATCCTTCCTTGCTTTTTCCTGCTCTGGTGGCTTCTGGTGTTCCTTGGCTTGTGGCTGCATCTTATCTCTGCCTCTGTCTTCTCATGGCCTTTTCCTCTGTGTTTCCATGCCTTTCTTCTTTTCTGTCTCTTTATGGACTGTGCCACTGGATTTAGTGTCCACCCTAATTGAGGATAATCTCATCTTAAGATCCTTAATTGTATCTGCACAGATCCTTTTTTTCCAAATAAGGTCATGTTATAGGTTCCAAGTGGACATATTTTTCTGGGAGCCACTATTCAACCCACCACAGTATATCACACTTTTATTTATCCAGTGAACTAATAATAGACATTTGAATTCTTTTTCTTTCTTTCTTTCTTTCTTTCTTTCTTTCTTTCTTTCTTTCTTTCTTTTCTGTTGTTGTTGTTGTTGTTGTTGTTGTTGTTGTTGTTATGGGGTTTTGTGGCTATTATGAATAAAGCTGCTATGAATATTCTTATATAAGGCTTTTGTTTTCAGCTTCACTGATTTTGAATTCCAGTTCTAATTATCTTACCATAAGATGCGATTGATTTTCTTTTTAATGATAATTACCCATAATAACATTAGTTCTGTCAGGAATTTCTGTAAGAATTGGACAACCTATATATATTTGACTTTGAAATGTTGTATAAATAAAAGCATAATACTGCCAAGAGACAAGACATGGAATTCTAATAAGTAACTTCATTTTTGTTTCTCAAAACATTATCAAGAAACAAGCAAGTTTCATATCAGGAAACATTGACTTGAACTCTTAAAATAACCCCAATATGTGATTATAGTAAAAAACAAAAACAAAGATAGCTTGACTCCATTCTGTCAGTTCTTTTGTTTTGTCATGATACTTTGCATAGGTGCTTACAGCTGTCACCTAAGCTAAACTTGATACATTTATCTCATTATGGGCATGGTTAATATGCACCATTCCACTGGTATGGGATTTAAATGCAGCTCCTTAATAAACAAACGAATAAAGCCATTCATCTGGGCTGCTCTCCCACCCTTAGATTCTAATAGTCCCAACCTTAATAGAACTACTGGGACGTGGTTGAGAGGCTTTCTGCCTGTGTGGCTGGTTGCCACTCTACAGCAAAAGCTTCTTGGAGGGGAGGGACTCTCTCTCATTCATCTGTGTATCATCTAACTCCAGGCCCAGCTCAATGCTTTCTTAACCTTATAAGTGTTTCCTTAGTAGATAGTGCCTGTGAATAAAAAATAGAAGGAAGATGCTGATAGCTCTACTCTTCATAGTAGAATAATTCCACTAATGCAGAGCAGTTCCTGTTAATGAAACTTCTTGGAAATAGTTTTAGTAAATGATTCCTTTTCTTTTTTAATCTATTGGAAAGTCTCTAGGATTATTATTAATTACACTGGTAGTTTTTTATTGAATATTTGCTCCATTTATTCAGCAATTCTAGGAACTGGTGATTGGTCACACTATGCATTTATAAAAGGAATTTAAAACACTACTCAGGCTCTGACGACACTTGGCGAGGGTAGCAGGGAAAAGCATAGAGTTTTGATTTTACTTTTTAAAAAGACATTTTAAAAAACAATCCTGGGGCGCCTGGGTGGCTCAGTGGGTTGAGCGTCTGACTTCAGCTCAGGTCACGATCTCGCGGTCTGTGAGTTCGAGCCCCGCGTTGGGCTCTGGGCTGCCGGCTCAGAGCCCTGGAGCCTGCTTCGGATTCTGTCTCCCTCTCTCTCTGCCCCTCCCCCATTCATGCTCTGTCTCTCTCTGTCTCAAAAATAAATAAACGTTAAAAAAAAATTAAAAAAAAATCCTATAAAATGGCTTGAAGTTTCTATAATAGGAACATAATTGTGTAATGTGTTCTTTTATTTCCACCTCAGTCTTTTGCAATGTCTGTAAATCAAAAATCTTACTTAACTGTTTTTGAAAAGTGCAGATACAGCCTCATTATTTTGGAATATAAGTTTTGGAAACATTTGGGGGGATAAATTTGAAATTTTCACTAATACTAATTTTCCATTTTTTATTGTGCCCTGTCTCTTTAATTTTAGTTTCAATAGGCCTATCTCTGCAATCATAGTTGACAAACTACTCTGTTGAAATCATAACTTCTTCATTTTTTGACAAAGTTATCCCCATGATAAGGTTTAACATCCTGAGAGACAGTGAAGACTATGACAACACAGTAAATGGTAGATAGTGTGACTTATGATACACACTTTTAAAAGAAACACAAGTGCTACTTTCAAAATGACAATTTCAAAATCAATTAGGCATTTTAAAGCTATTTCATATGTAGCATTATTTGCCAGATTATATTATTATCCAGACTTTTTTAACCTCCTTTATTAGGCTGGTAGTATTTTCAGTATAAATAACAGAATAACAGATTAATCTTTTTTTTTTTCATTTGGTGGCTCTGTGTATTTTTTTAAAATTGAGGTAAAACTTACAATGAAATATACAGATCTTAAGGGTGCAGCTCATTGAGTTTTGACCAATGGATCCATGCATCTTTTTTTTTTAATATAATTATTGTCACATTGGCTAACATACAGGGTATAAACTGTGCTCTTGGTTTTTGGGGTAGATTCCCTTGGTTCATCACTTACATACAACACCCAGTGCTCATCCCAACAAGTGCCCTCCTCAATGCCCATCACCCATTTTTCCCTCTCCCTCACCCCTCCCCCCGCATCCATCCTCAGTTTGTTCTCTGTATTTAAGAGTCTCTTATGGTTTGCCTCCCTCCCTCTCTGTTTGTAACTGGTTTTTTCCCCTTCCCTTCCCCCATGGACTTCTGTTAAGTTTCTCAAGATCCACATATGAGTGAAAACATATGATATCTGTCCTTCTCTGGCTGACTTATTTCACTCAGCATAATACCTTCCAGTTCCATCCACATTTCTGCAAATGGCATGATTTCATTCTTTCTTATTGCCAAGTAGTATTCCATTGTATATATAAACCACATCTTCTTTATCCATTCATCAGTTGATGGACATGATACGGGAGCCTTTCCATGATTTGGCTATTGTTGAGAACACTGCTATAAACATTGGGGTACATGTGCCCCTATGAGTCAGCACTCCTGTATCCTTTGGATAAATTCCTAACAGTGATATTGCCGGGTTGTAGGGTAGTTCTATTTTTAATTTTTTGAGGAACCTCCACACTGTTTTCCAGAGTGGCTGCACCAGTTTGCATTCCCACCAACAGTGCAAGAGGGTTCCTGTTTCTCCACATCCTTGCCAACATCTGTAATTTCCTGAGTTGTTCATTTTAACCACTCTGACCGGTGTGAGGTGGTATCTCAGTGTGGTTTTGATTTGTATTTCCTGATGATGAGTGATGTTGTGCATCTTTTCATGTGTCTGTTGGCCATCTGGATGTCTTCTTTTGAAAAGTGTCTATTCATGTCTTCTGCCCATTTCTTCACTGGATTACTTATTTTTTGGCTGTTGAGATTCTAAGTTCTTTATAGATTTTGGATACTAACCCTTTATCCAATATGTCATTTGCAAATATCTTTTCCCATTCTGTCAGTTGCCTTTTAGTTTTGTTAATTGTTTCCTTTGCAGTGCAGAAGCTTTTTATCTACTACAAAGCTGTAATCATCAAGACAGTATGGTATTGGCACAGAAACAGACACATAAACCAATGGAATAGAATAGAGAACCCAGAATTGGACCCATAAATGCATGGCCAACTAATCTTTGACAAAGCAGGAAAGAGTATCCAATGGAAAGAAGACAGTCTCTTTAGCAAATGGTGTTGGGAGAACTGGACAGCAACATGCAGAAGAATGAAACTAGACCACTTTCTTACACCATACACAAAAATGAACTCCAAATGGATGAAAGATCTAAATGTGAGATAGGAAATCATCAAAACCCTAGAGGAGAAAGCAGACAACAACCTCTTTGACCTCAGCTGCAGCAATTTCTTGCTCAACACATCTCCAAAGGCAAGGGAATTAAAAGCAAAAATGAACTATTGGGACCTCTTCAAGACAGACTAATAGATATTAAGCAAGAGGGATTTATTTATCTAACATAAGAATTGATCCAGAGTTAGATGCTTGCTGACATTGGTTTAGCAGCTTAATACAAGGGTTTAGATTGGTATCTTTGTGATTCCCTCTGCTTTGTCTCTTGTAGTCGCAAGATGGACGCAAGAGCTCCAAGCATCATAACCATTTTCAAAGGAAGAATACAAGGGACAATACTGAACAGAGCTTTCTACTCAACTCTTTTTTATCAGGAAAGATGTATTTTTCTCAAATCATCTATTCACTAGTTTTCCCCTTGCATTTTAATGACTAGTGGTATCATAGGACTATCCTTAGCTGTAAAGGATGCTGGGAGGATGAGTGTCTACTTCCACCTCCATAATTAGAGGGAGGCAAGGGAGATGTGATTGAGAAAAACTTTAGGGTAACCAATGACATCTTGTATAAACTGTGTGTGCGGTAACCATTTTCTGATGAATTAACAAGTGATCACAATATTCAACAGAGCTAGAGTTCAGGTATACACCTACCCTTTTATTATTTTTTCTATTAAATTTACATTTTATTTTCCTCATTTGTTCAGAACATTAGAAGAGGGTTTTAAGTGTACTACTTACCAGCAAACATTTGTTAAATATGTGGAATACACCAGTATTTGCTTTGCTCTATGATGGAAAGATAATTAGCAATGACTAATTCTAAGCATTCATCCATTTACTCAAGAGATATTTATTGAGTGCCTAGTATGTGCCACACACTATTCTGGAGTTATAAGATATATCTAAAAAAAGGGGGGGGGCATACCCTTGATAAAACCTACATTCTAACAAAGCATATTGACATTTTAATTGGATTTTGAGAGGTGAGTTGGATTTTCATAAATAAGCATAATTGGGAAATGCATTTCATTCAAAAAGAACAACATGAACAAAGATGTGGAAATGTTAAAATGCCTGTCCTGTTTGGGGAGGACATGTATATTGTAGAATATACATGGTGAGGACTGAAAAGGCAGGTTATTGTCAAGTTTTGAAGAGTTATATCCAGGAAAATGTGAGTTTTTGCCAGATAAAAACTAATATCTCTCAAAGTTAGTACCAAAACTACTAGATATTGTCACTTGGAGGTTCTATAGACACCTTGGATTTATCATGTCCCAAATGGACTCATTACATTTCTCTTGAAATGTACTCCTATTTTCCTAAATTTGTTTTGGCTGTCACCATTTCTCATCTGGGCTGTCGCTCTTATGTTCTACCTGTAGTAGTCTCCTTTAATTCATTATTTTGGCAGCTCTAGTAAGTGATATCCCTAAAACTTTTATAACCCAGATGTCAGATGAAGGCCATAGATTGTACAATATCTTAAATTTGGTGAAGGGGGAGACAGGGTAAGGGGATTGTTACATTTGTATTAGTTTTCTATTGTTGTGTAAGAAATCACCACAAATTTTAGGGGACTTAAGACACACATTTATTATTTCACAGTCAGAAGCCTGGCACAGGTTAGCTGGGTCCTCTGCTTAGGGTCTCACAAGACTACAAAGTGTTGACGGGACTATATTCTCATCTGGAGGCTTGACTGGGAAAGAGTCTGCTTCGAAGCTCACTCAGGTTGTTGGCAGAATTCATTTGTTTGTAGTCGTTCGACTCAGAACTCCACTTCTTTCTGCTATTGGCACTGGAGGCTGCACTCAGCTTCTAGAGACATAGTCCCTCACCATGTGGACTTTCCCAACATGTCTGCTGACTTTATTAAACCAGCAGAGTCAGCTAGCAAGACAGAGCAATGTGATCATGGGAGTGACAGCCCATCACCTTTGCTATATTCCATTTATTATAAGCAAGTTACAGGTTCTACCCACACTCAAAGGGATGTAAACACCAGAGATGCAAACACCAAGAAGCAAAGATCATGGGGAGCCACCTTAGAGTCTATCTGTCAACACACTTTCATAGTCTTCTCTATCCTCAGGATCTGCTCAGTGAGTACTGTTTAAAGGAATGGTCTTGGAAGTGAAGTTTAGTTACTATCAAAACAAACAAACAAAAAGCCAACCACTCAAAGTATTTGTGAGTTAGTACTTTGTGGAACACATAGGACCACTGCCTTTGGATATTTTTCTGGCTTCTCTTGCTTCTGTTCCATTTCCCTAAGGCTGTTTTAAGGAATTCCTTCTCCCTCTAGAAGCTTCTCTAGCTTTCCACTCATTAATGTGTACAACCAAATCTCTTCAGGGGCTCAGCAGAACAAATTTAATCCATGCTCTTTGGAAGCCACGAGGGATTAAAATAGAAAAACTTTTTTGTTGTTGTTGTTTCCTGTTACATCCAGATCTGATCCTGTTCTTCCTTTGCTTAAAAAGTCCTTTAATGTTTTTCTCTTGCTGCACAAGAGGCATAAGAAATATGGAATACTTTGGAATATCCAAGTATAACAAGTCAGACCCTCCCTGATCTGGCTCTTGCGTGGTTTCTGGCCATTCCCCACTTTGCACTCTGGGGCCAATATTTTAGGGAACTATTTTGCAGGCTCATTCATGATTCAGGAACTTGATTCACACTGTTCTTTCTCCTTGCAATGTCAGCCTATTTGTTCCCCTTCTGTCCAATTCCTTCCCCTAAATATCTATTCCATTGTTATTTCCTCTTTGAAGTTTTTTCTAACTCTCTTTCTTTTGTACTCCTAGTACCTGGTACGAACTGATATTTTTAATGTTTAACACTCCCATAATTTTTTTTACATGCCTGTATTTATTTTTTACCAAAACTGTTAACTTCTTGAAGAGTTTGTTTTATGGAAAGAGAAATACAGATCAACACAGGAGGGGAGAGATGATGGCTGGAGTACATGTTTGAAGGTAATTAACATATAAGATAGAATTTGAAATCATGAAAGTGAATCAGATCATCCAGAAGAGAATAGAAGAGGACAGATCAAGGCAGTGGAGAACCTCTAATTAGGATGCTTAATGAATTGTGAAGCTAATCTTATATTTTCAGTTTCTCCTGGTCTTTTGGTGCTATTTTATATATTGCTTTCTTTTTTAATTAGTTTTTCTCTTTACTAGATTGATTAGCCAAATATTGTAGAATGGTTTGAAGTCTCACCAAAGTCTAAATAAAGTATACTATAGATGAAAAATTTCAGTTAAAGAAAAAATATTTCAGGGTGCCTGGGTGGCTCGGTCAGTTGAGTGTCTGACTTTTGATTTCAGCTCAGATCATGATCTCACTGTTCACGAGTTTGAGCCTACATTGAGTTGCCTGGGATTCTCTCTCTCTCTTTCTCTCTCTTTCCCTGTTTCTCTGCCCTTTCCCTGCTCATATTCTCTCTCAAAATAAATAAATAAACTTAAATATATATATATATTTCTTATGAAGGAATTAAAGTTTTTAAAACCTGAGATAAAATATCCTATTTTTAATAATTTGAGCAACTCGAATGATTTCTCAGTATCCTGCCAGTTTCATTTCTGTAAATTCCTGTTCTAAATAGCATTTCTTTTTTTTTTAATTTTTTAAATGTTTACTTATTTTTGAAAGAGAGAAAGACAGAGTGTGAGTGGGGGAGGAGCTGAGAGGGAGACATAGACTCCAAAGCAGGCTCCAGGCTCTGAGCTGTCAGCACCGAGCCTGACACAGGGCTGGAACTCATGAGCCGTGAGATCATGACCTGAGCCGAAGTCAGATGCTCAACCAACTAAGCCACCCAGGTGCCCCTAAATAGCATTTCTGTTAAAGACCATAACATGTAAGTTCACAGCCTTGTGACATCAGGTATTAAGGTTGAGAGATAAAAGCCCAATTTCTTCAGATTTCATATAATAACCCTTTTTAATAATTTGACAAATACATTGAACACCTATTATATGAATCTGTTATTTGCTGTCTTTGTTGGCTTGATTCCTTTTGACAGATGCTTTCTATATATTTGTGAACTTCATCGATCCAGTGTAATATCATTTTCTGAGGTTTCAGTTTTTATTTTAAAAGTCCTATCATTTAGGGGCACCTCGGTGGCTCAGTCAGTTGAGTGTCCGACTTTGGCTCAGGTCATGATCTCACAGTTCGTGAGTTTGAGCTCCACATCGGGCTCTGTGCTGACAGCTCAGAGCCTGGAGCCTGCTTCGGATTCTGTGTCTCCCTCTCTCTGCCCCATACCCACTCATGCTCTGTCTCTCTCTATCTTAAAAATAAATAAATAAAAACTAAAAGTCCTATCATTTAGAATTAAAATTGCAAGCAAAACTCATCCTAGTTTTAATCTTAAAGTTCTTTCATATAAAGTGGTTCTACTGCCAGTATTTCATACTTCAAAATAGGTTTGCTGTTAAAATTATTCATAATATAACATGTAAGATAAATTGTTATGATAAAACTTTGAGAGGAAAAATCCCTATGGTGGTTTAAAATTTATTAATTTTTTTTGCTAATATATTTGGGAGAGGTTAGAAAAACTCTTTTAAACGTTATTAAGAGTAGACTAGGGGTGGCTGGGTGGCTCAGTTGATTAAGTGTCCAACTCTTGATCTCAGCTCGGGTCTTCACCTCAGGGTTTAAGCCCTGCACTGGGCTCCACACTGGGCATGAAGCCTACTTTAAAAAAAAAAAAAGAGTAGACTAGAGTTCTGTATTAATAATGTACAGTACACTCTTATTAGACTATTCTCAAATCATTTTGAAATGAAATGGAGAATTTTATTCACCAGACTTTCTATGGCTTTGCCCCTCATAATGCTGGGAAGTGATATGCTTTCCCCCTACTCTTATTTCAGAAGGATTTCCCCCAGATTAACACTCTGGCTTCATACCCCACCTGATTAGTGGCTGATAGCCATGAATCCACAGATTATAACTGAGTGGGTTTTTGCGGTGGGGTAGAGTATGTCAGGGAATATTAGCAAGTTCATTTGGCTTTCAGCCTTAACCCTCATACCCCAAACAGCCCTCTCAGTAATAAAGATGGTATTTTGATCTTTAACTGCCTTACTCCAAATAAGGATTGGAATCACTAAAATGCTTTCCAGTTCTGAAATTCAGTGATCCTAAATGGGATTATGTGGGTGTACTCACTGAATATATCGGTTCCCAGCAGAAAGCAATTTTGTCGAAAGTACATTTAATTGTTGATTGGAATTGTTGGTCCTGACACTTTCCTTTCTATAAGAGAGAATAAAACTGCATAAATTTGATATGACATGGTTAGCTTTCCTTTTGCTCCTGTTTCCATCCAGAGACACTCTGGGTTGGACTCTACATGTGCTCTTGTCATATATGACAAGGCAGTAAAATGGGTTAGAGGATGAGACCTGTTCCACCATGACTCTGAAGAATTCTGCTGAGTCATTTTAGCTGCTTACCAACATCGTTTTTGCAAAGGCGGGGTCTGGCTACCTTGTAGTTAGAAGGAAAAGGGCACATACATGGAGTTGGGGCAAGAGGATCTGACTTGTTCTCCAGAACATTTCTATGCCATCAAAATCCTGGAATAGGAACTGAGTAGGATGCTTCTCCTTAATGTGCTTAGAAAAATATGGTACCAGCCTTGCACTGGGTATGAAAGGGAGAATTGAGCCAGATAAAATTTTATAGTTAGTCACAATCAAATACCAAGTGCAGTATCATCTAGGATAAACCTGTTTTTGAATGAAAACTCCCCTCAAAGGCAGCTATTTCAATTCAATGCTGATTTTTCTCACTCTGTCACATGTAATTTTCTGGTGATAAGAGATGTGAGGATAGATGATTGAAAGAACAATGTGAAATCAAATATAAAAGCATGGCATTTAATTGTTAGTGTTGTTAAAGTACACATCTAAAACTAATCACTGAAATGATGTGTATTTGTATGCAATAATTTAAAGTCCCAAAGGATGTCTGAAAATGCCTTACCTGTACTTGACACTGGATTTAGTATGTGGTGAATGAAGACAAGGGAGAGGTCAAGCCTGAGCTGTAACCTCCTCACTAATATTAAAAGGTGAGCTAATAGGAAGTAACTTTTTTTTCTTATTGTCTGCTAAGACTGAATGTTTCCGCCCCACCAAAATTCAGATGTTGAAACCTAATCCCCAGTGTGATGGTATTTCTTTGAGGGATGATTATGTTATGAAGGTGGAGCTCTCATAAATGAGATTAGTACCCTTGTAAAAGAGACATCAGAGAGCTTCCTCACTACTTGCATCATGCGTAGACACAGGGAAAAGATGGCTGTCTATGAACCAAGAAGCAGAATCTCACCAGACACTGGATCTGCTAGTGCCTTGATCAGGAACTTCTCAGACTCCAAAACTGTGAGAAATAAATTTCTCTTGTTTATAAGCTCAATCTATGGTATTTTATTATGATAGCCATAATGGATTAAGATACTATCTTTTTTATAAACATAATGAAACATAACAAAATACTGTATGTTTGAATAGTAATTTCCATATTAAGAGCTTTTAAAAAGTATTTTTAAAAAGAAAAATAATTTTAAATACCCAGAAAAATAAAGAGGTAGGGGCTATAGCAGATGGTAAGTATTGGCAAGTTATATAACTCACTATTCAGAGTTACTTAAGCAAAGAGCCAAATTTTTCAACTTTTGGTATGTTAGTTTTATATTACTCAACAATATAGTATGAAAAGATGATACTTTTCTGGTTTACACTATACCAATTCTGCCAAAAAGAAATATCATTCTATTTTTAGCATATATTCCATATGTTTATTGCTTGCAATAAATGTGCAGATTTATTGCAGGCAATAAATCTGATGACCAAATTTATTATTTTTTTCAGTTTTAAATCAGAAACTCTTTTTCCTTATGTGTTTGAAATTGATAGGCCACATTCACAGCATTGTCTCCTGTCTGGGTTGGTGTCTCTGCCAAGGAATAAATGTCAGAGTGAAAATGTCAGAATCTCATGAGACATAGTTCCATTTAGTAGCTTAATGATAAATTTTTATTGGTGATTAATGATAAACATCACCAGTTTGAAAAACAAATGCTGCTTGGCAGGCATAGCCTCTTCTGACCCCTTTTTTGAAGTGTCTATGTTGCTCCATATATAGATTTCAAGGCGTGGGCCTTTGAAATGTCAGGGTCTCTGGAAATGTTATAAAAGATCTAACTACCAAAAGAGAACCTTGAGCTTTTTGTGTTATGACCATGTGAAAAGGGTTCACTTCCTGGACAGGTGCAAGCATGAAACCTAGTGTTTCAGTGGTTAGTTTGGGTAGAATGCTCTGTGCTTAAAGTAAGTCACTGAATCTCAGCAAGCCCCAGCTATCTCATTTGTAACTTGATAATATTTGAGGTTACTTCCAAATCTAAGGGTCTGGTGTTTCTAAGATACTACCAGACCTCTATGTTTGACTTGCCTTCATATTCAGTTTCTGTTCTTGAAGTCAACAGCAATATTGTTGAGCTATTGTTGAGATATTGTTGAGCTTTCCTAATTAATTTACTCATAGGCTAGATTTCCTGGCCATTTCAGTTCACTTTCACCAAAGTTGCTCTTCAGAAATGAAATTGATTTACATAAATAAGAAAAAAATTCCAGAAAAAGAAAATTGTTATTTATGTTGGCAGCCTCTAAAGTATGAAAGATTCTTAGTATGGATGTTAATTAAGCAAAGGTAAGAAGCACATATTTGCTCACTTCTAAAACATTTCACATCATAGATGGATGTGGGAACACTGATGACCTACCAGAATTCAAAATAAATCATTCTAAGGTTGATGTCATTTCAACTGAGAAGTGTAACATTCTAGGGATGTTAAATGTAGTATTATTACCTTACTTAGAAGACAGATACCTTAGATTTCAGTTCAATAACTAATAATGAAAGATGCAATCTAATCACAAGCCAAAATAAAGATATTTGTTCTTGCTTAATTCCCCTAACAAGATATTTCTTCTGGAAAAAAGGAAATATTTGGTCATTAAAGTGGCATTTTTAACATTTATCTCTCTTTTTTATAAAGAAGCTTAATTTTATATGAATGGCTCAAAAACGGTGTACTCACCTAACATCAAATATGTTACTTTTAATTCTATTTCTTAAAAAAAACTCAGTTTTTTGTAAGAATTATCGTATGGCTCCCTGAAAAATATCCTATGGCTCCCTGAAAATTATAATATTGAGACAAACTTAGAAGAATTCAAGATAAATAGCTTTCAAATAAAATTTAAAACCTTAATGTGCTATGACCACTTATTTCTTGGGTAACAGTTGCACATTTTTTTTGTTTTTTCTGGAAAAGCTTATGAAATCAGTTGGACTATAAGAATTTTATAGCTCACCATGGTTTGGCCCAAGGCATGTTGGCAGGGAGAGGGGACTGGCTGTTAAGTTTCAGTAGAAAGAGGAGTCTGGTGTTTCCTTGGCAAAGTAAATGTAAATCTAATTTCTGACTCCGAGCAGGGGAGAGAAATAGAATAGTGACCAGTAATAGCTCTATGAAATTTGCTCCTTTCCTTTAAAGCCCAGTACAAAAGTTATCACTTTCTTTTTTTTTTTTTAATTTTTTCTTAATTTTTTATTTATTTTTGAGACAGGGAGAGACAGAGCATGAACAGGGGAGGGTCAGAGAGAGGGAGACACAGAATCTGAAACAGGCTCCAGGCTCTGAGCTGTCAGCACAGAGCCCAACGTGGGGCTCAAACTCACGGACTGCAAGATCATGACCCGAGCTGAAGTCAGCTGCCCAACCGACTGAGCCACCAGGCACCCCAAAGTTATCACTTTCTACAGAGAAAGCCTTCCAAGGCTATCCCTTCCTAATGCTAGCTTTCTTTCATCACTTATATTTTCTTTCTCTACACCTTACTTTGTAGGCATAATTATATCTTTTTTGTTATCTAAGTATTCTGTTAGACTATCTAAGTGAAGATAAAGGCCATATTTTTCATATTACTTTAAGGTTTTTTTTTTAAAGTAATCTCTAGACCCAACAAGGGGTTCAAACTCATGACCCCAAGATCAAGTGTTGCAAGGCTCTTCTGACTGACTCAGCCAGGTGCCCCTTCATATTTTAGCCACCCTTCTTCCTTTATAATCTCCACATCCTGGGAACTTTACTGATAGTCTTGAGCAACTCTTAAAATTTGTTCATTGTAAATCTTTTAAATAAAACTTCACCAGTTAATTATAGAAGCCAATCTGAATTGTCAAATATTTTAAGATTAATGCAACTTCAGTCCTCTCATAAGCATAACATTTACTTATCATGAACATTTATAACAGAAATCTGCTTTAGTGTACACATAGAATGACCTACAATTGGTATATGACTTACTGAATTATAGTTTCTTCTAAAGTATTTGAGAATAACTTATCTTAGTTTAAATGTAACTACACAGTCAGCTATTTTATTGAGCTCTTTGAGAACAGGGAGTAAGTACATATATATATGTATGTATATATATATATATATATATATATATATATATATACACACACACACACATATAAGTACATATATATGTATACATATATACTTTTTTTAAGTTTTTATTTAAATTCTAGTTAGTTAACATACAGTGTAATATTAGTTTCAGTTGTACAATTTAGTGATTAAACACTTCCATACAAACACTCGGTGCTCATCATAAGTTCAAGAAAGTAAGTACTTTATTCATCTCTGTGAATCTAACATTTAACAAGTCTTGAGACAGAGTAGTTGTTAAATAAATGCTTTTCAAATAAAATGCATAAATTAATAAATTGCATTATAATGTTGGATAGGCTATTTTCTTTTATTATTATTATTTATTTTTTTGCTTAATCTGTTAAGAAAGAAAAACATCTTCTAGTTCCTCGAAGAAATGGCACAGACACTAACTGTATTAGTTTGCTAGGGCTGCTGTAACAAAGTACTATAAACTGAATGGCTTAAATAGCAGATGTGTATTGTCTCACGGTTCTGGAGGCTAAAAGTCTGGGGACCAAAGTGTTGACAGAACTGCTTCCTTCTGAAGCCTGTGAGGGAATAATATGCTCCAGGCCTCTCTCTTTGGCTTCTAGATGTCTATCTTCTTCATGTCTCTTCACATTATTTACCTCCTGTGCATATCCGCGTCCAAATTTCCTCTTCTTATAAGTACACCTGTCATATTGGAGTAGGATTTACCCTAATGACTTCATTTTAACTTGATGACCTCTGTAAAGATCCTATCTCTAAATCAGGTCACATTCTAAGAGAGTAGGGGGTTAGAACTTCAGCATATGAATTTAGCAAGGGGGACACAAATCAAAGACTAAAGTCTGAATTAATATCTGCATGGTACAACTGAATAAATGTATTCATGCTCCAAAAAGTACACTTGAATATAGTGTCTAGGTTAGTGTCCAGGCTCTACCTTCAATGAACTGCCTCTAGGGAAGTTTGCATTATGAAATATTAATCAGTTGAAAATAGCACTCAAAGGGTGAAACAGAGATAGTGAGGATGCTTTGAACAGCAAGTAAAAGACATATTCAATTTAGATAGACTTAGGCAACAAAGATATTTATTATTACAAATAACAAGAAATTTTGAGGTAAGAGACAATGAAACTGTTTAATTCAGTGTCTGAACACCCTGTTTCTTTCCATTGTTTTCCTCTGCTAAGTATGTCAGTTTCATACTTAGTATAAAGCTCTCCTCTGGTTACCAGATGGCTGCAGCAGGTCCATGCATCATAACCTGACATGATAAGGTTCAGAGAGAAGGTATGATTTTCTTGTGTCTCTTGTAAAAAGTAGAGAAATCTTTGCCAGAAGTGTTCTAGCAAATTTCTCAATGTTGCATTTCTCAGCACACCTTTGTCTAAAAGAGTTACCAGCAGGGGAATAAGAGAATCATGATTGGCCTAGACTAGTCTTAGGAATGGACATGAGACCAGTCTCTCCTGATGTACATGAACACATAGAAGGGAGAGGGTACCTAAACAAAAGTAGGGCTCTTACAGTAAGAAGAGGAAACTGATGTGCCATAAACAACCAGCAGTATTACATACAATAAGTCAAGTTTCATACCTCCCTCTTCCCACACATACAGTTTTAAAAATGTCCAAACCTACATGAGACACATTCATTATCTCCCCAATGGGAGACAACCCAGAGTCTCACTCAGTAACCATATCCAGCTCCAAGGCCAAGAGCTCTCTGCCAGGTCTACATGGCTCCTTGGGAACCAGGGATTCATTGCTTAAACATACATTTTCCATTCCAAACATTTTCAATATACAACAATGGAAAAAGAATTGGATAAGTACAATTAAAACTTTCATTTGAGAAGGAGAGAATGGGAAACAGCACTCAGTGGACATTGGTCTATAGCCTATATCATGTCCTGTTAGAAAGAAGAGAGAGTCCTGCCTTCCCTGGTAGTGATGAGTTCCTTAGTCAGACAATCTGGTAGCCTCTGATTCTTGTTTTCTAGGAGAATCCATTGTCCTCCATGGCCCTTAATTCTGTCCTTTGGGAACATCTTCCTTGTTCATTATCTTCTATGGCCACTTTTGAGACAGATAGTGGAGAGTTTAGCACTTATTATTGGTGTGAGTTTGGGAGACTGGGAATGCCTTAGGGATTGAACTATCACAGGATTGTTCATTGTTGTGGACTGGCCAGGCTTAGAATTTCTTTGTCAGCCAATTCTCTTAAAAACTTAGTGACTCCTTGTGCCCCATATCTTATTGGCATGTCTCATTGGCCTAGATACACAGTTATGTGCCTATTCCTAAACCAGCCTGTTTTTAAAGGAATACCATATGCTGACTGGTATAAGCATTGGTTCCTACTCTACTTAATTATAGGCAAGAGGGATCAGATTTTACTGATTGAGTCAGATTTATCAGGTCCTGCCTCAGTTGCCCAAGTCAGTTCCTTAAACCATATGACTGATGCACAATATCAGGAGGTGGGATGTTGAAGAGATGACCTCAGTGTCTACTGCACAGTGGAAACCAACATTAAGGGATAAAAGATAAATGTTGAAATGCAAACATGAAACAGGACAATTCAGAGCCAGACTTTTACTGGAGTGTGCCTTTTTGGTATGATCTGGCCAGCATGGCCCCATGTGAAATAGAAGCTTCAACAACTAATATCTCACATTTTTTTACTTAATATTCCTTTTATATGTATGATTCAGCAGATGCCCTTAATTATACTTCTGTTGCCTTAAGTTATTTTACAATCATTTCTCAAAAATTAAATTTCCTGCCAGCATCCTGAAAATGGAAATGTCGCACATTCATATAACTATGAAAGTACTGAGTATTTTACAAATTTGAGAATTTTAAGAATTTAAAATTTTAAATTGTCAATAACATTTATAGAGTTTGGTGTAGATATAGCGCTACACTAATCCTTGGAAAACTAAGTATTTCACATTAAATAGAATCTCCATTTATAAAGTCATTTTCAGTCAGACCTATGACTATTAGGGCCCCAGGGTGTTAAAACCATAGATTTGGGAGCATGTATAGGGATCCTAGAATTTCATTTTAATCATCTTTGAAGATGTGTAATTTTGTTTTTAAAAAACTCAAGATGCTCACAGTAAAAGACATTTTACTTAAAAATTTTTTTTTGTCCTGGGGCACCTGGATGGCTCAGTTGGTTAAGCAGTCAATTTGGCTCAGGTCGTGATCTCACAGTTTGTGAGTTCAAGCCTCGCATCAGGCTCTGCACATACAGTACAGAGCCTGCTTAGGATTCTCTCTCTCCCTCTGTCTCTGTCCCTCCCCCATTCTCTCTCTCAAAATAAATAAACTAAAAAAAAAGGTTTTTAAATAAACAAATAAATAAATAAATTTTTCTATTGTCCTAAGACCTTCAGAAACATTTTGGCATGACATTTATGTTACAAAATTAAGAAGAGAGGGACATCCTTCTTGAGTAGCACGTAGGCTTTTCCAGTGGTGGTTCTACTTTTGTTTTCAGTGTTATTCAGATCTTTGGAGTGCTTTTTCTAAAATGTAAATCTGATCACCTTGCTCCTCTGCTTTAAACCCATCAGCAGCCACTCACAGCTCTTAGGTCTGATCCTAAACTCCTTAGCCAAGCCACAAAGACCATCAGGAGAGACCCCTACTCACCTTTTCATTTCCCTCACTGCGTCACCCTACTCCCCATTTGTATTCCAACCACACTGATGATCTATTTACAGTTTCCCAAATCCACCAAACTTTTTCAGGCTTCTGCCAGGGGCACCTTCCATCCCCTTTTCCTCTTAATCAACTCTTCTTTAGGATGCTCTTCCAGAATCATCTCTTCCATTTTAGATGTCTGTCCTACGAATATCATATCACCCTGAGCTGACATCTGTCATTGTACTATCCACAACAAATTGTGTTGAAGATTTCTATTTACTTATGCTTTGTCCCCACTAAAGGGACCTGTATCTGGTTTTTTTTGCCACATTTCGTTGCATAAATAATTGACTGTAAGGCAGTTTTGCCATAAAAGATAAATCACAAAAAATAAGAGAGACATTTGTTAAAAAGAACATAATGAAACTTTTAAAATGAGTGACAAAATTATGGGGTGCCTGGGTGGCTCAGTGGGTTAAGTGTCTGGCTCTTGATTTCAGCTCAGCTCATGATTTCATGGTTTGAGAGATTAAGGCCTGCAATGGGTTCTGTGCTGACAGTGTGGAGCCTGCTTGGGATTCTCTCTTTCCCTCACTCTCCTAGTTCTCCACTTACTCACAAGCATGCACTCTCTCTCTCACAGAGTAAATGAGCATTTAAAAAATAAAAGCGAGTAACAAAATTAACGACCTTATTGCAAAATACAAAATATTGAAATATGTTCCAAATGTCTAGTGTAGATTCATGACAATACTGCAAAAGTAACTGAGTTTATTTTGTAGATTGTACCTAAGCAAAATCTTCAGATTCACAATATTATACCTTTTTTTGTTTTTCTTTCTTTTTTTTTTTTTTTGGAGGTGGGGGGCTTGTTGCTTTGTCTCTTTGCTTGCAACTGCACTTGTGTGTGTGTGTGTGTGTGTGTGTGTGTGTGTGTGTGTGTTTTGGCTCACATTTCTTCATTCATTAAGACAGGTGTCAGTTTCCAAATACTGGGATGCATATTTGTAACTTTGTATTGCTTTATGAAAACTTTCTACACTGTTTGTTTGTTCTTGATATATTGTCACCTGTCCATTGACAAAAGTTCCAAAGTTCTATAGGAAAAATGTGATTTCAAAACTTTGTCACTGTATAGACCATTATGAGAGCTAAGGTATATATAATATAAAATTGGGAGTACTGCCTCAATGGAGAAATGAAATCAGGGTGTCAACCAGTTGATGTAACCAACAAACAGTCAAACTGAACTGTCAACCAGTTACTTTTTTATCTTTTAAGGCAAAATTGCTTTTACAGCCCATTATTTATACAGCCAACATGTTTGTGGTGAAAATACTTGCAGCAAATATGTGTATGGTGGAGATGCTGATGGTGCAAATACCTGGAACCTAGAAGGCCATGTCGTCTTCTCCCTGGTACTTCCCTCCAGAGCTTAGTAAAATACTTGGCAACTAGTCACTTAATAAACATTTGTTGGATGAATTGATTTCATTTTTTTCTTATATTTCCTAGTAATCACAATAGCTATCATTTATTAAGCAGCTTTTACATGCACACATTATAGTAAATGGTTTACATTATTTATCTTATTTAAATTTCACATTTGTCATGTGGGTAGGAATCACTATCCTCATTTTTATAGATGAGGAAATAGGCTTAGAGAAGCTCAGTGACTTACCTAAAATTAAATAACAAGCTGAGATCAACCCCATATCTGTCAGGTTCCAAATCTTTGTGTTTTTTAATTCCACACAACACACCATGGAGAGTCTCCCTAATACCTGAAGTGGGAAGGTGCCAGTTTCAGTGTTATTCCAGGCAAATGTTCAGGCAGTAAGCAATGCTCTAAGATAAGCAGGTACCATTTCCATGGTTTAGGGTTATCCTTATCTTCAGAGAAGAATCCCAGTCAGAAGCTGAAGGAAATAGGATTCAATACTTTAGGACTCAAATCAAGAGAGAGATCTGCTGCCCAGCCAAGAGGACTGGGGTCCAATATAAAGCTCCCTCCTATAAAGGAACTGCAATACTAAGGCAGGAATTGAGCCATGATATGTGGGAGTAAATGATGAATCCCAGTGACATTCAGGATTGGCACAGCCATCTCCCTGGTAGCAGGCAATGAGTCAAGAGAAAAAACTGTGCCAAGCAGCTTCCTAGGTGAGGAATTCACATCAAGCAATTGCTAAATCAGTGTTCAGGAAGAGAAAGCTGCTTTCTTTGTCCTAACTGAATGCTTCCTGAATTAAAAAAAAAAAGAAAAGAAAAAAGAAAACGTCCTAATTACAGTCTGTATTGACACCTTCTTTTATCCTGCAGTATGTGTACAGGAAAACTAAAGAATGTATACTAAAAAAACAAAACAAAACAAAACAACTCCCCAAAACTAATTATTTCTTATTTCCACTAAAAAAATGTTTCTCCTTACTAAAAGGGCTTCTTTTTATTAAAAGTAGTCTAAAAGATTCATGTTATCTTCCTTTTGTTGTTAAGTTTTATGTATATGCTCTCTTTTGATGACTTATTTCAAAAGCTTTGTACATAGGTAGGGCCTTCATTTACATTATCATCAGTCAGGTCGTGCTGGATTCCAAGTCTTTGCACTCCTCTTCTTCCCTCAGCAAAGGCTTCTTGGTCTTAACCTTGAGCTCAGCTTACCTTGTTGTCTAATCTAGACCTTGAGGACAGACATTTATGAGGCTGTCTCCTAATGCTGTGGGATTCAGCATCAAGTTATCTTTCTTGCTAGCCCAGCTCTGATTACTTGCCCAAGTTCTGATTACAAGTCTCTGTCTTACCCTCCAAGACCCACTTGTGCATCAGTTTGGTTAACTGAGTTTCTGGCTTGCTTCCCTGTGGCCTGTATCTGACTTTGTATTTTCAACAACCAGAATCCTGTTTTGTTATTATCAATTTCTACTGTCACTCCTCATGGTCTGTCCCTGAACACCAGGCAGGTGACTGAAGTTCTGTTACTGCTGATGGGCCTCTCTGATGCTGACTTTCTGCCTTCTTGGGCATTCAAACTGCTTTCCTCTGGGTTCTCTATTTCCTCCCTTTTGGTACTCCGAGTGTCAAAATTCAGAACAACTTTCCCTCAGCACCTCAAGAGAGGACTGCCTACCCCCACCTCTCCCACCAAGCTGCACCTGGTCTGGTGGGGGAGGTCTAATCCCAGGTGCTGGCACCTCAGAAGCAGCTCCATCAGGAAGAATTTAGCCTAACCATGTATCTAGATTTTGCTTTGTCTTTGGTTAATAGAGCTTCCTAGACTTCTGGCATTTGATGCAAATGAAGCACTCCAGAAATTTTGAGGTTAAGCATTGTTTTAGAATGGGAATATTGTCAAGTAGGAACATGAATATCAATATCGGGTCACAGTATGCATTTTACTCAAGAAAGGTATTTTAACTTGAGACTGTGTGAAAGACTTCAGTCGTTTCCAAACATTGATATCTTGGGACCTGATGTAATTCCACTTACATATGGTTCACATTATTCCATTTAAAGGGAAGGAAGAGTAACCATTTTCTCCAAATGGGAAACATAATTCAAAGGAATAAATTTCCAAACACATGAAACTTAATTTGCATATTCTTTGGAGGTAGGAAGAATTTATTTTAATTAATTTCAACACCCTTCAAGAATGAAAGCACAAGGGAAAATATTGTTTCTTGACCATGAAACAATATGACAGGCTCCAGCCTAATTTTCTTTGCCTCTTACATTTTGGCTTCTCACTCAGCGGGTTCAGGATCTCTACTGTCAGGTGTGGTACCACCACAGTTCCCAAACTTGGTCAAGCTTGGAAGCTGGATTGCTAAACAACCTTAGCATTGGCTGGTCCATCCTTCACAAGCTGTGTATCATGTCACTACCTTCAGGGTGATAGCAATTCCTATATATTCTTTCAAAAAACATCTAATGTGGCAGTTCTGAGCCAGGCACTAGGTAGAAGCAGATCCATGTTTTATGTGACCTAAGCTTATATAATTTGAGGGCCCCCTTTAAGAAAAAGAATACTAAGTGTGCCTGGGTGGCTCAGCTGGTTAAGTGTTCAACTTCAGCTCAAGTCATGATCTCGCGGTTCGAAAGTTTGAGTCCCACGTCAGGCTCTGTAGTAACAGCTCAGAGCCTGGAGCCTGCTTTGGATTCTGTGTCTCCCTCTCTTTCTCTGCCCCTCTCCCTCTTGCACTCTCTCTCTCTTTCTCTCAAAAATTAATAAATGTTAAAAAAAAAGAAAAGAAAAAAATACTAAATTACGTATCAAAAACAGGTATGAAAATAGAGAAAAGAAATCATGACAAATTTAAGCTTCTAAAAGCTGGTAAATACCACTAAGATTACAAAAATCTAGAAAAATAATATACTGTAGAATCTTTATTAATTTATTGCCTGACAAACCTCTGTAATACTTCTCTCCTGTTTTTTCATTTGCATACTCTTTGGTAGTTTCTTCATACAATAATAATTTTGTAAATTTTTTTCTATAGAAATGATGGAGAGTCCTCTAGCATGGTTAATCAAAAATAAAATTTTAAATTGTTAGCAATGTCACATAAATTTTTAGGATTTGGGGGAACTTCTATCAAGATTCATTCATATGTAAGCAGTAAGATTTGAGGCATTTCAAATCTTCTTGTACAGAGGCTAATCTTAATATTCTGAATTGTCATTGATGTGCCCATTGTAGTGGTATCTTTGAGTTTTATGTTATCTTTATTGATTCAGTATTTTATATCAAATCAGCAGGCAATTTAAATTTTTATTGGTGTTCATGTGATAATACTTTGAGATGCATGAAACACTATGTAGTGTTTAAGTGTGCACTTACTGTTTGTAATACGGTAGTATTACAGTATTACAGTAAGTGTGCACTTACTGTTTGTAATACTGCTACAGGTTTGTTCCCCATGAACACAGGGATAATGAGAAATTCTGTTTCACCTGATTCTCATTAAAATGGGAAAAAGTGTATAGTGCCTTTATAATTATACAAGTGACATTGTTAAGTGCATTCTATATGGAAGAGAACTTCCATTAAATATTGATGAGAATTAAATCTTCCACTTGGAATTATGTACATCTAATGACTAGAAGAATTTTCCCCAGGCTAACTCCTGGTTCCATACATTTCAAACTTAGTTTCTCCTTCACTGCTCATATACTTCCGTGCCGGCTACTATAGCACATGTTCACATCATGTTTCAACCTCTGGCTACTTTGCATTAGGGTCTTGACACACTTGATATCATGGTTGAGTTAGGGGTATTCCTGGGAGCCATTTCTACATTGAGATGATCAGCAAAAACTTAACTACCACAAACCACATGAACATTCCCACTAAACCCAAATTAGGTGTATCTCCAACTCAACTTTCCCTTAGCCATCTCTATTTGCAGTTACTCCAATACTACACCATGACTGAAAGTGTGAGAAGCTCTAGTGGGAATATTCTCACTTTGATTGTGATTACAGTTAGAATATATTACTTTTGCAAATATTACAGTAGCATTTGACATGGGAACACATTGCTGGGTCCCTCCTAGGCTCATAAAAATGAAGGGTCCTAAAGCTTAAACTTCATTAGCTTCACAGGATTTACTTCTGTCAATAAAGAAGAAACTAAAACAGACCCAGTCTCTGCCCCAGGACTGGCCCCTGTTCTGGGGGAATGAGATGCAAGAGATAATATAGACAAGGAATTAGGTTTCCATATTCTGTGATTTATTCTTGCATCCGTCCTAGTATTAGACACAGTATCTCCATGCCAATTGCTGGAATCCTGTATCATACACCCAGATTGGCATTCCCTTCCCACCACACCCCCTCTCCCCTACCTTTGCCCCATGCTGTTTGTTTTTATTTTGTTGGTTGTTGTTGTTTTGTCTTTGTCTTTATTTCCCTATTTGTTGTGGTGGTTATTATATGAGAATCTATTTTTAAGTTCTGAGTGGTCAGAATTACAGGCACACTCCTTAGATGTGTGTGATACTGAAGTTTGCAGTGCCAGGAGCCAAAGGCAATATGATTGCACAGAAAGAAAGGAGATTGGAAAATGTGAAAGTAACCAAGGCAGATAGAACTTGTATGCATCTGTATGCATCTAGTCATCATTTTTGAAACCCATTTGCAGAATTGGTATAACAAAAAGTGATAACAAAGAGAAAGCAAGATTTTTTTTTTTAATCAGTTGCATAACTGAACAACTGAGCTATGGTAGTTTCTATTTTGTTTTGTTTGTAAAAATAGAAATGTCCTTTAAATAATATGATGATTATAAGGAATAATGGTACACGTGAATAAAATAAGACTGTATCTGTATTTAGCATTAGGAAGAAAGGAAGTCCTTAAGAGAGTTCTAAGAGAAGCCTTAGAGATGTACTCCAAGTTGTGGCTGCAAACAATTTTCACAGGCCTCCCACTACTGCTCAGTCTGCTAAGCATTGAACCATATGTTTCTCTCAAGTGTAAAAATATGAAGTTGGACAACTTACTAAGACGAATTCTCCTGTTTCCCATTACATCTGTTGATCAGACTCCTTACTGGAAAGTGCATTGGCTAATGTCCTGCGAGTCATACCCATCAATGACATAGCGCTCATTTTTGTTTTTTATAATACTTGATTTACTGGAACATCATGGTCTGGAAAATTATACCGCTTGTTTGCACTGTGTGTTGAAGGACTGTGTAATTATTCTGGTTATAAAATGTTGGCAGCATACATCTACAAACTGCTAGATATCATGAGTTCTATCTAAAGTTAAAAGAGAAAGAGATAATTTGATATTGGACCCTGATTTTACTAATCACATTGACTTAGTACCTCGGTTCCATAGGTTAGCAGTTACTTATATTTGGTATCATCTTAATTGATAGAGATTGGATTATGACCAGTCCTCAACTTTAGCTCCTACTTTTAGGTAATGCTGCTCTGATGTATGCTTGTTATAAATATTTCTTTTATAATAGTCTGTTCTGGGGTGTCTGGGTGGCTGAGTCGGTAAAGAATCTGAATTTGGCTCAGCTCATGATCTCACAGTTCATGGGTTTGAGCCACACATCCGGCTCTGTGCTGACAGCTCAGAGCCTGGAGCCTGCTTTGGATTCTGTGTCTCCCCCTCTCTCTCTCTGCCCCTACCCCACTTGTACTCTGTCTCTCTCTTTCTCAAGAATAAATATACATTAAAGAAATAAAATAAAATAAAATAAAATAAAATAAAATAAAATAAAATAAAAATCTGTTCTGGAACAGCCAATGAAAATAAGTCACATAGGGGTGCCTGGGTGGCTTAGTCGGTTAAGCGTCCTACTTCAGCTCAGGTCACGATCTCGCCGTCTGTGAGTTCGAGCCCCACGTTGGGCTCTGGGCTGATGGCTCAGAGCCTGGAGCCTGCTTCGGATTCTGTGTCTCCCTCTCTCTCTGCCCCTCCCCCATTCATGCTCTGTCTCTCTCTGTCTCAAGAATAAATAAACGTTAAAAAAAAAAAAAGAAAAGAAGTCACATATTTGATTCTTCAAAACTTCAGTGCCCTTAATGAATAGACGAGGTGTTATTTTTAAGTAAGTCAAAATTACTTTGGCCTAAGATCAAAACAAACTCTCTCCAATGAATGCCTATTTCATCTTTTTTCATCCAGTAGTTTTACCAATAGGTATAGGTAGAAGACCTCCTCAGTATGTTTTTGTATTCCATTTGCTTAAACACATTTTTCTTGTGGTGTAGGAATCCAGGTAACCCTGGGCAAAATTACCTAGAAGATGATGTTTGTCTTAGATGCCTGCTTTTTCTTTCCTGAAGTCACCCGTGCCCTTAGGGCCCCATCTCACGTACTCTATCCTAAATTTTTCCTTTGGGTTCCTAGCACCACATTCTGTAAGGTCATGGGTACCATAATTTCTTTCGCTAATTTAAACTTACCTGTTATGGGGCAACTGGATGGTTAAGTCAATTGAGTGTCTAACTCTTGATTTTGACTCAGGTCATGATCCCAGGGTCATGGGATCGAGCCCTACATCCGGCTCCACACTCAGCGCTTAAGATTCTCTCTCTCTTCCTCTGCTCCTCTTCCCTGCTCATGTGCTCTCTGTCTCTTTCTCTCTCTCAAATTAAAAAAGAAAAAATAAATAAAAATAAACTTACTTGTGCTGTGTTTATTTTCCTTAGGATCCCAGGATACACTAGTTCATGAAATTAAAAAAAAAAAAAAAAGAAGAAGTCAAGGCAGATGTACTCATAGGAGAGCACTAAGATAATCTTGGATCAGGGATCTACTAGAAATGATACCACTTCCTCATCTATATTGTCTTGATTGTTCATTCTCTTGGTATATATTTACCGAGCACCTAGCATATGCCAGAAACTGTTCTAGGCACTTGAAATATATCAAGTACCAAAAGATAAAATTCCATGTGCTTCAGGTGCTCACATTTGTACAATTTTAGTATCTCTTGAGAGTATGAATCATTCTTTTTCATATTGTAAGTCATTACATCAGTGCATGCAATTTAAATTTCTTTTGAGACCTTTCCCTCTGATCATGCTTTATGTCATGTCTGTATTACTTGATGAAACACAATCTTGTGCCTTAGCTGTGGTTATTTAAGTAACCAGTCAGTGACTTGCTTCTCACCATATTAAAAACAAAGTGAGAGGCTGATAAGTTAAGATTCAGCATTTTCGTGGAGGTGAGGATGCAAGTCAGGATCTAATGAGGCTGTAATCAACATACACATTAGGCACCAGCAGTATCATAAGCAAATTCTAGGCATTAAAAATTCTCCAAGATTTCTGAAGGTTTGCATTAAAATGCAAATGATTATTTAGGTCTCTTCAAAACTTCATAAAGGCACCCTCCTTAAGACATTCCATAATGGGACTGACTTTTTTTATTCAAATATTTACTTTCTGCTTAATTGACTATTGCATAGAGAAACAAAATGATATAGGGACATGAAAATTTAAACTAAGGAATTCGTGGTAAACACATACCCCTTTTTAAGAAGTTTTGGTGGGGGGTTGGTGCCTGGGTGGCTCAGTCCGTTAAGCTTCCAACTCTTGATTTCAGCCCAGGTCATGATTTCACTGTGAGATGGAGGCCCAGGTTGGACTCTGTGCTGACAGCACAGAGCCTGCTTGGGATTCTCAGTCTCCCTCTCTCTCTGCCTCTCCCCCACATTGTGCTCGTACATGCGTGCACATATTTGCTCTCTTAAAATAAATAAATATGAAAAAAAATTAAAATTTATCTGAAGCTAAGCGGTCAATGTAATTAATCTTGTTTTCAAAACATGAAGCTGTGCTACCAATGTGTACTCTGATTTTACTAATAAAAAATGTATATATGTTACCATGATTATTCTATCTTGATGTATTCTTTTTTAAAAAAATGTCTTGCTACAGAATCATATAAATCCTAGTGTTAAACAATTCAAGTTTCTCCAGATGGCCTAAATCAGAACTTGTAAGGTTCAAATTAGGGGACAGAAAATGAATCTAAGATTCTAGTGGTTCCTTTGCTTCATTTAAGTGGAAGAGTGTATGCATCCAGAAGATGCCTAATTTTAAGCCAAAAAAAAAAAAAAAAAGGACAATGGAGGAATATGCTAAACCTTTTCTAAAACATAGCACTCTAGGAAAATAAATTATTTGCAGCAGAGTTGCATTAAGAACTTTATAAATATTAAAACAGAATAGTAAATGTATATAATGTAATATTTATGGATTTTTAATTTGTAAGCGCCAGTTTAGTATCCTTTCAAAATACTGACTAAAAAAAAAATGACATTCTGCCCTATTTCAATAATGAATGGGCTCAGCTCTGTACACCCAAGAGAGGGAGAATCAATGAGCGTGAACTCATGCTTAGTAGCCAGCTTAGGTGTGCACAAAAGAAGCAGAGGGGAAAAAGGGAGGAAGAAGGAAATAACTCCTCTAGTATGAGAAAGAACCTAGGAAGGAAAAAGGAGATATTTTTTCCTCTGTACCTAAGGAACACATTTTCACCAGTGTTGACTGGGAGGAATAAGAATGTATTTAAATATTCTTTTCACAGATGGGAAAAAAATCAATTCGATGAAGTTGAAGAGCAAATCTGGTGGAAAATAGATTTTTAAGAAATATTTTTAAATGCTTGAAGGAGAGAATTTCATTTATTTAACAGTAATTACCACCTATGGAACCCTTATAACCTAATAAGCTCAGCCAGATTCTTTATCTACATTGTCTCATTTAATCTTTACAACTTTGAGAGGCAGCATAACTGTGTTCATGGTTTATATGAAGAAAATGAAACTTTCAGAAATTAAGAAATCCACTTGAAACATCAGTCTTCATGATGGTTTGCGTATTTTAAAGACTGTGTCCTGAATACAACATTGGTTCCTTGTATGATTTCAATGCTGAGGCTTGAATTTGAGCACTATAATACAATTGCATATATAGTTTATGATTTTCAGTTTATAAGAATACAATTATCTGAAAACATTTCAGTTTGCTGACATTTGTTTTGTATAATTGGGCCTAAATTTTGAGCTGTTACTTCACTGTCTTTCCTTATTGCAGCAAAATCTTTGTCAGGGCTTTCCTCCAGAAGCTGCATTTTTTTTTTTCAATAGAGATTTTTTTTTCAAAAGTTCAGATTTTAAAAAATCCTCTTTGAAGAGTTGTCTTTCATGTATTTGCCACTTACAGTTTCCAGTTTATATGATTAGTATTATAGAAAGGATCAGAACTTTTTTGAACCCATATTTTCTTATGCCCAAATTCTGTTATCAAATGCGGGCACATTTCATTATTTTCAAAAGGAATTTCCTATGCCAGCCAATCTAAGACAATGTTGTTTAGTCTCGGGCCAAAGTTTTTCTTTGGGATTTCTCTGTCTTGCTTTGAATGCCCCTTCTAACTGTTTCACAGATCCTTTCTAGGATCTTCTTATTGACCCCTGGATGCTTGGGTGATGATCTACTCTGCCTTGATTGGTCTTCACTTCAGTTCATTCACTCACCAAATATTTATTGACCATAGACTTTGTCTCCAGTTCAGTGCCAGATGCTAGATATACAATTATGAAGCAAAAGACATAGTGATTGCCCCCCTGGAGATAGAGAAGAAGGGAGTGAGGTGCTAATCCAACAAACAGAAGCTGCACAAATAAAAGCAACACTACAAATGTGAAATGGTGCTGGGGATTTAGTGCTAGGATTTGGCCCAGTCAGGGAAGTCAGGCCAGACTTTGTATAAGGAAGTGACACTCAGCTGTAGTTTGAAGGATGAATGAACATGAGGAAGAGGTAAAGGAAGAGCTTTCTGGGTTAACTACTCAATTCTCTCTGCATGTACACATGTGCACACACACACACATGCCGGTAGATTGACTGCTTTGGGGTAGGTGCTAATGGGGGTCAAACTATGCTGCCTCAAAGTATGTCACTTTTGTATAAAGATTATTTTAAGCTGAAGACATATTAGACTCAACAGATGTAGAAGAAAAGCCTCAGAACTTCCCTTATCTGACTACAAGCAGCAATTTCTGGGAAATAAGGCTACTGTAAATTCCTCTTCAGAGTGGATCTGTTCTCAAAAGGAAGAATGTGAATAAAACCTATCTCAAATATTTTCTCCAAGGGAGTTTTATGACCTTGTAGAAGCTGGAAAGACCATCCATACCTATAATGACAAACATTGTCACCAACTCTTTATCTCCTGTTTTATTTTCTCATGAAAACTCATTTATCTTTCAAAAAAAGTAATTTGCTTTTCCCTACCTGTCTTTCTCCCCTTCCTCTTCACCTATAAGATGGTATGTAAGCCCTAAATTTTATCCTACTCTTTGAGTTCCTCATCACAGATTTTTCCTATCTGTATGCACATTATACAAATAAATAAGTTGTTTTTTCCTACTGTTAATCTATTGTCACTTTAAATTGCAGACTCACAGTCAATGGGCATGAGAAGGTAGAGAAAGAGTTTTCTCCTTCCCTGCAGTACCCAGAGAGCATTTGTTCCAGAGAGCTATAGCTGGGGTACAGACAGCAGAATCCTGGGGTCTACCTGGAGTATCTCAGCAGGATATGGGGAAGTGGCAATGTCACTTACTGGAACTATGGTTCCAGTTATAAATGAACTAACAGTTCACGTCAGGGACATGCTACTGCCTCCAAGAAGCTTACCTAGTTCCTCCAAGCAGAGTGATTGCTCCAGCCTCTGTTCCCTGCTTGTATCTTGTAACTGCTTCTGCTATTACACTTACCCCACAGATTATTTTGTTCCTATTGTTTACATGTCTGTCTGCCTCCCAAGAAGGCTGTGTTTCTTGAAGATAGAGACTATGTCTTACTTACTTTTTCCTAGACTACAGTGCTTAGAGTGAGCACTCATTTTAATAATGCTAAAGGAATGAAAGGTAGTACCACTGGAATACCTCTCAAAAGTGAATGATATAAAGAATAAGACAGTTTTGAGGTACCTGAGTGACTCAGTCATTTGAGCATCTGACTCCTGATTTTGGTGCAGGTCATGATCCCAGCATCGTGGGATCAAGTTCTGCATTGGGCTCTGCACTGACGATAGAGCCTGCTTGGGATTCTTTCTCTCTTCCTCTTTCTCTCCCTCTGCCCCTTGCCCCCACTCATGCTCGCTCTCTCTCTCTCTAAAAAAAAAAGAAAAAAAAAGGAAAAGACAGTTTTTACTTCTACCAGGGAAAGTTAAATGTACCCTTTCCTTGGACCTTGTGCTTATCTTCTCCTTACCTTTCACCCCTTGGACATGCCTGGGACTAATTGGCATGGCTATACCTGGGCATGATACTATCAGTAGTAACATCCTACTAAATGGAACATCTTGGGTAAGATGGGAGAAGAGATAGGCAAGCCTTTGGCTAATGTTTATAAAGTATCTTGCAGAGTGCCTGGCATATAATAGACACTTACATGTAACTCCCTATCCCTTCCTTCTCTACCTCTTCACAAGTCACCCCACATCTATCTCATCCCAATATTTCTGGGTACATATATTTAGTATATGCAATGTATGCTGCATAGAAAGGCATGTGTGGTGATGAATATGTGCTGGTCATGGAAAGCCTATGCTCAGCAAATACCTACATGGCACTTTAGGGCCAGCCCAAGTCC
Source organism: Acinonyx jubatus (assembly GCF_027475565.1). Taxonomy (NCBI): domain Eukaryota; kingdom Metazoa; phylum Chordata; class Mammalia; order Carnivora; family Felidae; genus Acinonyx; species Acinonyx jubatus. The sequence continues at coordinate 79,925,074 of NC_069388.1, read as the reverse complement.
TGGCATTTAGAGTGGGGTTGCGTATGGAAGTGCTGTAGGAAAAAAACAGAAGGATCATATAGTGCTCTTCAGGGAGGTAGCCTGAAGAAATAATACAGGGGGAAATAGCACTAATTAAGCTGACTGGCTCAAAGAGCAAGCAATACACTTTTCTCAAACTAATTCTATAACAGACCTGATTCTCCAATTTTTCAATGTTGGCTTTATTCCAACTGTGTGTAGAGATCCCATCCATTTTTGAAGTGGTTTTCTTTGTGGAGAGACGAATATGACTATTTGGCCAGGTTTTCAGATCCCACATGTTGTTTGGTTTTTGTTTTGTTTTATTTTTCTCTCTCTCTTTTTTTAGAGCCTAAAAAGGCTCCATTACACCTACATATGTATTTATTTTCTTTATCACTTCCATTCTGCCTGAAGTCAGTTAGAATAATAGATGTTGTTTTACAAGCTGGACATATATGATCCATCAGAGCTAGGAAATAAGTAAAGATGTGTTGTCTCGAGAAGGCTGTTATTGTCAAGCAGCAGGTGTTTTGAATTAGACCTTGTGGGCTGATTAAAACACTATGATTCTCCTCCTGAAGTTGCATTCGATTTGTTATATTTGAGCCCCTACTTCTGATTAGGCCAAGTATGTCCTTGGGAGTTCTGTGCTTAGAAGGAAAAACATGTAACAGGAAAAATATCTTCTCTATAATTGAGGATAATAATGTTCAGCCTGGCTCACCAGCAGGGTATCCTTCTGTTAAAGAGCAGAATAATCCTTCTATCTCTTCTTTCCAGATTGTATTCTGGCAGCCCTAGTCTCCCATGACCCACAAGAGAATCCTTTCCACTAGCATTTCTGTGGCAATTGGAAGATTCTCCCAGGGTAGAGTAAGAGACACAGCATTCTTTTATGAAACAGAAGTGTGTCGAGCCAGGCTTCCTATTAACCAGCTGCTATACCCAAGATTGGAAAGGTCATTGACTGCCAGTCACTCTTTGACACAACACAGTTGTGACTTATGCAAGACAGAAGCAAACAGCTGTGCATAGCTGAAAACCTGAGTACATGGGCATGAAGCTGGAAGTAAGAATAAAAGAAAATATCCCCTAGATTGTTTGGTGCCTAGAAAACAGCTATTGGAGGTAGTTAGGGGAAAGATTGTGAGCAACTTGAGGGCAGGAACTCTGTGTTATTTTTCTTTGTAAACCTAGAACCTTAAGAAAATTGTGAGTTATTTACAAAATATGTCAAAGATTAGGACAACATCTTGATTCTAAGAACTAGTTCTTGGAATATTTTTGGAAAAAGAAACGAAAGGGTAATTAGGACATATAGATTTTATTTATCATGAAGTTGGACTAAGCTTTAAAGTCCCATGCTCACACATGGATTAGAAGTTGAAGCTGAATGGTTTTTTTCAACAGTGTTTTCTGTCCATCTGAGAACGTGATTTGAAAGACTCTTATAAAGCTGCCTCCCATTTTTCCACTCAAGAATGGAAAGCATTTACCATTTATTCCTCACAGGTACTTAATCAACATCAAGCCCTAGTGTCTGCTCTAAGGAAATACACACTTAGAAAATTGATCATGGTTTATTCTCAGGTGGGAGGTCCACCACAACAGCAACAAGCGGCCTCTGAGGCTCCTGCAAAATCAGAATATGCCAGGACAACCATATGCTTTACATCTCAGAAATTTTATTTTGGCTCCTTCCCAATTTGAAGAATATAATTACCTAACCCTCTTAAATCCTACCTTTTTCTGTGGGAATGGGAATAAACATCTATTCTAATACCTATTATTCCCTGACTCTCATCCAAAAACCTGTATGTTGTCTGTTTGTTGGTTAGTTGGTTTGTTGGTTTGTTTTCAAAAGTATATTTTATGGCTGGACGCTATAACAATTCATCCTACCATAAAGTGGACATTTACACAATGGGTTACACATTTTGGAAAACCGTTATAGTATTTTCATAGTGTCTATAGGTCTTCCAAATATTTGAGAGGATGCCTGCTTGATCCTAGTGATTAATTTAAATGTATTTTGTCACTTAGTCCTGAACCTGCTTATGAATTATTGTTATGTATCCTAATAGTCTCTCTCTATTCCTCAAAATATAGGTTCAGTTCAGTTAGATCTTTTGCAAACCTTCACTGAGATTTACTGTATGTCCAACATCAGGGTTCAAAGAAGGAAAAGACACATTCCCCTTCCTTGGTGTGATGTGTCTCAACTGGAAGAAAGAGGGATGTGTCAGAACTTCCTGGGTAACCAGAGGGAGGGAGAAATATGTATGAGCTGAAAAAAACATATTCAATATTACAATGTCATATCATAACAAAAATATATTATTTCATAACATGAATGACAGAAAGTAAGGCTTGAATAATAATTTGGGACTGGTAGTAATATGCAGAAGATGCAAGGAATCTCAGGGTTGAGGATTGCTTTGAGGGTTAAGATCCTAATATTTATCAAAAGAAAATGTAGATCTTTTTAAGAGCTGAGAAATGCTGCTCAGGATAGTCGCAGAACCTAATATGTAAAGAAAATACAGAATCTCTGCACTGTAAATGCGGTGTGTTTATACAAAGAGTAACCGGAGCACCAAGGGACACAGGGACTAAGGCTGGGTGGGGGCAATTAGGAGGATATCACAGAGGTGGGGACATTTTAGCTGGCTCTTGAAGAATGGGCAGAAACTCAACAGATGGAGAAGGAAGATGTGGGCAGAGTTGAAGGAAAAAGCGTAGAAAGTTTGCAAAATCATCGAATGGCATACTAGGAGTTCACTTTTTATTCTGAAAACCAGTGGCTCTGCATCTTAGCTCCTCATCAAAATCATTTGTATAGTTTTAAAAGAATTTTATTGAGGTACAATTGCATATAATGTAATTGTACCTATTGGGGTGTATAATTTGATAAATTTTGACAAATGTATACACCCATGAAATCATCTTCACAGTCAAGATAATGAACATCTTTTTCACCCTAGAAGTTTCTTAAGTAATTCCTCCTTTTTCCCATTCTTTTCCCCCAATCTCTAGGCACCACTGACCTGCTTTCTATCACTATAGATTAGTTTGTATTCACTGGATTTTTATGTAAATGGAATCATTTGTATACATGCTCTTTTTTTTTTGTCTGGCTTCTTTCACTCAGCATAATCATTTTGAGATTCATTTATGTTGTGTGTGTATCAGTAGTTTATTCCTTTTATTACTGAGTGATATTCCATAGTATGGATATACCATAATCTGTCTATTCATTCACCTGTTGATGGACAGTTAGGTTATTTTCAGTTTTGGATTTTACAAATAAAACTTCTATGCACATTCAGCTACAACTCTTTGTATGGATATATGCCTTCATTATGGTAGATATATGTTTAACTTTTTAAGAAACTTCCAAATTGTTTTCCCACATGGCTATAGCATTTTACACTCTCATCATCAGTGTATGAGAGTTCTGGTTGCTTCACATCATAATACTTGGTATGATCAGTTTTTACATTTTAGCCTAATAGATATGGTTTTAACTTGCATTGTGGCTATAATTTGCATTTATCTAATGACTAATGGTGTTCAGTATCTTTTCATGTGCTTATTTACTATCTGTATATTTTCTTTGATGAAATGGTTATTCAGATCTGTTCACATTTGTGTTGGGTTATATTCTTATTGCTGAGTTTTGAGAGTTCTTTTTGTATTCTGGTTACAAGTATCTTATCTGATGTGTGATTTGCAAATATTTTCTCTCTGTGACTTACCTTTTCATTCTCTTATCAGAAGTTTTCAAAAAGTTCTTAATTTGATGAAGTCCAATTGATTAATTATTTCTTTTATGGAGCAACCTGTATAGTTTTGTGTTTATATTTTAATACTGATTTGTGGGCCTCTTTCCTCAAGATCCTCGTGCAGTAATTCTGGAAAGAGGCTTGGGCATCTGAGTATTTATGAAACTTCAAAGATGATTTTGGTGTGCAGCTGTGACAATTCTGCATAAAACAAGAGAGGTAGCAGGATGTGGTATTTGTTTATTTGAATGCTTATGTAGTTATTTACTTTAGTTATTTCATTATTTATTTTAGTTATTTAGTTATTTCCTTCTATTTCATCTTGTTGCAGAAAGACTTTAAGATAGTTTACAAGGATCCAAGATAATATAACTTAAAAGTTGATAGAAAAAAAGAAAAATAAGGTGGGACATAAACTGGAGCCACTAATGACAGTGAAAATGCATGCTATAATGATCTGCATATTGCCTCTAACTTTTCCTGCAATTCAGTGTGTATAAGATCAAACAAACCAATTGCTTAAGAGATATATTAGTACATATCAAAAAGGCTAGACATGAATTTCTCCCATGGAACCTTATAAAGAGGAAGGAACAGTTTCCTTGACAATGGCAAGTTTCAAGGGGCAGTTTGTTATAGTAGTTCAGTATAGGTTGATCACATTACAATTAGGTGGCATTCAGTAAAAGCCTATCTTTCAGGGGACCGTTACAACAAAGAATAGGTATCCAGCTCTCTGATGATCTAAATCCTATGCAAGACTATGCTTTAGACTACTTGGACTATAAAAAAGGGTGAATTATTTTTATTTCTTTCAGGCACTGATTCATGGTTTCTCTTAGAAAAGTTTTTGATAAATATTGTTTGAGGGCTCAGAAGATGAGCTCAAGATTATACTCCCTGCTTCTCTGTGCTGCTTGTTGAATATAGACCTATATGGGAAGGGAGCCAGTTGAGTGGGGATTAGCATCTCTTTGTAAAGGTTGTTACTTAAGAGAGCTATCTCATGTCTGTCATATCTAGAGACTCAAAAGCAGGGCCTAGAATCCATTGGAGGTTTTAATGCATGGGACTGATGTGACTTGTATTTTAGAAAGATGATATCAGTAACAGTATGGGAAATGGGCATTGAAATAGACAGAGAACCTAGGAAGGAGGAGATTATTGGAATAGTCTATACACAAAATAAAAAGGGACCTGCTCTGAGACAATGGTAGTGAAAACTGAGAGATGGGGATCTCTCAAAGGAGAAAATGATTTCAGAAGTAGAAGCAACAGATGGAGGGATGGTTTGCTATGGGGGTTGAGAGAGAAGAAGGAAATGAAGATGAGTTGCAGATTCTAGACTGGCTAACTAGGAAAAGGAAGGTACCACTAACTGCAAATGAGAACAGAGGAGGAAGAATGGGTTTGCTGGAAAAGATCATGAGTTTGGCTTTTGACATTTGGGAGTTGTGTGTTTGAATTATCTGAGTAGAAATAACAGTAGAATGTTAAAAATCTGGAGCTCAGAAGAGGGGTGGCTGGAGATAGAGATTTGAGGACATCAACACAAGGAGGTGGTGGTTGAAATTTGGGGAAAAGAAATTACCTGGGGAGATTTTGTAGTGGGGGAAGAGAAGAGGTTAGAATACTGAGAATAGGGAATTTAGTGGTAAGACATTTTCTAAAATATTCTGTAATCAAGATGAAAGAAAAAAAGGTTTTCTGTGTGGCTATTCCTTCATTTTACACTTGCTCCGTGATGATGACCTGGCACCATTGATTCTCAGATTGATTTTGAACAATTTTGTGTCATAAAAATGTTTGTTATTGGATTTTGTGGCCCTTGAAAGTTATTTCTATAATATTTTTGCCCTATGTAACTTCTGACCTACCATCTCTTGGACTTTACTGATCTCATCTAAAATTATGTCTAGTTTATTTTGTACTTAGCCACAACTTACTTTCATGACAGTAGGAGGTCTTTTTAATTTGAGATTCAGTTTTTTTCCAGGCTTCTAATATGATGTTTTATATAGTTCCTAGAATATACAGTGACTTATTACATTTATAATATTCTATAGAATTATTTTCCAAATATGCTCACATTTTAATCAAAGTTTCCAATGCTAAAACAAAATGTTTTTTTTCTTATGTAATAATGTTGAGCTAAATCATATAATTATATTATGATTACTCTTTTAGCAGTTTGATTTATCTTAAAAATATTTTTGCATTGGCCCTGAAGTTTTTCTAAGCCTCCTTATTCAATAGTACATCTTTTGACTGTGCAGGTAAAAAATAAATCTTTTCATCAACATCTTGTACAAACATCTTTATAAATTATTTTATTGAAGTATAATATATATACAGAATACAATATATATGTTCAGAAAAGTACAAAATTTATAGGTACTCAGCTTGATGAATTTTTACACAATGAACATATCCATGTCATCTCCATTTATACCAAGAAATAAAGCACTACTAGACCTCAGAAATCTCCTTAAACCCTAGTCATATTTTCTGCTTTCTAAATCATAATTATTCTTCTGACTTCTAACCCAATAAATTAGTTTTGCCTGTTTCTGAGGGTCATACAGACATTATTGTACAACACATACTTCTTGTGTCTGACTTCTTTCATTCAACATAATGCTTTTGAGGTTGGCCATGCCATTGCATTTATCATTGGTTTGTTTCTCTTTGTTGTTGTTTAGTATTCCATTGTATGAATATATCTCAACTTACTTTTCCATTATATTGTTGATGGGCATATGGACTGCTTCCAGTTTCTGATTTGTAAAGAATTCTCCTATAAACATTTGTGGGTATAGTGCATATATTTACACTTTTTATTGGATACATATGCAAGAGTGAAATTATATAAGTACAATGCTAATGTTTTCTCTGAAGAATCTTTGGATCTTACACATATACAATTGTATTATCCGTGAACAATGGTAGTTTTATCATTTTCCTTTCATTCCAATGCTTATATATCCCTATTATATGTTTTTCTTAACATTGTACTGGTGAAGCCTTACAGAAAAATAATGAATAAGTGGTGACAGTGGACATTCTTGTCTCATTTCTAATCTCAGGAGAAAAGCTTTAAATATCTCGAATTAAGTTTGATGTTTTCTGTAGGTATTTTGTAAACTTTTTGTCAGGTTAATGAAGTTCCTTTCTATACCTAATTTGTTGAGAGTGCATTGTTGTATTATTTTTGTATCATGAATAATTGAATTTTTAAAATTTTTGATGGTTTTTCTGCATTATTGAACTCAGCATTTAAGATATCCTTAATTCCATTAATGTCATAAATGAATTACATTTATTGATTTTCAAATATTAAGCCAACATTGCATTCCTGGAATAAAATCAACTTGATTGTGATTTATTAACCTATTATGCATGGCTGGATTAAATATACTAATATTTTGTTGAAGATTTTTGCATCTGTCATGAAAGAGATTGGCCTGTGATGTTCCTTTCTTGTGTTGTCCCTGTGAGGTTTTGGTACCAGGTTATGTTGGTCTCATTAAGCAAGTTGGCAAGTTTTCCCTTTTGGTCTATTCTCTCAAAGAGTTAATTAAGAGTGGTGTTATTTCTTCCTTAATTGTTTGGTAAAATTCACTGGCAAAATTATCTGGGCCTAGAGTTTTTTTTTTTTTTTGAACGTTTATTTATTATTGAAAGACCGAGAGAGACTGAGCATGAGCAGGGGAGGGGCAGAGAGAGGGAGACACAGAATCTGAAGCAGGCTCCAGGCTCCGAGCTGTCAGTACCAAGCCCGACGCAGGGCTCGAACTCACAAACCGCAAGATCATGACCTGAGCTGAAGTCAGACGCTTAACCGAATGAGCCACCCAGGCACCCCTGGGCCTAGAGGTTTTGAGTATACCAGAGGAAGGTTTTAAATTACAAGGTTTTAAATTAAATGTTTAAATAAATATACAATTATTTAAATTTTCTACTTCCTTTTGTCAGTTTCAGTTTGTTTTTCTAGGAATTTGTCAATTCATTAAAATTTCAAATGAATTAGCGTAAATGTGTTTATAATATCTTTTTACTTTTTAATATCTATACCTCCTTTTTATTTTTGATATTAGAGGTTCATGACTTCTTTTTTATTTTTCCCTTGATCAACCTCACCAGTGGTAAATCAATTTTTTTAGTCCAGTGGGTTTCAGGATCCTTTCGAGTCTTAAAAATCATTGAGGACTTGGGGCACCTGGGTGGCTCAGTCGGTTAAACGTCTGACTCTTGATTTCCTCTCAGGTCATGATCTCACAGTTCGTGACATGGAGCCCCTCATCAAGCCCCACATTGGGCTCCATGCTGACAGCACAGAGCCTGCTTGGGATTCTCTCTCTCTCCCTTTCTCAGTCCCTTCCCCACTCGTGTGCTTGCTCTCTCTCTTCCTCTCTCTCTCTCTCTCTCTCAAAATAAGTAAATAAACTTTAAAAAAAATCATTGAGGGCCTAAAAGAACTTTTGTTTGTGTTAGCTGTATGTATCAACACTACCATATTAGGCATTTAAATTATGATCATTTAAAATTATTAATTAACTAATTTAAAACCTATTACATTTTAACAAAATAACATAGTTTTATAAAAATACCACTATTTTAATGAAAATAGCAATATTTTTCAAAACAAAAAGTTAAGTGATAAGAATAACATTGTTTTACACTTCAAATCTTTTTTAATATCATACTTAATAGGAGACAGCTGGATTCTCTTATCCACCTTTGCTTTCAATCTGCTCCAATATTTTGTGTCATGTTGCCACTGGAAAACTTTACTGTATAATTGTGGGAGAATAAGGATAAAAAAGAAAAATAACACACTATTATTATTATTATTGTTATTATTATTATTATTATTATCATTATTAAAATAATTTTGGCCTCATGGACCTTTTGAACTCGGGCATCCAAAGATCCTCAGACTACATTTTAAGAACCTCTGTATTAATCTTCATAAACAACTAACTTTGGTTGTGATTCTCACCATTATAACTTTGTTTCCTGTTTTATTACAACTTGTAAAGTTCTGCTTTTTATTATTTCCTTCCTTCTATCAGGTTTAGCAAAATGATATTGCTGTTTTTACAGGTAAAAAGTAATTGAATACAGCTAATTTCATATGATTCACTGTAACACTTCCTTTAGATTTAAGTTAATATTCTTTTTCCACCTTCTCAAATGATTTTTAACTTTCTTTTCTCTGAGTACCACAAAAGTTGAATCTCAGTTTCAATATACCGTATTTCCATAATATGAAACAAAATATTTCAGTTCAAAGTAGTTTCCCATTTTTTGGGTGTGTGGTTACTTCTTGGACTCATAGGTTATTTAGAAATGTATTACTTAATTTCCACTTAGCAATTTTCTAATTATCTTTTTATTATTGATCTCTAGCTTAATTCCACTGTAATCAGAGAATATGTATAGGGCTTTAATCATCTGAAAATATTTTAGACCATGGCTCAAAATATGGTCAATCATGGTTAACATTCCATGTGACCTTGAAAACAATATTTTTAAATCTGTCAATCACTTTAGCTGCTACTTTACCTCCATATAAACTTTACAGCACTGTATTATTATCCTGCTCATGTTATCACCACAGTAGACTCATTCCACAGAAGATTCATGGTTCTAAGCTTCCTTGTCCCAGTGACATTTCTATTGCCCCTCCCACATAATGCTATATGCTCCTGTGTGTTCTTATCCCTCACACAGAACTAGTTACCTATCTGCAGTGTATTCATTTTTTTCCCCAGCTCTGAATATGAGTTATAACAAAGTCTGCACCTGTGGCCCAACTATGTAATGCAACCATTCATGAAAATTTCATTAAAATTATCAACGAAGTACTTCATAGAATTGGAAACTCAGAGTAGTTAGCTAAGCCATTTTTCCAAGAATTCTGCTAATGCTGAAAAGCCTCTGCAGCTTTTCTGTTAGTACATAGTAGGTGCCTGGTGAATGCTGAATGAATGGATCCCACCAAATAGTTATCCAGTCTATAGGACTATAAGGCTCTCCTCTCTTAGGAAACCCATTGTTTCTGAGGACATTATTGGCTGTTAGAAAGCACCTCCATGGGCTGAAATGATGTCTGACCCCCTGAAGTTTCTGTCTGTTAGATCAGAAAGAATCTAATTTCTCCTCTGTATGATAGTACTTCAAACCCATGTCTCCTTGAAAGTTTTCCTTTAAGCTCAGCATCATTGGTTCTTTCATTCCTTGTGTTATTCAATATGGTTCATTCCCTTTGGGAGGATTAGGCAGGCAGAACCCCACCAAGAGAGGTTCCGGGTCTCAGTGTCCAGCACCCTGGCTGCACATAAAATCACCCAGGGAATTTCTTAAAAAATAACAGTATCCATGTCCCATCCCCACAGGTTATGATTCAGTTAGTCAGAAGTAGCCAGGCATAAATATTTTTTAAAAAACACCCAAGTGGGGGCGCCTGGGTGGCTTGGTCGGTTAAGCGTCCGACTTCGGCTCAGGTCATGATCTCACGGTCCGTGAGTTCGAGCCTTGTGTCGGGCTCTATGCTGACAGCTCAGAGCCTGGATCCTGTTTCAGATTCTGTGTCTCCCTCTCTCTCTGCCCCTCCCCTGTTCATGCTCTGTCTCTCTCTGTCTCAAAAATAAATAAACATTAAAAAAAAATTAAAAAAAAGAAAAAAAAGAAAAAACACCCAAGTGATTGAAAACTTGATTTTTTAAGATGTTATTTCTTGCCACGTTGATCTATAGATTCAGTGCAACCTCCATCAAGATCTCAGCACACTTTTTGTAGAAATTGACAAGTTGATTCTAAAATTCCTGTGGAAATGAAGAGAATCTAGAATAATTAAAACAATTAAGGAAAAAAATTAAGTTGGAGGATTAATACTACATGATTCCAAGACTGAAAGATATTGGTGTCGAAATAATCAAGTAGTTCAATGGAACAGAATAGGTCTAGACCAGAAATAGGTCTACACATATACAGCTCAACAAAGGTACAAAACAAGGCAATTCAGTGAAGAAAGTATAGTGTTTTTTTTTGTTTTTTTGAACAAATCGTGCTGAAACAATGTAACATTTATATGAAAAACAAAAAACTTCGTATCTCTCACCATATAAAAAAATTAAAATGATGGATCATGGAACTAAATATAAAACTTAAAAACTATAAAACATCTATAAGAAAAAATAATATGATGACTTTGGGGCAGGCAAGGATTCTTTAAAATATTTTTTATTTTTTTTATGTTCATTTATTTTTGAGAGAGAGAGAGACAGAGAGACAGAGAGACAGAGAGACAGAGTGTGAGCAAGGGAGGGGCCAAGAGAGAGGAAGACACAGAATCTGAAGCAGGCTCCAGGCTCTGAGCTGTCAGCACAAAGCCAGACGCAGGGCTTGAACTCTTGGACAACAAGATCATGACCTGAGCCGAAGTTGGACACTTAACTGACTCAGTCACCCAGGCACCCCTAGGATTCTTTAGATGCCACACCAAAAGGATTATACATTAAGAAAAATTATTAAATTGGATTTCATCAAAATTAATGACGTTTGCTCTTTGAAAGACACTATGGAGAGAATGAAAAGACAAGCCACAGAATAAAGGAAAATATTTGCACCTCACATATCAGATAAAAGACTTGTATCCAGAACTAATAAAGAACTCCTGAAAGTCAGTAATACACACACACCCACACACATATACACACTCACATAAAAATATGGACAAAAGATATGAAAAGACATTTTACTAAAGCAGATAATTCAGTTGGCAAATGAGCACATGAAAAGATGCTCAACATCATTAATCATAAAGGAAATGCTAATTAAAACCATATACCCACTACAATGTTTAAAATACAAAAGATTAACCATACCAAATGTTGGAGAGGATATGGAACAATTGGAACTTTCATACATTGCTGCTGGGAATGTAAAATGTTACAGCAATTTTTGAAAGTAGTTTGGCAGCTTCTTAAAATATTAAGTCATATATCTTCCTAGGTATTTATGCTCATTTCCTAGGTATTAACCCATGATAAATGCAAACATACATCCACACAAAGGCTTGAACACAAATGTTCATAGCAGCTTTGTTTGTAATAACTAAAAATCAGAAACAACCCAAATGCCCATCAACAGGTGAATGGTTATATGTGTGTGTGTGTGTGTGTGTGTGTGTGTGTGTGTGTGTGTGTATACAATGCAGCTTACTTACCAGTAGAATAGAATGAACTACTGATACACACAACATGAATGAATTTGAAATAACTAAGTTGAATGGAAAAAGCCAGACAGAAAGAATATATACTTTGTAATTCCATTTGTATAAAATTCTAGAGAACACGAACTGATCTATAGTGATAGGAAAAAGATCAGTGCTTGCTTGGAGATGGGATAGAGGTAGAACAAAGGGACATGAGAAAACTTTTAAAGGTAATCCATATGTCCATTATATTGATTGTGGTGATGATTTTATAGGTGTAATAACTTGTTAAATATGTTAAAACTTATCATATTGACACTTTAAACATATGCAGCTTATTGTATGCCAATTAGAACTCAGTTAAAGCTTTTTTTTTTTTAACGTTTATTTATTTTTGAGATAGAGAGAGACAGAGCATGAGCAGGGGAGGGGTAGAGAGAGAGGGAGACACAGAATCCAAAACAGGCTCCAGGCTCTGAGCTGTCAGCACAGAGCCCGACGCAGGGCTTGAACCCACGGACCGTGAGATCATGACCTGAGCCGAAGTCGGATGCTTAACCGACCGAGCCACCCAGGCACCCCACTTTTTTTCTTTTTTAAAGTAACATTCTTACCTTGGAATACAGAAGTGCAACAGAGTAAAATAACAACTGTACTTAATCTCACTGTCGAAAAGTTAATATTTGGGCGTATTTACTTCCAGCCTATATTCTTTATAAATAACTTTTAAAAACATATCTGAAATAAAACTGTATCTGTGTTTTTCTTTTAATCCCCCTGATGCGTAGGGATGAAAATCACTGCTTTTGCTTCTGGTTCCTCATGTCTTTGTGAACAGAGGATGCTAATCTTTTGGGTTGGCTGGGTTCCACTTTGGCAGAACTGCCTGCCCTGTGCTCAGCCTCCACTCATTCATTACAAAGGTATTTACTGATTCCCTACCACACAGTAGGCACTGTGCCAGGTGCTGAGATACTGTTCTAAACAAGGATGACTTTCCTGGCCTCCTGGAGCAAAGAACGGCTGGAGGTGCTGTCCCCACCTGTAGTAGCTCCACCCAAATATCTGCTAGGAAACCTGGCCCTGATATAACTGAGAGCTTCTTGACTCTGCAGGTCGCTCGTTCCTGGTGAAGGTTTTCTTTTAGGGAAAGCACAAACTTGGCCACATCCTTCCAAGTACACAGGAATTACTGTTGTAAGGGTTTTTGTTTTGTTTGTTTGTTTTTAATGCAGATGTATAAATACATGTGCCCCTGAATTGAGCTGAAAGTGTTAACCAGGTAGTAGTACATTGATCCTGCCAGGATCACATGCCTTACTTTTTGGCTCCTGGTAGGAGACTTGATCTAGATTCTAGAATAATCTGGAATTTCCTGAAGGGATTAAATCTACATCTTTGGGATAATGTTACATGGGAGCCTGAGACATGTGACATGGGTGAATTAATGGCCTAGTGCATTTAACTGGAGGATAAAAAGGAAATCTGCCCAGTCCTTTCCCCAAACCCTTCAAGGCCCTGGTTTAGCTCACATCCCACAGCCTTACAACCGGTAGAGACTGTCTGTCCTACCTGGTGATGGCTGTGCTTGCTAGCAGGACACTCGCTTGGCAAATGTGGAAAAGTAGCCAAGTAAGCTGCATTCTCCTGCTTCTTTCTCCTGCCCCTGTGCTAGTACTCACTGAAGCTCCTCCCACCTCAAAAAAATGTTTACACACCCTTCCCAACTCCAGGTTTCAGCTAAAATGTTTCCTCAGGGAAGCCTTCCTCATCCTTCCAGATTTTTCGGTAACACACTGCCATTGCCTACTGAACTATTCCTTGTTAGCCTTCATAATAATCAGTGTTGAGCCTGGGTGGCTCAGTAGTTTACATGTCGTACTCTTGATTTTGGCTTAGGTCATGATCTCACAGTTGGTGAGTCTGAGCCTGGTGTTGGGCTCTGTGCTGACAGCATGTGGAACCTGTTTGGGATTCTGGTGTCTCCTTCTCTCTTGGACCCTCCCCCGCTCACACACGCACTTGCTCTCTTTCAAAATAAATAAATAAACTTTAAAAATGGTTATAATAATTAATATTTATGTATTCCTATTAAATATTTACCTCTAGATTATAAACTTCTTGGGGACAAGTACTGTCATCTGTCTTGCTTATCATAATTCAACATAATTTGTTGAATGGATGAGCTGCCCTAGTCTAGTCCAGGACTCCTCCTTTTTAGCTAAGCAGTTCTTTCCATTTCCAATTTTTTACTCACCATGTCCTCCACCCTACTCCACCCCCATATGAGCCCCAAGAGACTCTGGGCTAGGAGAAGAATCTGAATTACACATATAACACTGGAATCAGAAAAACCATGCCCTTTTGGTGATTCAACCTTTGCTTCTGGCCCAAGCTCTTCCTCCAGGTTCTTCATTTAGGATGGATTTTCTAAGAAGACTCTTGGTCTTTGCTCTAAACACATGAACCCCTTCCCAGCACACATTAATAGAGCCAGTGCTGTGAATAGGCAATTCTTGGAGGCTGTTAGTGTAGTATTTATGGCTTTTTTCACTTTCCAACCCATTTATAAACTTTGAATTCACATTTGACCTTTTCTAACCACTTACCACATCTCCTGATTGCCTGGTTATTTATAATTTGAATTGTTTAAATCTGAAGACCTTAGATATTCTTCAAAACTCAGTTGACATTTTGGTCTTCTAGAGTCACCCAGGGAGTTTTCTCAAAAGCTGTAAGGTCTGCATGGAGATATAACTGCTGCCCCTCTGGAGGGCAGACCATACCACATATTCAGAATCAGAGATCAGGAGGGCATTACTCTTGGGATCACATACTAGCCCCAGCCTGGCCCAACAAACCCTATTATTAAATTACTATTTTTATACTTTTTGGAGAAAAATAATTCTATCTATGACAGAATAGATAGGATTAGTACTTAGTACAATGAGCCAAAGATTAAATAATTCTCAGGTTGACCGCTTAATGGGTATGGGATTTCCTTTTGGAATGATGAAAATTTTTAGAACTGGATAGAAGTGATGGTTGCACAGCATTGTGAGTGTACAAAATGTACACAATGTCATTGAATTGTATACTTTAAAATGGTTAATTTTATGTAATGTGAATTTTACTTCGGTTAAAAAATTAACAGTAATTCTCAAGGAACATAGAATTTTTCGCATAATAATCTAGGAATTTCAGTTGGTCATCACTGCAGTCATAAAATTTTTGGACATGTGGCCATCTGTCCTCCTTCCCCTAACCCCGTATCATTTGAAGCCAGCTGGATTTAATCTACTACTTAAAGATTCCATTTTAAAAAACAACTTCTAGCAGCAAATTGTTGGCACAGAGGAGTAGCTAGAGGACAACAAAATAACTCCTAATTTCTGAATATATCCTTTATATTCAGATATTTTTCTTTATAAGGATATTTTTCTACACAACTTCATTAATTAAAATACTTTTTTGCTGTTACATCTCAGAATATATGAGGTGGATTTTGGTTTCATGAAGTTTTTGTCATGTTAAATTAATAATAAATGTATTTTAGATGAATTTCACAAGTTATGGTATTGTCAGTACAAAAATGAAGTCATGTATTCAGTCAACAAATACTTTTTGAGTATCTTTTATGTGTCAGTCAGGTTATTAGGTGCTAAGAATACCGAGATGAATAAGGTATCCCCTACTAAAAAATTTGTGGTCTAATAATCACATCATCCATCCTCCTCTGCAGCCTCCTTATCCCCCCTTAGTCACAATTCCCTTGTGGTCTCCAAAGATTCTGACTTTTACACAAACCTTTGCTCTCTGCCCAGACACTTGGACGTACTGGCCTGGTTTGGGGCTGATTGCCTTGATTTGGTCCACAGTGTCCCCACTCAAGGCAACTTTCAGCATCTCAATCCTGCCCTGAACCTTGGCCACATAGAGGTGGCAGTCTTGCAATGGTCCTGAAGAACCTAGGCTAAGACTTGTACTAATATTCCTATTTGTTAGATGCATGTATTTTTTTTAATGTTTATTTAGTTTTTGAGAGACAGAGAGAGACACAGCATGAACAGGGGAGGGGCAGAGAGAGAGGGAGACACAGAATCTGAAGTAGGCTCCAGGCTCCACACTGTCAGGACAGAGCCCCACATGGGGCTCAAACCCACAAACTGCGAGATCATGACTTGAGCCAAAGTCAGACGCTCAACCAACAGAGCCACCCAGGCACCCCTAGATGCATTTATGTTTTGCAAGGTTAGTGTTATTGCTCATGGGGCACCTGGGTGGCTCTGTTGGTTGAGCATCCAACTTTGGCTCAGTCATGATCTCATGGTTTGTGGGTTTGAGCCCCATGTCAGGCTCTGCACTGACAGCATGGAGTCTGCTTAGGATTCTCTCTCTCCTTCTCTCTCTGCCCCTCCACTGCTGTTCTCTCTCTCTCTCTCTCTCTCTCTCTCTCTCTCTCTCTCTCTCAAAATAAATAAACTTTAAAAAGATTTTTTTAAAGAATTATCTAGTCCATGACCTAAATCAGTGCATAGAAAACCTTTCTCCAAGGGAGATTCACAAAGAAGAAGTAGGATATTTGATCTTAAGTTCTTTTTCTAGGTAATGAGTATGCAGACAAATTCTATTTTCTCTATTGCGTATGTATCTTGGGTTTCACTAATGGACATTAGTAAATTTTTGGACTATTTTTAAAATGTCAGTTACTTAAAATAAATTGAAAACATTTGTTAAAGCCAATATTAGAAGGTTGCCTTTTCAAACAACCTATCAGAATTTCAGAGGCTTTGCCTGTGAGATGGTGTTGGCAAGAACAATTTCATGAAATCAGAAAAAAAAGATTTAAACATTATGTTGGCATGGACACACATAGTTGGAAACTTGATAAGATCAACTTTGGTTGTTTTTATTTTAGTTACTTATCTCTTGAATATTTTCTCCTCCTGCTTCATTTTCCCAATTGTAGCAGAAACTCCCAGATGTGCATCTAAGTACTGTTCCACCCACTTCTTCCACTATAAAAAAAGATACATGTCTGGCCAGCTATACAACATGTTCTTGCTCCTTCTGCTATTAGATACAGTCATGTGATTAAGTTCCTTGAGTGAAATTTGAGTAGTCTTGGCCTGTAAAAACCTCCCCCCCCCACATGCTTCTCCAGGATGGTATCCTGCCTCCAAGATGACTTCCAGTGATTTCTGACTCCCGGTATTTATGTCCCTGTGTAATCTCCTCCTTCACCGAATATAGCTGACCTATATAACTAATAGGTTATTGCAGAATAACAAAATGTGATTTCCAAGTCTAGGTCATAAAAGATACAGTAATTTTCATCTTGCCCTCTTTTTTTTAAAGTAATCTCTGTGCCCAATATGGGGTTCAAACTCATGTCCCTGAGATCAAGAGTCACAGCACCACCCACTGAGCCAGACAGGCAATCCTCATCTTGCCCCCTTGGACCACTTTCTCTGAATGAAGCTAGCCAGTATGTCATGAGGACATTTAAACAACCCTATGGAGAGGTCTATGTAGCAAGAAACTGAGGCCGCCTGGCCACAACCAGCTTTAACTGAACCACATTAGAGACAAATACTTCAGCCCTAGTTGAGCCTTCTTATGACTGTAGCTACAACAGACATCTGACTGCAAACTGTGGCTCAAAGACAGTGAACTAGAACTATTTGGCTGAGCCACTTCCAAATTTGTGACCCACAGAAACTATGAGATCATAAATATTAAATTGTAGTTTTAAAAGGTGCTAAGTTTGTTTTGCAGCAATAGATAACTGATGCATCCCGTCAGCGGAATGGCAAAGCTCACAAGCTTGGAAACCACATGTTGAAGAGTTCAGAGCTATAATCAGCTCAGGTTCCTGAATCAGCATGTAGAGGACAGTCTTCTTCTCTAGTTTCTCCACTCCCCACAATAACCTTGACTGTAGAGACAGAAATAAACTTATTTAGAGCAATTAAATTTGGGGGTCTAAATTTTACAGTGCTTCAGCATGTCCTAACTAACACATCAACTTTATGTTCTATTTCTTTCTTTAAGTGTTTTGTATATATGAGGATATTATTCTGCTGAGCAAGGATTACTCTTGGAATAGTTCTTTAAACACTATCAAAAACATTTCATTGGTTAAAAATCATATGATTAAATATTGAAAGTTCTTTTCTCACCTGCAAATCCTATTTTATTTGCCTAGCCTTCGAATAGTTACAGTTAATACTATGATAACCGTGCCCAGTTCCCCTTTACATGCTTGAAGCACTCCCAGTTCCTTTGAGTGTGACTAGTAACGGCTTACACGTAAGGCCAACGGGAGCCAACTCAGGAAATTATGCCCTCTCTATAGATGATCCACAACCTATGGCCAAATAAAATGATGTCATAAAAGTCCAGCCCTGTTGCCACAAGGAATGATAGGTTTATGGTGTCGTTTATATCCAGAACTCTCCCCTTTGTAGATTGGGCTAAGGCTGGACTTTATGTAATACCAGATCCTTACTTGGCAACTCTTTTGCTTCCCTATCATGTTCTTCTCTCTCCCTTACAAATTTTTCTCCAAAGAGTGCCTTCTCAATAAGACACATGCACCCAAATCTGTATCTCAAATTCTGCTTTTAGAGAATCTAATATAAGACTACCTATTTTCATGAAACTAGACAGGAAAGGTGAGATCTTCTCAGTTATTTATAAGACTGATATATTTGATTCATGAGAAAAGAAGATGTATTCTTAGTCCAAAACTTTGAAAAATACTTTTAAAAAGAAAAACAATAGAGAAAATTAAAAAAGCCAAAACTGATAATCTGAAGATATCAACAAAATTGAAAAGTTCTAAGATGAAGAAAAAAATACAACATAAATCACCAATATCAGAATAAAAGAGAGATTATTATTACAAATCCTACAGACATTAAAAGGATAGTAAGATAATATTATGAAAAATGTATACCAAAACTCTGAAAACTTAGATAAAATGGGTAAATTTCTTGAAAAATGCAATTTACCAAAGTCAACAACAGATTAAACAGAAGATGCTAATAGTCCTATACCTATTAAAGAAATTAAATATATTGTCAAAAACTTCCCAAAACAGAAAAAACTCTCAACACAGATGGTTTCATTGGAGAATTCTACCAAACAATTATGGAAGAAAAAAACACTAATCTTATAAAAGCTCTTTCTTACAGAAAATAAAGAAGAGGCAAGACTTTCCTACTTTATAAGATCATCATAATCCTAATCCTAAAACCTGGCAAAGATATTACAAGAAAAGAAAATTATCTACCAATATCACACATGAATACAGACCTAAAAAATCCCTGAAGGGGCGTCTGGGTGGCTCAATTGGTTAAGCATCCAACTTCAGCTCAGGTCACGATCTCCCGGTTCACAAGTTCAAGCTCCATGTCGGGCTCTGTGCTGACAGATCAGAGCCTAGAGACTGCTTCAGATTCTCTATCTCCCTCTCTTTCTTCACCCACTCACACTGTCTCTCTTTCCCTGTCTCAAAAATAAATAAACATAAAAAAAATTTTTTTAAACCTTGAAAATGTATTAATTGAACCCAACAATACCTAATAGGACTAATATACCATGACCAAGAAAGGTAGAGCCTGAGAATGCAAGGTTGGTTTAACACTCAAAAATCAATCGGTATAACCACATTAATGGAGAAAAAACACCTTTAGATCATCTTCTCAAATACAGAAAATGCATTTTGTCAAAATTTATCACCCATTTATAAAAACACTTGTAGTAAACTAGGAATAGGAAGGATCTTTCTCAATTTCATAAAAGGCAGCTATAAAAACTTACAGCTAATATCACACAACAGTCATACATTGAATGATGTCCCCCTATAATTGGGACAAGGAGTAGAAGCCCACTTTCTCAACTTCTATTCAACATTGTAATAACGGTGCCAGCTACTCCAATAAGGCAAGAAAAATACAAATAATAAAGAAGAAAGAAATAACAAGAATTATACCTTTCATCTATTCTGTGTATCCTAGCAAACTAGTGTTTATAAACATGTTGTTTAGCAACATAATAATAATAGCAAAGGTAAGATACCAGAGAGATTATAGGATTGGAATACATTAAACATTTAACATAGTCAATTCATGTAATATGGCAAGCTAGGCACCTGGTTTGTCTTTCTTTAAGAAAACAAAAAAAATTCTAGATTATATATTTTAAAATATTTAAAATCTCAATGTACTATACGAAAGTAAGGAATTCTCAGATCAGGGACTAAAAGAGGCAAGAAACCCAGAGAAGTAAGTGTAGCATTTTAGCCATTTTTCTTTCTCAAGGCATTGCCTAAATTGCATGAATTTGAACTTATCATGGACTCATAGAACCCACAAAGAAGGGGACAGAGACCATGGCCCTCCAAAGGTAGTAGTTTAATAGAAGCTCCTTCCTAATCAATAAAGCTAAGACATCAAAGTTCTAAACACTCGGTATCAGCATGTTTATACCCCTTTCCTGTCCTTGGGATCTACAGAGAAAATAGTTTTCACTCTTAGCATTGAGCAGAGAAGAAAAAAATGTCACCCAGGAGTTGTAATCACAAGACAGTTCTTGCAAAGGTTTGTAGCACAAATTCATAGGAACCGTGTGCTACCAAAACCTTAAGCTAAGAATTTAAATCACAGTATTCTAGATTTGTAGTGCCATCCTATGACTGGTCAGCATCATATATAAATTCAGTCTGGCACATCCCACCACAGTCTCAGACTTCGAAGAGTTCCAAGAAGTAAAACCCCAAGTAAAATGAACAGCTCATGGGAGAAAAAAAAAACAAAACTGAGAAAACACACAAGTAAAAAAGATACCATGAGTGATATACAGCAGAAACAAATATTGCCAAGAATATGTTCACATATATTTCAGACACAAACTATAAAATTAAAATGTTTACAATGCTTAAAGAAGTAAAAGATAAACTTCACGGTGTGTTCCAGGAATAAAACATTACCAAAACATATCCAGCAATGGGTAGAAAAGATAATATATTATGACCAAGCGAGGTTTATCCTAATACCAGTAAATTAGTTAATATAATTCACCACATTAATAGGTTAAAGGAGAAAATTTATATGATCATCTCAATGATTGCAGAAAAGGTGTTTGATAAAATCTGACATTCATTTATAATAAAAACTCCTAGCTAACTAGAAATAGAAGAGGCTTTTTCAGCCCAGTTTAAAAATAAATAAAACTTAAGAAAACATTACATTTAATGGTTAGTTATTAAAATATTTTCTCTAAGATTGGGAACAAGATAAGAATGCCCACTTCTATTTAACATCATACTGCCGACTTCTATTTAGCATTGTACTAGTCATTGAAGAAAAAAAAAAAGAACAAAGTATAAGAAGAATAAGGATTGGAAAGAGGGAGAATATTATCATTGTTCTCAAATGATGTTGTAGGTAAAAAATTCAAAATACGCCACCAATAAAGTTTTTCCAGCTTTACTGACATATAACTGGTAACTAATAACTTTTTAATGAATGTGGATTTAATAAGAGTTTCCAGATACCAACTCGATATACAAAAATTATCACATTTCTGTATAGCAGCACCATGTACTAAATGTATCTCTGTGTATATACATACATATATATACATATATATATATACATATATGTATATATATACATATATACATATATACCACATCTATATTTTTAAAACCATGAATATCTAGGAATTAACCTAACATCAAAACTTTTAAGAAAAAACAGACTAGAAGATTCTATATTGTAAAGATATCTGTTGTCTCCAATTTGATCTATAGAATCAATGCAATCTCAATAAAATCTCCAATAGATTTTTTAAAAGTGGAACTTCATAGTCATGTTCTAAAATTTATATGGAGATACAAAGGACCTGAAATATCCAAGTAACTCTTGAAGAAGATGAATAAATTTAGGGGACTTGCCCTATGGACTTCAAGACATAAAGCATTTGTTCTTATACTATATTAAGATAGTATAGTATTGGTGCTGCATAGAGAAATAGGTCAATGGAACAGAATTAAAGCTCAGAAATAAACACTGGCATATATAGATAATAATATATGACAGAAGAGTATTGCAGATAGTGGGAAAGGATGGATTTTTCAATAAATAATACTGGATAAAGATATTCATATGGGAAAATATTACATTGGCTCTCTATCCCACACAATAATCAAAATAAATTTCTGGGAGAAATAAAGACCAAAAAGTCAGAGGTAAAGTTAAAGGCATTGAAAGATAATATAGGAAAATATCTTCATGGCAACAGAATACAGAAGTATTTCTTTTTTTTTTTAATTTTTTATGTTTATTTTTTTTGAGAGAGAGAGACACAAGCGCGAGCAGAGGAGGGGCAGAGAGAGAGGGAGACCCAGAATCCGGAGCAGGCTCCAGGCTCTGAGCTGTCGGCACAGAGCCCGACACGGGGCTTGAACCCACAAGCCATGAGATATGACCTGAGCCGAAGTCAGATGCCCAACCAACTGAGCTACCCAGGTGCCCCCGGAAGTATTTCTTACACAAAGAACAAAAAATTGAACAGAGAG